>NC_135183.1:23075839-23678339 GCF_041146795.1 Maylandia zebra
TATATACACACACACATATATATATATACACACACACATATATATATATACACACACACATATATATATATACACACACACATATATATATATATACACACACATATATATATATACACACACACATATATATATATATATATATATATATATATATATATATATATATATATATATATATATATATATACCAGCAGCAGCAGGTGTCACCGTGTGTGCTCAGCCTCTACAAGCAGAGACTAATCTCTTGTCCTCAAGCCAACTCTCTCCATTTCCTACATCCTCATCCACCTTTAAGGGGTGCAGCTGTTTAGCATCATGTCGACAAGTCAGAATATTTTCCTATATTCCTTCCCTCCCTTTTATTGAAGGCGAGACAACGAAAAGTTATAAGACACAGATTTAAGACCACCTGGTATAAGCAATAATTAATTAATTACCATTAATTAACTACCTTGATAACTTACATAGGTAGATGGATATCAGCTTAACAGATAAAATTTAAATAGTGTGCTTGGCTCTTCCTTTTATAGCAGTTTTTTAATGTTACCAGAATCTGCAGAAATATAGTAGTTAACAGTTGAAGCTTTTGTCTATAAAATTAATAAATAACTCAAGAAGAATTCCCGGTGCATGGGCCAGGTGGGGGCGCTGTACTATACTGGTGTGTAAACAGTTGATCATTTTTACCTAAATAATTCTAAGTGAGAATTAGTTTAGACATGAATTGAAATCAGACCAAAAATAAATACTCCTTGCTTACAGTTTAACCACCTCTCTTTAGTTTGAACTGTTTATTCTGATTATTATGAATACAGGATGAATCAAAGCCAGTGATGACTGATGAATTCAAATCAATGCAAACACAGTATGAGAGCCAATCTGAGATTTTCATGCCTTTATATGCTCCTCTGAAGGTCACAGCCTCTGATTAGCACAATAGACTTAACGATATGTGGACAAACTGTGCTAACATGTTCAGCCAACCCCAAACACTCATTTTAAACCAGTAAAGACTGTCTTAATAAATAAAAATGTCTATTTAGTAACATTAATTTATACTTTTTGAAAAACTACTAAATAGTCAGTGATTTTCCTTTTGTCCTGGCTGAAACGTCTTTAGTGGAGCTATAGACCAGCACATGTGCACACATCATGAAGCTTGTCAGGTAAGCCGGCTGTATCGGTGAAGAGTGTGTGTGTGTACCTGGCTGAGGAGCTGGCCGTGAAAGATGGTGTTGACCACGCTGAGCACCTGCTTGATGAGCCGCTTCTGCGTCTGTGGGACCCCAGCACTGGTTGTGTGCTTGCCCGTGCTCTCCAGCTCATGCTGCACTTTATCCAGCAGCTCACACAAGAACTCCTGAGCGTCCTGCTGAGCGTAACCCCTGAACGCCGGGATCAGCTGCCACACTGAGTGCAGCATGGCAAAAGGCGATACCAGCGCCCACTTGCCAGACCACATGACCTGGAACAAGGTGTGCAACTCATGGCACAGTGAGATGTGCTTCGAGCTGGGCTCTTTGGGTTGTATCAACTCCATGCTGCGGCCTCGTGACGCCCCGCCGCTCAGCCCCACCCCAGAGCCCGAGCTGGTCTGGAGTCCCTTCCTTTGGATCAAGGGGGGCTGCGATGAGGCCTTCTCCACCAGTTGGCCATGGACGGCAGATGCCAGTAGCTCCAGCGCCTGTGTTAAATCCAGACGCAGGAAGCACTCCCTGAAAACATGCAGGTGACTCAGCACCTGCAGGATGGAGTTCATATAACAAGTGTTTCCCAAATTTCTTAATCCCGTCACTCCAGGAGTGACGGTAGGACGCCGCTTGAAGGGCGAGCCGTCCTGTTTGGTGCCTTGCTTGCGGCAGACAGGGGTTTGGGCAGTATGCAGGGTTGCTGAAGCGGCTTTGGGCTTAGATTTGGTAGTTGAAGAACAGCTGCGTGCTTTGGGGGTTGCTTGGACCTTTTTTTTTTGTCCAGCTTTCTTGGGGGTTACAGTGGCGGGGCTTCGGGTTCGTTGCCTGCGTTTCAGGGATGGGGGCGCTGGAGTTTTCGTCTTGTTGCGTGCCCTGCGAGAAGTCAGCATTGTGGTCGTCAGATCCCCAACTCTCTGGCTTTTCTGACGCAGGCGACGACTCTTCCTGAGAGGAGCGTTCTCCAGCTCCTCCTGTAGCTGCCTCTTGAGAGCTCGCCTCCTCTCCCTGGCCTCCCTTCTTTGCTCCTCCTCCTCCTCCCTCCTCCTCTCTTCCTCTGCTCTCCTTTTTCCACATTCAGTCAGGCCAAACCAAAGGCGAAAGATGCGTCCCATAAGTGCTCTGCGGCGGTGCCAAAGAGCGGTAAACATTCGGTCCTCGTCCCTCAACTGCAACTCACGAACGCCGGATGGCATGAGGACATCCACGCTGGCGCTAGCGGAGCGCAGGGTGCGCCCGCTGCGGGTGGTGACCTCATAACGCTGGCTCTGGATGGCGCTGAGTGTACTGCGAAGCAACTTGAGGTCTCCGGTGGCGTTATCATTCAGAACATAGTCGTCACACAAATAACAAAAAACGTAAAGTTCGTTAACCTCCATCGCCAGTGGGTGGCCCTGCTGCTGGAAGTGCTGCAGAGCATGCTCCTCGATGTAGCGGCCACACGCCACGTGGGCACAGCCGAGGCAGCCCCATATGGACTCGGTGGTGTTGCAGTCAACGCAGTGCCACTTCTGGGGGTTAAGAATGGAGTGGTCTGGGGCCAGCCGCAGCCGCCCCACATGCTTACACCTGTCCATTACACAAGCCTGCCCGCCAAGTTGGCTGTGTCAGTCAAACTGACCTTTTGGCGTGCAAGTCTTTGTTTGTCAGCGCTTCACGCTGGCTTCATATCACCATGGTAACCATGGCGAACTGAGAAGTGAGACCCTCCCAGGGCATGGTGGTGTTGTCTAGAGAGGGAAGAGAAAAGGTTAGGTGAGAACTTTGATAAGTTTACCTGTGTACAGGCCACAGGCGTTCATGTTAGAGCATTATTGTTTAACACCATTATTCCTTCATTTAAAAACACATCCTTTTAGACGGGATTTTTAAACATAATACAGATGAAAAAGAGGCTAACAACAAACAATATACTGTTCATTCTTTTTCAATAAAACTGAATGCGTAACTAGACTGCAGTTTAAAAAAAACCAACAACTTATGACTGATGACTCTGGAGTTTAATAACTTCTATGGTTTAATTGCTAAGTCCCATTTTAGGTTTGTTGACTAGTTGAGCTTTCCCCTTCAACCTGACAGCAACAGCAGGATTACATCGCTCACTATTGGGGGGGGGGGGGGGGGAACAAACTGCTCCAACTGCTTCATGCCTGGACCTTTCATTCCCGTGCACAATTTATGCATCAGAACATCAACATTTTGTCCGCTTTCACCCGATATCGCTATTGTTGTGATTGGATGTATGGTTTTGACACAAAACTACAGACTGCAGTGCGCCCACCACAATGCCGCAAACATCTACGCAAAACAAACACTAAACACTTTTCACTTAAATGTCCCACTACACGCAGACATCTGCTTTTTTCATTTAAGATTAAAACCAGATGAATTACCAACCCCCCCACCCCCCCAAAAAAAG
Organism: Maylandia zebra; assembly: GCF_041146795.1. Taxonomy (NCBI): domain Eukaryota; kingdom Metazoa; phylum Chordata; class Actinopteri; order Cichliformes; family Cichlidae; genus Maylandia; species Maylandia zebra. Next base: position 23,079,449 of record NC_135183.1, read on the forward strand.
AACAACATATATTTTTAAATGTATACCTTCATCCTCTTCTCTTTACAGGAAACACATGAAACCAGAAATTATTATTGCATCTGATTTCCATCGACTGCTTTGTGAGGTTGTATCTACGCAGAGTAAACTGAGGCAAACTGCCAGGTGGCATGCGGACTCAAACATTTCTCAACCTCAACAGGGACCAGTAGTAAAATAACTGGCGAATAAACACAACTCTACGGAAAGAGGGTCGCTTTCACACTGGGGTTGACGAGCTTACTGAGGCTGTAGAAAAAAGCAGTTTAAATCTGTGGGAAATCGGTTAAAGTTCCACATCATAGGCTAGATTTTCTAAAGCCTCAAATCAAAGGACTTAGATAACTTAAAAGGGTCTAATTCCTTCTCAAACCATAGATTCTTATCTTGGTGATTTAAGTGTTCAGAAAATGAAGCAACAAAAAATAACCGTTTCCAAATGTCTCCTCTGCAATACAGTATTGTAAATACTTTTTGACAAATCAATAACCAAGCAGAACAATCAGCTGGTTGCAGATGAACACTAATTCCAACATCTTGCACAGCAACTGACAACAGTAGTTCTTCTTTAGCTCTGTACAGCATAGGGACACAGGAACAAGCTGTCTACCTGCTGCAGAGTCAAGCTAAACTGGTCCCAACTACCAACTGCAGCTGCAGTCCAAAATGGAGGAGTTGAACAATCAACTCCAGCTGCAATGAAGTTGAAACCTGTTGCTCAGCCAAGAGAAGGGAGACACTACAGATAGCTAGTTAGCAGCAGCTGGGCTTTAAGAAAATTTTAACCTGAAAGATGTTAAAATTAGTTTCAGATTGGCACCACCAACTGTTCACAAGACATCCTGGTTCTGCCAGAGGTTTCCTCCTGTTGACTGTTGTGGTTTTCTCCCATAAACTGAAGGGTCTCCATCTTAAATGATAAAGCGCCTTGAGGTGACTGTGGCATAAAGAAACTTGAATTGAAATCGAATTGTTTATATAGCTGAGCAACCAGTATGCTGAGAAGCTCTAGGTTCAGCTAAAAACATACCAATCACTCTTCACAGAACCTCTTCTGGCTTCTTTTCAAATCCCACAGAGCTGCTAAGAATTTGGGGATCCTTGAGTGGGCTGACCCCCCCCAACTGATGTCAAGGGAACAAGATCATTGAGGGGGGGGGGAAAAGAGGGGGTCTGAGCTTGCAAAGTGGTGCACTATGGGCACACTGTATGGGTACAGGGCAGTGTACTATAGAGCAAGTTCAACATGCCCTTGGGAATGGTTCTGTTATCAGTTTCCACTGTTTTCAGGGCTGGCAGCTGTGGCTCAGAAGATAAAATGGCCACTTACTAATCAGAAGGTCAGTGTATCAATTCCCAGCTACTCTAGTCTATATGTAGACATCTATATGCAACAACAAGACACTAAACCCTGAATTGTTCAAGTACTTGAGTATAAGAGACAGTTTTAGTTTTTATTCTCTCAGCTGCAGCCTTAGTGGTGTTCAACAGTCTGAGAGTAAATACAAAGACAGAATACAAACATAGGCGTAGTTGACATCCAAATTAGATATAAGGTCAACAAGTACAAATGGATGTCCTGTTTTAGCAACATATATTAATGCTTATAGAAAAATAAAATTTTTGTAATTTATTTATCTGCAATCAACTGGGAAACAAAAAAAATACAATAATCTGATCTAATCTGCTATCCACACACACACACACACACTTCATTCATATGTAAGGAGATGCATCGGACAGCAACTCAGGGTTAACATTTTGCAGCCAGGGATCAAAACTGCTAATTAGCAGATGACCTGCTCTAACTCCTGAGCCACAGCCACCCAGTCTGTTGGCAGAAGGAATAGTTACGTTTGCAGCATAAGTTAGCATGGAAATATATCCAGGTAGGAAAGTGAACTGCCTCGGTCATTTTTAAAACCCAGGGTTAAGCCTAAAGTTATCAGGATAGGCTTAAATTCCACTTCCATAGTACAGGCCTTAAGACTACTTCTGCAGAGGGTTGTTTCCATGCTAAAAATGTCTGGAGAGGACAGGATAGCGGGAAAATCGGTTCTAACTCTGTTAACGTTTAGTTATAGTTTGGTTAGTCATAAACCACCAATTTAACAAAGCAAAACAAGCATGGCTCAACGCACTCAGTCCCCCTGTTTACCAGTGCAGGAGGGGGCGTGTGTGTTCAATACGTGTTCATCAGATTGCTGCCATGGATGATATAAATACAGCTGCCGGGGCACATATCCTGTCTGGTCTCCAGACATGTTGAAATGCTTTCGCGCCGAGCCTTTGGCTGGCATCGGGACGAGCCACAAACATCCAGAATAACGTGGCACGTCGCTGTCAGAGCCAGAAGCTGGTTAAGCATGATCCACATTAAAGTAATCACCGCGGAGATTTAGCAGCAACCCTCCTGGCTCAGCATTAAGAAATCAGTGGCTTCTAATTGAGCAAATAAAGCGATGACTCTCGGGGGTTGTCCCAGAGTTTCTAATGTCCTGAAGTTTTACCAGCAAGTTAGCGCGCTTTGCTTTGCTTGGTTTGTCCTTGTGGCTGTGCGTGGTTTTACCGACACACAGCCTCACACTAACTCTGAGTAAAACAGCCACAACACAACCAGCCAGAGTAGCATTTCAATAAACTGCACGAGCGCAGCACGCGTTAGTGTTCAGCCCGAGGAGCCCAACTTCACAGAGGGTCTCTCCCAAAAAGCTAAAGTTAGCCAGCTATCACTAGCATGTAATTAATAGCTGTAAAGAGTTGCGATTACAAAATACTGAATTGTGTAAAACTAACTCGAAAGCGCTTTCAAAGTCTCACAAATAAACGTCTCAAATGAATGAAAATAAAATTACAACACACGCGAACACATTTTGTTTGAACTAAGAGTCTAATTTTATTGTATTTATTCAAGATTAGTGAGCCCTAGCTGCCCTTGCCGCTAACGTTAGCCTAGCATGCTAGGTAGTATTAGCTTGACAAGCTAGCGGCGACAATCCTGAAACAAGTTCAGCCGGAGATCGGCTCGCCGGCATCGGACAGGGCTTCAAAACCGACCTGCCAAGTGTGCCTCGGCCAGAATTCACACATCGTCGGGGGCACGGTCACAAACATGTTCAGAATTAGTTGCTACTGAAAGGAAACAGCATACCAAGCCTCTCCTTCACCGCAGTAACTCCTCTGTTTCTGAAATGATCGCCATCTTGTCAGTCACTGTCGCGTGGTGTTGGCTCGAGCGCGTCCGCGAGACGTGACGTTGTTGTTGTTGTTGTTGATATTGTTATTGTTCTTCATGATGATGATGATGTACGTATATTAAAAGTGAAGCTTTATTGTTGTGAAACTGTGAGGTAAGTTTTAGTATTTTAATACAAATGTGCATATTTAGTTGTTTTAGTTTGATTTGATTTGATTCCTTTTTTCATCAGGGATCATGCACCAAACAGTCATCTAAAAAAAAGATGCCTTGTGTCAGATTTACAGTACTGTTCAAAAGTCTTGAGCTGCTCAGATCTTTGTATTTTGCCAAGCAGCCAGTAATTTTTAATTTGTTAAAGTGGTCTTGAGGAACAGTTCTCCATGCTCCCTGAAGGCATTTTCTTTGCAAATTGGCTGCTTTTCACTGATTTTCAGTCCATTCCTCGTGCTTGACCATTTTGTTTTTGAATAATTAGCCAAAAACTGGTGTATATCATCATGTTTTACAGGTATTTTACAGCATACACTCATTGCCATACTTGTCTTTTGATCTCCTTTATATATGATGACAATTTGAACCATCCACAGATCCACCTGTTGCCACTGATTTTCAATCCAGTTTTCTGCAATTAGTCACCTTTTTCTCCCTGCTTCCCTCCCTTAAGAATGACTTCTTGATAACAATTTTTCCACTGAGACCATTTCTGTTAAGGCTTCAGCGAACAGTAGATGGGTCAACTGAATGGCACTATGTATCTCTCAAGTCCTGCACCAGGTCTTTGCTGGATTTTTATTTCCTGTTTCTTAAGGACGTGACTTTCTTGCATCTTGCAATCAAGGTGCTACAATTGCTCGGTGAAAGCCCAAACCTCACCCTGACTGAAGTGCTGTAGTAGCACCTTATAAGAGCGCTGTACCTAAAGAAATACCTGAAATCCTCAACAAACTGAAACAACATTGTAAAGAAAAGTGGGCCATAATCCCACCACAACAATATGAGAGACTGATAAAGTCTTACAGAAAATCATTATTATTGCTGGTAAAGGTGGTTCTAATTCTTGTTGTTCAGTGTCAGACTGGAGGACAGGAGGCTGGAATAAAACTCATCCATCAAGTTGGGGTCTTTTTTACTTGCAGCAGGCATTCATGAACATCGACATACACCAAAAGCATCTGGCTTCCTTTTATACTCTGCCTGCCCCAGATGGGTACCTGGAATAACCCAAGTCTGGGGTAGCAAAACCAAATTAAAAAGTAAATATGCACATAAACAAACACCCCCAAAAAGCACACAAACCCTCTCTGGCCATCAAAACCTTTATTGTATTTTCAGTCTCTTGGCTGTGTCAGCATGGGAATAATCACTGTTATATGTGGGCAATGGTGATTGAGATCTGTAAATGTGAAAAATGTTACCAATCTAAAAGAGATGCTTCATAAATCAAAAGACTTTTCTTCCACAGGAAATTATCCCTATGACACCTACAACTGAAAGGTTATCAAATGGTGATTAAAAATCTATAAAGAACTGAGAAAGTATAACAGTAAAATGCAACACTGTTGTAAAAGGACAAGAGATGAACGCTAATCACGAATATGGTGATGTAGTGCACAGAGTGATGAAATAAGCGTTTGAATTTCAGTGTGGGATACAAAGGGGACGACTTTACATTAGAGCTCTGAAACTTTCAACTGTCATTAAAATGTATTAATCAACATTAATATTAATCAAAATTAATCAGACAGTTTTACTTTGATTCTTTTTATGTCTGACAAACACAAGCAATACATCATATGATATAATATGATTATATGATATTGAGGGGAGGTTATTTTTTTCTCTCTGCTCTCCACTATAGATTTCCTTCCTGGCATTGAAGAGGTTGGAGGAAGATAATTTAGAAAGAGAAGAATGTGGAACAAATGAGTTGGATGCATTCGCAGACATTCACTCCGTGAACTGATAACAAACGCAAATCCAGATAATGGATTGATAACCTGGGAAGGCTGAACGAGCTTCGCTATGTACGGCCTTGGATTTCCTTCAGCGCTAACCAATCAGCAGATGTCGCTATTTCAAAAGGAAAATCCCGTGGTCAGGTTTTGAAGTGTAGACCATTTGTGTTGATGTATAATTTTACTAACTAAAATAAGTCACATACACTTTATCCTCGTTAGCTGCTACACCTCCCCCAACAAAATAAACAATGATTTTCTTTTTCAGGACATCTAAACAACATTATGTGAATTCTAATTACTTATTTGGGGGAGGTGATTTTAACACCAAAAATAGATATCCCCACAAAACAAGACAGTAGATTGTGAACTAAGAAGTACACTGCACAATAAAGATACTTTTCTACAACCCTCTACAATTGGTTAGTATCTTAAGAAATAGTATATAAAATTGTTTTGCTAAGATGGAGTCCTCTACCTTAACTTTAGTCTTGAAGCTCAATTAGTAAGCAGCCCTTTGCCACTTTTCTCCTTTTCTTGTCTGCCCAATCACACCTGCAGCTGAAAACATTTAATGATCAAAGCATGAATTAGAGGATATCTCTTTATAAATTCTGACTGGATGCCCATGATAATATTAAAGCTTTACCTTTGAGTCTGTGAGCTAACAATACTTGAACCCACCTCTACATATACTTAATGACAATCCTTAATTAAATGTAGTAATTTAGATTTCACTAGTAAGGCATGGGTATTAAACTGTAGTGGGGTAGGTTTTGTACCACTAGAGGGCAGTGTTGCAACATTTACATACAGATATTGTCCTAGTGAGCCTCACCAAAAACATCACTGCCAAACTAGTACAGTACAATATTTATTCTCTCTCTCTCTTCTTTTCCTTTCTTTTCTTTAGAGACACCGCTATAACATGAGTGGTATTATTTCCATCCTTTGAGGGTGGAGTATCACAAACGGCCCAATGTCCCTGAGCCATGAAAAAGAAAGTATGATGGGTAAGCTGAGGCTAGTTGCTGGCCCGTTTGTGGGAACAGAGATGAAACAAGTGGTGTTTTGTCAAAGTCAGGATTTTGACATTAAAACAGGAAAAAAAGGTTTTATCAAACTACGTGTAGGCACAGTGAAGAGAAGCCAATATTTTATATATAGAATATGAATTAAATTCATATGGTTAGCTTACCAAGTAGTTGTAAAACCCCTTTAATTAAAGCTGAATGTTGGTGCTTCAGTCACATCTTGTTTGACTTGAATCTGTGATGGTGTACAGAACTGTTAAGAAGGGTGACATTTACATAAAATGTACTTACTTAAATATTATATTTACTTAAAATATCAAAATACTTATTTCACCGCTTTGCAAAACAGTTATCAAATACAAAACAATGTTTTATTAGAGTATGGTATGTGGATGATATGTTGCATGATCCTTGACATCATCCATCTTTTCCGGTTCTGGCCCAGTTTAAAAGAAAATAATGGTGGGAGTGCCGTGGACATCATGTTTGTGCATGAGTGCAGCAAAAACCTGCTAAACTATGTGCCACAAATCTGGTTTTCAAACTATCATGATATAGTATTGTGCAACTCCGAATTTGTTTTTACTACTATATAGAATATATTAATTGCAGTTAGCTTTCAGTCTGTCTCCACCTGTTGCTGTGAGGCTGTCTCAGGTTGTGTAATTACCCAATTACGCCTGTTTTTCCTTGACTTTAACCCCCTTCTCTACCACATTCATGGATCAAGCGTGTGCGTGTTTTGTCCTTTCCTTCAGTGTGTACCGGCAGAAGCTTTGAGTGCTGGTGTGGGATGCAGGTGCAGCCCTTTCATGGGGGTTAATAATAGTTGTATGGTGGCACTCACTATGTAGATCTTATCAGTTGAAGACAGTGGCTTTACTAAAAAACAACACACTGGCTGCTGTTCAGACACAACTCCAAATTTAGCAACCAATGTGGGAAAAATATAGTAATTATATAAGAAGCTCGCCAATGCAGTTTCTGGAGACAAAGGCAAGATTTCAGAATGTGAAGCAGGTGGAAGGAAATGGTTCTACGGTCAAACACAGGCTTCTCCACATTCCCAACAAATCATTAGATAATCTGAAAACAGTAAACATTTTAGGCCAAAAGTGTACAGAAGGGTACATCAAGGGTTTTAGTAACTCCCTGTAAGAGATGAAACACAGGGGTACAGATTAATTCAGGAAATGTTGTCTGCCAATCTGAACACTCGCTCACTCAGACTGCTTATAAAGAATCCCTCTCAGGTACAGATGAGTGTAGACGCTGATCCATACAAGCTTCGTTAAACCCCCTCTGAACAGCAGAAGTGTGTGTTTTTAATGCGAGTGTGTACACATCACTAGACCAGTGGTTTGTGTGAGAGAGATTAGGGGCGTTTGTGAGTGACTTAGAGAAAGAGGTATGTGTTGATGTGCCATGCGATGTCTCTGAATCATCTCTAATGTTTTTCTCCTTCGATGTCCCCAGGCCTTTACTGCCTTCATGTCCACACATGCAAACCCTCCCTCCCTTTCTCGTCTTCTTTTCATCCACACACTCTCTCTCTAGTAAACACATTTCTTTGTTAACTTTACTTCTGAGGACCTCATGTCCTGTACTTTAATAAGTATTAGTACCTCAGCATTACTTCGAAATAACTAAATAAATCACAACAGGTGTTGCTAACTGATTATTCAGAGATTTTGGGCTCTAGCTCACCAGCTTTTAGTGCGCTCCTTTGACTTTGACATTTTCCGTATGGTGTAGAATCTTACAGTTCTTATGAACACTTGTTTTCAGCAGGCTGATAAGACCCACTGTACACAACCTGCACAGCACCAAACAGAAGAAAGATAAAGTTAGCAACCAGGTGGCAAAGACTTGGAGTAGCCAATCAGACAGATATTTTTCCCAGGAGCTGCTGAAGATTGAAGCAGAGATACATTACCAGTAAATAGTGGACTTGGATTTGTCAGCTGGCCAGAAATATGACTCATACGGGATGATAATATTGTTCTGTGTCTGCTGAATCTGTAAACAGACACCTGTTTCTCTCTCAGAGGCTATCAGAGCTGCAGATTTGCACAGTTTTGGTTTTTTTTGGATGGATGATGTACAATATTCTGACGTACAGCTCTGTCTATAACTATGGATGCAAGCGGAGACAGAAAACTAAATACCAGCAACGTTTAGAGGGTTAGTGAAGTTGGGGTAATTGACATGTAATAATCTGCATCCTTGTAGTTACTGCAGAACTATGGTTAGGCTAACATAAACCTATTAGCACAGGGAAGATATAAGATGAGGGATAAACTGTTCCCAGTAAACATTTATGTCGAGCGCCTCAGATAGGGGAGACAAATGACATCATATGACAGGAAGAAGACACTGAAAACCTACCAAGCTTCAGCCAAGAAAACATGTCAGGTGATCCGTCAATAGCACAAGGTTAGTTCATTAATACACTACTCAAAACAATTAAGGAACACTGAAAACACATCAGATCTCAATGGAAAAGATACAGGAGAGGTGGAGGAAGATCTCAGCCTGGGTGTTTATTGTCTTATGTAGTCTGGAAGATGAGTGGATGGTGGGGTGGGTGCAGTTTTCTCTGTGGTGGGGTTGGGAGGACTGTCCCGGGCTCTGTGGGGCCGGGAGGCACTGCTGCGCTGGGCCCCAGTCTGGATGGGCCTGGGCCCCCTTTCCCTGGCGGGTCGCGGAGTGTGGGAGTGCCTACTGGGGTCAGCGGGGGAGCTGGCCCTAGGGAAGGGTCACTTGCCCCTCCCTTCCTTCCCTCCCCATCTCCAGCTGCCTCCCTCTTCCCGCTCCACCACAACCACCCACACATGCAGGACCTTGGAGTAGGGGTATGTCACCAGGGTGCAGAGGAGGCTACCCCCCCCCCCCCCCCCCCCCCCTCTGTCCCCTTCTGGCTGCCTCTGCCTCAATTTTATCCCACAACTTAGACATTCACATTACTCACACTCTCATTACACATACATATAGGATCTTGGGGGTGGGCACGATACACGGAGTCCAAAGTACCATCAGGGTGTACACCCCACCCCTGGCATCGTTGCCCACCTCTCAATTTTAAATACACGTAGACATTGAGGGCCAGCAGGAGGGACCATGCGCTTACCTGCTGCTCTCTGGCAGGTAGCTCCAAGCCCTCCTGGGTTTTAATTGCACCTTAGAACACACATGCATCAACACTACAATGAGCGGGTGGAGGGAGGTTTGGAGTCTTCTCTCACCCCCATTCTCTGCGACCTGCTGGAGCGGGGGGGCTAGGAGGAGGAGTTGGCCGTCCGACTGCGGTCTGGAGTGTGGGGCCTTCCTCCTGCTGCAGAGTCGGGGCGGTCTGCCTCCCCCCACCGTAGGGAAAAGGGTAACACCACCTGGGTCTGGGTGCAGTTCCCCCCTCCAGGGGCAAGGGTACCTAGACCCGGTTTGTAGAGTACGCTTGGGGAGTGTGATCGTGTGTACAACGTCTCTTTATGTCTGTCTCCACGTTGGTTGAGTGTGGAGTAAGTGCATATGAGAGCATGAGGGGGGGAATGGATGTTTGTATCTGTGTGTGCCTGTATGTCTGTGTCTATATGTCAGGTTGGGTGTCAGGCGCCACCTCTCTGGGGACATCTCAGGCCCTCCAAGGTATGGAGGCCTATCTCCCCCTACCACCACTTCCCCTGCCAGTGGCGGTCCCCCTCGGACATCGGTGCGTTGGTGGCTCTTTGTGTCCGGGGGTGGGCGTCCAGGTACACACCGGCTCACTCCTTGGCGGCCGCCTGGAGCCTGGGGCTCGCTCGGGCCACTTCGGAGGTGGGGTGCCCCCGGCCTCTCGGCCTGGGGCTCGGTCACTCAGGCGCGGCTGGCTGCCGGCGGAGCTCACGGGCGCGTCACTGCAACTCCCCCTGGCTTCTGCTCCGCGGCTGCTGAGTGAGCCCTCATCTGGGACTCTCCTCAGCTCTTTCTGGGACAGTGGCGCAGCTGCCCCTCTGTTGGTCTTCCTTGGTCTCTTGTGTTCTGGGGGCCTCTGGATGTCTGGAGTTTTGATCTCCTCCATACCTGCTTCATGCCCTGAAGGACGGGGCTGTGGCCCCCCCACACCCTCTAGCAGATTATTACATGAAGGAACCTTTTAAAAAACAAAAAACAAGCGCGTCCATGCTCACAGGTGTACACACGGGTGATCACACCCACAAACTACACCCTTTTTGGCTCCTACCTCAAAGCACACTGTGTTCTGTTGATCTTATGTGCTGCACAATAATGTTTAATATTTAGTATTTACTGTCATATTCCCATATATCATTGTGATGTTGTTTATTCTATTACTCTTGTTCTCTTCTGCTTGTTTTCTTTTTTCTTTCTCAGCAGGTGACCCAGGTGATTGATATATGCATTTTTTTTCTCTGCCCGTTCTGTTGGTTTTTGTCTTTTGCCCTTCTCCCCCGTCCCTCTTCTCAGCTGTTTCTCTTTCCCTCTTTCTTTCTCCCCTTCTTTCCCCCCAGTCAAGTCTGTCCCGTATTCAGTAAGTGAAAATAAAATAAACAATAAAAGGTGAATCAAATGGACCATTACGGCAAGGCTGGGATGGTCAATTTGGTAAAGTAAATCCGTTGGGCATCTTTCTTTGCCTTTAGACAACAATTCTGATGGCAAAAGAGCCAAACGGGACAGGCAAAAAAAAGAAAAAAAAGAAAAAAAAAAAAAAAAAAAAGATCTCAATGGAAAAAGCTAAAATCATCCTGGATGTTTATACTGAAATGGACCGAGTAATGTATTAGGAATGAAAGTGTGTCTCATCGTGTGAAGGAAATGAAAATAACCAGCCTACGCAGGGCTGAATTCACGGATGCCCTGAAAAAAAAACAAAGTGAAAGAATGATGCAGGCAGGCTAGTCGATTTTGCCAGAAATGTCCTTGCAGCACCTCGGGATGGTATCTAAAAGCAGTCCAGAGAAAACCTGGTGGAAGAAGCTTTTACAGCACGATACAAGATCATACAAGTCAATCTGTGAAATTGCCTTGTGCAGCAAAAGAAGGACTATAAAAAAACTGTAAAAATCCATTTAAAATGCACTTTCCATTTAAACTTGGATCTCATAGAGGCAGAAATAAAATCCCTCACACACACACATTGAAGCATGCAGCTTTGCAACCTGTTTTTACTGAAAGTTGGTTGATAGGAAGCCATTCTGGTGGTTTCATGGTGGTGTTAATGCAGCTGGATGTGGTGTTGGTTTTTTGCAGCAGTTGAAGACACAGGTGCCGGGTGAAGCCAGGAGAAATGCATTTACAGCCCATAAACAAACATATCTCCTGTAATTTCTACTCTTAAAACCTCCAGTCCATCTCTTCTGGTTGGTACGGATAGATGTTGGCGACTTGACAGAGTCTGATGTTTAATGTGTTTTTTATCGACACTGCAAGCTTGTCACGATGAGTCTGTTTATCTTCCAACACTATCTGTTGTCATGTTGATGTGCAGGTTCATTCATAATGACCTGATGACATCTGGCCCTTGTTTGGAGGGCTCTAAAATAATCAGCAGTAGCGTCTCGATCGCTCTGCTGTGTCAACATCACCTTCCCTGTTCTGGCTTGCTCTTCATGTTGAGAAACATTCCTGATGCATGTCTGAATGCAAGCGCGTGCTTTTGTGGGCAATTAAGTCAACCCAAATAGCAGGAATGGTTTCTTAGGAAGGCTTCTGCCTGATTTCTATACCTCATTCTGCTTATTTCCTCTGTAAATGAATCACAGCTGATGGGGATAACACTGACCGCATGACAGCGCACACTTTTTCTCCCTGAAAAAAGCAGAGAGGAAATCAAATCTCCACATAGTTTCTGCTTCTAGCTTTTAGGAGTCAGAGCAATTGCACCACCCAAGGAAGAATAAAAGAGGAAATTCATTTTAATGTTAAAGTTTAACTATATTTTAATTACTGTAAAAGACCAAGCAGTCGAAGGACACAGACATATAGGGCTAATATATTTTTTTTTAAAAAGCAACAAACAATAAAACAAAACAGAAATGTGAAAATAAAATATTCCATGAAATAAGCAGACTTGTGAACACAGGAAGCTGGAACCAATCAGTAGGCCTCACTTCCACTATCTCTCATCATTAAAGTGGACCTCCACACTGTCTGTGTGCATGTGTTTGTTGCTGTTGGAGCCTAATGGAGAATTTTGAGTTGATTAATATTCCTGTGAAAATCCATGAAGTTTATGCTTCAGTTTTGGTAATTAAAACTAGTATTTCTTGTTTTTAGCACTAATTAGCTATGAAAGGATGTGACTTTGTAGGTGTTGCACCCCTGCAGTTTACAGATTTAAGCTCTCCAACCTTTTATCCAGAAATAGTTAGTTCTGCCAAAAGGCTAATGCTGAGGCTTCAGTGTGGAGCCCAAAACATCCACTTTACAAGTTCCTGTCACTTCATTAGGTACTCCTAATAGTATCATCAATCCTTCTGCCTTCTGAAGTGCCTTTACTCTCTATGGAACCACCACCAGGAGGCTGAACCACTGATACGAAGCAGGATGGATCCATGCTTTCATGTTATTGAGTTCTGAACCTAATGAATGCTTATTTGTGTTACTGTTGCATTCCTGTCAGCTGGAAGCAGTCTGGCCACACAGGTTATTGGACAAAGTATTTTGCATCAGTTTCTTTTTAATTACTGACTTGATGCAAAGAAAACTGCATATCTCTTTTAAATTTCTTAGACCACTGTAACTGTACATTTATAGGAGGAAATATTTTTAAACTTAATTGGCCTCCTTTAATACCCGTGGTCCTCTGGGTGGATATTGCTCTGACACCCTGAGCAGGCCATTTTTGTTTGTCTCAGGGTGATGGGTGCTGCCCAAGAGGCGCATTGTGACTCCAAGTGAGGAAGGGAAGGTGGGGGGTTGTATGTGTTTGGTGTGGGGTGTTATTGTCCCCAAGCCTGCGGGAGCTGCCATGCACTCCAGAGCCAACAGCAACACAAGAATGCTGACAGGACAAAGGCCATAACTCCACTTCTATAGCAACACAAGTGAGGCATTGTGTTCATACAGGCACACACATATGCATGTATTCAGTATTACTACAATAACGTGTGCGTGCACACACACACACACACACACACACACACACACACACACACACACACACACACACACACACACACGCAAACTATACTGGAGCAAACTATGCATCTATGCAAGCATGCCAAACACTCATTCATCAACTAGTTTCCCACAGCATGCAACCCCCCTGTAGGACATCTCCATCGCAGGCTGAGAATGGCCAGTCAGTCCTGGGACAATGACTGAGAGAACCAACAAGAAGGATGGGGGGGGGGGGTGTCCATGGTTCAGCTGCAGCAGTGCACGTGTTTGTGGCTTCCTATTGCGTCTACACTTCAAGGCCAGTTCCCACAAACACCTCCTTCACTGTCTAATCCCGCAGTTCTCAAAGTTCTCTTTGGCTTGTGTCACTTTAGAAGTGGGAAAAAGTTCACACACAGTTTTTAAAAATGAAAAACTGAATTTCACTTAAATTGAGGTTGGTGTAATACCGTCATAGTCAAAAAACGACATATTCAGTGTCGTTTTTGTTTATTTTCCTTGAAGCCATGTACCAACCTACCTTATTTCGGCTTCATATTATTCACTGTTGGTCTAATTTAACTTCTGTACTGAGCTGCAGTACTACACAAGAACACCAGTACACACAAGTACGCATACTGTGAACCGGCAATCATTCTGGCTTTGAGCACAGATGCTCCACCCACCCATGTTGCTCATACTTGATGCTTACGAGGGGCAACCAATTAGAAGTAAGCTTGCTTAGTGGGAGGGCAGAAAAGACTATTAAAAACGTTTATGAGAGCTTTTCCATTTGTTCTTTTTCTTTTTGTTACTTTTCTGTAAATTCAGTTCATTTTTTTTAGCACACTGGGATGAAAAAGGCATTAAAATCACAACTGCCCCTCTCTGAGCCTGGTTTCAACGCTGGACTCTTCTTGTTAAAAGCACGTTCAGAGTTGATTATCACCTTACAGTGTAAAGCACCGTAAGGTGACTGTATTTGATGTGTTTCCTTATTTCTGGTTTTAATATAATTTTACCAAATTTCTGCTTATTTTATCACTTTTTGCTCTATTATTTTTATTTGCTTTTATTAGTTTTAACTCATTGTTTTACATAATTATTTTAACTTCTATGTATTTTATTGTCATTTTATTGATTAACCTGTGTGTTTTACGCTATTTTTACCTTTCAATGTTTGTGTTTTCTCTTTGCTTAGTGCACTTACATCTGCTTGTTGTATTGAATCTTTTTTCTGCCACTGCAAAAAATAAAAAACAAAAACTGTTGCCATCCATGAGTCAAAATTTCATCTTATTATCTCAAAATCTGGACTTACTAACTCAAACTTCCGAGAAAATAACTTGAAACTGAGAAAGCAACTATACATTTTGACTTATTTTTTTCTGCTTCTATACTACTACCTTGGGTTCATAATTATTATTATATTATATCAGTCATTTCTGTTTGTTAAAAAAACAAAACAAATATTTATTTATTACTTAAAAAAAAAATCTGTTTCTTCATTGTCCGGGACCGTGTGTACATAATTTTGGTCCACCTTATGTTAACATGTGATGCGAATGACAAATAAAGCTCCTTGAATCCTTTAATCCTTGAATTATTGTATCTGCAAATGAATCTTATTTTTCAAATAGATACTCCTAAATCCTATCCAAACGTATGAATTGGTAACACACGCTAATGCAAAATAAATGCTGTGATATATAAAGTCCAATTTAACATTAAAAGGAAGTAAATCTATATCTCCCTACTTGTACTGTGGCAGTTCTCGTGGTCACATTCCTCTTAGCGTATGCACTCGTTCACCCCTTACCCCGCTGTCTGGAAACAGTGGAGCCGTGACCCCTCTGCCACAAATCTGTGAATGGGCCGCAAACGGGAAATGTGGGTCCAAGAGGCTATCCGGTTTGGCTGTGAGAAAATATCCACTCATGCTCACCTCTTGTTGTTGAGGTGAGATAGGTAGACAGGTGAGCGACCTTTGACCCCACCTGCCACGGTGCTCTGCTTGACGCGCCAGGAATGTGTCCACACCTCTCAGCCAACCACGTCATGGCGAGTGGAAAACACGCACCAAGTCTACAGCCAAACGGAGTGTGTGCGCCGGCTCCGGCGCCTCTGTTGTGGTCTACATTCTGCAGTGCTGTGCAAATGTAGGGGAGAGTGTTTTGGGAGCAGGAGTGATGGATGACTTAATGCGAAGGGACACAGGGAGAGGAGCAGGAGGCGTGTGTGTGGGAAAGAGAGCAGTGTGATAAGGATATTTTTGTCCCGTTTATGTGAAGTATTTCAAGGTCTTGGCAGTCGTATCGATTGTTGTTGAAAATACAGTATGCGCGTCAGCAGCAAGGCTTCAGCAGCAAACGGAGGTTGCTCAACAAGACAGTTTTTCTACTTTGTTGCAGTTTTGTCCATCACCGTTTTAATTCTTGTTCTTGTCAGTTTTCTTTTACACATTTGGGAAGCAATAACATTGATTTTGGTCATCATGCATCGCTCCAACTGCCAATGTACCCCGATCATATATCTGTGAACAGTATCCTTCACTCTCATTGGTAGAGAAAAGTTCAGTTTGGGACCTGCCTTCTCTGCCTCTCAGACTGCACATAAAAGAGAGACTGAGGGTGTTTTCATACACAATTGATGCCTTCTTCATTTCCCCCCTTGGTGCGTTTTGTTTGTGCAGATGTGAACCTAAACAACTACAATAAGACGACTTAGATAAACTCCAGAGCGGTTCATTTATGGTGAGAGTGTGATCCGACCTCAATCTGACCCTGCAAGTCTGAGCTAAATGCCTTCCCATGACCAGCTTTCCATTCTGAGATTCGACAGTACACCAGACATACAAATGGAGATATTGCTCCATGTTATCCACTTCTACCAGAACACACCATCTTCATCCTGAAACTAAACGACGGGGAAAATACTACAAGTTTATTTATCGACTGATTTGGACCAGAGTAAATTAACCATAGGCATAAAAACACCCTTAGTTAAAGTGTAAACCACCACATTGGTTTTATTGGAGGCTTAAGTTGCCATATTTGGACCCAAGAGTTAACTGCCAAGTTATTTAGTTAAACCAGTATATCATCTGTAAACTGTAGGAGAGCAATGCAGAGGCACAGTAAAGGCACAATAACATACAACACAATCAGTCACTAAAACTCCACATGGATTTATACAAACATTCAACCATCTATAGATCCCAAAAATGTAAAGTCGGGAATGTTAACATGTGACTTTGTGGGGATTTACTCACTTTTAAAGGCAGACTCAAATGTCCTTTAAAAGAGCTTTCTTTCTAATAACCTCGGCAGCCTATTTTTGGGATGCTGCCAAGACACTGAATCTTAAGATTTGCCAGTTGGATGTGAAGATAGGTATGAGGTGATGCGGGCTGGCATACGAGATCAGATGAAGTGCCAGGTTTTGCAGCTGAGCTTGACTTCATGACCTGTCTGAACTACAGCTGCTTGATTTTATAGACAGATTTTACTTCCCGTGTTTATTAGTTGCTTGTGCCAGACTTTCAAACAGGATCACATTCAGGGTCAGTTTTATCTTCAAATAGCAAAACAGTGGAAAATTATTTCTCACGAGGGGCCTCAATTTTAATTGCATCACTTTGCAAACTGTACTGGTAAGCGCAGGTGTTGCTCGTTTGGCCCCAATCGTGTGTTTCTTGCCTCTGTAGGCTTTCTGAAGGCGCTGCAGTTTATCAGAAGGCTTATCAGTGCTGATAAACGATGGCTAAGTGACAAAAACAAGACGAAATTTGAAGTTATCCTTTAATATTACCATGAAAAAAAAAAAACAACTGGAGAAAGATATGGCATAATATTTATATAGATATATACAAAATAATACTGTACATGAGCACAAAAAGGAAGGAATAACAAGTTTTCTGATTTCTGAGTGTAAATATGAGCGAAATTAATGTACAGCGTTCTGCATTATAAACATTGGAACGGTTGAAAACTATAGAAAAGCTTAAGAGCTGGACTCAATCTGGACTGTGCTCATAATATATATATATATATGTACTGCTGCATTCAACCACATTCTCTCTTTCTCTTCCTCTCTCTCTCTCACACACACTCTCACACACACACAGACAAATACATTCACGATTGGGGTGAAATCCAGTCGCTCTGATTTCAACACAGGCACACCTGGACTGGCTAAGATTTAACCACCTGTAGTGGCTTGTATGGCTTGTTCAGCGTCACACTTCGCACATTGTGTCTGCAGCACACACACACTTGCTGCCTCTGTGAGTGTGTCCACTGTAAAAAACAAAAAACAAAAAAAGGAAGGTTTTACGTGTGTGCGAGTTTGTATTTTTAATGCTCCTCTGTTTGTGTGTCCATATTCCCTCCTTCTGTCCTTCTGAGGATAAAGTGCTGCAGAGGAGGAGAAAGTGTCGCTCAGTTCTCGGACATGCTGCTGAAATTCTTGAGCTGCAGCAGCGACAGCAAAGAAAACATTTTCTTGACTCCTATATGAGAATGCAAGAATTAGAGACAGATGCGAGATGGACGTGTCTTAATGAAATTGCGTCCTGTGTGCTTTTAGCTTGTGCAGTCTGCCACTAGCTTTGAGCTCTCGGCAGTGGAAACAGGTAGGGCCTCAATCTTAGTCCCAGTCCCTTAAAAACCTGCTCTCAGACCTGTGCGACCCAATAATCCACACCTAGAAGATGGGAAACCAACATCCGTCACGTCAGCTGTCCCTCCGGTGCTGTTTTTCTAAATTACCCATCTACCAATTGCAGTCTTTCTTGAGTAAAGTGAGAACTTTGCGGCCCAAACTTGCTTTCCAAGGCTTGACAAAGCTCTTCATGTTGACCAGGAAGCGGCCCTGCTTACGATCCAAGTGGCCAGCCACCAGGTACTCCACGCCTGTGAGGAGAGGTCAGAGGGGTTAAGCACATTTTGGATGTTACCAATGAACAAAGTTGGATGTGCGATTCTTGCCTGGATTGAGGATAGGGCAGGTGCAGCCCCGTGCGGTCCAGGACTCGGGGTAAAGGGTGACGCGACCGCGCTGTATCTTCATTTTGGTATTCTGACTGAGTACCTTCTGAACTTTGACCTCCACCTCAGCATGGGAGCCCTTATCGTGAGCTGCTAGCACTCTCACCTTCAGCACTGGAAGTCAGGGAGAAATGCAACAAGACCTTCAGAGCTGGAGTGTTGTTACACCAGAACAGTGGTGTCAAACTCAAATTCACAGTGGGCCAAAATTCAAAACTGGAACAAGGTCGCGGGCTAACATTAATATTTATTGGAAAAAAAATCTTCCTCCAGATTTAAGAATGAATCTCTTCTTATGGACTCAAACAAATTTTGCTGAAAAACTGAATATGGAACAAGCAAAGCTTAATACTAAACAATATATATATTAGCTGTATAATACCAGTAGGCCAGCTCTAACAATAATTTGGTATGGCTTCGCGGGCCAAATGTAATTAGGCTGCGGGCCAAATTTGGCCCGCGGGCCAGAGTTTGACACCTATGCACCAGAACAACTTCTTTCTGCATTAAAATGCGACAAAACAACGTGATCCATGGAAGGAGGCTGTCGTGGAAAGTTTGGTTACTGGATGAACTTCAAACAAAGTTTTAATCTGATCAGTTTGAAACTCAGATCAGGTTTTCTCCCCCCCCCAAGGGGCTGGAGCAGAATTAATCATTCCTCTGAATGCTGGGACTTTTTAAAGTAAAGAAAGTGAATTGTGATGCTTTCTTCAGACATTCATGAAGGTGAGCACGACTAACAACTCGTTAGCCAACTTAGGCTTTTCCTCCTTTGTGACTTTAATAATGACCATAATTTATAAAATTAACTTCAGGTTTTATTCAGTGTGACCTTAAACTAGAAACTGAGATCATAAACTCAACTGGAAAGTGTTTTTAGAGGTCACGGAGCGAGGGTTAAGGCTTTTTGGAATCAGAGGAGTCGCCCCCTGCTGCCCATTAAACAGAATGCAAATGCTGTGAATGATTTGACCTGCATTAGGTAGTGAACCTGAGCAGACAAATATCAGCTGAGCAACTAAAGGTAAACATCAGGTTCTTGCTTGTGTTAATTATTTTTCTTGTATGCTGTCTTTATATTTGTAAAGAAGAGTTAACAGGGTACAGGGTGGTTGCCTGAAGTTTGCATGAAAGATGCCAAATTGTCTGCAAACACTTGCCAACTAATCTCTAAGCCATGGTTGGGCAAGTCCAGGCCTCGAGTGCCAGTGCCCTGCAGGTTTTAGATATCACCCTGGGTCCACAGACCTGAATCAAAAGATTAGTTCATTATCAGGCCTCTGGAGAACTTCAAGACATGTTGAGGAGGTAATTTAGCCATTTGAGTAAGGTGTGTTGAATCAAGGACACATCTAAAACCTGCAGGACATTGGCACTCGAGGCCTGGAGTTGCCTACCCCTCTAAGCAGTAGTGAAACTCTGAGAAGCGAACAGCAGACTAAAAATGGAAAAGATTCGTCATCAAAACAAAAGCTGCACCTTTTGAAAGGTTTTGGTTTCAGCGGTAACATTTAGTTTGAAGGCAAAAGTTTGCCATTTATGATGTGCGTTCCACTTTTTTGCTAATTACTGCTTTTAGCTAACGTCCTCAATGCAAGCTACAGGCAAAAAACCCCCAAAATAAATCTTCAAAAACAAACCAAAAAAATCTTGACTTTTATTTTGTTTTTGTAATTTTTTAATGAACCATTTTATTACAGGTTCTGTTTAATGTTTTGTTTGCTGTAACATATTCATTTACCAACTTGTGGGATAAATAAAGTACGTATAATTAAAATACAAAGACAGACTGAATCAATGAGCATGAGTATAACAATGTTAGACATAAATACAGTGAAATAGATGATTTACATTTAAATGCATTAAACTAATCAGGTAAAGCCAGGCTTACATGAGTTACAGTGCATGTTTGGAGATGTTTGAATGCTTACCGTATGCATAATTCATGGTGCAAAAGAGTTTGCTGTTGGTCAGACTTTGCTCTTGGCACTCACACTTCTCTGCAGGGGGGACATGCAAGAACAGTTTCATATTTGTAGCATAAATAAATAACTTTTTCTCTATGTGTGTGTGTATGTGTGTGTGCGCGCGTGTTGCCTCAGATACTGTATGTGATGTCCTAAGACTAATAATAAGTACAGTGTGTGGCGTCCAGTGAGGAATGTGCCAATAAAAGCTGGAGTTACAGTGTGGTGGTACTGAGGGTCTGCGAGAAGAGACCTCCACTTGGAAACTGTCCTTGCACACACACACACACACACACACACACACACACACACACACACACACACAGTCATGTTTCCATCCTGGAATCTGCATACCTCAACTTTCAAGCATGTCTTCATACAGCAATGTAATGATTTAAATTACGAGGACTTGCCTTTTGTCCCTAATGTCCCCACAACATGAGTAAAACAAGCACACACTCACACACATCTTTGTTCAATGTCTTTCTGAGAGCGTAGCCAGACTTTCATTACTTAAACATTAACACTTGGTCAGTGGACCGTGAGGATAAACCACACACACATGGACGCACGCACGCACACACACACTCTCTGTATTGTACCTAAGTGAAGAGCAGAGAAGAGTTCGTCCGTTCTGAAGATTCTGACTGACTCACTGGCGTTTCTGTCCAGGTGGTACAACTCCAGATCAGAGCTGCAACACAACATCGGCATACATGTTATCATAAAACAGGAATTATAGCATCGAAATACACTTAAAGTCCTTAAAGTCAACATCTCTTTAAGCAGAAAAAAAATTCTATTTATATTTAAGGCTACGTACAATTACATGAAAAACACGTTTGACTATTTTAACAGAGCAGACATACTGCCGAGTGATGATACCATACTAACATATTCTCAGTCTCGACCCTGCCTTTGTACTTGCTGTACAAAAACTGGGCAGATATTTGATAATATAAGGACACAAGGTCATGACTAAAAAAAGTTCAGTGCTTCTGTTTTTAGGCGCTACAGTTTTGTTATCAGGAGATAAAAGTTCTTACTCACCCAAACATGCAGTCTCCAGTAAACGGATCACAGTCTCCTGCACATTCACATGGACGGCATCCGTATTCGTGAAAGCCCCAGTATCCCACCATGCACCTGTCGCAGTGGGCTCCACCAACGCCTGGTTTGCAGATGCAGTTCCCGTTTGCGGGGTCACAGAGCGAGCCGTCTGCCAAGTGGAAGGGCATTGAGCCCATGGGGTGACAAGTACATGCTGGGGAAGAAAAAGGTGAAATTAAATTAGATTGGAAGGTTTTTAATTGTAGATGATACTAAAACATCATCCTTGCACTATCTGAGAGGCGAGGTACATACTGGACATGTTGTCAGTTCATTACTGAATTCATAGTCATAAATTCTTATGTGCGTGGTATGTTGTTGATCTGAATAATTCAGAAACTGATTTCCCCACACAACCATAACTAGGGTTTATAGAAAATGGTTAGAAAAAAGAAAAATATCAATCATTAGTGATTCTCTGGGGTAAATATCTTTTGTTGGAGAATGGCCAGAGCGCTTTGACATGATAGAACTCAAATGATCACTTATTACAGCCAAAAGATGCAGAAGAGCATCTCAAACCTTGAAGCAAATGAGCTACAGCAGCAGAAAACCACATTAAGTGCCACTTTTGTTTGCAGAATCTTATTGAATCAATGCTATGAAGAATTGAGGCAATTCTTAAGGCAAAAAGAGTGTCAAATCTGGTACCAACGGGGTGCTGGTTTAGCTCAGTGTGTTGAGCAGGTGAACACATGCCATACGGTGGCCGGCCTGGGTTTGAGTCGACCCGCTGCCCTTTGCGGCATGTCTTCCCCCCTCTCTCTGCCCCTGCTTTCCTGTCCTGTTTTCACGGTGTCTATCAAATAAAGCTGAAAAAGGCCCCCCAAAAATCTGGTACCAACAAGGTGTACCTAATGAAATACCTGTTCAGAAATACTACACAAAAGACTAAAGAAAAGCAGTGAGCAGTGAGTCCAAAGGTCTGACAGTCTGCTGATTAGCAAATTGCTATTTATCACCTGCACTTAAGTATTTCATCAATTGCTCTATTGTCTGCTTTTGTGGCAGCCACTTAAAACACAAAGGCGTCTCTGTTTTTTTAATCACATGAAGACAGATGTTTATACTTCTTTATTTGTGATCCTAAGCTTTTTCCCAAAGTCGATCAATATGCTTTTAAGGTCTAGAACTCAAATTAATCCTCCTCACATGGATAGATGAACAAATACATACAGTAAAACTCTCAGCCCTCTAATTGTGTACCGATAGGGTGTTTTTCCAACAACCTCCAAAAACAACGAACACACCTTATTACACACCCACCCATGTTTCCATTGGACATCTGAGAAAACTGCTGTCTGCTGGGACCCGGAGTTGTCAGGCCTCCCCCATAAATAAACCGCAGAGAGAAACAAAGAAGGGGTGTTGTTTGGAGTCATTTGTCTTGTGTTTAATGATGCTTGAAGCCTGACTGCCAGTAAATGACTACTTACTGTACACCCAGAAGCTCCCTCAAGCTCCTTTTTCAAATAAATCATGGTGGAGAAAAAAGAAAAAACAACAACTTTAAGCCAGAGGTCTGAATCAGGCAGTTTTCTCAAACCGAACTGAATGTGTTAAATTCACATCGACGACTATAAACAAATGAGATGGCATGCTTTTAGAAACAAAGATTAGAGTTCATTCCTGACCTTAAAGCATGTTTGCCTTCAAACTGTTATCAGAGCGCTTCACGGACTTTATTTGATAAATTGTTCCGAAATAGAAATACAACAGTCAACATGAAAAGTTTTTAAAGCTTATCAGTTTATATAGGCGTTTTCCCCACCTCAGCAGTGAAATGCACACGAATGCTTGAAGTTTGTAGATAAACAGAAGCACCACTGAGTTTTTATGATTAAACTGCAAAAACTGAGTGCTGGTATAGCTCATGTGGGTTAAGGAGGCAACACATATGCTTTGCTATTGCAGAGTCTTGGGTTTGAATCTAACGTTGCCCTTTTGCTGCTACTCTCTCTCTCTCGGCTTTCTGTGCTATCAGAAGGTTAAAAAGCCTAAAAATGCAAAAAACAACAACAACAAACAAACAAACAAAAACAAACTCTATGCTAGTTAAAGTTTGAGATAAAAAGACTGAATTTGGTCTCAGGGGCAGCAGCCTAAGCAGAGAAACCCAAACCTTCCTCTCCCCAGGTCTTAGCCAGCCTAAGACCTGGGGAGAGGAAGGTTTGGAAGATGTAATCTCCTAAGTTTGTCCTGGGTCTGGTTTGGGGCCTCCTCTCGTGAGGAAATACCAAGACCATCTCACTCAGGAGCCACCCAGAAGGAATCCTAGTCAGCTGCCTCCTTTCGATGTGGAGTAGCTGTATTCCTAGCCCCTCCTGAATAATTTAATTCTTTATCCTACCACTAAATGTAACTGAGCCTCCAGGAGCTCCACAAATGATTTTTTTAAGCTCCTAGCAAACACTCAAACAAAAACAAACCACAACAGTCACATAACTTACTTGGCAGAAACAATAAAGATAATCAATATCTATAACGTAAGCCATGTCCCAGCACACAGTTCTTTTCAGTTAGCTGCTCCCATTAACTGATCCATGTTGGGAGGTAAGCTAATGCCAGTTAAGATTAGTCACAAGAAATCTAGTTTTATCTAAATAGTTTTATAAAAAGGAACACATCATGCCACGATCTAAAGAAACACCTGACAAACAAAGTCACAGACATCTATCAGTCTGGAAAGCGTTACAAAGCCATTTCTAAAGGTTTAGGCCTCCAAGGAACCATGGTGAGAGCCGTTATACACAAATACAAAAAACATGAAACAGTGGTGAAGCGTCCCAGGAGTGACTGGCCAACCAGAAGTACTCCAAAAGTACAGTGATGACTCCTCCAGGAAGTCATAAAAGACCCCAGAAAAACACTAAGGAACCACAGTCTTCACATAGCTCAGTTAATGTCAGAGTTCCGAATCCTGAATCCGACTGAGATCCTGTGGCATGCTCTTAAAAAGGCAGCTCATGCTTGAAAACCTTCCAATGTGGCTGAATTACAACAATTCTGCAAAAGATGAGTGGGCAAAAATTTCTCCACGGCGCTGTAAAATACTCATTGCCAGTTACTGCAAATGCTTGTTTGCTGTTGTTGCTGCTAATAGGTGGACCAACCAGTTATTTGGTTTAGGGGGCAATCACTTTTTCGCACAGGGCCATGTAGGTTCCCCCTACCCTTAATAATAAAAACCTTCATTTGAAAATGCATTTTGTGTTTACTTGTGTTATCTTTGTCTAATATTTAAATTTGTTTGACGATCTGAAACATTTAAGTGGGACTTGAATGCTAAAAAATAGAAATGAGGAAGTGGGCAAACACTTTTTCCACACCGCTGTAAATACAATAACAGGCGACGGGAGTTACATGACCCAAACTGTGCCTTTGACCCAAGAGAACGATGTCAACTGTCAAACCAAACAGTTTATCAGACAACTCACCCACACAAAGATAAGATTGAACTCCATCAGAAGACCTAGCAATACAGTACCAATAAAATCATAAAGATATCACATTTATATCCTTTATAGATGTGGGCATGTAAAAAAGGCCATATCAGCACTCTCTTAGGAAGCATCCTGCACAGGTAAATAATTAATAGAGATCACAGCGCCACCTCAGTGCCATTTAAAACCAAGACACGTGTGACGGTGTGTTTGGCAAGCGTGTGAATTTTCATATTTGTGTGAAAATTTATGACCACTTGAAGGATTCACAATGCAACAACTCCTGTAAGCAAATATGTGCGTCTAAGAAACCTGTCAGCTGCAAGAGCTCTGACAATGAAGACTTTATGAGTGTGTGCTGAGACATGATACGACACCTGCCCGAACAACCACGAGAAAACCCACTACAGACATAAATCCCCACACACACAAACACACACTGTAACTCTCCCTCCTGATAAACGGCTTTGGTGTGTACCAGCTTGCGTGAAGCTTGACAAGAGTGTTTTCTTTCGCGGGCCCCTCAGAGGCTGGAATGAAAAAAATGTTCCTCACAACGGAGGGAAATTCCTCCATTGTCAGCGAGCTGCTGCAGTGGGATTACACAACCTGAACCTTCATTTTAGGGGTTCTCCAAGCATGTTGTTGCTCCTTTTTTCTAATCAGTCAGCCTTCATTAGTTATTATCCCAGAGGTGAGTTTTTGGGTGTAAAGCACCGAACCTAATGACTGAAATCACACCTGCTGTAAAGAAGGCATGCATCTGTTTCTGTGACCTTATCAGAGATGCAGAGATATGAGAAAACGTCAGAAAATCTGGAAGGACAATAAATGAGGTTGTATAAGTCCATACAGTATGCAATTTATCAACTACTCACTGTTCCTGAACTGCCAGACAGAACAGCAAGAGACTTGGTACACATGCTGCAGGACATGACAAGCTTAAAAAGTTATGGAACATCACAGGTGGCATGGTCTCCATATTTCAGAAACTGCTTGTCTACTGGAATTTCCCCAAACATCCATCTCTTGGGCAACAGTAACTCAAATAGCCACCTGCTACAAGCAAGGGATGCAGAAGAGCATCTCAGCCCTTAGAGCTGATGAGCTACATCAGCAGAAGACCACACCAGCTGCCAGTCCTTACTAAAACTGGACAATGGTCATATAATGAAATATATGATGATATAATGGTGTTTGTTTAAACACCGCCTGAGCATTGTCGCTGACCATGTCCATCTCTTTATGACCACAGTGTTCCCATCTTCTGATGGCTGCTTCCAGCAGGATAACACAGGACAATGAGTTCACTGTACTCATACGGCCTCCACAGTCACCAGATCGCAGTCCAATAGCGCTCATTTAGGATGTAGTGGAACAGGTGATTTGCATCATGGATGTCAACATGGACCAAAATCTCTGAGGAATGTTTTCAGCAACTTGTTGAATCTGCACCACAAAGAGTTAAGGCAGTTCACAAGGCAAAAAGGGTTCAACTTGGTAGCAGGAAGTTGTACGTAACAAACTGGCCAATCAGTGTCTATAAAAAACAGACAAAGCCACTGTGACATCGCCCACTGGTTAGTGAATTCATACACAAGTGAAGCTTTCAGATGTGTTTCCACCATTGCTATTTTAGTGTACTGAAACCAGACATGACAAGTAGATCTGAAACCCAGAACACTGCACACTCATACAGTAACAATGTATCAACCATAAGGTGATGGAGAAGCACACCCCGTTTTATCCTCCTGTTTGTCTCCAATTAGGAATATGTGTTTAATACATGACTATAAATCCTGATGAATTAATCATCTGTAGCCCTAGTTTAAAGTTAATTTTAACTGTGTTTACTAAGGTCAAAGATTCAGGGAGCTGAAGGGTTGCTTTTGACCTTTCTTGCAACCAGAGGAGTCCCCCCCTGCTGGCTGCTAGTTTCATGGCAGGACTTTCTTCTAGAGCAGGGGTGTCAAACTCAAATACACAGTGGGCCAAAATTCAAAACTGGATCAAAGTCGCAGGCTAACATTAATATTCATTGAAAAAAAATCTTCCTCCAAATATAACAAGGAATCTTTTCTTATGGACTCAAACAAGTTTTGCTGAAAAACTGAGCATGGAACAAGCAAAGCTTAATACTAAACAATATATAAAACTTATATAAACGTATATATAACTTAATATTGCACACATGCAAAATCGAAATTCCAATTAAATAACACATCAGTGGAATTCATTTCTTAAATAAAAATTGTATTTGCAGCCAAAACACCAACAGAGCATTCTGGGAATTGTAGTATTAGCAGTACATGAACTGTATAATACCAGCAGGCCAGCTCTAATAGTAATTTTGTATGGCTTCGCGGGCCAAATGTAATTAGGCTACAGGCCAAATTTGGCCCGCGGGCCAGAGTTTGACACCTATGTTCTAGAGTAATGCTGTTACGTTAACTAACAGCGACTCTAACTACAACTCTCTAACTACAAAGAAGTTATTTTTTTAAACTTCATTGTTAATTTTCATTCTATTTTTTCTGCTTTGAAGTGTTGAGTTTGGCATTTTGCCTCAGCTATCTTAGTTTGGATAAGCAAAGAGTGGATCCTCCTGAAGAACCTAGGACTCTGCACACTCATACAGTAATAACCCTTCTGTCACAAGGTTTCTCTCTTACTGTCGATTATCATTTATTTTACTCTGAATAGGATCATAATTTCCAAAACGCATAAGGCTGTGTAGTAAAAATGACTGGAAACTACTGAATTATATTATAAACTAAACTGATGTGTTAATGAGGTCATAAATCAGGTAAGAAATTGGATCATTTTGGATTCGTATGACCAAAATACTCCCCACCCCTCTGGTGGCCATTCATATACAGTCTGTCTTTTGTAGAGCAGAGCTGCAGACACTTTTTCTTGTTTTTCAGACATGATTTATTCATGCCCAGACACAGATTTGCTGCTGAGTATTTTACAGGTTCTTATAAATGTCTGCTTGTATTTATCTTGAAATGAATCTCTTGAATTATATAATGCAAGAATTTCACTCACATGTGCTGTACCAATGTACCTGCACATGTGATGTGACAATAAAAGTGATTTGATTTGATTTGCACGATGAAATCAAACCCTGAAAGACGGCAAATTGGGCTGATAGCCAACATGTTCTTCCCTCTGTGTTTTTGAACGGTCTGCTGCTACTTGATACTCTTTAGGTTTTAATGAGATTTGCTTACACACACACACACACACACACACACACACACACACACACACACACACACACACACACACACACACACACACACACACACACACACACACACACACTTTCCTTGGCGTTCATTTCCAGCATACCTGTGGGGATGAGTTCACAAATCTGACAGATAATCAGAGGGAGACTGTAGCCACCGGTCTGTGTTTATGGATGACTATCTCATGTTTACTTAACACTCACCTCTTCACAACCCCCCCCCCCCCCCCCCCCCCACACACACACACACACACACACACACAGTGACGGAGAAAGGACCGTCACACATTCACAGCTAACAATCAAGCTCTGAGTCACATCTTAAAAATGGCAGAACAAACCAAGATGGACAAGCAGGAGTTTTATGATGAACTTTGAGTCAAGACACAAGTATGCCTCCATCTGATGATTAACTATGGAGTAACTGGATGGAGAATGGGGCATCTGCTGCCTCTGAGACACACACACACACACACACACACACACACACACACACACACACACACACACACACACACACACACACACACACACACACACACAGAGCCAGGTGCCCGTGAGGACTGAGTGTTATGCAGCATGTTCTGGCTTGTGATCTCCGTCCTCTGCATTCCTGAGAAAAATCAAAGGGCTGTGCCAGTATGGTGCATTTGTCACCACTGGTCTAATGCTGTGACTCCATATTGAATGTCGTGTGCCAGTGAAATTCCTATTATCATTCCAAATAGATAGCAGTTTTATAAAATATACTGTAGAAAGTAAATGGACAGTCAAGAACACGGCTGAGCTTTTAGCTGCTCTTTCACATTTAAAAAGATACTTCAGTAGAAGCAACTTGATTACTCGTTTCATCCAAGGTATGGATGAAACGTTAGATGGACTACTGCAGCAGAAGATCACACCAGGTCCGCTCCCATTAACTAAGAACAGGAAACTGAGGCTAAAATTCACACCCGCTCTGACAAGACTCTGTTTCTGCTACAAGATTCAGATTGAAGGGTCAGAATTTGCCATGATTTTCACGTTAATATGAACTTCTGACCTCTATGAAAGCTCTGAGAAATGTTTCCAGCACCTTGGTGGATCTGTGACATGAAGATCTAAGACAGCTCTGAAGGACAAAGGGTCCAACTTGGCACCAGCAAAGTGTTACCAATGAGGGTATATAGACTTACATCAAGGGTGTCTAACATAGATTAATTCATGGGGCACATACAGTTCATTTTGTGGGCTTGTTCATTTTAAATTTACATCTGAAACATTTGACGATCTCTAATAAAGTTGATGCCACCAACTGTGCTCCTAAAAGTCTGCCTCCCACTATAGTTTAGTAAAATGTGTGTGCAGCTTACGTTTGCAGGAGTCGGGGGCGGCGTGCGGTCGGTTGGGATCTCTGTAAAAGCCTGGCTTGCATTTCTCACACTGTCGCCCTTCAGTGTTGTGCAGACAATCGCAGATGCCTCCGCTTCGCTGGCCAGACTCTCGCCACGCTGTCCAATCAAAGCGGCAGTTCTGAGCGTGTCCGTTACACTTGCACTCTGGTGTGAGAAGAAGAAGATAGTCATCAAGAATGAAAATATCAGACTGGCAACTGGCTATATGTACAAATGTTTCAGAGAGCATTTGGAGGCTGTTCGTTCTGATATTTTAGTAAAGTATGAAGGTTTTCAATAACCTTTCCTAGATTTAAGATTTACAGGCTAAGTTTTAATACAAGAGTCCTGTGGTGGAAAAAGGTGTGAACAATTTTGTTTGACTCACTCCGACATTCATGCGGCGCTCCCGTCAGTCCATCGGCAGGCTGCCACGGTCTGTCGTTGTACAGAGGAGCGCAGCGCTCGCAGTGATCACCTGCAGTGTTGTGTCTGCACACACACTTCCCATGGACCTGTGAGAGAGAGCTCATTAGCAACAAGCAGCATGATAGACGGAGGTAAAGATGGACAAATAGCAGGAACAAAGAGGTCAGTGTGATGGAAAGGACAAGCTTCTTCACTCTCTCTTAACCACTTTCTTCCTTTTTTAATCGCTCCTATTCTCTTGGTTCAAAATCAGTGAATGGAGATTTATTGTTTGGCTTCATGGCTAGAAACGGGAATGGGCCTCAGCTCTGAAAAGCCTGCGTGTGTGTGTGTGTTTATGAGTATGTGTGTACGAGTGCAAGTATGCAGCGCTGAGAGCACAATAACAATCTCCTTGTCATTCCTGTGAGCTGGAATGCCATGCATGCTGGATAATGATTGAATGGGGGGGGGGGGGGGGGGGGGCAAAGCATCTGAGGAAGCTCTTTATTTGTTTGTGTTACACCGTGCAACTGCAATGTAGGACACAATTACACGGCAACTGCAGGGGTACACTCGCAATAATCAACGTGCACACAGGCGTGCAAAATAATTGCAAACGCACACAGATTCTTTGCACTCATTTCCCACGGTGTCGTGATGCGTCATACCTTGTCCCCGGTTCAAAAATCCTATAGGAGCACGGCCACATGCAGCATGCCCTCTGCCTGAACTGACCCCAGATCAGCCCCGCAATGTCGAGGTGAACACACACACACATGACTGGTTTCACACACCGGTTTTAATCACACTAATAGGAGGAGAAATTGCACAAATGAGAGGTCCGGGTAATCAGGAGACATGATTACACGTTCAGCAAATAGTAGTGATTAATATAAAGTGTGCAAAGAAAGGAGGGGAAAGAGGAGAAGCAGAAAAAGCCAGGAAAAAACTCTGGCTTAAGTCCACACGGCTGGTATTTCAACCCACATGTTTACCATACGGCGATATGCCATAGTTAACACACACCCAATGATGCAAACTCATCAAGACTGTGGACAAGGGGGGCTGGCCTGTCTGTGCATTTATGTACTTTTACACAAAGACCATTACCGGTTCCCAAAAGTTCCCAAAGAAGTACAAATATTTTAGTATTTGCACGGCAGTTATAAGTAAATACCACAGCTGTAGGTGTGCTTGATTTATCTCCATAACAGCTCCACAAAAGCTTTGAGACAGATGAAAGCATTACAGGCTCATTAACTATTACCACTTTATAAAATGCCTTTTCTGAGTTCAGGTTTTACATAGCTGAGGTTTTCTCGTGTTAAATGTAACATAACAAATAAAGGCCTATTACAGCTCTACCAGGGCCTGATGTGACACTGGACTGGTGGGCATGTCTTGCACCTTAGGACTGTTGACTCAGATTATACTTAAAACCTTAGGCTGCAGTCTCACAGGCCCAGAGACAGGAAGTCGTCATCTTCTCTCTCACCGGAGCCTTTTGGTAATGGAGCAGTGAGTCACCCAGACAGTAAATGGTGAGTGTAGCTGCCAGCAACCGCTCGCCAACCGGTCAGGAATACACATCCTTCCCCAGGGACCGGAGGTCACCAGCTGGTCTCTGGCTTGTGTTAATGAGGCCTGAGGTAGAGCGCTTGGCAGCTGACTCCAATCAGCAATTAGCTGAGGAGCGCTGAGGCTCCAGGAAAGGACAGTGCCTTTGCAGGATTGTCACTGTGTGGTTTGTGACGTTCATGAGAATACATAAAAATGCATAAATAAAAGGTTTAAAAGGCTTTTTTCTCCCTTCTTCTACTGCACATGTACAAAGTTACAGAACATTTTGGCTTCATTTATAGCTTAATCCTGAGCCAGCATTGAGCAGTGTCTCTGGGTCCTCTCAGAAGAGGAAATTAAAAAAATATGAATGTTGAACTTTTAACCAAATAGTTATTATGTAATCTCACTGTTAATGCCATATATTTGTGCACATCTGTAACGCTGATGGACATTGGAACAAAAGAAACCGGATAAATGCTGCAATGAGTGATACCCCTCTTGTATAAGGCCCATTGGAGTTAGTGTGAAAGACAAACGAGGCAAAGATTTAAGTGAGAGAAATGAAAACAGTCGGATGGACTGGAGCATTGCTCATTAGTTAAAGTGAGTGTGACCCCTGTAGTACTATTTGTTTAAGTAGGGGCAATAAACATTTTTGTTTATTACTTAAACAAAAATGGCAAGTTTACATTATAAGCTATAACCGAGCAAAGTGATCGAACATCAGACTGAATTTAAGGACCTATACAGTCGTCGTCTCCATCAGCTCTTACACCCTGCTTTCAGCTTCTCCTTCCTTGACACGTCTTCTCTGTTTTCACTCTTTCCAGTTTGATAGTTGTCCTCTCGCTTTCTCCCTCGTCGTCTCTCACATTTTCTCTGGCTAATTTTGAATCCTCCTGTTTTTCCTCACAGTTGCCGTCAGTTACAGGTGTATCTGACAGCTCAGGTGAAAGCAGGATTCATACAGATGAGGGGTCGTTTAATTTAAATGATTCCACTGTGTATTATTGTTGTCGGGACATCATTCACTCCTTCACAGCCTCACTGGTTGCACTCGTCTCTGAGCTGCTCTCGGTAGGTAATTACTGAAATTAACTGTTATTAAATCACCTGGAGAACTTTGCACTCCTTTTTTTCCATGTTCCCATGGCTCACTAAAAGCCTGGCCATTATTTATTT
This sequence comes from Maylandia zebra, assembly GCF_041146795.1. Taxonomy (NCBI): domain Eukaryota; kingdom Metazoa; phylum Chordata; class Actinopteri; order Cichliformes; family Cichlidae; genus Maylandia; species Maylandia zebra. Next base: position 23,112,106 of record NC_135183.1, read on the forward strand.
TATTTTTTTATTTTTTTTCATTAACATTTAGGAATCACTGTACAGTACCATCAACTTCAACAATTTGTTACTACACAAACTTTTTTTTTTTTAACAACAAAAATATCCATACAAAAGGGAAAAAAAAAAAAAAAAAACCCCACAGAACAACAACAACAAAACATGTGGAAAGTGAGATTTTATTACCCTTAATATAACTAATATATCCTCCAGTCTTCTAGTAGTTAACAAAGTCAAAATCAAAATCTGGCCTGCGTTTTACTTTGCACTCCTAGCAGTTTTTTTTTAACACCAAAACAGGGTTTTGTGCCGGCATAGATCTCATAGATTGATATCTTTGGCCACTTATTTTGTGTGCATAAAATAACGTTAAAATGACAGAAAATTTCAACAACATAAGCTATATATTAGGGGTGCAACAATACTCGTATCGATATTGAACCGTTTGATACAGTGCTTTCGGTTCGGTACGCATATGTATCGAACAATACAAAATTTTTAATTTATTTTATCAACTTTTCTTCTGACAATGCTGTCTGTGTTGAGCGCTCAGTGGATCTGCGTTCGACTGCTCCGCCTAGGCTGCACTGTCGAGTGCAGAGCCATTGAGCGCAGCGCAAGCTAGCAAGACAGAAGCTAAGCTTGTTGCAACATGGCAACTACCTCAACGCTACCCGAAATTGAACCTCCCCCACCCTCATTCAGATCTGGCGTTAGGAACTATCTTGGTCTGATCTTGGTGACGTATGACCCTGATGGTAAGCGCATCATGGACAAAAGTAAAACAGTATGTCAGATGTGCCACGCAATGCTCAATTGGTGGGAACTAGTGCATTAGCGCAGTTAGCTTGTTAACGTGTTGACGCCGTCCAGCCCCACCCACTGGGTGATCCTGTTAACTCGTTAATGGAGATTTGCGGCATTATGGCGTTAAAGTCATTTTAACGAGATTAACGCTGACAGCACTAGTGGGAACACAACGAATACGACTGCACATTTACGCCGACATCATCCTAGTGCAAAGACAAGTGGAAGCAGACAAAAACAACAAGCATGCATGCTACAAACTTCACCAGAGTCATTTAGACAGCCGTTAGCACATAATTCTCCTTATGGGGACCTGATATGTTTAATATGCTGCTGAGAATATAGCCCAGAAGAAGCGTATAGTATAGCTTTTATTTTTGGAAAGAGCCATTTCTCTGTAATAAACTCTTTTCCAAAGATGAGTGATTTCTCGATCAGATAGATTTATTTTATTTTATTACTTTGTTGTTTCAGCAACATTACATTTAAAAACTGTACGTTTGAGTTAAAATATATATTTATAATTTTAATAAATGACAAATTAAAAAAGGCATGAACATTTTTTGTATCGAAAAAATATCGAACCGTGACACCAAAGTATCGAACCGAACCGTGAATTTTGTGTATCGTTGCACTCCTAATATATAGCTATATATTTTATAATCTTTCTTGTGAAAAAAAAAAAGTGGTGGAATGTTGCTTCCGTGCGTTTGAGCAGCTCTGCTCCTGTGGGTCCATAAATAAACTGTCTTATCTGTTTTATCCATGTTTTTAACTTCAGTTCCTGTCACCTGCATTTTGTCCCTCTCGGGATACAGCTTATCTTTAAAAAAAATTTCAAGTTATTAACTTAAAAGATGACTCAGATTAAAATTATTCTTCCACCCTCTCATGTTTCTGAAGTGGTTCCACACTTTTATCTTGTTTATTTCGGTCTGAGTCAGATGATGAGTTTGCAAACTTGTGGTTTGGTTCCTTTCACAAACAGAAAACTCAAAGTGAACCAAAATGCATCACTAAGAACCTGAGTGCATCAGTCTGGGTTGGATTATGATTTGAATCACGTTCCCACCATAAATGAACTGTTCTGGAGATCATCTGCAGCCAAACTTAGAACTCCTTTTTAAAAGGTGCGGTTGTTTTTGGTCCCCACCAAAGTTCGCACTGTGTTCAGGTCGGCAAAAAACAAACCCCATCAAGAGGCGGTGAAATGAACCAGAGCTTGATTCAAATGGACTAAACAGGACGTGTGAAACAGGCCCTGCTCTTTATTTGATGACAGCTTTTTCTCATTCACTTGCATGCTTAATGGTCAGCAGCTACTCTGGAAGTGAAAACTCATCCCAGAGCGATCCCTGACAGAACTGATTTCCCCCTGACAGAACTGATTTCCCCCTGACAGTTCAGTTGCAGGCACGGGATGCCATTAAATGTGCTTGTGTTAGCTTTGTGGCTAATCACGCAGAACTACAAAGCCTCCTGTGGGTGGACGGGAGGACAAAACCAACAAACAGAGCAACCCTTCAGTCTCTCAGTGACTATCAGAGCCACTTTCTCTGCTGATTACGCCAAACAGGCACACTTAGAGCAGACAAAACACTGCATGCCTGAGAAAACGTGCACACCACACACACGCACGCACGCACGCACGCACACACACACACACACACACACACACCATGTGTGATAAAAGTACACATTTGGATAGAGAAGTGAATACTGCATTGTTTGCTTAGCACACAGAATGGCAAATTTAGAAGTTTGCACATGTTTACAGTATGAAGAACCCCAAAAATGTATAACAACACACACACGCACACACGCACGCACACACAAAGCTTTCTCAGAGCGATCACTAATCTCTGCCCTCATCTCCTGTCCTGTGCAGCACTGCTTGTTTGGGTTTTGTCAGAAACAGCAGCTCTGGTTCGAAACGGAGACATAAAACAAACTGCTGATAGGCGGGACAAAAATGCGTTTATATAACCTCACCTGTGTGTTTACCGAACGTTCCCGCATGGCACACAGCGCAATCACGCTCCAATGACCTGAGGTAATTTTGTGAGGACCGTTAAGGCAGATTTACACTTCGAACTGTAACGCTCACGTGCAGCTAGAATAATACTTGCTGTAAAAAAAAAGAAAAAAGAAAAAAGTAGTATTCTCCACCATTCTACATTCGAATGATTTATTGTAATTATCTTAGCATGCAGAGGAGGGTTTTTCTGCCCTGTCCTTTTACAGTCTTATTCAGACGATTTTTCATCCCACTGATGGAGGAAATCCTGATGAAAATACTCAGCGGAGCTACTTGGAATTTCTTGGCATGCAAACAGTCAGATTAAAAGATTGAAAGAGCTGTGGCCAATAAATTGTTTATCACCAGATTCATGGCAAAAATGCTCGTATCAGCAATAAAAACACGCTCGAACGACCTCATTCATTTATCACACGGAATACCGAACACGTTCGCTGTTTCATATCAGTTTAAAAAATTAGCACTCTGGGTTTTTTCAGCTGCATGTCTCAAGGGGATATAACTTTATCATTTCATGCTCCGCTTGACTGATTAATTAAAAGGATAATACGTGGACGCAGCAGTGCCCACTTCACTGGGGAGCAGCTGTTTCTTGGGGTCTTCTTTAACAGGATGGAAAGAGTGGAATGGGAGAGAACTTAAAGCGGAGCTGTGGATTTACCAGTCAATCTATGTTACTGCTATCACCTTTGACCACATGTTGTGGGCAGTGACAGAAAGAATTAGATTTTGGATAAAAGTGGTGGAAGTGAGGCTCATCTGAAGGCTTGGGCTCACCTTATCAGGTGAGGAGCTCAGTCATTCAGGAGGGAGTTTTTTGATCCACGTAAAAAAAGCCAGCTGAGGTGGTTCCAGCATCTGGCTAGGATTGTTCAATTATTAGGACACAGTGGAGAGATTTTGCCTCCCAGGTGGTTTAGGAATGCCACCACGACCCCCCTGGAGAGTTGGAGGTGGTGGTTGGAGCCCACACCCGGATAAATAGATAGAAAAGGGATAGATGGAACCATGTAAAGTAAAGAATGGTTTAGTTTGTCAGATTTTCTTTAAAAAGTTTTATCCTTTTGCACCTTTGGACCTCTTCTAGCACTGCTAATATCTTTAGATCAGTCCCCAAACACCTGCATGTGCGCACCTGTGACGACTGTGGATCTCAAACTACTACAAAGAGGAAACCTTCTGTATCAGACTGGCCTAACTTTCACGTCACTGCCAATGAGAGCTTGGCTAGAATCCAGAGACCGAGTTTACAAAGGTTACAGTCTAAACCCTAAAAAGTGAGCATCAGATCAGGGATGATGCTCACTTTTTCTGATATTCTGGTTGTGCACTAACAGAAAAACAAAAAACAAAATAGGAAGTAGAGCTTGAGGTGGAAGCTCTACTTCTATTTTCAAAGATGAAGATTATTACGTGGATGAAGAAGACAATGAAAACGAATAAAATGAAGATGAAAATGAAGAAAAAGACAAAGAGTGTGAAGAAGACGAGGGTTGTGCCCTGCTAGTGTCAGATTGTTAAAGAAGAGTTCTACTTAAAGTCCTGAGACGTGTCAAGGAAGCCGTAGGTTTCTGGGGTCAATCCAAGAATCTGCCCACCAGATTTGGCTTCCTACAAACTCATCTACTTCCTTTAAATGAAATTCAAGATGAGGGGTGGCAGGTTTGATGCACCACAAAGGGTTGCAAATACAGTGCAAGTGGTTTGTTGCAGTAAGATCAAACGAACAAAATTTATCTCTTAAAATGATCCATTTAGTGAGAAGAAAATAAGTTTTTATTCGTGTACGAGCTACAGCTTTGATGTAGTACCACTGTTTATCTGTGTAAAGGCCTCTGCTCACAGGCTGCAAAGGAAACTCTCACTTTCCTGTCAGGCATGGCTGATTGCAGCAGAGCAGGCGCTCGGCTTCAAAGTCGTCCGGCTGTGTTTGTTTGTGGAGATCGCCGTGATAGGAACTTGGCTTTGAAATGCTTAAGGTTGATCTCCAGCAAAAACATTGTCAGTTCACACCTTCATCGACACACTCGCTCGCATCAACACCACCATTAAACCGCAGGTTGAACCGACATCTCCATCTCCTGCGTTTGTTATCACGCAGAGAGCGGCAGCCGGAGTCAAGAGCAGAGGAAGCAGGAGGGAATGAACGTGACCACTCCTTTAGTCTGTTTTCTTAACACGACTGCCAACATGAAGGGAAACAAAGCTTGATTTCTCGAGAGCGAGTGAAAAAACGAGCACATGGCGTGTGACTACGTGGTCAGAAGAATCAAAACAAGTGAGACTAGCAACAGAAAAAAAGATGTACGTGTGTGAAAAAAAGAGAAGGTGAATAGTGGTGTGATTAGCACTGGAATTGATAAAGATTTAAAAACAACCAAAAAACAGGCAGTAACCGGAGTTCGAGAACATTAACTTCTCTCCTCTTACCACGTGGTTGGTCCGGTCTCTGATGGGCTGGTATCCCGGCATGGGGACACACTGATCGGCGTGGCCGTTACAGAAGCAGCTCCCCTTCACTATCAGGTCGTAGATGGCGAAGTGTCGGGTGGGGAGGGGTTCGTGTGCGGAGGTGAGGTCTTTGGCCTGGCAGGGACACTTCTGATGCTTCAGCAGTCTGATCCGGATGTTGGTCACCTTCAGCTGCTGCTGGCCCTTCAGCCCGTAAGGATCCACGGACTCCCACTTCGGAAGGGTTCGGTAGATCACCTGACATTTAGAAAGAGACAATCAAGGAAACAAAAAGAAAACAAAAATTAAATGAGCAAAACACCAAAAAATGGAAATTCCTCTATTTACCCACATCACTGTGATCTAATAGAACTAAAAAGTCATTTTGTAAGACATGCATCGTTGAAATTACAGCAATGATTGACACGGGTTTACCTTTTTCATGCTACATCTAACTGGATAAATGTGCTACTCATTGCCTGGGACGTCTTTCATGGAAAATGTCTTCCAACTTATTTTACAGCTTCAAAGGTATACTCTTCCTATTTTATTAACCACCACAAACACATTAGAACAGATTTTAAAATACATTTTACAGGCGTTTGTAGATTTTCAGGGTTTGATTGATTGTGAGGTGCAACTTTGTCTCCTTCCTTAAAGTCATGCATGCTCTGCTCTGCGGGTCTCATTAGGTGTATATACAGGACATGAATGTCAGTGATGATAGCCCCAGAGCATAATGCCACCACCATACTTTACAGTTGCTATAGTGTTCTTGGTTTGAAAGCCTCACCTTTACTCCTCCAAACATACTTGCAACTTGCTAAGGGGCATTTAAAAAAAAAAGATACTCGTGAGGGAGTATGTGTATATTTGTATTATTTGTGCACCTAATTGTTGTTTTCAGTTCAAAGACATCACTCAAAGCTCATAATTCCCATGAAAATGTATGCCCATGACGAGTGTATATAAATGTGGTTTTCAAGCCTCTTTGGTTCTTCAGGTGTATTTAGTTACAGAAGTGGATAAATTGATATCACTTATGTCACCACATCTGTTACATTAAAGTGGTTTGTTTTGGTTTCATTCATGTACCAAACTTTGACCTTCCACCCGGCCATTATTGCTCATGTCCTCACTTGGTAATGTGGGTTCTGTGCACTGCACCCCCCCTTTTACACTCTCTCGTCCATGGACATCCTTCAAATTGAAGATCCCTTTATGGGCTGCCATCTCCATGGCTACTGCTGCCACTGGCAACCATCGCCGCTGCTGTCATCGAGATGAAAAAGTTGCTGTTGGCCCCAACTCTCACTATGAAAGCAGCATGTGAGTTTGCAGTGTGCCGAGCTGTCACTGATATCATTGTGTGAGTGGTGTGTGTTTGTGTGCAGCTGATTGTTTTTCTTTGGTTCAAGAAAAACAACCCTGCTGCTTGCTGATTGGCTGGATGACTGGCGGAGAGTGTGATGGGAGGAGCACTATTAATTTCCCTGTTGTTGGAAAAGGTCACGAGGTCACAGCATTGTGGTCCGCAATTAAGAGAACACGACAAATAGGATGAGGGGCGCTGGTCCGCGGGAGAGCACGGAGAGCAGGGTCAGACAAAGGCGGGGATGGAGATGCAGCTCCACATAACTCAGAGCTGGACAAAAGCCTGCGACACCCTAGCGACACCACGGCAACACCAGCACACACATGCACCCACATCGACATGCACATAAACATACGCTGACAACACAAATCAGCATCGCCTGGAGCTTTTACTACTGCTGCCCTGGGAAACAAATATTGACATTTATAGATATGCTGATGACACCCATGTTTATCTTAATCCATGATACACACAGAGATGAAGCCACAGTCTCCTCAGGTTTGTGTTGAGGATACATCCTAGCAAGACAAAAAGGTTTGTGTTCAAGAACCCTTTCATATCATCCTTTATTGAGTGGAATACCACGTGCCACTAGTCGACTCAAATTTGCAACCTCAAGCTCTGAACACAGCTCTGACATCTTATTACTGTTAAGTTAGCTGTTAAATTTGTTTCAGGCCCCAGTCATGCAGGCCTAGAGACTGGTTGGTTACCCTTTGGCAAGCCCCGGTTGATAGAAAAAACAAAATTGTGTTGCTCAACCGGCTTGTGGGTGTTTACTTCCAGGTTTTGGTTACTAGTTGAATTAGGGAAGTGGCTTACCGTACTTACGGTAATGTTTTTGACTTGAGTTAATTGCTCACCTGTCAACTGTCATTTGGGTTTATACTTTGCTTTATCTTTTTTGGTTTACTTACACAGCACAGGGCCACCCATCCACATACTACATGAATGACCTATGAACATAATCAACCTTTTGTTTTTTAATAAACTTGCTTTGCATATATGAGCTGATACACGTTTTGTTCATTTGAGCTCTACATAAGTACAGCTGGCAGAAATATGAGTTTTCAAATAGTCAAAAAGACCAGAATATATCGTTAAACCATGCATGTCTCACAAGATTCCTGTATCCAACATGACAGATTTGAGGATAAAAAATGTATTATTGAACTTACATTCGCAGCAAACATTTTAGAAAAAAATAAAACCAAAAAACCATCAGTGTAAATATGCCTGCACTGGCTGTTTTGGTCAGGGGGGGGCAAACTGATGCGTAAATAACTTGGTTAGTCTGCATTAGTCTGCATGTAGACTGAGAGTCTTTGCACTTTGCAGGATATCAACTGTTAATACACTTATGGAAGCTGAAAGCCGTGCTGAAACCTCATACCGCACTTGGGAAAGTTTTCCACCTGCCATTAAGCTATGTAACAAATTTCCGGCTCTGTGAGGCGGCAGGTTCACTGAAAACCTTTCTTCCTGTTTCAGCCTGCAAACTTAAAGTAAGCCTGCCTTTAACAGGCCTAATTCCATCAAAGCACTGTGGACTGTAATCTGGTAAACAGGCACAATGGGCATTGATGGAAGGAAAAAGACGGAGTAGGGGGGATGGGTGTCTAGCCAACAGTACCAACATCCATCAGAGCAACAGCACTTCCTTCCCAGCAGACAGAGGAGAGGGAGAGCCTCTACTGTAAGTGTTTATCTGAAAGGGCACTGATGAGTGTGTGTGCGCGTGCGCGTCGGCTGGTCTGCGTCCCTCTCTCTTCCCTAAGGAGGTCAGTCTGGACAACAAACACTCACATTCTTCCAGCCCAGCTGACCTCATAAATAAGACAAGCAGCTCTGAATACACACTCTCTCTCTCTCTCCCTCACTCACACACACAGACCACCTTTTCCACACATTACAGGTGAACACGAACAGCTTTCAACACATGAGATGACATGCTTTCATGTTTGCGGGTGAAAGAAGAGAAGAAGAGAGCTGAGCATACCTGCTGCCTGTAATCGCTCCCAGCTATGACCCCCCCCCTCCCCAAAATTCACCACAGCTCTCACTTATCTCATCACACAGCCTCAGACACTCACATGCAAGCAAAAAAAAAACCAAAAAAACCAAAAAAAACAAAACCACACACCGCAATCACACGCATGCATACAATCAAACATCACTCCGCTGATGCGTCTGCTATTCATCTTGCTTTATATTTTAGCGCAGTGGCATTTTTTCATTGACATTTCTGTTTCTGAAGGAGGGTCGGTACTCTGTGAAGCCAAAAAAGTTTCATTCTGCAGAAATAATCTAAAACAGCAGTGGAATATTAATTTCTTTTGTCAATTTAAGTGCATTAAGCGCAACCAGAGTCCAATATGACATCTAAAAAGCTCCATGAAAGACAAGCGATGGCATGTCTGTTCAGCGGTCACTGACGGTAAGTGAGTTTATGTAAAGTTGATTAAAAAGTTATTCAAGTTATTCATTTTTTTGTGATAACAGCCACAATATGCAGCTGGACCCTCCTGAAAACAACAAGTAAAGGTTCCAGTAAATGTTACAAAGCTCAAATTAAATAAAGGTGTTATTGAAGCCTTGGGAATTTGCGTATAATCGGCGACGTGGTGTGGGCAAACCTTGAGGGTTTGGTCTATTCCAAAAAGTTCCCTGTGCCCCTCAGAGAGGCTGAGATGGTTTGGACATGTGCACAGGAGGGATAATGGATCTACTGGACAAAGGACGCAAAGCGGTTGACCTCAGAGGACATTCATGGACGTAGCAAAGGAGGACATGGAGAGGGTTGGTGTGACAGAGGAGGATGTGAGGGACAGGGTGAGAGATAGATGATCCACTGTGGTGACCCCTAAAGAAGGAGGTCAGGAATAAGTCACATCTTAGTGCATCCGTAGTGAAAGAGGACAAAACAATTCCCACACAAGCAAAGTGGCTGATGTTTTTCAAGCATAAGTGAAAGTAGGACTTTTTGAAGAACCCTTCATTATAAAAAAAAGTAAAAGCCGAATTCGTGATCTTTTTCAAATCAAAACTGGAAAAGAAATCCAAATCTGAAACTCTGCACTCATAGTAAGCAACCACTGCAGACCCATTGTGTGGTGAGGTCATGAATCCACTCACGCACGATGTCTCTTCTGCTTTGTTTACTTCTCTGCAGCCTGTGAGGGTGGCCACATGTATGTTACTGCCCCCTGAGGTACTGTTATCAATATATATTTTAACAGGTTTCTGACTTTTAATTGAAATAGTACCTGAGTGCAGGCCAACTATGAACATAACTGTGAGAACTTAGTATTTATGAGACAACAAGTGAGATTAGCATGGAATAAAGCTCTATATTCGTACAGTACATACATAAATAAGGCTTGTTGTCATGTCGTGACCTTGACTGTCAGTAGAGATGATGTAGAAGCAAAAACCAAAAGGTGCACAGACGGTGTGAGCAGCTGAGCAGCAGCAGCTGGTCTGTCAGTGCACTACTTAACCTCTTTCAACCCCAGGGTCATCAGTGGAGAGGTTAAAGGGCAAACAGGTCATGCTCCTAGCACAGGTTGCTCACCCAAACAAGCCGGAGAGACGCAGGAGACGGAAAACAAGCTGCTATTTTCAAACCTTCACGCACAAAAGGAGATGGAGAGGGGAAAAAAGACCTGAGAGCCTCACGGAAACACCTCAGAGTAGCAGGGAAGAGTCCACATTTCATATGAAAGCGCTGCAGGGGAGCCCGGCACAGCATCGGGTTTGGCATGTGCCTCAGCACACATCTGCAGAGCAGCTCCCAACACACACTGCTTCAATTAAACATCAATGGAGTGCAGGAAGCCCTCTCGTGCTACAGTCAACGTACGCCTATTAAACACTCAATCATGCACTCGGGGAGCTTCCCCCCACCTGGCTTTCCCTCTGCTCGGCGTGCTGTGTGACTCTTGAATGTTGCGTGACTTACTGCAGAAAGATCTGACTTTGCTCCAACAGGAGGGGTTAAATGATGGAGAGGCTGCCCTTCAGGATTGGCTGTTAAGTAGCTCGCTTTACCTGTCACCCGTGACATCATTAGCACTTCATTCATGGAGGAAGAAAAAAGCTGCACGACGAGCAGGAAAGTCTGTCACGCCTGCAGGTGTGCATCCGCGCTCCTTCCCACCTGCGCTAACCTGCTATCCGAGCAAGCTGGCGGTGTTTGGACTCGGAGGAAAGGTGGGAATTCGAGACCTGATACAAATCTGATCATCAAAACTGCTTCCAGAAAGAAAGCAGGCCAGTCGAAGAACAGTAACAGTGCAGCCTTTAAACTTCAAACTGTTGCTGTTATCTACCTGCAGAATTTTACTTTTTTCTGCTTCAGGCTGTGCTTTCATGAGGTTTCCCTGATTGACTATTTTCCTCTTGAGGCTGTAATCATTATGATTTCAGAAGGAAATGATCTACGCTCTAGGTCATCTTTGTACCTGCTGTGAATAAATTGGAGAGACCACCGGGTTGCTTATTTGTCAGGAACAACCAACAAAGAAAACTTTGGGTTTAAAAATGTGTTGGATTGTGTGTTTTAAGAACCAGATGAGACCACCAACAAGCCATAAAACCAAGGTCTCAGAGTTTCACAGAGACTTAGATGTCAAAATGTAAGTCGTGATGAGGACTGTTTTCAGTTCAAAGACATCACTCAAAGCTCATAATTCCCATGAAAATGTATGCCCATGACGAGTGTATATAAATGTGGTTTTCAAGCCTCTTTGGTTCTTCAGGTGTATTTAGTTACAGAAGTGGATAAATTGATATCACTTATGTCACCACATCTGTTACATTAAAGTGGTTTGTTTTGGTTTCATTCATGTACCAAACTTTGACCTTCCACCCGGCCATTATTGCTCATGTCCTCACTTGGTAATGTGGGTTCTGTGCACTGCACCCCCCCTTTTACACTCTCTCGTCCATGGACATCCTTCAAATCAGAGGGCCCGGTGGCGCCAGTGGCTGGCAGCCTCGCCTCTGTCAGTGCGCCCCAGGGTGGCTGTGGCTACAATGTAGCTGCCATCACCAGTGTGTGAATGGGTGGATGACTGGTTGTGTAAAGCGCTTTGGGGTCCTTAGGGACTAGAAAAGCGCTATACAAATACAGGCCATTTACCATTTGTAAACTGACTGCGGCAGGTGTTAAAATGGAAACACACAAATGCTAAAACATGTTGCCAAATATAATAATTTTCTCTTTCATGTCCAATAAAATGTGGCGTGTAGCGACTTTCATCTGATGCACAATGTCCAGAAAAAGCAAAATCAAAATTTAATTCCAGTGAGTCCCATCTGTGCTGCTGCAATCTGAAACATTAAATTTTATCCATCACAGAGACTGTAAATCCCTCTGAGATCTGCTATGAAAATAAACCTCACACAACCTCTATTTTGACATATACTCCCAAACTGGACCCCAACCAGGTTATAGAGACACTTTAAATGATTCTGCAGTCTGCTAGAAATGTAGCTCTGTTAATGCAATACAGGTGCAGTTTATGTTTTTTCCAAAGATTTATTTACTAGAAGGCTGTGAGCAGTAGACCCAGGCTGATAAAACTAAGACGACATGGTCAGAGAGTCATTTCAGGACTCGGTGACTGAATTAAGAAAAGCAGTTGCATGTGAAAGGCACAGAGGAACCTTGGGTGCTGGTATCGATGTTACTTTGACACATCCCATCCACTTAAACACTGCAGCTCCAATTGCAAGACACTTCCCACCAGAAGCGAGCACATAACACAAGATACACATAATCCTCAGATCCCAATCCAATCAAGCATCTGCAGTATGCACCAGAACGAGCCCAATCAACAGCCCTGCCCCCAACGGGACTCCACTGCCAGCGCCTCAGTGCCAGACCCACAGGAAACCCCCAAAGGTCCATGCCCTGACGTTTCAGAGCCATTTTGGCAGCACCTAAGGGGATTTTTTTTCTATAAAAGCTCCTGTGTTAAGAGGAGATAAAAAAAATACCCCGTCTTTGAATACTGTGTAAGAGATATGTTTGGCTTCTCTTCTTTCCATTGCCGTTATATGCTGGGATCCTGGATCTGGAGCATAGTCAGATGACACATTCTGGGGACAGGAGCCAGTATTTTGGGGGTTTCTGGGAGAGATCCAGACCAAAATGTCCCATTTCACGCATTTGTTTAGAAAGCTAAACTGCAGTCAGATGACAGCTGATGGTTCGGAGATTCCCATTTGTCTCTAAACTGCTTTACTGATCCCTACAGATTCTGCATGCTCATATTCAGAGATTATATGCAAATTAACCCTGCTCGTCTTCCTGCTTTGTGGGAATATGGAGCTAGAGTTGATTTGAAATAGAATAATTCTTTATTCATGTTCAGTGTGACTGATGTCATAAAAACCCCCTAAAGACTTGGAGCATCGCCTCACCTCTCCGCGGTTGCAGGGGTAGGCGCCTGAGTACTTGGACGTGCAGGTGGCGCCATCCTGGCCAATGCCTGCCTTTCCCTCTTCCAGCCTGAAGGCAGCGCTGCAGTTGGTGGCGTAGTACTGCATCATCCTCCAAGTTCTCCCGAAGTCCTGCGAGCGCTCCAGAGTCATGGCGGCAGGCCTAGGTGAGCGAAACACCAGGATGAGATGCGTGAAGTAGAACTCCGTCTCCAGGTCCAGCTGCACAGTCTCCGACTCCACCCCTCCAGCCGACTGCCACCAGGTGTTCGGGTGACGGAAGGAGGAGTCGGACATGGCCCCGGCCAGATGGGACAGGTGGGGCAGGCCGGCGTTGCATTTGGTGCACTTGGCGGGGCTGCAGGCCAGGTTGGCGTCGGGGTCGGAGTAGAAGCAGTGGAGCTCGCTGCCGTTGTTGCCACAGACGGTCTGCGTCAGCACCCTGCGACCCAAGGCAAGGTTCCCCATGCGGGGGTTGCAGGCGCGGTTCTCACAACGGGGGGCCACGCCCCCATTAAACACCACCTCAGACAGACCTGCAGGAAGAAGGTTTGCAGAGAAGGAACTTTACTATGGACTCACATGACACCATCCTCAGTCACTTTAAAGGGTTACTCCACCCAAAAAAACAAAAAAAACCCAACAACCCCAAAACAAAACACTGACCTTTACCAACACCTGGCCATGTAGGTGGGATTATTTGACTAAAATATTAAAAATAATGGTTCTCACACCATCATTAAAAGTAAAATTTCTCTCCCGAGTCCAGTTTACTCTGCAGAAAAACAATATCAGCAGTTTCTTTGGGACTATTGGCAAAAGTAAAATGAGTTAAAGAGAAGGGGAAATACTTTAAAGACCAGATTAAATCCAACCGGAATTATCTGCTTGGGTAGATATCACCCAATAAAGACATATCAGTCCATCTACAAAATTGGCCCCATTAGTGTAAAAAAAAAAAAAAAAAAAAAAAAGAAGCAAAGAGCCATGGATCATCTTGAAAGAAAATTAATATTTTTCTCAATTTTTCCAGTAAAACTAAACATTTTCCTATTATACTTAGATTTAAATATTCTGTTTGTCAAAAAGACACAATCTCTCTTTGTGGCAGTTTTTGTCCATTTGTGGTCTTTTTTCTCACCACATTCTGGATGATTCGCAGCTCTTTCAGTGGTATATTTAACATCTTTGAGCCTCTTCTGTCTGTATTTCTACCTGTTTTGCATCTTTTCCCGGTTTTATTGGGTTACTTTCACTTTTCCTGGACTCTCATTCGAACAGAAACCAAACAAAAACAAAGTGTGAAACTAAAGCTGGGCTAACGCTTTGTTTTCGGTGTCAGTGGACCAAAAATCAAACCAGCCAAAGAACAGTGAACAGACACACCTCATTCAGTCTGAGAGTGAGTGGGGCAGCTGAGAAATGGGCTGTGTGTATTTGTGTGTGTGTACACAAGTCAAGTGTTTTACCTCGATCGGAAATGTTATGCAAAAAGGATAATAGAGGCATTGTGCACCTGCCTGCCACGGACCGCAGGCAGCGTGGACTCTGACACAGATAAAGTTTGGCAGCTCGGGGACGATGAGCAGCATTCAGACGCCTTCCAGACGCTCTACAACCCTAACCCTCCACCCACTCCACCCCTCCGGGCAAATAGTGTCATCCCCACTGTGGATTTATTACTTTAAAACCTGGAGCCCTCTACTGCTTCTGTCATGTGCAAGACCTCACAGATAGGCTCACATTACATTTTACAGGATGAATTATTGCATATTTGCACTTTTTATAGGTGGATTTTCTTTGTTAGGCGGTAGATCCATATGAATTATGTCACAGTGTTGATGGGGAGAGAATAAATGGATGTAAAATAACAAAAATCACAGGTTTTACAGGAAATTGAATATGCTTTAATCAGAAATAACTCAATTATTCAACTATAAATCACAATATCTGCTCTTTGAAAGGGAAACACTGAGGATGGGACACATCCTCTATTGTTCTCTTTCTTCCTGGAGGTTAATATAAAAGCTGATTATGATCATCTTTCAACATATGTGTGTTAATTATCTTAAACCTGAGCAGTGAGAGGTTAAATTGCCCCAAATTTCAAGGGAGTTCTGCATTGCTGCACTTGCCACGGAGACATTGTTGCCCCAGTGGCAACCCCCCTAATAAAATTTTTTTTAAAAAAAACATCACACTGACCTGCATCTGAAAACACAGCCAGGCTGACCACGAACAAGAAAAACATATCTCCTCTGCTGTGGGAATAGACCAAGATATGTGGGGGAGAAAAGCGAGCCAGAAAATCCGCTGGAGTTACTCAGAAATCAGGGAGCTCATCCACAGTGGCAAAGTTTAAAAAACACAAGGCAAGTGCGCAGGGTTCAGCTCCAGTGTGGACTTTCTCTTTCACTCAGCTGCGATCCAACAGGGCGATGATAACTCAGCCGTATGAAGGAACAGCATGATCCCGGACGGTGTGAGGTGTCCCGTAGAGAAAGGAGGAGGGCCGAAGAGGAGGAAGAAAAGTGAACGGGTCTGCCTGGCTCGTCTGCTGCTCCGGGACCTGCGGCGTGGTTCATCTCCCTGCGGTGATCTGCCTCTGAGGGCGCACGGAGACGCAGAGGAGGTGCGGTGACAGCGCTGTGCGCCAGCTCCGCCTCTCCCTCCGGATTTTTCTGCGACTTAAAGGAACATTCCAGTTTGTGCTCCCAGCCTCATCTTCGCACCAGCGGGGTCCCGGCACGAGGACCCGGGACCACGCGGGGGGGACTTTATGAGGAGTTCAGGGAGTCCAAACTTCCTTTAAAGGCGCATTTCCTCACTTCTTGACATGCAAATTTGGATGCTCATATTAAATATATGACTTTCAATTAATGACTAGCATCTCAAACGCACTCCAACCTAAGAAAACACCAGCAAGTAGAAAAATAAAACACAAGATGAAAAAAAAAATCGGGAAACAAAACGGAAGTGATTTAGTGATTGTGGAGAGACAAAAAACAACAACAAAACAAACAAATAAACAAAAAAAACGTGACTGACGCTGTGGAAGTTTCAAGCTAACTGTAAACGGCTAATAGCAAACATGTACAGTATAACACGAGTCATGTGATGACAAAACACGCATTACCTGCATCTGAAAACCGCAGTAAACTAGAAATATGTGGCTTCTTTTGTGTTTTATTTAGTTCATTGTTTCAGGTCAACTACCCAACAATGTATATTTTACAGTTTTAACCTCTGAAACTGTGTTTTCAATGTTCACATCTCTTTATGAAGACCTACCTCACTGCTTCCGTTGGTGGTGGTGTTGAGAGGGTATGTAGCACCCAAGTGCTGATCAAATGCACTTGATTAACCAATTGTCAACAAATCTGAAAAGTCCTTCATAACAATGGAAGACAAAACAATTATTTCAAGTTATTGCTGCTAATGGTGGTTCCACAAGCTGCTGAATCATGGAATGTACTTATTTTCTCACAGGACTGTGATGGGGCAACAACTGCCAGTAAAAAAGGATTTATATGTTCAAGAGAGCTAAAAGGAAAACAAATGGTTTTACATTTGGCAAGACTTACAAAATGACAGTGGGAAACTATTTGGGCACAGAGGGAATCAAAACTAGAAGATCAGTCCAGGATCAAATTGTAGGCACAAAAAAGGAAAGCTTTCATATGCTGTAATTTGCTTTGAAGAGTCACCATTCTGAAACAGACTTAAGAAACTTGAAATTTTACCCAGAATGCAAAGTTCTCTATAGTGAATCATCAGAAATCAGATGAAAGTGAGGTGTTGCTGTGCATCACTGGCTTCAGACTGCAGCGATGTAAGACATGATCTGATTTTGGTTTGACGCTGTGACACTTTGAAGTGAGTTTGATGATTGCCCACCACTGGTCCTGACAGGGTTTGGACCCCCTGAGGGGACCACATAGACCCTGATGATGAACGGACCACATGAGTGCTCACATCCACATTTCTGACTAATTGGCTTTGGATGCAGAAGCTGCGTGAGCTGCTGAGGCACTTCAAATTACACCCTCTGGTTGCTCTGCCGACCACGAGCCTTTGTAGACGACATCGCCAGTGTCCATAGAAAACCAGTGAAAGATCCAGTTAAATACTCATCCTGCTTTCCACATCATCGCTGCCCATAAAAAGAAGAGGGGAAAGCCCCCAGCTTCCAGCCTGCAGGAGTGGCTTCAACAGCGTGCAGGCTGCAGGGCGCCTCCCTGTGTTCAGCAGAGGTAGAACGCCGATTTCCTCTCAGGCCCATTTGGCTTAAGCTCGACTGAACCCAGCACGGCTCTGGCTTCTCTGTCTGCGGTGTAATCGGACCGTGACCTGCTTTCTAAGCACCTGACCCTTGTCCAATAAGCAGTGAGCCAAGTTAAACTATCTCACCTGTTCACTTTGTTCTGCCTGTCCTGGTTCAGTCACCGCCTGCCTGGCTCTTTGTGGAGGAGAAAACTTTGTTCTTTTCTCACGGTTTTAAACAGTTTCCAGGATTTAGCTCCATAAAGACAAGAGAGATGTTTTCATCTTCTCAGCTTTTGGGCAGAAAAGTCAATGAACAAGTCTCCAATAATGCTCTGTGGTCTTCTTAAAGCTCTTTGTGGTCACTTTACATCTATTTAGGGCAGTTTCTGTTTAAAGTCATTTTATCATCTCCATTGTTGTTTTTGGGTCAGTTTTGGAGCTCTTTGTGTTGGTTTTTCTCAGTTTGTGCTCATCTTTCACTCTTTTTGTTGTATTTCTGGATGTGTTTCAGGTTATTTTTTAATCTAGTCATGTTGTGTGTCTTTCTAGTCTGTTTTCCACCACCAGCGCCACCAGTGAACAATGGATGTGTTGGTTACACTGGAGGAAGATCATAACTTAAATTATTTAAGGGTTTGACAATTTTATTTAAATAAAGCTAAATTTGTAACCAAAAAAAAGAAGTTTTGATAAATGTTTAAATTGCTGAGGAGCTTATAGGAGTGTCATTAGTGTCTGCAGGTATTCAGACACAAGCCAAAGTGTTTTAGTGTTGCCTCCTCCCTCGCCTCCATCTGTGAGCCCTTTACTGAGCCCCCACTCAGTGTTCACGTTAGTCATCTTTTACTTATCATTTTACTACATTTTACTATCTTTTTGATAGTTTGTAGTCTTATACTACTTTTCCATCTCTGTGGCACGTCAAAAACTTTTATAGTCTAGTTTGAATGCCTTTATCCATCCATCCATCCTCTTCCATTTAGCCTTATGATGATCACAGGGGGCTGGAACCTATCCCAGCAACCATAGGGCAAGAGTTAGGGTACACCCTGGACAGGTCACCAGCCTGACGCAGTGTTAACACATCCCTTTTTACTAATTTTTCATGTTTTGTAGCAGTTTTGAACCTCTTTTGCTGCTTTGAAGTCATTATTTTAAATCTCTCTGCAGTAAGGATGCAAAAAGCAGAGGTAATGAAGGCAGATGAGTCTAAATACCTGAGTTAAACCAGCGAAATCAACAGACAAGTGCACAAAAGAGGTAATGAAGAGAGTCCAGGGAGGGTGGAGTGGGTGGAGACGGGTGTCAGGGGTGATTTGTGATAGAAGGATTGCAACAAGTGTGAAAGGGAAGGTTTACAAGATAGTACAGATGCTACAATGTACAGTTTGGAAATGGTGGCCAAGCTGAAAATGTTACAGTTTGCTATGGGAGTGACCAGGATGGACAAGCTTTCCTATTTTAACATATTTTGCTAGTAATTTTTGGATTTCTAGCCATTTTCATTCTCTCTCTGCCACATATTTCCTTCATGCTATAAAACACACACAAACTGACTGTGTTAATTACACAGAGGGCGGCTAATAGGCTAAAATGATGTAAGGACACAAGTATTTCAAATATGCAAATAAAGCTCTGCTGCAATTTCAGAGGAATTTCTGGACAATCACAGCCTCTAACAGCAGGAAGTCAGGTGTTAGTTTCATTCATCGCATCAGGTTTGAACTTGTCAGATACTTCAGAAACTGTTCAACGCTTCAGCGCAGAAAAAATGTGAGCGCGTCAGACTGTTTTTGCCTGGAGTGAAATTGCTGCTCAGACTTACAGCCGGCTGACTCGGTTATTACAGTTATTTAACTTTTCACCCCCAAAGAGGCCACAGGGTTCAACTAGTGAGCAGTTTGTGAGTGAGGGGCATGTCAAAGTGACATAAGTAGAGCAGGTGTTGCACCTACAGGATATGTCATTATCCATCTGCCTTCAGTTCAGCTGAGGGCAGGTGGAGGCACCGACAGTGATGCTTTTATTTGCTTTGAACAGTAATCAGATCACAATTTAACTTTTAAGTATATTATCATGAGGCAAAATAACTTTAGTTGTCATTTTTATGTGTGTTTGGGATCATTGTCATGTTGGAACACTGAGTTATGTTTAATTTTCAATCATTTAGTTGTTAATTTAAACTGAGTTGATTTTTTAAATTGTGCGCTGTCCCTTGCTTTGATGGTTGACCACAGTTTGTTTTTCTCATGTTTCTCATGGTCTTAAATGTTTCTGTTCTGCTCATGATAACCAATAAAATAAATAAATAAATAAATAAATAAATAAATAAATAAATAAATAAATAATACGGTTTGGGTGTGGTGAGACCTCTGACCGCTAGGTCGCGGTGTGTAAAAACACGCAGACTCCTCAGGAAGCAAAGTGCAGGACTTCCGGTCGGCGGCAAAGCGTGTGCTGCTGTTAAGTGCAACGTTATTGTGACGAAAGGATACCAAACGTATACCTTAAAACGCACAGTGCTTATTTACTTTGAGCTAAAATGGTGAGTAAAGCTCGGAAAACTTTACATTTTAGCTTCACCGGATGTTTTGGGGGATTTATTACTCAGAAGGGCGCGGGAATAGCGACTAGCCTGTTAGCTGGTTAGCATAAGCGAGGCTAGCGTCTCATTCATAACTGTAGAGATAATGAATGAATCCTCACACGGAAAGCAGCCTCACTTTTTATGTTTATCTACGGAAACATAATTAGGCTGGTTTCAATGCTTCCTGTTTATTGGCTGTTTGTTTATTGGCGATTTTCTTCCTGCTTGAATCTGTGGAGAGTGTCGCACCAAACTTCATTCAGAAAACGTCTAATTTAACTGCCACACAAATATTTTGAAGCTAAATACTTATAATAACTTGATAATTATAAAATTCACGGTTTATTTTTTAATCGTCTTTGTCTTTGGAAAACTGTGCAAACTGAAAGGAAACGTGCAAGATCTCTTTTTAGAGACCTGATACCTATTATAAGATCACAGATCAGAATAAGTCACTGCATATGGTTTTGATTTGACATGTACGGGTATTACGATGCTAAATTGTAGCTGTTTGTTTCATTGGTGTCTGAATTTGATGTGTGTGTATTTATCTCTGATTGGTCTGCTTCTCCAGAGTTTACCTCTGAACCCGAAGCCCTTCCTGAACGGCCTGACAGGAAAACCAGTGATGGTGAAGCTGAAGTGGGGCATGGAATATAAGGGCTACCTCGTGTCTGTGGACGGGTACATGAATATGCAGGTGTGGATCATTTGCCTTGTTCAATTACCTAAAATTTGTTCTACGGTCAAATTATGCATTGTTTATAGACTAGGTATTACGATAAGAGAAACTGAGACTCGATTTCAAAATAAAAGCAGTTTTCAGCTAATGTGATTTTTAACATTGACAAGCTCATTTAGTTTGGCATTAATGCAGCTGCTGTAGCATGAAAGGTGACTTGGATTTATTTTTCTAAACTTGGTGTTATTCTGTATCCAAGTAAAAACAACTGTTAGCCCAGAGTAATGTGTTACCTTTGCCTCCTCTGCTTCTTTGTCGCTGTGTTTGTAGCAGCAAACAAAGCTCTTCTCTTAGAAAGGTTGTTTTTACTGTTGCTTAATGCAACACAGAACTCCTCCAAGCTGTCAGTACACAGTTCCCCTGCATTACCCAGCAACAGAAAATTATTTTGTGGGCAGGGATAGCTCAGTAGATAGCATGGTCACCCCATGATTGGAAGGTCTGGGATTCGAATCCACTGAACGGCTACCCTGAGGTACCCTGAGCAAAGTACCTTCCCTACACACTGCTCCATGGGCGCCTGATTAGTGGCTGCCCACTGCTTCACTGAGTGAATGGGTTAAATACAGAGAAAATAATTTCCCTGTGGGGATCAAGTATACATTATTATTATTATTATTATTATTAAAACTCGAGCAATGTGTTCATGGGGTCACACAAGAACCTGTAGTATTTTCCTGTTGAAGGATAAAATGACATCATTGCAAGGAAGCATCATTCCAGTGTTGGGCTGTACACCAGTGACCAGACAGTCACAGAAGAAGGGACCTGTGTTAACTCAACACTGTCCTCACTTGTAGTTCTAAACATACACCCTGATGAAAATACACACATATTAATATACTTAGGACAACATCAATAATCCAGCTCAGGGAAAACATCCTGATACTTGATAATTTGTGAAGTATGAACAGTTTCTACCCATTAAAAACTTCACATTTATAGAATTACACCACAGAATGGCATGCTAGGCTATGCTAAACTTAAAGTCAGAGTTTTCTGTATCACCAAAGTGGCTCTGTTTTTACCTGGTGAAATCAGGTAAAAACAGATTACATTTTTTTTATTCGTTTATTTAGCGCTTGTTTTAAGTATGAATTTGTGCAACTGTGGCGACTGATCATTGCCATTGTCACTAGTCAGTGCTGAATGTACAAGTCATTAAATCTAATTAAATTATATTTTAAGTCCAATGCTGGTGATTTGGTGTCCTAAATATTTATTCAACTATCTGCCACCAGATGGAGCTGCAGCAACAAGATTTTTGTAGAAAAATGCCATAACTTTGCTAGTCTGGGCCTGATCGTATTGTTAAGGCTCTTTTTAGTTATTTTGATATACAAGCAGTAGAAATGAGCTTTCTCCGAAGGATGGCTGGCTATTAGAGGCTCACAGTAGAGCCGCTACACCTCCACACTGAAAGGAGACAGTTGAGGAGGTCACCTCCTGTGTGAGGTGTTCTGGGTGGACACCCAGGAAGCACCGGAGAGATTTTATCTGTCAGCTGGCCTGGGAACACCTCAGTGTTTCCCTGGATGTGCTGGAGGAGGTGGCTGGGATGAGGGAGGTCTTGGCTTCTCTGCCCCACCAATTATCTTACCTGACCTTTGAACTTTGTTTTATTTTTTATTATTTTTTTACAGCTGGCAAACACAGAAGAGTATGTGGATGGAGCGTTGGCCGGACATCTCGGTGAGGTTCTCATCAGGTATGTGAATGACACTTTGTAACGCCACAGAGAGAAATCAGTGGGAGTCTGAACAGTTTGAAGTCGTCAGACTTGACTAACTTGTGTTAATAATTAAGTGACTGGTGAAAGGAAACGCTTTCTCATGCTGTGCTCGACCTCCACAGGTGCAATAATGTTTTGTACATCAGAGGTGTAGAAGAGGAGGAAGAGGACGGCGAGATGCGAGAGTGATGCCGGGCTGATGTGTGTTTGTGCTTTCACCGTGTGAAACAAATGAACGTTTGGGGTTATTTTTCAAGCAGCTTTGAATCTTTTTTTTTCTACTGTATGTGAGACCAGTTTTATGTCGTGATACAGACACAATAAAGTGATTATTGTACCCTTTCTTAAAAAATACGTGTGTTTGTGTGTCGTCTGATTTTTTTTTTTGGGGGGGGGGGTGTACAGTAAGCCCCACCCCCCTCTGTGCACTTTAAACTCTGCTGTTTCTCTCTTGGGTAAATATTTGCCTGTTTCCTGAGTTGGCTTCAACACCCTCTCTCCTAAAGTTTGACTTCAGATGAGTCAAAATGTCCAGACCTTACAGACTGCTGGTTAAAAATGCCAAACAGCTAGTTTTGATCTGCAAAAACTCTGAGAAGTACCTGACCAAATATGGGATGCAAAATCTCTGCGTGATTGAAAATGGGAGCGTTGTAATAGGAAGGTAAGTTTGTCACAAATTCTGAATTTTATAGGCACATTCTCAGATCTCTAAGCTTTATAAAGGAGATGTCAAACATCTGGGTCGGGGGTCAAAAGTGACTACTGCTTCTGGTGTGAGGATTTAAACACAGTAGAAGAAGTCTATGCAAGGTTAGAAGCTTGTTAAAATCTCAAGATTTTTGAATTGTAAAGAAAGTGGGAATGTTTGGGTTCCAAAATCTATACATGTGCATGCTTTGTGCTCTACAAAAGCACATAAACGGACAGGAAACTGAATAAATGAGGAAAATTAGGACCTGCTGTTGAAGCTGCACTTTTCCCTTTGACACCTTTTGCTTTACACCATGTGATGGCAAAAGAAGGCTACAGGGATTATTGAGTAAAAGATTGGGTTTTGACTGTCAAATGTTTACTGTCCTGTTAAGTAAAATAAAGACAGTAGATTTTAAAGATGACTAAACTGGTGATAGGTTTTTATTGCACATGTAGCTGCACAAATGCAAAATTTTAAAGTCTCTTAAACGTTTGATTCAGAGCCTCTTCTACCATGTTCCCCTACAATTAGACAGGTTTGGTATTTTATTTATACACTACTTCTTATTGTTATTTTCTAATATATCTCTAATTCACAGACCAAGCTGCTTTAGTGACTGAAATGATGAGCATCCCCATGTAATGTTAAAGGCTTTTTAAAAAATGGTTCTATTTGTATTTATCATATCTCTGTCTATCACAGATGCTCTGAAATGTTCTAATGTAACTTATTACTTTCAGTCATTTTAATGCAAAAGAGGTCATCCAAGACGCCACTGTAGATCTGTTAGCTATATTACAGTGGCAAACATCAAAATATAGCAAAAAAAAAAGTGGAAAACTACAATAGAATCAATGGTTCTGTTTAAAAAAACAGATCTGTTTTGGAGGTTGACAAATACATTAGGAAATGCTTAAAAATAACACGGCACATGAATAAATATGACAGGAGTCATAAATAACCTCTGTTGAAGGTTAAGAAGCTTTATTAGAGTCTCTCAGATTTCATCAGAAAGATGGAAAATATCTCATGTAGCTACAGAAGTGAGCAGAGCTTGTTAGGAGCTGTGCTGTGCTTTTGGGCACCAGTTTCAGGTTATTTGAAAAGTGATTTCTTAACCTGACGACCAATGATACACACTGGAGCGCCCCCTACAGGCTCTACAGACTCATGACATGTCAGAGAACAACGTTACTGGATGAATGTGTGCTTTTCCCTCACAGTGACGGGCTGATTAAAGCTGTAGGGCCTGCAGAAACCATCAGAGCTCAGTATGCAGAAGCTTTGTTTGACAAAGTGATCGATGCTGCAGGAATGTGCGTCCTGCCAGGTGAGCATCAGCTCTGTATCAGTTCTGTTGGCTTAAATATAAGCAGTCAGACGTGTGAATTGTTGAGAATTTCTTGCCTTAGTATAATGTAAAAAAATACTTGATGTTCTAACAAAAGACTCCCAGACATTTGTTTTGTTTGTTTTCTGTTTTCTCCCATTATCATCATCAAATTTACAGACTAAAGATGCTAAATTTAAATGATTTGTTTGATATCAAGCTTGTGAAAAATATGCAAAAAAACTAAGAAATCAGGAAGGAGCCGAAGTCCAAAGTACTTTTAATGTTTGACCTTTTACTTCTGCCTCTTCTCGCAGTGATTAACTGCTGCAAACTTCTTGTTTCAGGCTTGGTTGATGCTCACACTCATCCAGTCTGGGCTGGGGACCGGGTGCATGAATTTGCAATGAAGGTAAATTATTCTGCTTAACTTCACTTCGCTTCACTGAGCATCTGAACTGTTGATGACATGCTCGGCGCTCCATCTGCAGCTGGCAGGTGCCACCTATATGGACGTGCACCGAGCAGGTGGAGGCATCCACTTCACGGTGGAGCACACTCGAGCCGCCCCCGCCTCGGACCTCCTGGCGACCCTCCGCAGCAGGTTGATGCGGATGCAGCGAGCGGGCACCACCCTGGTGGAGTGTAAGAGCGGTTACGGCCTGGAGTTGCAGACCGAGCTGAAAATGCTGGAAGTGATCGAGGAGGCCCGGCGCTCCCTACCTATAAACATCTCTGCCACCTACTGCGGAGCTCACGCAGTGCCCAAGTAAGTATAACTATTTTTGCCTTATATTCCATATCTCCTCCTCCTCCTCCACGTCTTCCTCCTCCTTCAGAGGGAAAACAGTGGCAGAAGCTACAGAGGACATTCTGAGAGTTCAGCTGCCTCGGCTGAAGGAAAGGATGTCTGCTGGGACTCTCAGAGTCAACAACATCGACGTGTTTTGTGAGCAGGGAGTGTTTGACCTCAGCTCGAGCCGCTCCATCCTGCAGGCAGGCAAACAAATGGGCCTCAACATCAATTTCCATGGAGATGAGCTTCATCCCATGAACTCTGCTCAGGTATCTGCCGAAGCTTATGTATACACTGTAAGCTACAGCCTAAAGATGAATATTCACCTCTGAACCACATCATAACCTTCAGTTTCTGCTCACCGGATCAACAGTACTCATATTATTTTAGTTTACACCAACTCCAAAGAAAAATATCAGCTAGTTTCCACCTTTGTGATGAAAACTAGCATGCTTCATTACCATCTTTACTACCAGACCTACGCTCTTCTGCATCTGGATAGTCTCCAGATCCCCGTACAGATGGATTGAGAAAACAAATGTTCACAGAGTCATGTGAGTTTTGTGGCCTTATTAAACAGTTTCCATACACCCATATGTTTTTTTTCTAAGAACATATGGGTGTACAGAATATATGTTATTTCAGCTGCTGATAATCTTTGACTTTCAGAGTAATACAGTCTAACACATCCAAAAACATGGTCAGGAAGGCGAGGGAAATGTCACTATCGACAAAAAAAAAGACACTAAAGGCGCATAAAATATAATTGATGATCCGGGGCCAAATGCAGATGAGCTGCACGGAGACCTTTGGATATTTATCTGAAACCTAACAGTTTAATTGTTTATTAATAATCATCTGAGGTCCTGTCTTGTTAAACAGAGTGTGCATTTATTTCAGATGGGGGCGGAGCTTGGAGCCTTAGCCATCAGTCACCTGGAGGAGGTGACAGATGCAGGAATTGCTGCCATGGCCAAAGCAAAAACTGCCGCGGTCCTCCTGCCGACTACAGCTTACATTCTGCGGTACTGTAACACACACACACACACACACACACACACACACACACACACACACACACACACACACACACACACACACACACACACACACACTTTAACCGAGAGTTTTCGAGTAATACATTTATTGATGTTTAGGTTGCCCCAGCCTCGGGCCAGAGACATGCTGGACGCCGGAGTGATCGTGGCCCTCGGCAGCGACTTCAACCCCAATGCCTACTGCTGCTCTATGGTGAGTGCAGGATGTCTGACTCCTCCTTTGTCTCTGTCACAGCCACACGCTGTATATAAAAGATGGATGTAAGTACTGTGACATTACCCATGAAGCCTAAACATTATGTTTCCGTTTTTCCTTAAGCAAGAATGATAAGTTATTAGCTTCCACTGAGGTGCAAACTGCTGCTGTAGGCATGTAAAGTTGGACATTTTAACATGGAAGTCTGGAGGGGTTGATTCACTTCAAGAGTCTGCCTCAAGTGGCCAATAGAGGAACTGCAGGCTCCCCTCTGCTTACATCCCCCTCTGTTCTTTTTCTCTCCCTCAGCCGATAGTGATGCATCTGGCCTGTGTTAACATGAGGATGTCCATGCCAGAGGCTTTGGCCGCCGCCACCATCAACGCGGCCTACGCCCTCGGGCGCTCCCACACACATGGATCGCTGGAGGTCAACAAGCACGGAGACCTGCTGCTCCTCAACGCCACACGGTAAGCCCACCCACAGCAGAGAACACTTCAAAGACCAATTTCATGTTTTTATGGAGCTTAAAAAAGTTAAGGTAAAATTTAAAGAAACAGCTGTGTGTTTCTATTGTGGAAATAGTGCAATTATTTACTCTGTGTGTTGCACTCAGTCACTCACTGCTTGCAGTTTAGTGCTGCCTTTAACTGTAATGTTGTATTAATGCATGGTTTCATAATTTGAACCATTATTTTACCAGGTAGCTTTATTAATTGTGCAGTTTTAGTGATTCCTAATCAGAGGCAGAAACTTTGGTGTGCAGATGTTTAGATTTGGTGTTTTTCTGATACTTCTGACCTCTTCCTACATTGAAAATCTAATATTGTATCAGCTTTACATTAGAAATAAGAAATAAAAATAACAGAGGCTGTCCTCTGTGTCGTTCTGCAGGTGGGAGCACCTGATTTACCAGCTGGGAGGACATCAGGAGCTCATCCGGTATGTCATCATCAAAGGGGACGTCGTCTATGATAACAACAAAATCCTGGACTTGTAACTGTGGAACTAGATTAACAGAGTGAAGTAAAACTATCTAAAAATTTAAATGTGTGCTTAAGGAGCTAACTAAAATAAAGTTTTAGTCTCTTATGTCAGTGTGGTCACACCTGTCAGCCCAATAAGCACTGGGAGGCTTCGGTCCAGATGTTTATCTATGTTCATGTAGTGCTCTGTCCAAGCATGAAGCCATGTCATATCAAACAGCTCTCTCCTTTTATCAGTCACAGTCCCTACATTTAAAATCCTTCCACTCCTACCTCTCCTTCTCTCACTGCCTCCTAATATGCCGTCCCCCTCTCCTCTTCCTTTGTCATCAGACGATTGTGGGCGATCGTGGCTCAAGAGTTGGGAGTTCGCCTTGTACGGTAATCGGAAGATTGCCGGTTCGAGCCCGGCTTGGACAGTCTCAGTTGTTGTGTCCTTGGGCAAGACACTTCACCCGTTGCCTACTGGTGGTGGTCAGAGGGCCCGGTGGCGCCAGTGTCCGGCAGCCTCGCCTCTGTCAGTGCGCCCCAGGGTGGCTGTGGCTATAATGTAGCTTGCCATCACCAGTGTGTGAATGGGTGGATGACTGGATGTGTAAAGCGCTATACAAATACAGGCCATTTACCATTTTACCATTTCAGACAACAGTAGTATTTTCGCCCTTTAGACCAACAGTGCCATCGGTCTGGGTCTGTTAACAGAGGCCTCAAACAATCTGAAATCTCATGTTAATAACCATTGTTTAGTCTTGATTTATTTTTTAAATCAAAGTCACAGAGAGCCACTGAAAGTGGGCAAAGGTTCATGACCTAGATCAGATCACTGCTGTTAGAAAAGCTGAGTCAGGAGAGAGAGAGCTTTCCCTCTCAGGTGATCAATCAGTTCACTGAATTACCTGATCTGACCTCTGTGAAGCCTGCAGAGGCATGAAACTCTCTCTGCTTTTATCAGAGGATTGCAGCAACAAAAGAAAATCTCAGTAATCATCACCTGGAACAAAAAAATCTCTTCAAACCGCATTTCTGTAGAGTGCTCTTTATCTTTATTGAACATGTTAGTACACAACGCTCGCCTTATCTAAGCATTTTTCTCACACGCGTGGCTTTCAACGACTTGATAATTCATTCCCAGTCTTTTCTGTTCTGATTTTTCTCGTGTTATTACTTTACATTAAAAAAACACAATATATTGTGATTTTTATAAAAGCTAACTATAAAAAAACAAAAAAAACCCTAATTTAAATGCTATTCACAACAATAAATGGGTGCAGAGATGGAAAAAAGATATACGGTTGTAGTGGTACACATAAAAACTGGCTTTTTAAAAACTCTAACGATGATATATTTTATGTACCCAAAGCTCAGCTGTGTGAAACACCTCCATTAATCCCCTCAGGCTTCGTACTTCTTCCCTGCCCGGTGGATCTGCTGGTAAAGTGTCATGGAGAAAGCCATGCCGAGCAGCTGGAAACAGAAAAACACTAAAGTTAATAAAGAGCTGTGTTATGAGGCAGGATTTAGTGCTTAGCGAGTTAACTTTAGAAGGTGGTTCCCTTCTTAACCAGCATAACCAGCCCTAAACCGTTTCTGGAGTCTGATAAGAGATCTACATGATCAAATCAAGGCTTTTTGGCCGATCAGTTCCCTGGAAAATTGTATCACAATTCCTGGAAGATAATAAGATGGTCTCTAGGGTTATGGGACAGTCTGAAGTTTTTGTTTTTCCTCTCATGAGTAAGAAAATAGATCCCCAGGGGAAGTTTATTTCCTGTTGTTCTTTGAGCGTTAATATACTGAAACCGCCCTAAACTTTTGCCTCGTTTTACTCTTGTCAATACAGCCCATGAAGACTTGCTGTAATGTGCCATATTAACACTCAGCAGCAACCTGCCAACCCCAGTAGCCTTAGACAGAACCTCCAGGTAGCCTGGGGTGGTATCTCACAGCTGTTAGGGAAAGGGTCCCTAACAAAGTCTTTAAAGGCACATGGCCTTAATTGGCAGTAAAATGTCTTAAATGAATTTTCATTTAGTTTTTTGTGATTCTGTAACCCTGAGAAAGTTAAGGAAACTACATCCTGGATATGTTGAACTTGCTTCACTGCACAGACCCTGTGAGTATTTAAAGTCTGGATGTGAATAAAGTGCTGCTCACCTGTATGACCAACACACACATCGCAATAGTCCCCAGAAGGTGCTTGTTGTCGTCCAGCCACTCCTCAACCTTCTCATAACAGCCCTGAAAAGACGAAGGAAACCAGATCATCAGGAGACATCTGGTCACAAAAACGTTTTACACTGAGTTCACTCTTTTCTCCTTTTGTTCATGGTTACTAACATCTGTTGTTGTTTCTGACACATTCAAACACAACCTAATGCTTCTTTAAATTCAAATAAAACAAAAACAGTTTGGGATTAAGTTCGAGGTAAAGAAATAACAGGAAAAGAACTGTAACACCAACTCATTAACTATATGAGTCGTGGTTGTGCAGCTCACTTTAAACCAGAGACCTCTTTTTAATCGTTTGAGCCAATAGGATCACAGTAACTGTGCCATGTTCATGTCACTTCAACCAATCAGAAGTTGCAAGGGCAAAACCCACGTGGGCCCAAATTTACTGCATGTGGCCTCTGTCCAGTCACGTGTCTGTAGGTGGGTCTAAAATGGAAGTTGTTGAACGTGGCTCTGATGCAGCTAGTTAGGCGTGGTAACTGCTGATAATCACGTGCTACCGGCAAAAATCGGGACAGTAAGTCAATTTCTGTCTTGGTGCATTTGCGCCGCTATGTGTTTTTGTGGTCTTCTTTTGCGGCTCATTCAGTGAATTTTGGTCAAAGTGTGGTGAAACTTGGTGTTTGGAATTGGTGATAGCTTCAGCCTTTCTTTAGCCGGTTACATGAAGTCTAAAGAATTTCTGGTGCGGTTTTGTTTGTTTAACGGACTTGTGTGCATTTACGTAACTGCTTGTTTAATCATGGTTTGTTTTCGTTGTGTTTGGTGGTTGTAGAAATGGTTTATATGAGATTTTAACTGAGATTCAGAGGTTTCTGTGGATACCACACATGTCGGGATTTATGTTTCTGACCCTGTGTTATAACCGATTAAATGTGATCTCCTCCTTTTTGCCACCGGTATTGGGGGCGTGGGGCTTAAGTGGTTAAATTTATTGGGCCTTGTTGACAACAGAAGGAATAAAACAATCAGCAGATTGATAACTTCACCGACCCGTGTCCAGAACACATTGGAGGTGTTGCGTCCACAGTCCGGGTAAACCTGCTGGCAGCAGCGGTCAGGAACCACGTCATCATGGAACGCCGTGTGCCAGTCGCGGTGGTTCGTCACGCCGCAGCACTTCCACTAGTAAACAAGCAGGAAGGGAGGAAATGACAGTGCATCATTCACTCAACAAGCAGCTGGATTAAAGAGTTGCCTTTAATGCATCTGCTCACCTCTCCCTGTATCGTGTTCCAAGCATCCCTTAGGCCGGCGTTGTTGTCCGTGTTGTACAGCACCAGCCCTTCTTTCAGGTCCTGACGGGCATTTTCACTCACCTGTTCACACAGAACCAGAGAGGTGGATCATGGGATATGAAGGCACACTCATCTGCAGCCTGGGAGTGAGCATGATTGCTAGCGTTTTGCAGTCTTACCTTGTCGGTGTAGACAAAGAACAGGATGAGGAGGATAAGTTCAGCCAATAGGATGATCAGGAGAACGATGAAGAACTGAATAAAAGAAGAAAAGTGTCAACATAAGATGAACAAAAGTTCATTTATACTAAATACGGTAATACACTCACACTCAGCAGGAGGCACTTGTTCTCCTTGATGGCACCCAGGCAGCCCAGGAAACCCGTCACCATGACTACGGTGCCGAGGGTGATGATGAGGTTGGCAGCGGAGAGCGAGGGGAAGGAGGGAGAGAGAGTGGCGAAGCTGCCCTGAGAAACCGAGAGCCATACGCCGACACCCAGCAATCCACAGCCTCCCAGCTGAAACACACAGGAAACTCAGACACTTCCTGCTGATTCGGTGACGATAAATTGCTTTAATCTCTTACTGCCGAGTCGGTGTGTGTGGAAAAATTACCCAGAAGAGCAGGTTAAAGAGGAAGAGCATGTACTTCACACAGCAGATGCAGCCGCGAGCCATGACTGAACCAACGGGCACTGAATAAATAAATAAATAAAGATTTTTTAATGGCAGATTTATATTAACAGTCTAAAAAAAAGTTACTAAAGCTTTGAAATAAACTGATCTCAAGAATACTACCCAAATTCCCCTTTAGGGCACCACTGTTCCCACTGTGCGCTGATAAAGTTTCTTAAATTATTTTGGTCTGTGCAAAGATACAACCACCAGTATTTACTTAATTTAGGTCTAAAATGAACTTTTATTACGTAGAGCTGCACCTACATCATAGTCAGTGGCAATGTTTTGAATTTTTAAGGGAATAAAACATGATTCGCTTGTTGTGTGTTGCTTGTTTGCACAGAAAAGCCACAAGTCACAAGTCACAGTCTGCTTTGATGCACATTATGCAACACTGACTGTAAACAGTTTCCTCTGCAGGGACTCAAAGTACAACCACAACACAGCAAAGAGGAGATGAACTCACCACTTGAACAAGCAGGAGAACGCAGAAGCTCTAGTGGTTTACCTGTGACACACAAACGTACACGAGCATTAACACGGCGCCTACAGGTGTAAACAAGTTTTTGATACCACTTTAACTGATACTGAACTTACCACACAAACAAACTGTTGTCACTTTAAAATGAAGGGTATGGTAAAAAAAACAAAAACAAATAAACAAGTATGTGGTTGACTTTAGGAACATTTTTAAACGTGTTTTGTTTGGTAGCATCTAACCTGACAGCTCCACACATCCTTCACCTGTCCAAAGTGTGGGAGTGGTGAATTTGTCCTCTGCTTTTGTTATTTAAATAAAAACTTCAAGACGAGAAGGTCACATAAATAACAAAAACGACTGAACACTCAAAAATCCCAACTATGGCTCGCTTCTAAAACTTTATTTATACATAAGCTTATATTCCTGTTCTTACCGTTTTAGAAATATTCAAAACAGCCTGAAACTGTTTTAGTCAAACTATAAATGACAAACTGAGCAATTCAAAATTAATGATCCATATTAAATTTAGAGGCAGTGTAAATTTAAATTTAATGGAACTTTTCACGAGGTCCATTCATAAAAAGTGTAATAGATTTTACTCTTACTTGTAAAATTGTATTTGAGATATTGTAAATGTTTTTAAGCACGTGCATTTACCCTGTAAACTGTAAAAAGTTCAGTAAGACGTAAGTGTGGTTAACAGATAACTGACTAATAATACAACTTCTCCAAGTCCAAGTACTTTCCACATTATGTTTTAGGTGGTGTCTTTCTCGGTCTCCCCACCACCAAAAGTTAAAAATAGAAAACTGGAAAGACATTACTCACAGGAAATGAATTCATTTAAGGACCAGCAGACACAGACTGCACACTCTAATTTTAGCTGTATTGATATCATCAGTAATGTTGGTAAACAGAATTTAGCCTCCAAGTACAGACCCTAGTTTTTTGGAAGCATTTTACATTATTGAACCTTTTATGAAGACAAACTTGTCTTTTTAACAATGCATCTCCTTCAATTGTAAATGTAATTTGTTAGAATTGTGCATTTTTAGAAAAGTTTACTAAGCCAAATGTGAGGAAAAGAGAAAAGAGATGGATTGTTTTTGTATTTGTATTTACAGCACAGAACAAAATATCCACATTAAAAAAAAAAAATAATTATAGCAAAATAATAATTTTACCTTGAATATACTTTTAAATATATATAGAATTGTTAAAAGCCTAAACTGAATTTTGAATTAATAACTAACTACACATGGCTATTGATTATTTCATTAATTCATTTATAAACATGTTAACTTTACAAATATCCCAATATCCAGGTAAACCTTTAAAAATGTGTATTTTGTCTGAACAATAGGGCTGCCACAAACAATTATTTTGATAGTCGACTAGTCACCGATTATTTTTGCGATTAGTCGACTAATCAGATCATGCGTCCACTGGATGTAAAACGTACAGCTTATTGCACCAGCACGCATCTGCTCTTATATAACTATCATTAGCTTACAGCTTTAAGTGTTTAAGGTATGTGCTAACTAAAAATGAAGACAAGATGATAGTTTATTAAATTTTAATGAAATTTGCAGATTGCCGTCTGCTCCTTGCTATCTAAAATATAACAGGACACCGGAGTATATTCTCGACCATCTCACACTTCTGATAATCAGTTGTCTGCTTGACGTTTATTCAGCTGTGTAAAAACTATAACTTTAATCTCAGCCAAACCGATTTACTCAGGAACAAATAAAGTACTAAAAAAAGCCAAACAATAACATTTTTAAGTTATCTAAGTGACTAAGTGAGTAGCGAGAGACGGCGGTGGGTTTGAAAACAATTTTCCGGGAGTCCGGTGTTCTCACGGGCTCTAGTGAGCCTTGCCCCCGGCTAGCTATCGAGCTAGTGGGTAACAGACGTCTCAGACAACGTCAGAGCACTTTTGAAAGTATGTGGTGTCTTGATAAACTGAGCAGATATTTGAGGTTTACACAGCTACATTCTTGCCTGAAAATATGTTAAACGTTTATTTTGTGACCCAGAAAGAATAATAAGAGTAACATTAAAATTAACTAGCTGCCACCATTGTTGGAAACTGAGCAGGGCCGCGCTATGAATTCTGGGATAGGCTGGGCCACGAAGTATACACCCGACCCATCCTTCAAATCTGGGGAAATGAAGGGCGCATTTGTCGGAGTCTTCGAATTTGGACAGTCTTCGACGTGTTGCTGTAACGTAATCGGCCTACAAATGCGGGCAGGAGGATGCGGTTCCTGAATTTGGACACAGCTACGATACTGAACGCTGCTTCTTCTTCTTCGGGATTTAATGGCAGCTGGCATCCTTCTACATGCAGTGCTGCCATCTTCTGTTTCAATCCGTTATTACACTCTTAAATCCTACTACTTATTCCTGCGTCTTTTGGGATCTTACAAAGCTTCAAACGACGTGTCGACTATTAGTCGTCGACGATTTTGATAGTCGACGTAAACGTGACCAGTCAACTAATCATGGCAGCCCTACTGAACAACAACACAAACTCAGATTTTCTGTCAAGTATTTATTATTATTATTATTTTATATATAAACATTTTTGACAAAAATTTGATTTTTTTAACAGTTGTTTTTTAAATGTGGTCAAAGCATGTGACAATTATGGGAATAAAATATGACAAAGAATCTAAACAAACTGAAATAGTAGTACAATTTTAAATTTAATTAATCACTTTTGTGCGTGTGTGTTTCTCTACTACAACATTTAACGTCATACACACTGTAGTAACACAGTAGCAAAACAATAACAAAAACCTATCAACCAGAGACAATAACTTTCTGTTATTTTAAAATGACTAATAAGTAAGTAAAGTAAGCAGTCATGGTAGTCTAAGGAGCGTGGAAAGAAAGCGACAGGACTTTAAGTTTCCTGAAGATGTTTCACTTCTCATCCGAGAAGTTCTAAGACCAAATGGTGGAGAGTCCCAGGTATGTTCTTTTCTTTTCAAGAACAAATATCACAAAGTGCTTTACAATACAAAATAAGACACAACAATTAAATATTTCAAACAACATTCAGCATTTAGATGTTAATCATTTCAACGATTTTTCTGCATTGTGTTTTAATATCCACAAAAATTTAGAGACTTTTAAGATAAAAAGGAAAGATGGGTAGAAGAACAAAGACACAATATCAGTGACTTGCTGAACATGGAAAGTAGAATGCCAGAGCCCATTATTTTTTCCCAATTATGTTAACAAGATATTACGATGTGGCTGAATGCCATTATTAAAATATAACATTTAAAAAACATTTACTCTGAGCAATTCCTTAATATTTCTTACATTATTATTAATTTGTAACAGGATAACTACATCTATGCTGAGAGTCATACTCTAAATAATATGTTCACTATAGTGAGCCTGCAACAAACTAATGGTACTGTCTCACACAGTTCAAATTCATTCAGCAGTGGTTAACACTGTAA
The DNA here is from genome assembly GCF_041146795.1 of Maylandia zebra. Classification (NCBI taxonomy): domain Eukaryota; kingdom Metazoa; phylum Chordata; class Actinopteri; order Cichliformes; family Cichlidae; genus Maylandia; species Maylandia zebra. Next base: position 23,147,727 of record NC_135183.1, read on the forward strand.
CACAGTTTTCTGTTTGTTAGCAAGATTAAATCAAAAAGTTATTTTTTATTGATTTATTTTTGAACACAGGTAAGACTTGAATCAGCTTACAAGTGATTAACTTTTGGAGTTGATCCAGATCTGGATAGAGGTCTTTTTATCATCAGTATTGGTGTCAAACACTCACCTCTTGTACTGTGACCTCACTAAAGGTAGCATGAGCACATTTTTAACTTTGCTTAGTTTAACAAATGCCATTAATTAATAATTAATTGATGGCATTTTTAATTAATGTCATTAAAAAAGCATTTGCCTACACTCCATCAGGGGAGACAAGGTTCACTTTCCCATAACTCATCATACAACTGGAAGTCTTTTTGCAACCAGAGAAGTCGCCCCCTTCTGGCCTTTGAAAATAATGACATCTTCCATCTTTTATATACAGTCCACACAATCACATTTTGAATGGGGCTTTCAGACGTGGGCACTACAAAAGTACGTAATTAAATACATTTTTAAGCTTCACAATTATATTAAATCAGAATTTTTTCATGCCCTCTGGCTCACATCATCACAAACTATCCCAAAACATCGCCCAACGATACAGCAGTTTCCAAATTTAAAAACTAGTGCGTGCAATAAATCTCTGCCTCGACGTGGTTTGACTGAGAAAAGCCATTTTGTTTTTGTTTTTTTAGACATATAGTGGGATCCTCGTCCCGTGGTGACGTCATCACCCAAACTTCAGTTTGCGGTCAACAGTTTGCGCTTTTTTAAAAAAAGAGAGGGGGGTGGGTAAGCGTAACTGTACCGGTGTTATTTTTAAATTCACCAACTTTATACTTTAGCGATAAGAAAAAATGCTAATGTCTGCCTACACGAAGCTAGCCCACTTCGCCGCGGCTCAGGCCGTGATTCTTTCCATGTCCATGTCGGGTAAAAGAAGAGGAGGAGGATGAGGACAAAAATGGGGGATCACTTTCTTACCGCAGTCAATGAAATTGCGCTCATCTCCCCGCTAACTTCTGGAGGTCCGCATGGTGCTCTGCCTCACAGCATCAGCGGCTTTTAACGTACAAATCCCGCAGTTGGAAGCTACGAAGTCCGCTCGGAAGTTTCCTCTATGGCTGGAGGAGGAGGACGTTTTCTAGGGAGAAAGGCGGAGCACAGAACTGGAGGACTGGAGGCGTGACTTTCGGGGGAAGGGAAGACAGTGAGCCGGTCAAAGACCCCGGCTGGATAAATATGAGTATTAGAATAGTTCACATAGTTTCCTATCGTGGCTCAATCCTCCGATTTTATCGACACAGTTGAAGCCCAAAAGAGCAATGATGACAGTTTTGTTTCACCTAGCGGTCAACAGCGGTACTGCAACATCTAACAGCAAACAAGAGTATGAACGACCAGATATCAATTTATTTCAAAAAAATATTTCCATACTGATTAACACTATTTAATAATGCAAGACGTTTATACTGATTTAAGTTATACATACAGTTTTGATTTTTTTTTGTTTATATAAGTATGTATATAGCTACATAGGGTTTTGGACATGACTCACTCGTTGTTATTTCGCCTCTGTACACCACCACAATGGAATTTAAATGGTCATCAAACGCATCACAGTGAGACTGAAGTGCAAACATTCATCTTTAATTCAAAGGGTTTAACAGAAATATTGCACAGTCCCACATTTTCAAAAACATTTAAAAATATCTAATTTCTTTGCTCTGAGAAAGTCTTGGGTTGCTTTTGTAGTATGCTTTTGGTCTTTAATCATTTTCACTGTGAGGCACTGTCTAATCAGTTTAGCCCTGTACACTCGTATCAACAAACACACCATCAAAACATTACGGATAATAATAATGAAGAAATTCGCACAGATTTTTAAAAAGTGTATTTTTTCTAACAGCCAAATGGAGGTGACTCCTCTGGCTGCAGAGACACTTCCTGCGATCAGCTGTCCTCACTCTGTGACATCAGTAACACTTCCTTGCTCATAGGGGGTTGCCTGATTGCTGGAGTTTTAACTGCATTATTTTAAGCTCTCTACCGTACAATATAAAGCACTTTGAGGTGACTGCTGTGGTGATATAAATAACAGTGAACCAAAGAACACCAAGCTGGCTACATCCATCTTTATCATTTATAATACCCATGTACCAAGCTCACAATAAAAGTATGGCCTTAAGTCAGGAATACAATAAAAACAAGCTTTTAACCTTCACTCCCAATTACAAAGGTATACATGCAAATTACGTGTTAAAGGTGTTTGACCTCAGCCTACTTTAAAAATAACAGGTGTCTGTTAAGGAGGCAGAGTGGGTGGATGATGATGTCATATAATTAATGCTTGTATGTGAACCCCAAACATCCACACAGAAATCCCCAAAGCCAAAGAGAACTTTAATAAAGGTTTGACATCATAACATCAATATAAATACGTGACTCTTAACAGAAAATACCAAATTAAATTACAAAATATACAAAAAACCCCAAACATTAAAAGCTTGTTTTCCTCTCTCTGTAACTGCTGTTGAGCATCCATGGTGATAAAGCAGGAGCTTCCTGTGTATTCCAGGGTGGAAGAGTTAAAGCCATTGTCCATGCTGTCCTCAAACTGGGGTGTGTAGAGGTGCCCCCACAATGAAGGAGGTTATAAGAGACACGTAGGGAGGTGGACAGCGAGACCATTGCTAACAGACTGTTCCTCTGTTGTGTCAGCCCAGCCTCGCTCTTCCTCTGCTGGCATCAGTTTAACCCAGGACCCATCGATCAGACTGTGAGGATTTCAACTGCACAGACTCGCTGCTCTCTCCATCCTCCTGCTGAGACGCACATATTAGAAATGTTACGTGTAAAATCAAAGAGACATGGTAAGTCTTTACACGTGAAGTAAAATTTACTTTATGCACACCTTGTTGGCAATGGCGCGCAGTTTCCCCAGCAGCGAGGGTTTCTGGGCGTAGACCACGTCGTCATCGGGCTCCTCTCCTTCAGCCAGGCCACAGCTGTCTGCAGCTGGCAGCTCACACTCTTTGTTGGCAGACATTACCAGACGAGAGTACTTGTACTCCAGCCTGGCCACAAACCACAGGGTGTGAATCACAATCAGGCAGTGTATCATTTAACATCAGACAGCATCCGGTACGAGTGTATTTTTAAACAGAAATTCGTTCCATGACTTATCTATTTGACTCAGCTTTCTGAAGAAAATCACGCCTCTTATGTACTCAGTCACCCCCTTCATGCCCGGTTACTCATCTCTCACAGAGCTGCTTTTCTTTTCTTTTTTTACACTGATGTCAAATGATAATCATTTTCAAAGCCTAATATTAAGACAATTTCCTTTGTGGGATATTGTTGACACTTTTCCATATTTTTTCACCATATTCTCACTTAACTGAAAATATCTTCGTTCTTCTTTCTTTTGTTAACTGTAATTTTTCAGGAAATATTTATGTGATTTTCCTTTTTCCTAACACTTTATAATAAAGCCCTAAAAGTGCAATTAATCTAGAATTAAAAGTAATTTCCGTACATTCAATCTGAAATTGCAATGTAATTATATAGTCATAGAAATACTTAGCATTGGATACACTAGAATAAGGGAGTAATGCACAAATTATACTGTTAGTGATTTTAAGTAGCACATAATTTGGGCCTATGCCCTGCAGCGTTTGCTGGTGTTTATTTTTTCTTCTAAGCAGGAAGGGGAGACCAGCCCTTATTACATATTTATATGTAATATAAGAGGACAATTCAATAGTGGAACTTCAATGATATACACTAATATAATGCATAAACAGTGTAAGATAGGGAAATTTGATTTGTTTTTCCACTAAAATATATTGGAATTATGCACTACTTACCATTACTTAAACATTAGTTAAAGTTACTTAAACGTTACTTAAAATTAGTTACACATTACTAAAAAGTATTTCCAGTGTAAATTTTAAACTTTACTGTGAAAGCTCTAGCTACAAATGAATTCATGATGTAAGGTAAAATACACGAGGATCGCACCCTTGATTGGAGGCTGTGCTATAACTATAAATATTTGTCTTATGTCTAGAATAAAATTTCATTCAATTTCTTTATAAAAAAAATCAATCACTGTTAAATCTACAGTCTTTCCCTCCACTAAATATTCTCACTTTTTCTTTGGTTTATCTACTTACAGTGACCTTAATCACATGATACACAAACATTCAGTGTGCTGTATTTGCACAGACAGATAGATACAAGAGGTCACAATTACGGTGATAATAAAGACAGATTATTTCTTTTCATACACAAGCATGTTCTCAATCCTGCTAGCCTTTAAAATACATTCAAGATGATAGTAATCATAAAGGGTTACAAACAGATTTTTGAGTTCACTCTGCAACATGTTTACGATTCACTGATTTGCAACGCTGGGCATTAAAACTGTCACCGGTGCCTTCAGGGTGAAGAATTTGCTGTCACAGACAAACATCTCTGACCACTAATAACAATTCGCTGTGATCTTAATGAGCACATTGGCCTGCTGTTAGGGTGCCTCTTATTACCTCTTGTTTTTCTTCCAGAAATAGCAGGTGAGGGAGATGAGCAGCACGGCCACAAAGGCCCCGCCTCCAACGCCGACCTTAAGCCATAGAGCGATGGCCTCACACGGGGAGGAGCTCCGGGGAGGCAGAGACACTCCTTTGGTGCACAATTTGGGCTCGTTCCACACATATAGAGTTTCCTGATGACATGAGGGGATTTACATTACTGATTAATGTGTTTTCTCAGGTTATAAATCAGTTTGTTCCATTAAAACATTATTAAACTGGTTTTGGCTAAACCATAAAAGTTTAAATGTGTTTTGTTTTTATTTTTTCCTGCAAAAAATCATGTTGTGGAAAAGATGAGGCAAATTAAAAATGTACTTTTGGGTCTTAACTTGAAAATGTCTCACAATGTGAAGGTAAAACTTTGCATGGTTTTACCAAAATCACTCACTAACTGTGCGCGAGGCAGTATGAGAGACTCCGGCTTTCTGTGAAGTAAATGAGGTATGGGGAAGGTGTGAGTTACCTGGACGCCTCCCTTGCATGCTCCCTCTATCCGGTGGTAGTCGTCCTCAGTGCAACGTGGACAAGCGCTGGCACTCTCCCACAGGAAGTGAAACGTGCATCCATCACATGTTCCTGCTGGACAGGAGCTGTCAAACACACAGATCAGTTATAGAGCTGCTAAGAGTAGTACATTTGTTACCTATTAGTTATTGAATGTTTTTGTTAACAAAGTATAAAAATAAACATCAAATCTATACAGAAACTACACTTTAACTGATGTGCAACTACCTGGGTACGGAGAGCTCTCCTCGCTCAGACTTCTCTGGGTTACAGCGAACGGTGATGACTGAACTCCGACCCAGATCACATGATGCCGTCACCTGCGTTGAACTGAAGGAACACAAACACACATCAGGGACTTGAACACAACAAAAATATTTGACTGTTGCTTCCAGCTTTCTTTTTTCTTTTTACCTGTAGAAGAAATTGATGTCGGGAACATCCTGTGAGTTTTCCGGGAAAAGATCTGGTTCGGCACTGACACCATTGAGAACGGTGTCTACTGTCGCTCCTGAAAAAACAAAGGGGAGAGAGATCAAGGTGGTTTTTACCAGCTGATTATCACAAAACTGCATGACGCTATTCAACCAGCACCAATCTGGGTGATCCAACCCAATTAAAACTGTTCACCCAGGGGTACAGCAGGGGGCGCTCACGAGTCAGTCCCAAATAAATCTGTTTCACAAATTGTTTCCATTAGTTTTTCTTATAGTGAAACGTCAGAATTCTCTTAATCCAACCTGATTGGTCAGTTAAGGCTTTACAAATAGACACCCTCCACTGATGGGACTTGATTCCATATGATAACTAGACTTGAGAAATGTAATTAAACCCTAAGTGAAACTCCCAGGTATGTATATGAAGAAGCTTGGCGGTGGTTGAAAGTGAGTGACTCAGGAAGTTCTGTTTAGGCCCTTACCAATAAAAGTGTCAGCAAGGCTGATGGATTGCGAGGAAATGGCCATTCTGAAGCCCCGCCCATCCGATGGGATGATGGTCGACTGACAGATAAAGCTGTCCACTGAGTTCACGAACTGAGCTGCGTCGCTCTGGTCGTCTTTGTTGGACACGTCTGTGACGTTATCGGTGCAGACAGCAGCTCTCTTTCCCTGCAGCCAGCGCCAAAATGAATCTGTCAGTGTATAATTTCTCTAATGTCAGATTATTTTCACATCTATTTTTCACCGCTTTACATCCTAACGAGATGTGGACACGAACATCTCATCTCACGGTCAAATATACAATATATCCACCATCCATCCATCCATCCATTCGTTTCCGCTTATCCTTTTCAGGGTCACGGGGTGCTGGAGCCTATCCCAGCTGTCATAGGGCGAGAGGCAGCATACACCCAGGACAGGTAGCCAGTCTGGCGCAGGGCTAACACACAGAGACAGACAACCATTCGCACTCACATTCACACCTATGGGCAATTTGGATTAATCAATTAACCTATCCCCACAAACTGCATGTCTTTGGACGGTGGGAGGAAGCCGGAGTACCCGGAGGGAACCCACGCAAACACGGGGAGAACATGCAAACTCCACACAGAAAGACCCCGGCCTGATGGTGGAATTGAACTCAGGACCTTCTTGCTGCGCGGCAACAGTGCTAACCACCGTGCTGCCTCAATATATCCACCATTAAAAAGTAATTCTCAGTATGTTTTTTAGATAAGCAAGATAAGCAAACTCAGTTCTTATATCCCTTACACTTCAAACATTCAATAAAAAACAGGTGAAAGATAAAAAGAACAAAAGAACATTTAAATGATTTTTAAATACGTTTGCTTCACAGGCTGATCTCTGAAGTGTTTTTGAGGCTGATGTAAGCAGAAAGCAGGTCAATTACCCCGTGGCCACACAGGCTAATGTTGAACAGATGAAGGTATTTTGTGCCTTTAGAGGTGAAACTGGGCCCGATGGTCAGTGAGGCCACATCGCTCAGGGCGCTGAGGTCAAAGGTCAGGGTGCGGTTGTTCAGCGTGTGGGTGAAGGAGCAGTCGCTGTAGCACCGGGAGTGTTCCTGAAAGAAAAAGGAAAAACATGATCTCTCTTAACTGGATAAAAGTACTAAAACATGATGATCCAGAATGAGGTATCATGACTGCAGGGCTCTCACCTTGTTACTGATACTTCCTGGTCCACACGCGACACACGCGTCCTGGCCGTAGGTTTGTCGCCCAGCCAGGTGTGTGTTGGGGGGACACTCCTGGCATCGGTTGGTGTCTCTGTCGATGTAAAAACCAGCTGGGCAGGGAACGCAGGACGAGCCGGCACGCTGGGAATTCTGAGGTACCAGAGCGCAGGCACGGCACGCTGATGCCACCCCATCAATCACGTTCGTCAAGTTGATGGAGTAGATCTTCACCGTGTCAGCAATGAAACGACGGACCTATAGACAAAAATATGCCACCGCAATTCCTTGTTGGATATCTTGATATTTGAGACAGCCTCACTCTCGGCAGAGCCTTAATAACGTTGCTTTAACAGCTGACGCCATGAATAAAAATCACACGACTGAAAATCACTCACATCTAGAGCATGGTTAGTCCTCTGGAAGGCCCACGTATACGTGACGGAGGCGTTTCTGGTCATGCTGTGCGAGTACGACTGTTTGCCCTTACTGCCCTCCCAGGACTCCACCACTGTGGTGCTCTTCCTGTTCACGTCCTGCAGGGGGCATGCCAATAAAACACAAAAACAAAGGATTTGCTAACTGAGCAGTAACACGCAGAACACCATTATAAACCAGACCTCGATGATGAGACGTGACCATTCTGACTCACTCAGTAAAGTTAGCCACCTAATTACCACCTTCTGCTGGAAATGAACACAAAGAGGCACACACCATCATGAAGTAGAGCTCGCAGTCGGCTGAGCAGATGGTCTCGAACACAAAGGTTATCCGGCCAAACTCGCTGCCGGTCATCCCTGAAAGCGAGGCTGGGACCCTGTCACCAAACACAAACACAAACTCGCATTTAGTAACACACAGATCCTGTTTGTCATCATTAGGACAGGCTGGTTTCTTCTCTGTACACAAACACACAGACTTACTTGAAGCCGGGGACATGCAAGCTGAGGATAAGATAGTCATTATCCGAACTTCCTGCTCCGCTGCGAATGTGATCTCCCGCCACCTCCCATCCTATGGAGCAAAAGGCGCGATGCACTCGTATTACACCTCCGTAATTCTCCATGACAGCATATGAGAGGTTGTTTTACAACATTATCCACAATTAGCACAGCAGTAATGGGTAAAAAGTGGTTGCAGGTGATTTCAGCTCGCAATTCAAGCTCAACACAAAGCCCATTTTCCACCCAGACGTGTTCATTCTGACTCATTTGTCACTGTCACCTCTGCATTTGCTCTTAGTGATTAGATACACGGGGAATGGCTAGTGTTGTAGTTTCCTTCACTGTGTTTACATTTTTCATGTAAATTTTACTGTAATTAACCAGAAAATTAATATTTTACATTTTCTGCTTTTTCTTTTCTGTCAAAGTGCTTTGTAAAGTCTGCAGCTGAAGGTGTTACATAAACAAAGTATTGTTATAAATATATCTACTAATGTGTCAGGCATCCGTGTGCTCACCGTTCTTGTCGTCACATTTGGAATTGCCCACGTTGAAACAGGAAGTCTTCATGTTGGAAGGCAGCACGTTCCACCATTTATACTCGTAACCCAACACCGGCTCGGTACCTGCAGGGCACTGTGCACACGCTGGCACACACACACACACACACGCAAAGATCACATAAAAGCTGTTTAGACACGACAATGACATTTACCTCCTGGGTACAAAAATTGTGTTTGTACAATCTTTTCAGCCGGGTCGATCTTAAACAAATTCATCTCATAATGATGGACAGAGGTGATCATTATATAAGCAGATGGAGAGGCTTTGTAAACTGCTGGGAGGACGTCCAGCCTTTGAATGGAGAATAATGAAGGAATTAAATGAACTTTGGTTTTTATTGGAAGAGAGCTCATTTGCAAGTACAGGATCCAGCTTAAGTGTACAAGTTGTATGACTGTTGTAATTGTTTTTATTAGTTATAGTATGTTTGCAGCAGTTTACAGCATGCCACATCTATTTACATGCATTTATTTATTGCTTTGTAAATGTTTGTTATGTACTGCTTTAAACTCATTTTTCATTTTTTACTTGTATTTTATTTTAATTTGAGTACTGCTTCTTTAAATTCTATATGTATTTATACCTTAAATGCTTTTCTAAAGCATTTATAAGTATCGCTAACCAGCTCTTGTATGAACACGAAGCAGTGGAAACGATAAAGATGTTTAGATTGATGAAAACAGATTTAAATTTTATCAACACCAGGGTGAGGCCGGTGAGGATAGGTGTGAGCAGGTTTACCGTAGGTGCCGTCCGAGTGCGTTCCAGGTGGGCAGGGCAGGCAGGTGGAGTCGTTGCTGTTGTAGTAGCCGGGGTTGCAGGGAGGGCAGGGCTCTCTCTGGCCTGTTGCCGGCAGCTCCACGGCTCCTGTGATGTTCTCCACGCAGATTTTTGGCTCCACCCAACGATACAGCACCTGTGTCTGTAACAAAGCAGGTTTAAAGCAGGAAATTCACTCTGCTCAAGCAAAAACAAACACCTTAAAAAAACAAAGGTGAGATTTTTTTACTGCCCTGTAACAAGGTGCACTTCTACAAAAGCCAGTCGGCATGCTGCCTCTCAGGCTGAGTTTTCATGGGTTGTTTATCGCACTGAGAGACTTTACCTGCTTTTGCTACAACACTAAATGAGCCGTCGAACACTTTTAATGATGCATTTTAATCACATCTGTCTTTCTGTGTGAAACGTTCACGGTTTTTCATACGTACAGTGTATAAAATTTGAGTGCTGTACATATCACGTGACAGGCAGTGTCAGAAATATGTGACAAAGTAAATAAAAATAATAATAAATAATAAACGAGATGAGAGAGGAAACAAAAAGTAAGTAAAACATTTAAAAGGTGAAACCATTTTAGATACACGAATACCAGCTGCACAAAAGGATTAAAAGTAAGGAATAAAGAAAGTTACTATTAAAGCAGTTCAATTAAAAACAAATATAAAATAAATACAAAAATGATCAGGCACGGAGGAAGCCAGCTTATAAAAATATTTAATTTAATTTTCTTCATTAATATATTTGGTCATTATATTAAATATGTTCAAAGAACCGAGCCTGGTTCTCCCAAAGGCTTCTTCCTGCTAAAAGGGAGTTTTTCCTTCCAACTGTCACCAAGCATACGATTGTAGGGGTTTCTTTTTTTTTTTCATGTTGTTGGGTCTTTACCTTACAATATAAAATGTCTACTGTTGTTATTTGGTGCTGCATAAATGCAATTTGAATTAAATATTAATAAGTATAAATTAGTACGCTTAAAATAATACCTATCCCTATCCATAACCCTTAGCCTAAACCTAACATAACCTGATTATAACCCCGACACTAAAACCACATTTTGAGTCTCAAAATTGTGGGGATGTGAATTTTGTCCCCATATGGGACTGATGGTCCCCACAAGTATAGTAGCATTCCAATTTTTGGTCCCCACAAAGATATATAAATATGGTACACACACCCACACACACACATATATACACTCGCTCTGGTTTTCCTTGTTGACTTTGCATATGAGTGCGACACAGGGCGTGTTTATATGCATATCTGTCCTTGTGTATTTAAAAAGGTCATTGTGTGTGTGTGTGTGTGTGTGTGTGTGTGTGTGTGTGTGTGTGAGAGAGAGAGAGAGAGAGAGAGAGAGAGAGAGAAATATGAAACATGCAAGCGCTGCTGACCTTCCCCTCGCTGTCGCAGGCTGTGTGGATCTGGAAGTAATCCTTCTCCGAGCATGGTGGCCTCTCCTTACATTCAGGCCATCCCTCGTCTGAGAGAGGACGCAAACACAGAGGCAGGATGAGCATCAGCAGAGACCAATGAGGTGCTAAAACTAAATGAATCTATTATTATTATGAGGGAAGGTGTTTCCTTAGCCGTCTCCTCAGAGGAAATATGCAAGCTTATTATTACTGTAAGTTCACCATGTCAAACATGAGAGAGAGCTTACACTGTTTACATTATGACTGAAATAATGTAAACACTGTTTGTTGTGGTGCTGTTGGGCGTCCTGTACGTACGTGAGTAGTGGTGTTCGGGGCAGGGCGTACAGGAGGACGCCCCTTTCACAGAGTAAGTGTTGCTGGGGCAGGGCTGGCAGGATGAGGAGCCGGGGGTCGGGCTGAACCAACCGGGTCGGCACGGGAAACACTCGGATGTGTAGGCGACACCTGGACAAAAGTGTGGAGATGCTTTAAGTATACGCACACCTGCAAAAAGCATCCGACCGTGAGCTGGAGGTCAACTTTTACCTTCTATTTGGATGTTCTTCAGCAGCACAGGCTTGACCATCTTCCCCCCCACCAGTATCCCAGTGGTTCTCCAGTACAGGATGTTGGTACCAGACTTCAGGCTCACCTGAGGCCAAGGTGCACACAGTGAGCCACACATCACATGATACTGCAGCAGCTTGCACACACAGAGGTAGAAACATGTGCTCACCGTGTGTGTGTCCCATTCGCCATTGTTGGTGACTTTTATCCATTTCTGATCGTCAGTCTGAGCCATTTCCTGGCATTGCTCATTCTGGACCTGAGAACAAGTTAACACAGAGGTTATTATCTACACAAACAAGCAAAAATGACTCTTCTTCAACATTACCTGCTATTAAATTCATTACGGATACGGACAAACGCTACACCCAGAGTATAACTTGAATAAACTTGCACAGCCTTGTGTTTGACTTTTTAAAGCACTACATTTCATCTGTATGAAATAGGCTTAAAAACAAGTAAAGCTCATACAAACTCAAAACTCATCAGCTAACAAATATCTGCAGTATGACTGTTTCTCTGTGCAAAGGTAAGCTCAGCCGCCTCCTGACTACCTTCATTATTCTTTAACCAGTAAGAATAATTAAAAATGTCTTCTTTCATAGCAAGCTTTTAAAGGTCTTGCATGTAAGTTTTTTAATAGCATAAATAGAATGAATCATACTTATGTTTACATTTATTTATTTCTACTTTGTGGAGTGTATTCTATTATTGTGTCGTATTATTGTTATAGTTTATTTTTATTGGTGCTCTATTCATTTTGCTACTGTAATTATGAGAAATTCTCATCTTATCTCATATTAAAAATGAGTGATTTGGACCAGATTTTTCACAACACTCTCAAGGATGCAGTTTATGAGCAACACAAGTTACTCCCGTAATAAAACAACTTCAACCAAGCTGGGCAAGAGGCCGAGCACACTACAGACAGGTAGTCGTCTACAACCAATTTACAATCACTAATCATCTAAATTGTCAATAAATCAAGAAATAAAACACTCTTGGTTTTATTCACTATTTTAGTTACAGGTGCTTACATAGAACTCGAAGAAGATGTTGTTGTCGGGGTACTGATAGGTGAAGGAGACAGAGCCCTGTTTTTCCAGATGTACGGCATAAACCAGGGACACCGTGCACTCGTCACGGTTGGACTCCAGATACACGCCCTGCGGCGTCCACGATGAGCTGCAATGAGAGCAAAACACAGCGGCAGCATACTCCATCTTGTTATATATTCAATAATACATGAATACCCATCTCCATGGTAATGGTAATGCTGTGTGCGCCACCTTTTACAGGCCTGAATGTCCTCTCCATTCGGCCCAGTGTCGAGGAAGCTGGCTAAGCTGGTGAAGCCTGCAGGGATGGCATCCCATTGGTCAAAACGAAGGCCGCTGCCCAAAGAATAAGAACCAGCCGCACACGGCGTGCACTGCTGCGTGGACATCTCCAAAAACTTCCCAGCCGGGCATGAGAAGGCTGAGGGAACAGAGAGGCTGTGTTGGCACGTGCACACACACACACACACACACACACACACACACTGTGGTGGTACTCACAGCAGTCAGTGCCTCTGGTCGGAGGAGGAAGGTCTGAGCAGGAGCCTGGAGACCTAGGGATGGCGACCCTCCATCGTGCCCCTGTGCTGTCACACTCTGTGTACTGGTAGTAGTACTCTGACTGCACGATGATCACACACACAAACACACACAGACACGCAGATAGAAAGATCAATAAGGTATCCATTCATGGTTCCCAGGAGATGAGACTGTTTCAAATCTGTGGATTGGTGGATAGGTTGAACTGGACCAAAAATGACTGGTGGTTTCAAATTTTTCCCCTTAGCACTGTTTGCCTAATGTTGCGTAATTTGCCCGCACAGGCTACACACACATACAGTACAACATAGCTTCCCCAATAAGAGCTGACCCTGTGTAGCCTGACACTAACAACACTGCTCTGCTGCTGATTCCACATTCAACAAAAGCTGGTCGTACAAAGGAGAGCATGGAGACATTTACAGGGTAAAAAGATGGCTGACCTCAATGTCCACAGCAACCATCCACCGGTCATCTAATGGTCCATTAAGAGCGTGTTAGCGGGTCATCTTATCAAAGGACTGCTGGCTGTGACCTCATGCTCATTGAGGGAACTGAATGTTCATCCACAGGCCCTCTTTTTTACTTTACCTTTTAGTGCCCTTTAAAATAAAGGGCACTAAAAGGTAAAGTAATAACGAAAAAATGTCTTACATACTATTTATAATGTATCTATTTACAACCTCTGGTTGTATAAGAGCACATGGGGAACCTGAATTGATCTGTAGCTCCAAATAAAAACCTTCCTGGTGACTTTTTTGTGTCAGTCACTAGTTTTTTTCAAGTCGCACTGAATAAAATATGAAGTTCATTTAATATATGAAATCAGGTTTATCTTTGGCATGCTCATTTGTGTCTTTTATACCACCTATTAGTATTTCACAGCAGCTACTTTGATGTGAAATAAAAGGTAAACTTGGGTGTTACTAGTCACAGAAATTACACTTGATTAATGGAATTAGTAACATGTGTTTTCACCTGTTTTCCATTTCAGAAACAAGTCAAGTGTCCAGCCAGCTGTCCATGCATCAGCTGATATTGGACTTGTTGAGTGATACTAGCTTATAGTTTTGAATTTCACACATTATGGTGACCAATCCACAAATTAATCAGTGTGAAACCATTAATAGTGGCGGCAGCACAACAAAACCCAAAGAAAAGCATTCTTTGTACTTTTAAAGCAACTTCCTCTGAGTCCAAAGCCTCGCTCTGGCAGATCTCCATCTCCTCCCTCGATCCTGCTGTTCAACTGGACAAACAAATCAGCTGAGCACCGACTGACATCCGAGCAGCAGCTAATTAAACTGAAACAATCGCAGCGATAAACCTGACAGAGTCAATCGGTGCTAGAGCGATGGCTTTCAGATGTCAGATGTGTGTGTGTGGTGCAGATAAGCCCGAGCTCTTTTAAATGACTAATCACCTCGCCGCAGTGACAAACGTGGCCATTCATGCCGCACCCCCTCCGACAAACACGCCAGCAAACATTCAAACTGAGGCTTTGCCGTGCGAGCAGCAGCATCACCTGCGCTCAGATTCACCTTTCTGTGTTTCTGCACACAAAGAGGGCTAATGTGCTGACAGTGGGGGGAAAGGTTACACTGATAAAAAAACACAAACCACAGGCTAATGCCTTTTGCTGGTCTCCTGGGTGATTCACGCCGGTTGTCATGGAGACTGATGGAAGGAAGCGAGCAGGGACGGGATAAAATTCAGTGCCTCTTTACAGCAGAGGTTTGAGGATTTGATAGGACCCTAATCTCTCTAACAATGTATTTTTTTAAGTGCAGAAAAAAACATCTGGAAACTTCTGAAGCTGTATTAAGGTCATCTTTAGAAAACAGCACACAGCTGTTATATGACCGCTTACTGTTTATGCTTTTTCAGTCAGGTTTCCAACCGTTTTCATCTGACTTACCCAGAAAGCCCATTCATGTGATGTAAAGACCCCCTCAGTAACACCACTTCTCATGCTTTATTTTGATGTACATCTACACTCAGTGTTTAAACCACCAGTAATTTTTATTTTTTCCCTGCCTAACATGATGTTTAGTCACCATTTTCAACAGTTTATCCCTTATTTCTGCTATTGTTGGCTAAAATAAGGAATCAACTTGTCAGTGCCCGCTTTTTTAATGGCCCTGACTCCTGAAGTAAAATTCCCCATTCATTTTCTCCATGTCCAGATGATTCCCTGATGGTTTTGGTTGGTGGATCAAAATATGTCATCGTTGACATTTTTTTATACATTCAACTAAAGAAACTGGAACCAATATGTTTATATGACAGACTGTTGATAACAAAGTGCCTAAAGATAACATTTAAACTTAGTTCTTTGTTGTCTGTTATGAATAGACACCCCTACTCAGGGGGTGTTATGCTTCACCCCTTGAGTTTGGTGCCTTTTGTGTGCTTGAATGTTTCATAGGTCAGTGTTAACAGGTTCAACAAACAAAAAAAAGGTCAGGTACAAGGACTGGACTGAAAATGAGTGAAAAAGCAGCCAATGTACAAAGATGAATGTTGAAAAAGCTTAAAAAACAGGAGAACTGTTTCTCAACATTTCTTACACCTTAAAAAATATAAAAAAAAGTCTGGTTCCTTGGAAATGGGGATCAAGACTTTGCTGATGTTTTCCGTCATGTATTAGACTAATGTTCATTTTGTACCATTGTTCAGACGTTTCACACCTCTTTAAATGCTGTATTTCCATGTTTTGTGTGACAGCTATCAAGCTGAATCTCATCTAATCTAATAATGATAACTGCTCCCAGTGGCTTAGCGGCTCCTTGATGCAGGGTGCGGTAGGTTTTATTGATTTTATAAACTGACGGCAGTGAACTGTTATCTAACACAGGCTGGATCCTGTTTTATTACCCAGAATTCAAACTCTGATGAGAAATTAGTTTTTTATTTATTGAGTTATATTAAGTGTGAAACATTTTTATTTACCATTTAGAGACATTTGCTTCTATAATTTTTTTCCAACAGTTAGACGAAACGTTCACTAACACTCTTATATTGTGCATTTCAATAGGAAATTATAGTAAGTGGCCATTAAACTTAATTTGTGACCTCGAAAGTAAAAGCACAGTTGAACTATGCTTGAATTTACATGCACACTGATCCAGTTAATGATCAGTAGTTGTTATTTCCTGTTTTAATCATATATATATATATATATATATATATATATATATATATATATATATATATATATATATATATATACATATATATATATTTAGCTTTCAGAACATTTAGAGTTTATTTATATTGTCTGACATCATATGGAGTTGTGACTGCCACAGTGTTTGCTGTAACTGATAACTAGTTATCTAGCTAACAGGATAATGTTAGCTAGGATTAGCTACGTAGACAACTATAAAATAAAAGTCATAAAAATGTTCTTTTTCTATTATTTTCATGCACTTTATTAGCTTTTTTATTTTTATTTTCTTTTGTTTTCTGTTTTAAATACTCAAGTGGTTCATAACTAGCAGCTTTTCTCTGGACCAGGTAAAGGCAGGACATCATAAAATGCAGGAGTGTATTCACAGAGAAGGATATTAAATAAGTAACCCTGATTTAACAAATAAAATAAACTTGTTTTTTTTAACCCATATGAAATTTTTGTTGTCATATACATGTTATACAGAGTCTAATCTTCAATGATAAGGATACATATTTATCTGTGATAAATTTATGCTAACATTTTGCTGTGATCTGTTCCTGCTAAAAGAAAGTTCTTCCTCCCCCCTTTCACCATGTCCTTACCCACAGGCTCATCATTCTCTCTTTAATATTGCAGGATATTTATCTCACAATACAAGGCACTTTTAGAGTTCGATCTGTTCAGTATTACAAAAAACTAGCAAATGAGTCCATAAACAATCGCTATAAGTGTTTGCCGAGCGCAGGGATCACACATTTCTTCATAACTGGATTTCGATTTTCAATCACAGCTGTCGCCCCCTAGTGACCATAAGGATAATGCTAGTTTTTTCATTTACAGGGTATCAGTCCTGGCATGAAAATCTCCCCATCTAGAGGGCAAAAAGCTTCTTCTTGTATTCCTTCAAGTCATCCTTACAGGGTTGAGAGCGAACCGTGCCAGCAGCCTTTCTCTGTCCTCCTCAGCGAGTAATCCCGGTCGGGCTTGCCGGCATGAGGCTGCTCTGAAGGGGATGAGAGAAGGATTCCAGCAGGGTGTTTATAGTCAACATGAACGGCATTTTAAGCCGATCAGCGACGTGAAGGACGAGGCGCACATACATCCGGACCCGAGCTGAGCCGAGCCAATGTAAAGCAGCAAAACGACTTGCAGCACTTACATTGTTTTTATTTATTTTTGTATTTTTAATCCTTCTTCATTTTATTTTATTTTATCTTAATCTATTCTGCACATTTACTCTTGCATGCATGGCCATTTGACTTGTTGCCCTGATCATTTATTCTAGGATAAAGAAAAAGCAAAGCGGAGCGGGATCTGTGTTTTAAAAAGCAGCAGATATTATAATTATAATAACGACGACGCTCACCTTATTACACGGCCGCAGGTCTCCGGCGCCTTTAACTGATGATGTATGAGCGGCGATGATGATGATGGTGGTGGTGGTGGTGATGCTGAGTAAAAAGCTGCAGCTTGGGGACCGGGAGGCCCACGCCTGCTTCCTCATCCTCAGTCCGGGTCACAGAGCGCCGGGTGTCCGCTGCCTGGAGCCGCGTACTCGAAGCGGGCCGCACAAGAAGACTCCCTGTCATTGATGCTCCCGCCTGCCTGTCTCACCCACTCTCCCCTCCTCCACCCACAACAGCGTCAACAGGCTGATAATAAAAATCGTTTCCGGTACAGGTTTTCAAATTAAAGCTCTCTTGTTACGTCCTATGAACCTCAGTTTTTATCACAACACCGTTATCCTGGGTTTATTCTCCAGGGTTTTATAATGTGTGGTTATTATTATTATTATTTTTAAATTAAAAATATATGCAGTGCACTGGTGTCCTTTCTCTCAGTAAAACTGTGTACGATCTTAAAATAAATGTCTCTGAATATTAGTTAGCGAAGAGAGTTAATCATTAATCTGAATAATGAGATCTGCATCTGATGGAAAAAGATTATAATTTAAAATACAATACATGTACAAATAATTTCTAAACATTTATTTAGTTTGTAATTTTCTCTCTGCAGGATTACAATCACTAGTTGTACCTAAAAATAAAACACCTTGTAACATGGGTCCAACATTTTTAAAACTGAATTTCATCCTGTCTGTATTTATTTTTTTATTCTACATAAACTCCGATTTGGCGATGGTGAGATGTCCTAAAATTGATTTATTTTTCTAATGTTTACACATAGACCATATTATAACATAACCTGTTCACTTTAGTATTCACAAAAAAAGGCAAATTAATGATTTTTAATCTCCTTTTGTACATCGGCTTACAGACTAGATGGTGTTACCTCACTCTTTCTGCAATTTAAAAGGCGTTTGATAAATATTATTTCCTCAGTCTCTTCAGCACATGTAGTCGGACTTGCACTCATAATGCAACAAATCAGGAGATTATGTTTTCTTATTTTCAGTTGTTAAGTTTGATTGCACAGTGTTTGTTCATTTGTGAAGCCACTTATTTGCTATGCAACTGTTATAATGAGTAGTGTCACAATCCATTTGATGTTTACCCTTAAGTGTAACAGAATTCAATGGATCTGTGACAGTCGGGGAAAAAATCCCCCAAACCCCAAAGCATAGTAACATCAGTGACACAATAAACCACCCAGGGATTGGGTGGAATTGATTTAGACATACAAACACAGGATTAATACTACTACTACTACTACTAATTATTATTATTATTACAAAACTTCATGAAGAGCTTTTTATTTCTGTTAATGGTTAACGGTGGTGTTAGTTAGTTGTAACAGCTCTGTTGTGATTCATCATCAAGGTGACACCAGTGACAACTTCTATAAAAAAAAATTCTAAACCTATAGGGCATCAAACCACATGTTGTCAGTCTTGTTTTTCTCACAAAATTTCTTTCTTCTTTCTTTTTCAGTTCTCTAACAACTTCAACTAAATGCTTCATATGAAATTATGATATAAAAAAGAAAAGGTCTGAAAAATGAAAAGAGATACTGGACTCGCCACACCAATTTTTTGCAGCGCTTCACGAAACATGTTATAGATGTCGGCACCGCGGTGTTTTCCTTCAAAATAAAAGGCTTTTCTTAATCAGCAACGCCAGTGACACAACTCCAGGGTACCGTTACTTTGTTTAGATACTTCATAATATTTATTTGACATTTTATGTTTGTCATATATGTATTATTGCAAGATACAACATTGTTTTTTAGTGCTTCATAGACTCAAGGGTTAGTGTTAAATGACCTAATAAGTGTAAATTAGGGCTGCCACGATTAGTCGACTAGTCACGATTATGTCGACTATTAAAATCGTCGACGACTAATTTAATAGTCGACGCATCGTTTGAAGCTTTGTAAGATCACAAAGGACGCAGGAATGAGTAGTAGGATTTAAGGGTGTAATAACGGACTGAAACAGAAGATGGCAGCACTGCATGTACAAGGATGCCAGCTGCCGTTAAACCCCGAAGAAGAAGAAGCTGTGTCCCAGAATTCATAGCGCAGCTGTCAACAATGGTGGCAGCTAGTTAGTTTTAACTTTACTCTTATTATTCTTTCTGGGTCACAAAATAAACGTTTAACATATTTTCAGGCGAGAATGTAGCTGTGTAAACCTCAAATATCTGCTCAGTTTATCAAGACACCACATATTTTCAAAAGCTCTCCGACGTTTTCGGAGATGTCTGTTACCCACTAGCTCGTTAGCTAGGCGGGGGCAAGGCTAACTAGAGCCGTGAGAACACCGGACTCCCGGCAAATCGTTTTCAAACCCACCACTGTCTTTCGCTACTCAGGTTAAACATGATATATAAGTCACTTAGATAACTTAAAATGTTATTGTTTGGCTTTCTTTAGTATTTTATTTGTTCCTGAGTAAATCTGTTTGGCTAAGATTAAAGTTATAGTTTTTGCACAGCTAAATAAACTTCAAGCAGACAGCTGATCATCAGACGTTTGAGACGCTGGATAATATACTCCGGTGTCCTGTTATATTTTAGAAAGCAAGGAGTTTATTAAACTTCACCGAAACAATCTGCAAATTTCATTAAAAATTAATAAACTACCATCTTGTCTTTATTTTTAGTTAGCACAAACACTTCAAGCTGTAAGCTAATGATAGTTATATAAGACCAGATGCTGCTGGTGCAATAAGCTGTACGCTGTACGTCCAATGGATGATGATCTGATTAGTCGACTAATCACAAAAATAATCGGTGACTAGTCGACTATCAAAATAATCGTTTGTGGCAGCTAGGGTTGCCAACTCCCTGAAAAATAAATAAGGGACACCTCGTGGCCAGGGCCGGGCGACCCAGTTGTCTTCACCCTTCCCAGTGTGGTGAATTTTCTAGCTCTTTTTTTGTGTGTGAAATTATTTTTTTTAACCCTTTGACTTGAATTTGATTTAAGTAGATGTGTATTCTTTGTGATATGAACACATGTGAAACAAATGATCATTTAGCCATTTATTTTTAGCTCAAAATGACAACATTAACACATAAAACAGGTCTCCTTCTTAAACAGAAGCCTGTCATGCTTAACTTTTGAGAATATAAGTAAATCTTTCTTTAAAAGAACTCTGTCCTGCTTAACTTAAAATAATAGAAAACAATAGAAAGAAAAATATTCTTGTAACAGTGCACATTTAGTGCATTTAGTACAATTGGCTTCAGCTGAGGTATTATTTCAGCTTTTCTAATGCTAATCAGCTGCTCCCGTTTGAAAACCCGCTTGTTCCCATGATTACGCATCTTAACTCATCATCATTATTCATCTGTGTATTACTTTTATGTATTAGTCATCTATTTGTTGTAATCATCTATCCTTGCAGTCGTTTATTACACAAAATAAGTTATATTATCACACTTCTGGCCACATAGCGCTGATATTCACTGCACATGCCCATATTAACTTTTTCCAGCCAGGTGTTTTCCTTTTCCCATTCTTCCCTTTCTCTGAGGGGAACAAACATTGCTGCTCTAATGCTGGGCTCACACTGTGCGGTTTCAGGCCCATTTTGAGCCGATTTTTGAGTGATCGGACCGATTTTGGCCTTCATCGTGTAGTATACGTGGGGTAACGAGAAGTGATTAACACCTCACGACCAGCTCCCGATCATCAATCGCTCGTGAGCCGCTCACACTGCTCGCGCGCAAACACGTAAACGCCGTGAAAAAGATGGAGCAGCACGGCTGTGCAGCGTGTGATCTGGACACAAGCGATGGAGGCACAACTTGTAGAACTTTGAAAAGCTCATCCGAGCCTTTTCGATGTGGCATCACAAAATTATCACGACCACAACAACCGTGAAAATAGTTGGATCTACATCGCTGCTAAATCACAGCTGCCTGATCATGTTTTTCATTAGCAATTTAGCAAAGTTGATGGTGGTGGTGTGTCTGTGTGAGTGAGAGACAGAGAGAGAGAGCGACAGATTTTCTGTTATAACCTTAATTTTATGGACGCACAGTGTGAGCACTCAGGTCGCATCAGAGCATCGGGCGGTATAGTGTGAGACCTGCATCGTGACCTACCAACTTCTAACCCCTGCGAGTCAATCGTGCAGTTTGAGCAGGAGCTGAATAACGTGACTGAAAAAATCGCACAGTGTCTGCCCAGCTTTAGGTGTACTGTTGTCCGAGACTTGCACCGCAGTGTCGGCATTTGTTTCCCTGTTGGCCATGCTTCTTGTTGTGGTCATCTGTTGTCTTCCGGTATTTTCTCCGTAAGCGACCTTTCCTCGACCAATGAGATGAGCGGTAATCTGAATTGTCATACTCGAATTGTCATAAGTGTGCTGTCAGCTCATTGGTCACAAAGCAGGAGAGGGGCTGGGAATTATGTTTTCAAACAAAGCGTTAATTCCATAAACATTTATAGACTACTTTTGATTCTCACTGTATTACGGGACAAAGTGCGTCCCTTATTAGCTCAATACGGGACGTGTACTTTTGTTTCTAAATACGGGACGATTCCGTATTTTAAGGGACGGTTGGCAACCCTAGTGGCAGCCCTAGTGTAAATCATTCTTCTGTAAATATGTACGTGAACTGGACTGAAAATGATTTAAAAAAGCAGCCAATGTCCAAAGAAAAACTTTGAAAGATATTCAGAAATCCTGGAGAACTGCTGCTCAAGCCCACTTTAAAAATGACAAGAAAGTCTGGTTCCTTGGAACCAAAATATGAAGAAATTATGGTCAAGCTGAGGTGACCACAGCCAATAGCATCTCTGACAAAACCCCAAATTAAATTTTATTTAATTAAAAAATCTAAATAAATAATAACAACTAACTAATCAAAATTAGCAAAACCAAATAAAATAAGTAAATAGAAATAAATAAATAAATAAATAAACAATCACAAAAATAAATAGACTAATCAAAAGGGGGATCAAATATTTAACATACTCTTATCATTTATTCAAACCATGTTATGTAATTCTAATAACGACCTGCTGGGGGCAGTAAGGTGTCTTCGATACGCCTAATCTGCCAATAATTCCAATGGAAGAAGAAGACGCACATGATGTAGGGTGCAGAATCAAAACAGTTAAATTTGACAGCTCGACATTGTCCCTCACAAGGAAAATGTTATGAAAACGTTCCTGGCAGGCTGAGAAACAAACCGTGATATTCAACCAACATTTTCAGAAAGTGGGGCCGAGTTGTGGAGGAATGCCATCACGGGGAAAAGCTTCTTTTGGCCGGTTTATCCGGGAGCGGTTGCAGCGCCTCTACAGCTAGCTGATTAGCTTCCCAGCTCCATGGCGATCTACGGGCTGAGCATTACCATATATAGACCGGGCACGGAGCTCCCTGGCCGGTGAAATGTAAACGGCGACGGGCTCGGGAGACTGAGAAAGGGAAAGCAAAGACAAAACTCAGCTTGAGAGACCAAAACCACCATCTTCACCATGTCATCCGAGCAGATCATCGCCATCATCATGGATGACAAAACCTACGAGGTGAATAAAAAGAAGCTGATTGAGAAGAGCGACTACTTCCGAGCTCTGTACAGCTCGGGGATGAGGGAGTCCACGGAGGACTCGGTGCAGCTGCAAGGACTCAGCGTCCTGGGCTTGGAGCTGGTCCTGGAGTTCATCAACACCTCCAAAGTCCAGGTAGTCAACGAGACTCTGGAGGATCTGATCGAGACCGCCTCCTTTCTCCAGGTCACCTCCATCCTTAAGCTCCTCACTTCGGAGATCCGGCTGGAGAACTGCGTGGAGCTGTACAGCCTCTCCGAGGTGTATGGGACTCACGACCTGCGTACCGCTTGCCTCAAATACATGACCTGCTACTACCACCCCATGCTGAGGCGGCCCGAGTTCAGCAGCCTGGCCTCTGCTGTCAGGGACCAAGTCAAGGAGATGCGCATGAATGGCACTGCCACCCTGGTGGCCATCGGAGACTTCACCAGCCTGTCCCTGGACGTTCCAGATCAGGATGAGCCCTGGTCCATGCTGAGGTATGGAGAGGTGGAGCAGCGCTGGAAGCCTCTCGCCAACAACCTCCCTCCAGATATGATCAACGTCAGGGGGTATGGGTCGGCCATCCTCGATAACTACTTGTTCATAGTTGGCGGGTACAGGATGACGAGTCAGGAGATCTCTGCTGTGCACTGCTACAACCCCTGCAGGAACGAGTGGAACCAGGTAGCGCCACTCAACCAGAAGAGGTAACACGAGTCCCCACTTGGTCCCCATTGGTTGCCTTGCATCGCGTTTCAGTCAGTGATTCTTCTCATGCAGGTCCAACTTCAAGCTGCTGGCTGTACAGGGGAAGCTGTACGCTGTGGGAGGCCAGTGTCTGGGCACAGTGGAGTGTTACAGCCCTGAGCAGGACTGGTGGACCTGCGTCTCCTCGATGCCCGACCCGCTGGCTGAGTTCTCTGCCTGTGAGTGCCAGGGTATGATCTACGTCATGGGTGGATACACTGCGAGAGGTGTGTGTACAGGAGCTACAGCAGCATATACACTAACACGCCAACACAGTCCGACAACAGTTTGGAGAGTAACTGTGAATTTTCATCTAGTGATTCTTTCTCCTTTTTTTTTAAGGAGCAAAAAAAGCCCACATTTAGAGGTTGAAGGTGACGTGAATCATTTCACAGCAGAAACCACAGTGCGAGATGACCTGAATAAAATAAAAAATGCGGTCTTTAAAAGATAATTTCATTTATTAAGAGAAAAAAATTATCCAAATCTACCTGCCCTGTGTGAAAAAGTAAATACTCCTCTTGTTAACTCATAGATTAATTGTGATTAACCACATTTTTTTAGCCACACCCAATCCTGACTACTACTTTTTCATGGCACTGTAGTTATAACTCCTCCAAAAAGCCTCTGAGAAATGAAGGGAAAAAACAGAACTTAATTCCACAGAGTAAAAACCTCCCTGATGGCTGTATGGTATTTTTAGCCTCTGGTTAGTCTCAACAGATGTTTGTATGTCACGGTGATTCTGTTGGAGAAGACTTCCTGTTAAACGGAGTTCTTCCTCCCTGCTGTCGCCATGTGCTGCTCATAAGGGAACATCTGTTTTTTTTACTTTTAGTGTCAGGTAACTGTAACTCTCATATCAAGGCAGTTTATAGTGTAAAGACAGTAAACAGTTTCCTGATACGTTTTACTGAAAACATCAAGATGTTTGTTTTGTTAAGTTTAATCGTCACAAGGGGAAAAAATTAGGCTTAAAATAAGAGAAGCGAGAGAAGAGGAACAAACAGAACACAGATACCCAGGACAGTGTCTTTTCCTTATACTGTGAGGTCACTAAGTAAAAGTGAGTTAAACTGAAAATGACTTTGTGTGAATTCAGATTTTCTTGTTGTTGCATTGTTGCACTTCCTCTCAGTTGGCTGTGGTGTTTGTCACGTTGTCCTTGTGTTGTTTTGTCACTGTTGACAGTTTGAAGTAGATGTTTTACATACCGTTAATGCAGAAGTGCATCCATCCCTTTCTTTGTTTTCCGTTCCTCACCATAAAGGATTTGTGATTATCCAAATCTGATCGCGTTTCCACACTGCAGCTTCTTCTGGTGATTTGTTAATAACAAAGTCTGAAACATCCAGCTTCACCCTCCTCTTTGACTCTAATGGGACCACAGTTTACAAAACAAACATCGTGTGCTTTGCAGCCATAAACTCATCAGCAAAGTGTTTACTGAGTTCATACTAAGAGGGAGCCGAGGACCTTTTCTCATGCACTTCTGTACAACGTAACCATCTGCCCCCTGCTGGCTGTTAGAGACGCAGGCTTTGCTGCACCACCAGATGTTTTTGGATCTTTCTTACCTACAGCTGTTTATATTCTCAGATTCAGTTCCTCTTGAGCTGCAGTTTACTTTTCTCAAACAAAATTAGATCACTTTTTACCCCCTTTAAAAAAAACCTCTAAAGGCATTCGTTAGAACCATTATGTCCATGTCACATTTTAGCGCCCAACGAGAATTTTAAGTAAAGTAAAAAATAATAAATACAATAAGCAAAAAGACAAAAATATAATTGAAATGAGAAATCACACAAAAAGTTATTAAACTTTTACAGTAAAAGCATGGACCGCTCATGCACCTTAAGGTAGTTACTACACACCCAGACTGATCTCTGAATGACTCATTATTTCTATATTGAGTAATTTAAGATTTTGGTAGTTTGGATCCTTCATATTTGGGTCTGCTGAGCTGCTCCTGCTTCTTATAATCCTATAAACTCTTCATTTTAATGTGTATTTATCCCTTTACCAGTCAGCAACATATCGTTTATAATCAGGACACCTTTTCCCGGATTATCTCTTATATAACCTTAATTATAAGGGATTTATCACTGCTGGGTGAACAGGATATCAAAGCGGTTATTGCTTCCATATTTGGGTTTTTGTTTAAATAAGATGAGCAACTTCAATGCATCTCCCAGGTTGTAGGAGATTTTATAAGATTTAAAAACTATTCTTTATTTTATTATCGGTTTGTTTATGTTGGAGCACATTCTTACATTTCTCTTTGTTAATTATTCAGTCATTCTGTGTTTTTTTTTTTTTAATTTTTAATTTTATTTTGGGCTTTCTAATATTAAATATGTAACAATTACTCTCGTAAAGTTTTTTTTGTTTCTTCTTCCCATTACACCGGACAGAGAGGAACACAAACATCCTCCGATACTGCCCCATCTCTGACACCTGGACGACGTTCCGATCCTGCCCGGCTCACATCCGGAAGCAGCAGATGCTCTCCGTGGAGGATACCATCTACCTGGTGGGTGGATACACCCACGAGCTGGACACGGGGCTGCGGCGGCGACGTCCCAGCCAAACGGAGGACGTGCTGACGGTGCAGTCGTACAACGTCACCACAGGGGAGTGGCTCCAGCTGAAGGAGAACACGTCCAAGTCGGGACTGAACCTGACATGCACGCTGCACAACGACGGCATCTACATTATGAGCCGGGACGTCAGCCTGCCCACCAGCCTGGAACACCGTGTTTTTCTCAAATATAACATTTTCTCAGACGCTTGGGAGGCCTTCAGGCGCTTCCCGGCTCTGGGACAGAACATGCTGCTCTGCTCACTTTACCTTCCTAACGTGCTGTGACACGCAGAGCGGCGGGAAAGCTCGAGCACTGTTAACAGACCAATTATTGTTGCACTCATTGGGGATCTGTGGTGTCAGGGTGTGGTTGGCAGTTTGAACGCCTCGTGACCGCCGTGCCTCGGATTTAAAAACTTGAAAAACGTGCACTACGCTAAAGATACTGCTGTGGATGCAAATGGAAAAGCTATAATCACAAGTGTGGCCCAAAGCATCATCAGAGGTAGCACCAGTTTGTGCCTCTCATGTGTTAAAGTCAGCAGTCACCATTAAATAATCACCAGGTGAAGTTTAGAAAACACAGAACCAGCTGGTTTTGCCTTTTGAAGGCATTTCCACAACCCTCAAAAAGTCTCCTCTGACCATCTGGATGAGCACATGATGGTTGGATTGCAGATTTGAAAGGTGGAGGAACAGCATACATATGGTCAAAAGAGTCTTTTAGGGTCCTGGAAATGATGTTTGATGAGAAAAACATTTCCAATTCAAATAGTGTAAATTATATCACGTACAGAGCTTTAACAACCTCTTTGTGTGACGCAGCATGTGAAAACCAATCTGGAGTCCAAATTTCAAAACTTCTAGTTTAACATGCAAAATATTCATTTTTGTTTCTATGAATTTCTTTCAGAGAGACTAAAAAGTCTGCAGCATCACTGTGGGGATGAGTTTTCCTTATTATTTGTAGACTGTGACGTTAAAATGAATTTTTGAAAAACTGGAAATTAATTTTGCGCACAGCCTGGATCCTGCATATTTTTCACATGCTGTGTTACTCTTTAACATTTACAGCGTGACATTTCTGTCCACACTCTTTCCAAAAATCATTTAACAAAAACACTGAGAAAATAAACTGAAAGAAAATATTAAATACAGCTTAATTAAAAAATAGAATAATAAAAAATACACTAATTAGTTTTAATTCTTTTTTTAATTAAAGTTGTTTTTTTTTTTGTGTTTTTTTTTTTTCCAGTTTTTCATGTTTTAATTTATTACTACATGGAGGATATTTAGCAGGTCCCAGGCTTAACAAAATTCAGAATAATCATTATAATAAAAACATTTTTTGGAAGCAGCTGACTCAGTAAGCACAGACTGCAAACACTAAAACTGCTGACAGTTTCTTTATATTTTTATTTTGGTTGATTTTTTTTAATTTACGAAAAACTTTTTATTCGTTTTATTTATTTCCTTTCTGTCTACTTTATTTTATTTTAACTAAAATATTTCAGCACCCAGAGTTTTCAGGCGATTTGAAAACCCCTCCGCCTTTGAAATGAGACATGATACTCCGAGTTAGGCTCTGTGCAGATCTCCTGCCTGCCACTGTTTTGTCTTAAGCAGACTTAAAACGCACTTTTCTACTTTTACATCCACGACCATACAAAACATGAGAGGCACTGACGAGGGCTGCATAACAGCATGCTTTCAAATCTAACGGCCACGTTATTCCTGATGTTTACACTCCATTGGCATCAAAGTTTAACATAACACAGCACAACACACTACAAACCTTAAAAAAATCTCAGAAACAACATGCATTAATGCGCTGCACATGGCAGGTAATCATAACGTGGCTTTGGTTTTACACTGCCAGTCGTACAAGGAGCAGAAGTTCTTTCAGAGGGAGCTTCATGTGTTGTATGAACACTTGCATAGTCTTACTCTTCAGAGAGACACTAAGAAAAGCTTAAAGTGCGATTTCATGAACTGATGCACACGTGCCTTCTGCAAGGATAAAAACAGGAAAAAAAGCACAAGATGCAGGACTCTGTTACATTTCCAGCAACCAACCAATATCGCTGTGTTTACTTTCTGATTTTTGCTGAAGCAGGTTTTGTTTTCATTTCTGCGATGAATGGAGGGACGGGTGCAGGTTTGAGAAGTGAGTCTGAAACTGCTGCAGTGGTTGTTTGACAGTTTGGACATTTAAGTCATGACCAATAAAGGTGAAGTTCAGGGGTCTGTTCCAGTGTCTTCTCTTTGCTAAATGCTATCCTACTAATCAGACACACACACACACACACACACACACACACAAACAAATAACGGAGAGTGTGGTTTGCACATTCACTGGTTTCATTACACTGGTTCCATTTCAGCCAGAGACATAAATCCTTCATCTGGCTATAA
This sequence comes from Maylandia zebra, assembly GCF_041146795.1. Lineage (NCBI taxonomy): Eukaryota > Metazoa > Chordata > Actinopteri > Cichliformes > Cichlidae > Maylandia > Maylandia zebra. Next base: position 23,176,690 of record NC_135183.1, read on the forward strand.
AATTCAGACATGCTGAGCTACCCGCTGTGGTGACCCATTGTGACTAGGGAACAGCCAAAAGTAGCTTATTTTCAACCAGCAGAAAGGACTGACTGTTTTTAACTCTGATAATCTATGATGTGACATCCTACCAAAATATCTTTTCCACTTTCCGGGAACATGACCCCGGAGAAAGTCCTGCCTCTGAGGGTCACCCTGCTCCATTCCTTCCCAGGAAAAGTTGGCACAAATGCCTGGCCTGCAAGTGCATTTGCTCCTAATTTGAGGCTTCATTCATGGTCCATGAATTAAGGGTTTCTGTGATATTATTTCCATCTTATATTAATTTGTTTACCCATTTGTGAAATATTAAACCTCAAATCAACAGAAAGATCATTTTTAGCTCACCTTTACTAGTATGTCTACTATCACAAGTCACCTATTTTGGCTTTTTCAATTAATTCAACAGTGTTTCTACAATTCTAACAAACTAGAAAGTTAATATTTGGTATATTCTTCAGCACAGCCTGAACTTTCTTGGCAACTTTTAAATTATTTCAATAGCCTTTCAGTATAAATCTCCTGGCTTCTTGAAAGACATTCAAAACTCTTCCTATGTCGGCTGCCTTTAGGTAATCCCACACTGCTTTATAACGTTGAGGTCCGCGCTCTGGGGAGGCTAGTATAAGACTGATAGTGCTCCAATGTGTGTTTCTCTTTCCAGGTATGCTTTAAATGTATTGACAGCGTGCTTTAGATCATTGTCATGCTGAAAAATGAAGCCAGCGCCACTCAAAACCTTTCCCGATGGTTTTATTTGGTGGTGCAAACACTGTTGGTACTTTTCTGTGTAATTCCATCAATCTTGACAAGATCCCCAACACCACCAGCTGAAATGCATCTCCAAACCATGACAGAGCCTTAATGTTTTACAGATGGCTCTAAAAACTCATTGTTACCTCTCTCCTAACCTCATCTGTACATACTGATGATGATTTGAACCAATTATACCTCAGACATTTCTCTCGGCAGCCACCCTTCCACCGAGGCCATTTCTGATGATGCTTCAGTGAACAGTAGATAATCACTTGAAGGGTCAGATGCAACTCTAATTTCATTGTCAGGTCTTTGATCTATTTTTTCATTTTGCTTAAGGACATGACTTTCAGTTACTGTTCATCTGCTGTGCCTTAAGATACAAAATTAATATTGGTTCTTCGCTAAGTTGTCCAACTGTAACACAGGACATGTACAGTACAAAGGAAAAAAAAACAGATTCTTTTCAATAATGGCTGGTTGTGCCTCAGCGCTTGTCTTGCATTGCCATTGTAATTGACCCAGAGATAACGTGGAAGGGCTTACGTGTTTTATGCTTTAGGGGTTTCAAAACCTTTCTTTACTGATAGAAAAGATGCACGTTGGGCAGAAAAACTCAACCAGCAGGTGGCAGCACACAAACATCAAATCCCTCGGCAGTATTTTCCACTTCACCTTCACAAGGACTCCCTCTGCCAGATGAAAATTATACACTTTAAAAAAGCAGTCTTTATATATATATATATATATATATATATATATATATATATATATATATATATATATATATATATATATATATATATAAACACGCACCCTCTGCAAGGATACACTCATTAAACGCTGTGACTGATAAATGAGCAGCCATACTACACTTCAAGGAAACCCTCCACACCTCCAGGCCAAATCACCACTGCTGTATAAAAATGTGTCATCGCGTAGAGGTCATGATGAACGGCATATTTATAGCTTTTGGTGGTGTGGATGGATGGAAAGGAGAAAATGGATTCTTTAATTCAGACGGGAAGGAAATCAATTGTTGCCATTGGTGGTGCAGATTGACCCCCTGTTTGGGGTCGGACCACAGCGAGCTCTTGCACCTACACAGCGGGGGACTGATGCTGCAAACTGTGTCGGGCTCAGAAGCAACACACAGGAGTGACAGACTGTGCGTGTGGGTGGCTGTGCCAGTTTAAAAGACTAGACGAGGCAGAGAAATGCTTACTGTGATGGTTAAGAATGTGGTTACAGATTAGCAGGGGAGCAGTGAGGTCTGATGTACAAAGAGTCAGCTGGGAAAATATGCTCAGTGTTTGGGGGTGAGGGAAAGAGGAAGGCTGAGAGGAGAGAGAGAGAGAAGCACTACCGAAGGCAGAGATGTATATGTGAGAGAGAGAGAGAGCGATACAAGGACAGACAGCTCTGAGGGGAGGGGAGGAAACACTTACACAGACTCTGTCACACCTTCCACACAGCCTCGCAGCCTCTGTGAGAGACTCAGCAGATCTTGACGCTGTGAGGAAAGATGCACATGAGAGGAGCAGGACAATAGCTCCTGGGAGAAATACATGCTCAGGACTATACAGCAGCATTTCAGAGAGAGCAACAGAAGCAACGTTTAGAGGTTTATTTTGCTGCTGAGGACCTTAAAGAGGACAAGAGCTTTATGTTCTTTGGAGAGGTTTCTCCTCTTCTGCTGCCGCTGTGAGGTTACAGTCTCCGTGCTCCCGTGCACAGCATCAGAAAGAACTGGTTTTAATAGCCTGAGACAATGAGCGAGGCGAAAAAAGGAGAGATAGCAATCCGGGATAAAGCCATCCTGCACCAGCAGAGGCGTCTGAAGCAGGCCACCCAGTTCACACACAAGGACTCTGCTGACCTCCTGCCCCTGGATGGTCTGAAGAGACTGGGCACATCTAAAGACTTGGTGAGTGTCTAAACTCAATTGGAGAGGTGGTGATGTGTATGCAGGTGCTTGGCAGCTGTCAAAGGTCTGCAGTGAGCAGATTAATTTGCCATAACCTGCTGATGACCTAACCCACACTTTGACTGAGCTGCAACAGTTGGGATTTTGTGATGTAATGTGATTATGTTATTTGTGTTCTGTGTTCGACTTGAATACAGTTTCCCTTGTCGATTATGGTCAATGATTGTTGTGTAATTTGATGGCATTTCATTGGCTGGAAACAAACCTACAGGCCTACGATGGCTGTACCAACAACACTATATGGTGTAGAAGGGTGTGCTGAGACACCTAAGAGCTGAAAGAGTCAGTGGAAGTTTAAGGATGTTGTAGATAGAGCTGGTGAAATAAAGAAATCGTTTGAAGGTTGCCAGGCTATTCCTTGCTTTGCACAAAAAAATTGGACAGCAAGCAAAAAATTGACTTAAACTACCCCCCTGGTCTGGTTCCCTGATGGGAAACGGTGGAACGCTCCATCGTGGTTGGGGGTGAGAGATTCCCCCAGCTCTGTTTAGTCTTAGGGGTACAGTGAGGAACTCGGAATAAGGTCCCCGCTCCTTTATGTTAAGTAGCCAGTTGAGGTGGTTGGTGCATCTGGTTAGAGGAAGGATTCCTCCCTTTGGAGGTTTTCTGGGCATGCACAACTGGGAAGAAAACCCCAGGGTAGAATCAGAATGCGCCGGAGAGATTATATGTCTCGTCGGTCCTGGGAACACCTCAGGATCTTTCCAGGAAGTGGAAAGTGTGGCTGCTTAGCCTCCTGCCTCACAATGGAAGACGATGGATGGATATCGAGTTTGCTGTCAAGTAGAACGTACAGCTACACTCACCATGTAAGACAGTGAGGCTCTCTGACCGCAGTGATTTCACAGCCAAATGAAATGACAGTAAGAGGTTTTACTGGAAAAAACAAAGATAATTTTGCTGCTTTAATTTTTAGGTACCACCTTAACTGCACTGTAACTGGACTCTAACTTATCAGAATTAAATGACAAAAAAGTAACAGCCAGAAAACATCAGATATAATTTACCATTGTAGATACAGGATGGATTCATCCAGTCATCCTGAATCAAACATGCACATGTTTGTGCCTTCCGGAGGATCCCTAATTGAATTATCTAAATAATATAATAGCTTGCAGTGAGGTATAACCTGTCTAAGAAACTTGGGCTTGAGTTTTGGTGAATGTAATTTTAGTATTCTGATGACTGCACCCATGCTAGCACTCCACACTCTTTTCCAAATATAGTGGCTGGCTGTGAAACACAATACTCAAAACAATACTTCACTGAGGCTTTGCAATTTGGAGTCCATGGCCAGTCGGTCTTGGCATGGTCGTAATGTCCATCTTTTATTTACAGGCTTTGTATGCCACCTTGGTCACGTTTTGCTCGCTCTGCAAACACTAAAGCCTGCATTTAACATTTTTAACGTATGCAGCAGTGTTTCTTAAGACCCGATGGAGCTAATCACTTCTCTGCCACTTTGACAGCCATTATTCTCTCCACTGTTGATTAATTATTTGGATTAACTGTGAAAAAAGTTAAATTTCAATCCCTGAGTCCAAAATTACATCCTTTTCTATAATATCAGACCAGCCTCCAAAACCACTTTATAACAATATTAAATGAAGAAAAGCTGCAAATCCTCTTGTTACTGCATGGCCATTAAGTGTAACCTCTAAAATAAAGATTCATAAAACATTCACAGTCGTGCACTCTGCATACAGAGAGGGGAACGTCTTGTCAAAGGAGTTTACAGTTCACCGAGCAGGCCTCTCAAATAGAGACTGAAGTTAGTGCACACTTGGAAACAGACACACACTTTAAGGGTTGACATACAGGATGAAAGACAGCCTTGCAAGTAAAGTGGGGCAAGTCTGATCTGCTCACTTCCTCTTCCCCCAGAAACCTCACTAAACTGAAGTTGTTATGTACACTCTGGAGGAACTCCCTGTAATAATCTCAGCAATTTATTACTCAAGCTCTCCTCTGACACAGTTCTGGTTTGATGGTGGCAGCTTCGCAGATTCCCCAGAGCTCTCTGAGAACCTGAGCACAGTCACGCTGGCACAGGAAAGCAGCTCTGGCAGCGCTCTGTGATCTGCGGATATCACGCTGCGATGCATTTACGTCTGCCAGATTTTAATACCAACATTTGCTGCTAGAAAAACATTCCTCCCCCCTTCTCCTCTGTCTCCACTGAGCTGCTTCATTACAATCCAGTGATGTAGATGTGTTTCCACTGACCTTCTTTCTTTCTTCACCCAGTGTCTGAGAAATACACATCATTTCAATGAATTACAATAACAAATACTGGAAGGACGCATGCTGTGATTTTATTTATTAACTAACATTTAGCTTTTCTTCAGCTAGCTCAAAAACTGTTGATCCGATTCGCTTCAAACCTGGCGGATATTTAGCTAAGGACTAGAGTAAGTGCATAGTTAAGTTTGAGTTAATTTGCATAAACGGTGCTCATATTTTGGCTAAACATTGCTCTTTGTTACACTGGCTGCTGCCTGCTCCACTCTGTTTGTAGAGCGTGCTGCACACATACAGACAGAGTCTTGTTAATTTGGCTTTTTGAGGATATTTATTTACATCAATGCATTCCCAATCTTCTTAACCACACATTTAAGTCCCAAACTCTAACCTAGAACCAATTCCACCTTTAACCCTCCAACCAGGCCTTCAAAAGCGAAAAAAGCCATCCAAGATGTTTTAGATTTTACAAAATATAATCACCCAGATGGTCTAAAACTCTCTTAAAGACAGCTGGACATGTTTCCAACTTATTTTATTCTGTGTCAGTACCATATGACTAATAGTATGATCTCAGATGACTAATCTGTGTGCATCATCACCTCTGTTTGTAGATACTGTGGTGGTCTATAAGGTCCCATTTTAAAGCCTCAAGATAAAGTTTTTTTTTCCAGATGTGGTAATGAGTGGCAGATGTGACAATGAATGGATAATTCTCATTTCTTAAATTTAGAATAACCAAAATTTACAAAGTGGACTAAATATATTATTCATTATGATCCAAAAAATGAGTGACTGAGCCCATAAACTAATCAAGTGTTCACCAGCAGATGTCTATATGAACATAAGATATTTTTGCAACTACAGCTATATTTAAAATAGAAAGCAAGCTTAAAGCACTTCTATGTAGACTTCTGTAATGAAACTCCTCTTTTATCTACAGATGTATAAAAAGGTCTTCTTCCTGTCCTTATCATATATCCTGCACGACTGCTGCCTAGGCCTCAGCCACACAAGTTCAGAGACTGGTTGGCAACTTCACAACAACTTCCAATTGCTAAGAAAAAGCATAAAAAAATGATATAGTAATTAAATAGTTTTCTCTAACCAATCAATGAGTGTTTGCTGGGTGAAATTGGTCACAAAGAGCATGCTGCACCAAAAACCTCCTTGTGATTGCTTTGGTTCCTAAAAAGTTCCCTGTAGTCTGCATAGAAGACGTGAAGATGAGCATGCAAACACTTGCTAACTAGTAGCCACCATGAGGTAGTAAAACCTGAAAAGGTTTGATGCAAACCAGAAACGCAGCCGTCTCCCATGCAAACAACAGATGATTGCGGAAATCTTTTAGTGACCAAAGTAATCACAAGGTGGTTTTCAGTGTGGCACCGTGTATCAGCCAGCCAGCAACCACTCACTTAATGGTCAGGAAATTCAGATTTTCCCTAGCAACTAGAGGTTGCCAGGTGGTCAACATAGTCCAAAAAGAAGTGAAGAGAGCGGTCATAGAGGAACTCAAGTTTAATAGTCAGATCAAAGATGACTTCTTCATAGCAGTAACAAATATAACAAAGAGAAGTGTATATTTCTCTGATAGTGATTGTAAACATACACGGCAGACTCAGTGGCATTTTGATCATCTTTATTTTACCGGTTGCCGTACACACACACACACACACACACACACACACACACACACACACACACACACACACACACACACACACACACACACACACACACACACAGAGCTGCAGCTCTCCCGCTGCTCACTAAACTTTTAAGCCAGCGAGGCGTGATTGCAGATGCCGCTCAGGTGGGTCAATCGCACCTGCAGCAGCACCGCAAACCGCGCCCCGTCACAGTGATGTAAACACAAATGTCATGCTGCAATAGTTCAATATTTTTAATCCAACATCAGCTATGATTCCTTTGAAACTATAGCAGTGACAAGCTTTTCCGTACACGTGTAGATTTAACTGGGTTTCTGGTTCGGCTCATTCACACAGGTGCTTGTTTCTCTGCGTAACACTTGGCCTAACATTCACGCACACTCTGCACATCAAAGATAGTGGACTGATGGTTCGAACCACCAACCTTCTGATTATTAGATGGCCCACTCGAAATGTTACTGTTTTGTTTTTGTAACAAAAATGGCAAAATTGGGGTCCGTCGCTGTGTGAGCTGTTTTTCACATTCATGTGCCCACTTTGGCCACAGTAATTCATCTGCTTATAAAAAGCCAGATCCTGAGTTCCTCATAAATGCTGTCTTCATCATATAGATTAAATATTAACTAAAGAGCATGATTTTTTCCCTCCACATCACCAAGTATTTGTGATGTAAACTAGGATGATGAACACAGCAAACATTGACATATTAACTTTGTCATTGTGAACATGCTGACATTAGCATTCAGGTCAAAGCCTCGCTGCGCTTCACTGAGCTTCTAGGCTCATTGTTCCAGAGCCTCTTTGGCAGCTGAAAAGAGTCCATTACAAGCATGCATCTGAACATTATAAAAGATAAAATCAGAAAAACAAAAACTCAATAAAACATTATTAGAATTTAATGAGCAAGTTATCCATTTGCAGCCTGCGATTCCACATCTGCAGGGGCCTGAAAACACTCTTATCACAATACCAATTATCTTCTCCTTAAAGACAGAACCAAGCTCATCTCAACACTTATCCGAAATGCAATCTGTAGCACAGACATGGCCAGGGGGGGCCACGCTGCAATTAGCATGACATCTAAGTGATTTCTGATGTGAGAGTAGCTCCAGGAAAACTGAGGAGGGAGCTGAAATTGCCAGCAGTCCTCCACCGTGCCTGTACATCCTCCCCGCAGTCGGCCGTGTACTCACTCAGGCTCCGAATGAACGCACTATAAATAAATTAAAAGGAAGGCATGATGTGTTTCTGAGGACAAAAAGATGAGGTCATGTGGGTTCAGCTGTCAGATCTGCTTGTTTGTCTGCAAAGCTGTCTGCCTTTTCTATTTTCCAGACTTTTTATCCTGGTATTTTTAACCTAATTTAAGGATAATTGTAACAATAAATTAACATATATGTTGTTCCTTCTCTGGAAAATTCTAATAAAAAAAAAAAAAAAAATTTCTAAAGGCCACAGTGCCGTTCATTTAGAAATTTAGACTTAAACATGAAGTGAGAATAGTTTTGATAATACCAGAACATTTGTGAAAAAATCCTGTTTCTACTCATTTTCACAATTATTTTTTTATTTTGTATAATTTGAAGGTGTCAGCTTTTGCAGACATTTTGTAAACTAACAAGTCAATTCCCAGAGAAATATGAAAACAGCCATTACCTGTAGCCCTAACCATGTTCCTGTTGTTTAAATTAATATTATGACAGTGTGGAAATGCTTTTATTAACATTTTTAGGTCAGAAGATTGATAGAAATCATTGAAATTACTGAAATCTGAAAAACAGTTATTTTGTTTGAGATTTCATATGGGAGCTATTTCTTAACATAAACCCCACAGCGCTACATCAAGAAAAGGATGTTTGTTTCTGTCACTAAAAAACACCTTTTTGCCATCCATGAGTCAAAATTTCAAGTTCCAAGTTCTTAAAAGTTCTACAAACTCAAATGTCTGAAACAATAACTTGAAAGTTTGATTAGTTCTACCCAGAAAAAATTGAAACAAGATTCCACAGCTTAGCTGTCTTTTATTTATTTAGCTTTTTGCGCCGCATACACTGTTTTGATTTTGTTGTACATCGTTATAGAAACATTGTACTTGTCTATACACTATACACTGTCAAGTTTTCATGTACTTACTGTATATATAGTAACCAGTTAACAATCTATTATTTATTTCATAACTTATTCCAACATCTTCACATTTCACATATAAATATAACAATAAATATGCAGTACGTTTTGCTACTGTATTGTCTTGTGGCCTCTTCTGTTCCCTACACTGAGAGTTGTAAAGCTATTTTGACTCTTAGACATTTGTTTTTGACCTTCAGGGGTCCTTTTTTAAAATTTTGGACAGAGCGACACTGGTCGTATCCTCCTGCTTTTCTTGGTTCTGCTATATTATGCAATGCTTAAGCTACTCATGAGATGAAATTTCAGGATATTTCTGCTCGTTGTTTTGTGTCTTATCATTAGACGAGTGGGTGGATACCAATCTCATATCTGTGGGATGAATTTGAAGCTGCAGCCAAATAGGTCATCTCACATTACAGCATATTTACGGGATGTGTGATGGAAGCTAATGTAGATGTAAATGTCAATTAAGATGAACTGTTAGCTTTCTAACACTTAACAGCAAATTACAATGCCGTCATCATAAGCAGGGTGGTTTTCATCGTCCATGCTTCTGTTTCAAGCTAAATCTAAGCATCCTGGATGCACAGGTGTAATTTAAAAAGTATTTTTTGCAGAAACACTTAAGATACAGAAATATCATGAAAGTATACCAACAAACTACATAATTTTAAGGACACAACACAATCAGCACTGAGTCTGTGCTGCATTATCTGACAGAAACCGTTGCATTTCCTGGTGATTTGTGAGTATTACCAGACAGATGATGCATAAATCCTACATGATAAAACACAGTGAGCTGTGGTCTATAGGGTGAAAATAAACAGCTGCACAACTGCGTTTACAAAGTTTAAAGGGAAGATTTAGGAGGCAGATGCCCCTTTACAGATCCATCCTTTTCTTTTTGGGGGGTCTGTTTGAATAACTCTGTCTTAAAACACACAGATATTTATACTGTACTTTGCTCCATGATGTCCTTTCACCCTGTGTCTGAAACTGAGCTCCAAAAATAGGACAACGTTGGTTAAAGATATAACCCGTGTAGACCTCTAATAAGCTTTTGACTATGAGGAGGAAGTTTTAGCCTCATGAAATTTCAGGCTGAGTGGTGAGTTTGTGTGTGCATATAGCAAAAAACAGAACAGCTGAGACTTTAACAAACAGGAAATTTATTACATCGGAACTTTAGGAGTGCAGGATTATAAAATGGGTCGGGTTTGTGTCATTATTTCATCCCAGACTTTTGGTCCTTTACACTTCTGTGGGAAAACAACGTTATGATTTGGCCTCTGTAAACACTTTCTTGAAGAGTTTATGGGTTCAGTCATTCGATTTTAAATCTTTGGAAATCCAAAATTCTGGTAGGAAACATGCTCGCTGGCTATAGACTTGTCAATCACAAGTCTTTAGCCAACAAGTGCACAGTTTCATGGTCTGACCCACAAATCCACTTGAAGGTCAAACATTGCAATGGCCAGAGAAACTGCAAAAAAACCCAAGAGCTACATTTCAGACTTTACAGGCCTCAGCATGTTAAATGTTCAAATTCATGAGTTCACATTCACAGTAGTATGAATTGTTTGGAAAGGTTTCAAGGAAAAAAACATGGTAGCATGGGTTATGTCTGCAAAAATGCATCTGAACAAACCAAAAGACTTTGAACAGATGATCAGACATTTGGCCATAATGTACATCTCCATTTCAGCAGAAGCACAACATACAAAGAGTGTAGCACGGGGGTAGAGGGGTGATGATTTGGGCTTGTTCTGCAGCCACAGCACGTGGGCACCATAAACTGCTCTGTATACCAAAGTATACTGGAGTAGGATGTTTAGAGACAGCTAAAGCTTGGCTGAAAGTAGGTCATGCAACAGGACAATGATGTCAAACACAGCAGCCAATATGCAAAAAGGCTGAAAAATGAAAGAATTGAAGTGTTGTAATGAGCCCATGAATGCAAAAAACTGTAAAGAACTGTGGACCAAAACTCCCACATAACAATGTGAGAGACTGATACATACAGAAAACAGTTACTTCAAGGTTGTTGCGCAAGCTATTTAATCTTGAGGTCATAACTTGGCCATTTGACGGTTAATTATGATAATGAAAAAATATGATGCTACACAATCCTCATACTTAAAATCAATAAAAAAATGTTCACAAGCTCGCTTTTATTTATTTATTTTTTGCTGTAGCATCGTCTCCTTCCAGTTAATTTGAACTTGCTGGCCTGTCCTGTGCAGTGAGTAATTCAGCAGCACAGCAGAGCCCGTTATGTAAGAGTGAATTTGTTTTGCTGCTCTTTTGCCTGAGGTCATTTCACTTTCAGCAGCAGCAGCAGCAGCAGCAGCATTACTCCAGCCATGTTTGGCTGTGGAGTCAGGGGAGAATTGAGCTTGAAAAGGGCAAAATCCACCTCTCGAACACAAGAGCGGCGGAGGGGAAGGAAAGAGACAGCTGGAGGTGGAGTCAGGGAGGAGGCGCAGTTTAGTGGGGCCGTTTTATGCAACACAATACAAACCTCTGAGCAGGCATATGACAATGTAAGAAGAGTAAACAGGAGAGGATGAGTGTTTGTGTTGGGCTGGAAACATCAACACCTGAGCTCAGCATAGAGCGAGTTATTGTGTAACCACTGTGTAACCGCGATGCTTTCCACTGTACACACTCAACACGTGCTCACCAAAGCTGCTGCAGCCTGAGAGACATGACAAATGTAGAAGACTCTGTGAGGTCTAAACCATCATGGGATTAGCACCAGGTCTAAGTCTAGTCCTAAAAATCAGGGGTAACCCATAAGCATAAACCACACCCAGTGTAGTTTGGACAATGGGAAATAAGATTTGTAAATATTTTAATGCGAGTTAGACAGAAGGATGTTTTTTTTAGAAGAACAATTTTCAAAAGCCAAAAATCACACACACACAGATTTAGGTTAGGGTTAGAAGTTGAACAAGGTGCAAGAAACATGCGTGAGGTGAATCTCCCGTTCAATGGAGCTCTATTAGAATGTGATCTAGTGATTATGGAGTTCATTTGAGTACAGTGAGCTCACTGTCATGTTCCAAAATTCAGTTTGAGATGATTTGAGCTTTGTGACATGGTGTGTGATGCTGCTGGAAGCAGCTGTCAGAGGATGCCACCGTGGACATAAAGGGATGGACATGGCCAGTAATGATACTCAGAAAGGCTGTGGCGTGTAATCCCAGCATTTAACCACAACCACGAAATGTTCGAAATCATATTTGTCCACATTCTGATGCCCTGTTTGAACTTCAACAGGTTGTCTTGGTCATGTCTGCATGCTTAAATTCACTGATTTGCCACCATGTCATTAAGTGATAGATATTTGTATTAATGAGCAGTTGAACAGGTGTTCTTAACAAAGTGGCTGTTTAGTACGTAAAAGTTTGTCCTGAGCGTTCAGACATGTGAAATGGTCCTTATCAGCAGAGTTCATTCAGTTATTATAAATATACTCACCATTACTTTGTCCACAGTGTGTGAAATGTTAAATATTTGTATCTGTCAGTAGCAGTGATGGGCATAACGGCGTTACAAGTAACGGTGTTACTAACGGCGTTACTTTTTTCAGTAACGAGTAATCTAACTAATTACTATTTTAATCGTTACAACGCCGTTACTGTTACTAACAAGAAAATGCGGTGCGGTCGCGTTACTATTCTTCAATAAATAGATGGTTGAAGCTGTCTTCAGCTTACCGCGTTTTATATCAGTTGCAGGGAAGTAGCTGTAAGTAATCTGGGCGCTACAACTTTAAGCAGCTGCGCGCGCTCCCGCGGACGGCAATCACTTTCTGCCCGACGATCACTTTTTGGCACAACACCTGGAGCTAAGGGGCACACGACCACTTTAAGATTACAAAGCAACAAGGTGATATCTATATCAGTTTTCAAATTGTGTTGATAGGACACGCAAAAACCAGAGTCATGATAAACAATATATACACGTTGTTTTTCCTCAATAGTTTCCTCACGTTTACTGTCTAAGGACAGCGCTAGCAAGCACTCTCTGCTTATGACCAAAAAATAAAAAAACAAAACAAAAAACTGCCCTTTCGTGTTGGTGGAAAAATGCACCACGTCAACCAATCAAAAAATGATATGGCGACATGACATTTGGTTGTTTAGGAAGAGGGGGAAGTTTTTGGAGTGACGGCGAGAGAGAGAGAGAGAGGAGAAAAAGAGAGAGAGAGTGAGATGTGAGAGATTTGTGACGTTTAGCGTGTTTGGAGTGTAGTTAATGTGTTGTCTTGTGTAGTTAGTGTGTAGTGTTGTGGATAGATTTGTGTTGTGTGTCAGAACAATGAGGCGACTGCTGTCTCCAGGTAGAAAACAGGAGTGATACACCTGCTGCTGTCAGACCTGCAGGTATCAGGCTGTGATGTTCTCCTTTATAGTGGACAGAAATTTTTGGAGTGGCACAAATAATTTGTGGCATCTTATTGAATGCAAAACACCTGATTGTTGTGTACATAATATCAAGGACTTCCACATTATAAAATCAGCTATTTTGAACAAATTTCACAGTTTTGAAAAAACGTTTCTCCTAAAGTATTGCACTACTTAAGCTTTGAAATGAAATCTCCTATTGGTGTTACTTTTGCTGCACAGTTTGCTCATTCCTCACCCTGCAGCTTAGCTGTCGGTTTGATCTCTTACAGACGAGTGAGTCAGAAGCCTGAGTGTGTGTGTGTGTGTGTTTGTAGGCCTGTCTAATCAAGAGATCTGGAGTCTCCAGGTACATCTGAGGATGATCAAAAGCTACAGAACTGGACTTGGATGTAAAACGGTGGCACAGAAGGAGCTTATAGAGGGTGGAAAAGTGAGCTTTACTTTAAATAAAACTAAGCACTGTGTCCAATTTAAACCAATAAACCCCGATCATCTATTTAAAGGTACAGTTCATCCTGAAAATAAAAATATCTTTACTTTTGCCTGTAGTGCCCTCTGTCCATTACTTTTTAGCAGAGGTGTGGACTCGAGTCACATGACTTGGACTCGAGTCAGACTCGAGTCATTAATTTTATGACTTTAGACTTGACTTGAAAAAATGTTGTAAGACTTGTGACTTGACTTAGACTTTTACACCAATGACCTGGGACTTGAATTGGACTTGAACCGGTTTACTTGAAAAGACTTGATATTTCACCCCAAATATAAAATTTAACATGCATATAGAGATTGAAAATGTGATGTCATTCTGGGGTAGAACCACAAAGGATTCTGGGAACTCGTGGCAAGAAGTACTAGCGCACGCAGGCTTTTAATTGAAATCAGTTATACAGCGATAAAAAGAAACACAAAAAATGGCAAGAAGCTGTTGTATTATTAACTGCTATAGCCGGTCACATGACAGCCACGGGAAGCCGACGGGTAAAGAAATCGGTTGTTATCGGATTACGTCGTTGAAGAGAAATTGTTCGAGCCATGTTTCCGAAGTAACAAAGAGGCGACGGATGGTCTGGATCGCAGCCATTCAAAGATCAAATATAACGTCCCAGAACACTCCAGCTCACATGTTAGTCTGCTCCAAGCATTTCCACAAAGGTCAGTCTTCTGTTGTAGTGAATGCGTCATTTTCATAACATAATTGGTGATATAGGTTACAAGCAAGTCTGACGCTGAACAGAAATTGTCGCGCTATGCTCCTTTGTTTAATGTGCATAAATAGTGAATTGTCCTGACACAATATTGCGTTTCGCTTCTGTTATTATGGTACATTGACAAAAACATACTTTTATTCACAGGATAAAACAGTTGTTTTGTATCACTAATTGCCCAGTACGATTACAGCATACAGTATTATTGTCACTGCTACATTTCTGTAACGCGTACCAGAAATTATTTCCACTACTAATTAATTACCGTTGAGCTCAAAGGTCCTATTAATAAACGGTTAAGGAATGTGTATTTATGACGACGATTTGTGAGACTGGTAAACTTATGATACGTACGATGGTCTTTCGTTCTCCACGGTGCATTTCAAGGTCCTGCACCCATCCGTCGGTAAACTGTACCTGGGCTTGTTGCAGTGACCTGAAGTTACTAAACTTCATGAGTGTGTGCACTCACTCCAAGAACCGTATGATTATAAATATGCATATAAATATGCTACGATGAGATAGCTGACTTCATCTAACTAGCAAATGTTGTCCAGGCTACGTTGGTGATGCAGTTTTTTTTAATGTGTATGATATTTTTGTCATGCGATTTTAAAGCCGGTCCTACAAGCGCATCCAAGAATAACATGCAGCTTATCTCAGAACTGTCGGTGAAAATTATTCTTGGAGCTAGGTTTAATTGAGCTGCATTTTAAAGAGGTGCAATTTCACAATTTGTGTATATTTTCCAAGTTCACTATTTTGTCATGTGTTGAGAAAAACACAGATTTAAAAATTACATGGTCTAATATTTACATTTAGCATAACTGCAACATTCTTTTTTTGTTTTTTTTTAAAGACTCGAAAGGACTTGAAATTCAAAATTTCAGACTTGTGACTTTACTTGGACTTTTACACCAGTGACTTGAGACTCGACTCTGACTTGCCTGACATTACTTGAGACTTGACTTGAGACTTGAGGATAAAGACTTGAGACTTACTTGAGACTTGCAAAACAATGACTTGGTCCCACCTCTGCTGGTTAGAGTTGCATGGATCGCAGATTTATCCGTTTTTTGTGAATATAAGCTGCTGACTGGTGAGCAGAATTTTCAGCTTGGTACGTTAGTGTTCATCAGTTAATCATAAAACATATTTAGTGCTTATAACAAATATATTATGCTAAATAAAGACAGATTTTTCCACAATGTATATGATAGTAAGAGTTAGTAAACCTCTATTAAAGTCTCCCTCTGCAGTCTGTTGTTTCTTAGATTCAGCATTGAAACTGAATTTAAAACAAAACATAGATGACATTCTGTCGCCTCATCAACCACCAAGATCTCACTGCCTACAGACATTCAGTAACTCTCATTGGATAATGTTAATAAATATCTTTCACTAAATATGAACGTTTTCTACCTGTCCTTGTTTAAATTATGAAAGAAGTTATTATGCCTGAGAATCTCTAGAATGTCGAATACTTTCCACTAAACAGTTGTCTTCTACTTTGGTTAGTTTTTTTAACAGCCATTTAAAAAACATATTTTGCTTTTGTTTTATTTTTTACTGCAATTCCTGTAGAGTAGCTTTTATAGTGTTAATTCAGTATGTGCTACAAAATAAAAGCCTTTCCTTTACATTAGGTTTGTGGGCATTTTATTTTGAATTGTTCCAATCATGGCACTTCAAAGGAACAGCGCATCACAGGAACAGCCTGTGATGTCACAGTGCACATTCTACTGGAAAACCCTATAAATAGGGGAGACGTTCAACCGACTTTAGTGGATCTCGGATGGCAGAAACACAAAGCAACCTGGTTGTTAAAACAAAGACAAGGCGGACGCAGAGAAACGCAGACGCACACGCTGACGCATCTACAATGGCAGAAGCAAAAATAGAAATGGTCATCACACCAAAACCTGAGGTTGATAAAGCCGCACAACCAAATACTAAAAAGTCTCCTGTGGCACAACCACCAAAGGAAACGGTTGTGAAACCAAAGAAACAAAAAAAGCAAAAACAGAAAAGAGTGGCTGAAGAACCAAGAAGAGCAATTACTCGGGCATATGCCCGGGCTCTTCTTGAAGCTCAAAACAGCACGGCTGATGGAGCAAACCCGAAAAATGAAGAAATGCAAAAAAACACTGGAGCCACTCCTGAAAAAGAAAAGGCTGAATCCCTCCCCATTTCAAATGCAAAGGAGGACATGGAGAGAGAGAGAAATGGGAAGAACCCCAGCAGACAAAACCCTGTGCCTAATGGAGGGACTTGGGAGTATCAACCCATTCCCACATTTAGACCCCCGTTTAATCCCTGGCACGAGATTGCTGCTCTCAGACACCAACTGGAAGCCTCCCAATACCATCAGAACGACCTTTACGGTAAAATGGTAGGTGCAAACAAGAGGGCCTCTTATCACCAGCTTCAGGTGAACAAACTTCGTGAAGAAATTCACGAGAACGAGCAAAATCACGAGGAAACGATCAAAGGCCTCATAGAGCAGCTGGAAGAGGCTTCTAGTAATAAGACCTATGACATCAGTGAGACAGACACTCTCGCAAGTGACAATGAAGCTATGGTCATATTGGATGAGGTGATTGCTACCCTGCAGGACCAAATCAGCCACCCTACCACAGAGCAGTGTGTGGAGTCTGCCACTCCAACCACAGAGGCTTCACACACTGACTCTGTAGGACTGAAGTCCTCTAAGGAGGCTGAATTTGAGCTCAAATGTAGGATTCAGCAAGAGCAGATTGAGATGCTCCAGAAACAGCTCCTAGCAGCTCAAAATCAGCTTGAAGAGCAGGCCGTTAAACATAGGCAGGAGCAGGAGACACTCAACCTGGAAATCAGTGACCTGAAATCCCAGCTCTGCCCCAACAAGGCCCTTCATGATTTGAAGCTAGAGTCTCCGGAGCGAGAGCTGAAAGGGGCCAAAGCTTCCTCACTTAAAATCCCACAGCAGCACAAAGAACAAAATTCCACTGCTGCAAATGAAATGCACAAATTTGAGCTTCCGAAAGAAAACGAGACTGGACAACAGGAGAAGATGGAAAAAGAGGACTCACTGCCATCCACTGCAAGGTCTCTGCAGGAGCCTCAGAAAGAAAAAGACACCACAGAACAACAGAAGATAGAAAAAGAAGAGTCAGCTGCATTTTCTGTACAGGAATCTTTGCAAAGTGTACAAGACAAACAGAAAATGCTCAATGTCAAGGTGGCTGAACTCAAGACTGAAGTCAAGAGCCTGCCAGAGAATCCGCCAAGTAAGAAGAAGAACAAGAAGAAGCGGAACTGTGCGCGTCCCCAATTTCACATAATTGGTGTCAACATCAAGTCCTAAAAATCATATTTATATACAACTAAATTGTCAGTGAACATTTGAACCCCTCTTGGTCAAGACAGAAGGCCACCCCTTCCTGAGCCCGGTTCTGTCAGAGGTTTCTCCCTATTAAGAGGGAGTTTTTCCTCTCCACTGTCGCCAAGTGCTTGCTCATAGGGGATTTGGGGGCTTTTTTTTAACACCAACCACTGAAAAGTTCACTGACATCAAATTTAAGACTCAGCAAATATGGAAATGGATCATTCGTCATCAAGTGAGGAATCATCCATTTAAAACATGTTTGCTGAGTCATATTTAGTTGTATATAAATATGATTTCTGTCACACTAAGGCCAATCACAGACTAATTTGGACAATTGGTAAAAAATAAATAAATTGAAAAAATTGAAAAAAAGTAGTTGTGTCATTGTTTCGTGTAGATTTCAAATAACATGCCATTTTATGTCAACATATTTCTGTTACATTTGTAGTGCTCGTGGTTTTATATTCTTATGATCCTGTTTGTTTGATGAGTATATCCTTCTGCCTTGCTTCACATATTTACTGCTGCTTGCCTAGCTTTAGTCATGCTAGCATCAGCACGGGTAGAAACAGATACACATCAGAGACATCACATGTAGCTTGTGTTTATGTTCAGAGTGACATCTGATTTAAAAGCAGGCAGCAAAGCACTGAGCAGCATATCAGTCAGCACAGAAAACAAATGCCATAAATGTCATCAATTAGGCTGGAATAGTTTGTTTCTAGTGGCTTCTATCAGAGGTGTGGACTCGAGTCACATGACTTGGACTCGAGTCAGACTCGAGTCATTAATTTTATGACTTTAGACTTGACTTGAAAAAATGTTGTAAGACTTGTGACTTGACTTAGACTTTTACACCAATGACCTGGGACTTGAATTGGACTTGAACCGGTTTACTTGAAAAGACTTGATATTTCACCCCAAATATAAAATGTAACATGCATATAGAGATTGAAAATGTGATGTCATTCTGGGGTAGAACCACAAAGGATTCTGGGAACTCGTGGCAAGAGGTACTAGCGCACGCAGGCTTTTAATTGAAATCAGTTATACAGCGATAAAAAGAAACACAAAAAATGGCAAGAAGCTGTTGTATTATTAACTGCAATAGCCGGTCACATGACAGCCACGGGAAGCCGACGGGTAAAGAAATCGGTTGTTATCGGATTACGTCGTTGAAGAGAAATTGTTCGAGCCATGTTTCCGAAATAACAAAGAGGCGACGGATGGCCTGGATCGCAGCCATTCAAAGATCAAATATAACGTCCCAGAACACTCCAGCTCACATGTTAGTCTGCTCCAAGCATTTCCACAAAGGTCAGTCTTCTGTTGTAGTTAATGCGTCATTTTCATAACATAATTGGTGATATAGGTTACAAGCAAGTCTGACGCTGAACAGAAATTGTCGCGCTATGCTCCTTTGTTTAATGTGCATAAATAGTGAATTGTCCTGACACAATATTGTGTTTCGCTTCTGTTATTATGGTACATTGACAAAAACATACTTTTATTCACAGGATAAAACAGTTGTTTTGTATCACTAATTGCCCAGTACGATTACAGCATACAGTATTATTGTCACTGCTACATTTCTGTAACGCGTACCAGAAATTATTTCCACTACTAATTAATTACCGTTGAGCTCAAAGGTCCTATTAATAAACGGTTAAGGAATGTGTATTTATGACGACGATTTGTGAGACTGGTAAACTTATGATACGTACGATGGTCTTTCGTTCTCCACGGTGCATTTCAAGGTCCTGCACCCATCCGTCGGTAAACTGTACCTGGGCTTGTTGCAGTGACCTGAAGTTACTAAACTTCATGAGTGTGTGCACTCACTCCAAGAACCGTATGATTATAAATATGCATATAAATATGCTACGATGAGATAGCTGACTTCATCTAACTAGCAAATGTTGTCCAGGCTACGTTGGTGATGCAGTTTTTTTTAATGTGTATGATATTTTTGTCATGCGATTTTAAAGCCGGTCCTACAAGCGCATCCAAGAATAACATGCAGCTTATCTCAGAACTGTCGGTGAAAATTATTCTTGGAGCTAGGTTTAATTGAGCTGCATTTTAAAGAGGTGCAATTTCACAATTTGTGTATATTTTCCAAGTTCACTATTTTGTCATGTGTTGAGAAAAACACAGATTTAAAAATTACATGGTCTAATATTTACATTTAGCATAACTGCAACATTCTTTTTTTGTTTTTTTTTAAAGACTCGAAAGGACTTGAAATTCAAAATTTCAGACTTGTGACTTTACTTGGACTTTTACACCAGTGACTTGAGACTCGACTCTGACTTGCCTGACATTACTTGAGACTTGACTTGAGACTTGAGGATAAAGACTTGAGACTTACTTGAGACTTGCAAAACAATGACTTGGTCCCACCTCTGCTGGTTAGAGTTGCATGGATCGCAGATTTATCCGTTTTTTGTGAATATAAGCTGCTGACTGGTGAGCAGAATTTTCAGCTTGGTACGTTAGTGTTCATCAGTTAATCATAAAACATATTTAGTGCTTATAACAAATATATTATGCTAAATAAAGACAGATTTTTCCACAATGTATATGATAGTAAGAGTTAGTAAACCTCTATTAAAGTCTCCCTCTGCAGTCTGTTGTTTCTTAGATTCAGCATTGAAACTGAATTTAAAACAAAACATAGATGACATTCTGTCGCCTCATCAACCACCAAGATCTCACTGCCTACAGACATTCAGTAACTCTCATTGGATAATGTTAATAAATATCTTTCACTAAATATGAACGTTTTCTACCTGTCCTTGTTTAAATTATGAAAGAAGTTATTATGCCTGAGAATCTCTAGAATGTCGAATACTTTCCACTAAACAGTTGTCTTCTACTTTGGTTAGTTTTTTTAACAACCATTTAAAAAACATATTTTGCTTTTGTTTTATTTTTTACTGCAATTCCTGTAGAGTAGCTTTTATAGTGTTAATTCAGTATGTGCTACAAAATAAAAGCCTTTCCTTTACATTAGGTTTGTGGGCATTTTATTTTGAATTGTTCCAATCATGGCACTTCAAAGGAACAGCGCATCACAGGAACAGCCTGTGATGTCACAGTGCACATTCTACTGGAAAACCCTATAAATAGGGGAGACGTTCAACCGACTTTAGTGGATCTCGGATGGCAGAAACACAAAGCAACCTGGTTGTTAAAACAAAGACAAGGCGGACGCAGAGAAACGCAGACGCACACGCTGACGCATCTACAATGGCAGAAGCAAAAATAGAAATGGTCATCACACCAAAACCTGAGGTTGATAAAGCCGCACAACCAAATACTAAAAAGTCTCCTGTGGCACAACCACCAAAGGAAACGGTTGTGAAACCAAAGAAACAAAAAAAGCAAAAACAGAAAAGAGTGGCTGAAGAACCAAGAAGAGCAATTACTCGGGCATATGCCCGGGCTCTTCTTGAAGCTCAAAACAGCACGGGTGATGGAGCAAACCCGAAAAATGAAGAAATGCAAAAAAACACTGGAGCCACTCCTGAAAAAGAAAAGGCTGAATCCCTCCCCATTTCAAATGCAAAGGAGGACATGGAGAGAGAGAGAAATGGGAAGAACCCCAGCAGACAAAACCCTGTGCCTAATGGAGGGACTTGGGAGTATCAACCCATTCCCACATTTAGACCCCCGTTTAATCCCTGGCACGAGATTGCTGCTCTCAGACACCAACTGGAAGCCTCCCAATACCATCAGAACGACCTTTACGGTAAAATGGTAGGTGCAAACAAGAGGGCCTCTTATCACCAGCTTCAGGTGAACAAACTTCGTGAAGAAATTCACGAGAACGAGCAAAATCACGAGGAAACGATCAAAGGCCTCATAGAGCAGCTGGAAGAGGCTTCTAGTAATAAGACCTATGACATCAGTGAGACAGACACTCTCGCAAGTGACAATGAAGCTATGGTCATATTGGATGAGGTGATTGCTACCCTGCAGGACCAAATCAGCCACCCTACCACAGAGCAGTGTGTGGAGTCTGCCACTCCAACCACAGAGGCTTCACACACTGACTCTGTAGGACTGAAGTCCTCTAAGGAGGCTGAATTTGAGCTCAAATGTAGGATTCAGCAAGAGCAGATTGAGATGCTCCAGAAACAGCTCCTAGCAGCTCAAAATCAGCTTGAAGAGCAGGCCGTTAAACATAGGCAGGAGCAGGAGACACTCAACCTGGAAATCAGTGACCTGAAATCCCAGCTCTGCCCCAACAAGGCCCTTCATGATTTGAAGCTAGAGTCTCCGGAGCGAGAGCTGAAAGGGGCCAAAGCTTCCTCACTTAAAATCCCACAGCAGCACAAAGAACAAAATTCCACTGCTGCAAATGAAATGCACAAATTTGAGCTTCCGAAAGAAAACGAGACTGGAGAACAGGACAAGATGGAAAAAGAGGACTCACTGCCATCCACTGCAAGGTCTCTGCAGGAGCCTCAGAAAGAAAAAGACACCACAGAACAACAGAAGATAGAAAAAGAAGAGTCAGCTGCATTTTCTGTACAGGAATCTTTGCAAAGTCTACAAGACAAACAGAAAATGCTCAATGTCAAGGTGGCTGAACTCAAGACTGAAGTCAAGAGCCTGCCAGAGATTCCGCCAAGTAAGAAGAAGAACAAGAAGAAGCGGAACTGTGCGCGTCCCCAATTTCACATAATTGGTGTCAACATCAAGTCCTAAAAATCATATTTATATACAACTAAATTGTCAGTGAACATTTGAACCCCTCTTGGTCAAGACAGAAGGCCACCCCTTCCTGAGCCCGGTTCTGTCAGAGGTTTCTCCCTATTAAGAGGGAGTTTTTCCTCTCCACTGTCGCCAAGTGCTTGCTCATAGGGGATTTGGGGGCTTTTTTTTAACACCATCCACTGAAAAGTTCACTGACATCAAATTTAAGACTCAGCAAATATGGAAATGGATCATTCGTCATCAAGTGAGGAATCATCCATTTAAAACATGTTTGCTGAGTCATATTTAGTTGTATATAAATATGATTTCTGTCACACTAAGGCCAATCACAGACTAATTTGGACAATTGGTAAAAAATAAATAAATTGAAAAAATTGAAAAAAAGTAGTTGTGTCATTGTTTCGTGTAGATTTCAAATAACATGCCATTTTATGTCAACATATTTCTGTTACATTTGTAGTGCTCGTGGTTTTATATTCTTATGATCCTGTTTGTTTGATGAGTATATCCTTCTGCCTTGCTTCACATATTTACTGCTGCTTGGCTAGCTTTAGTCATGCTAGCATCAGCATGGGTAGAAACAGATACACATCAGAGACATCACATGTAGCTTGTGTTTATGTTCAGAGTGACATCTGATTTAAAAGCAGGCAGCAAAGCACTGAGCAGCATATCAGTCAGCACAGAAAACAAATGCCATAAATGTCATCAATTAGGCTGGAATAGTTTGTTTCTAGTGGCTTCTATCAGAGGTGTGGACTCGAGTCACATGACTTGGACTCGAGTCAGACTCGAGTCATTAATTTTATGACTTTAGACTTGACTTGAAAAAATGTTGTAAGACTTGTGACTTGACTTAGACTTTTACACCAATGACCTGGGACTTGAATTGGACTTGAACCGGTTTACTTGAAAAGACTTGATATTTCACCCCAAATATAAAATGTAACATGCATATAGAGATTGAAAATGTGATGTCATTCTGGGGTAGAACCACAAAGGATTCTGGGAACTCGTGGCAAGAGGTACTAGCGCACGCAGGCTTTTAATTGAAATCAGTTATACAGCGATAAAAAGAAACACAAAAAATGGCAAGAAGCTGTTGTATTATTAACTGCAATAGCCGGTCACATGACAGCCACGGGAAGCCGACGGGTAAAGAAATCGGTTGTTATCGGATTACGTCGTTGAAGAGAAATTGTTCGAGCCATGTTTCCGAAATAACAAAGAGGCGACGGATG
Organism: Maylandia zebra; assembly: GCF_041146795.1. NCBI lineage: Eukaryota > Metazoa > Chordata > Actinopteri > Cichliformes > Cichlidae > Maylandia > Maylandia zebra. The sequence continues at coordinate 23,200,472 of NC_135183.1, forward strand.
GCCTGGATCGCAGCCATTCAAAGATCAAATATAACGTCCCAGAACACTCCAGCTCACATGTTAGTCTGCTCCAAGCATTTCCACAAAGGTCAGTCTTCTGTTGTAGTTAATGCGTCATTTTCATAACATAATTGGTGATATAGGTTACAAGCAAGTCTGACGCTGAACAGAAATTGTCGCGCTATGCTCCTTTGTTTAATGTGCATAAATAGTGAATTGTCCTGACACAATATTGTGTTTCGCTTCTGTTATTATGGTACATTGACAAAAACATACTTTTATTCACAGGATAAAACAGTTGTTTTGTATCACTAATTGCCCAGTACGATTACAGCATACAGTATTATTGTCACTGCTACATTTCTGTAACGCGTACCAGAAATTATTTCCACTACTAATTAATTACCGTTGAGCTCAAAGGTCCTATTAATAAACGGTTAAGGAATGTGTATTTATGACGACGATTTGTGAGACTGGTAAACTTATGATACGTACGATGGTCTTTCGTTCTCCACGGTGCATTTCAAGGTCCTGCACCCATCCGTCGGTAAACTGTACCTGGGCTTGTTGCAGTGACCTGAAGTTACTAAACTTCATGAGTGTGTGCACTCACTCCAAGAACCGTATGATTATAAATATGCATATAAATATGCTACGATGAGATAGCTGACTTCATCTAACTAGCAAATGTTGTCCAGGCTACGTTGGTGATGCAGTTTTTTTTAATGTGTATGATATTTTTGTCATGCGATTTTAAAGCCGGTCCTACAAGCGCATCCAAGAATAACATGCAGCTTATCCCAGAACTGTCGGTGAAAATTATTCTTGGAGCTAGGTTTAATTGAGCTGCATTTTAAAGAGGTGCAATTTCACAATTTGTGTATATTTTCCAAGTTCACTATTTTGTCATGTGTTGAGAAAAACACAGATTTAAAAATTACATGGTCTAATATTTACATTTAGCATAACTGCAACATTCTTTTTTTGTTTTTTTTTAAAGACTCGAAAGGACTTGAAATTCAAAATTTCAGACTTGTGACTTTACTTGGACTTTTACACCAGTGACTTGAGACTCGACTCTGACTTGCCTGACATTACTTGAGACTTGACTTGAGACTTGAGGATAAAGACTTGAGACTTACTTGAGACTTGCAAAACAATGACTTGGTCCCACCTCTGCTGGTTAGAGTTGCATGGATCGCAGATTTATCCGTTTTTTGTGAATATAAGCTGCTGACTGGTGAGCAGAATTTTCAGCTTGGTACGTTAGTGTTCATCAGTTAATCATAAAACATATTTAGTGCTTATAACAAATATATTATGCTAAATAAAGACAGATTTTTCCACAATGTATATGATAGTAAGAGTTAGTAAACCTCTATTAAAGTCTCCCTCTGCAGTCTGTTGTTTCTTAGATTCAGCATTGAAACTGAATTTAAAACAAAACATAGATGACATTCTGTCGCCTCATCAACCACCAAGATCTCACTGCCTACAGACATTCAGTAACTCTCATTGGATAATGTTAATAAATATCTTTCACTAAATATGAACGTTTTCTACCTGTCCTTGTTTAAATTATGAAAGAAGTTATTATGCCTGAGAATCTCTAGAATGTCGAATACTTTCCACTAAACAGTTGTCTTCTACTTTGGTTAGTTTTTTTAACAACCATTTAAAAAACATATTTTGCTTTTGTTTTATTTTTTACTGCAATTCCTGTAGAGTAGCTTTTATAGTGTTAATTCAGTATGTGCTACAAAATAAAAGCCTTTCCTTTACATTAGGTTTGTGGGCATTTTATTTTGAATTGTTCCAATCATGGCACTTCAAAGGAACAGCGCATCACAGGAACAGCCTGTGATGTCACAGTGCACATTCTACTGGAAAACCCTATAAATAGGGGAGACGTTCAACCGACTTTAGTGGATCTCGGATGGCAGAAACACAAAGCAACCTGGTTGTTAAAACAAAGACAAGGCGGACGCAGAGAAACGCAGATGCACACGCTGACGCATCTACAATGGCAGAAGCAAAAATAGAAATGGTCATCACACCAAAACCTGAGGTTGATAAAGCCGCACAACCAAATACTAAAAAGTCTCCTGTGGCACAACCACCAAAGGAAACGGTTGTGAAACCAAAGAAACAAAAAAAGCAAAAACAGAAAAGAGTGGCTGAAGAACCAAGAAGAGCAATTACTCGGGCATATGCCCGGGCTCTTCTTGAAGCTCAAAACAGCACGGCTGATGGAGCAAACCCAAAAAATGAAGAAATGCTCCCCATTTCAAATGCAAAGGAGGACATGGAGAGAGAGAGAAATGGGACGAACCCCAGCAGACAAAACCCTGTGCCTAATGGAGGGACTTGGGAGTATCAACCCATTCCCACATTTAGACCCCCGTTTAATCCCTGGCACGAGATTGCTGCTCTCAGACACCAACTGGAAGCCTCCCAATACCATCAGAACGACCTTTACGGTAAAATGGTAGGTGCAAACAAGAGGGCCTCTTATCACCAGCTTCAGGTGAACAAACTTCGTGAAGAAATTCACGAGAACGAGCAAAATCACGAGGAAACGATCAAAGGCCTCATAGAGCAGCTGGAAGAGGCTTCTAGTAATAAGCCCTATGACATCAGTGAGACAGACACTCTCGCAAGTGACAATGAAGCTATGGTCATATTGGATGAGGTGATTGCTACCCTGCAGGACCAAATCAGCCACCCTACCACAGAGCAGTGTGTGGAGTCTGCCACTCCAACCACAGAGGCTTCACACACTGACTCTGTAGGACTGAAGTCCTCTAAGGAGGCTGAATTTGAGCTCAAATGTAGGATTCAGCAAGAGCAGATTGAGATGCTCCAGAAACAGCTCCTAGCAGCTCAAAATCAGCTTGAAGAGCAGGCCGTTAAACATAGGCAGGAGCAGGAGACACTCAACCTGGAAATCAGTGACCTGAAATCCCAGCTCTGCCCCAACAAGGCCCTTCATGATTTGAAGCTAGAGTCTCCGGAGCGAGAGCTGAAAGGGGCCAAAGCTTCCTCACTTAAAATCCCACAGCAGCACAAAGAACAAAATTCCACTGCTGCAAATGAAATGCACAAATTTGAGCTTCCGAAAGAAAACGAGACTGGACAACAGGAGAAGATGGAAAAAGAGGACTCACGGCCATCCACTGCAAGGTCTCTGCAGGAGCCTCAGAAAGAAAAAGACACCACAGAACAACAGAAGATAGAAAAAGAAGAGTCAGCTGCATTTTCTGTACAGGAATCTTTGCAAAGTGTACAAGACAAACAGAAAATGCTCAATGTCAAGGTGGCTGAACTCAAGACTGAAGTTAAGAGCCTGCCAGAGATTCCGCCAAGTAAGAAGAAGAACAAGAAGAAGCGGAACTGTGCGCGTCCCCAATTTCACATAATTGGTGTCAACATCAAGTCCTAAAAATCATATTTATATACAACTAAATTGTCAGTGAACATTTGAACCCCTCTTGGTCAAGACAGAAGGCCACCCCTTCCTGAGCCCGGTTCTGTCAGAGGTTTCTCCCTATTAAGAGGGAGTTTTTCCTCTCCACTGTCGCCAAGTGCTTGCTCATAGGGGATTTGGGGGCTTTTTTTTAACACCAACCACTGAAAAGTTCACTGACATCAAATTTAAGACTCAGCAAATATGGAAATAGTAATTCGTCATCAAGTGAGGAATCATCCATTTAAAACATGTTTGCTGAGTCATATTTAGTTGTATATAAATATGATTTCTGTCACACTAAGGCCAATCACAGACTAATTTGGACAATTGGTAAAAAATAAATAAATTGAAAAAATTGAAAAGAAGTAGTTGTGTCATTGTTTCGTGTAGATTTCAAATAACATGCCATTTTATGTCAACATATTTCTGTTACATTTGTAGTGCTCGTGGTTTTATATTCTTATGATCCTGTTTGTTTGATGAGTATATCCTTCTGCCTTGCTTCACATATTTACTGCTGCTTGGCTAGCTTTAGTCATGCTAGCATCAGCACGGGTAGAAACAGATACACATCAGAGACATCACATGTAGCTTGTGTTTATGTTCAGAGTGACACCTGATTTAAAAGCAGGCAGCAAAGCACTGAGCAGCATATCAGTCAGCACAGAAAACAAATGCCATAAATGTCATCAATTAGGCTGGAATAGTTTGTTTCTAGTGGCTTCTATCAGAGGTGTGGACTCGAGTCACATGACTTGGACTCGAGTCAGACTCGAGTCATTAATTTTATGACTTTAGACTTGACTTGAAAAAATGTTGTAAGACTTGTGACTTGACTTAGACTTTTACACCAATGACCTGGGACTTGAATTGGACTTGAACCGGTTTACTTGAAAAGACTTGATATTTCACTCCAAATATAAAATGTAACATGCATATAGAGATTGAAAATGTGATGTCATTCTGGGGTAGAACCACAAAGGATTCTGGGAACTCGTGGCAAGAGGTACTAGCGCACGCAGGCTTTTAATTGAAATCAGTTATACAGCGATAAAAAGAAACACAAAAAATGGCAAGAAGCTGTTGTATTATTAACTGCAATAGCCGGTCACATGACAGCCACGGGAAGCCGACGGGTAAAGAAATCGGTTGTTATCGGATTACGTCGTTGAAGAGAAATTGTTCGAGCCATGTTTCCGAAGTAACAAAGAGGCGACGGATGGCCTGGATCGCAGCCATTCAAAGATCAAATATAACGTCCCAGAACACTCCAGCTCACATGTTAGTCTGCTCCAAGCATTTCCACAAAGGTCAGTCTTCTGTTGTAGTGAATGCGTCATTTTCATAACATAACTGGTGATATAGGTTACAAGCAAGTCTGACGCTGAACAGAAATTGTCGCGCTATGCTCCTTTGTTTATTGTGCATAAATAGTGAATTGTCCTGACACAATATTGTGTTTCGCTTCTGTTATTATGGTACATTGACAAAAACATACTTTTATTCACAGGATAAAACAGTTGTTTTGTATCACTAATTGCCCAGTACGATTACAGCATACAGTATTATTGTCACTGCTACATTTCTGTAACGCGTACCAGAAATTATTTCCACTACTAATTAATTACCGTTGAGCTCAAAGGTCCTATTAATAAACGGTTAAGGAATGTGTATTTATGACGACGATTTGTGAGACTGGTAAACTTATGATACGTACGATGGTCTTTCGTTCTACACGGTGCATTTCAAGGTCCTGCACCCATCCGTCGGTAAACTGTACCTGGGCTTGTTGCAGTGACCTGAAGTTACTAAACTTCATGAGTGTGTGCACTCACTCCAAGAACCGTATGATTATAAATATGCATATAAATATGCTACGATGAGATAGCTGACTTCATCTAACTAGCAAATGTTGTCCAGGCTACGTTGGTGATGCAGTTTTTTTTTAATGTGTATGATATTTTTGTCATGCGATTTTAAAGCCAGGCCTACAAGCGCATCCAAGAATAACATGCAGCTTATCTCAGAACTGTCAGTGAAAATTATTCTTGGAGCTAGGTTTAATTGAGCTGCATTTTAAAGAGGTGCAATTTCACAATTTGTGTATATTTTCTAAGTTCACTATTTTGTCATGTGTTGAGAAAAACACAGATTTAAAAATTACATGGTCTAATATTTACATTTAGCATAACTGCAACATTCTTTTTTCGTTTTTTTTTAAAGACTCGAAAGGACTTGAAATTCAAAATTTCTGACTTGTGACTTTACTTGGACTTTTACACCAGTGACTTGAGACTCGACTCTGACTTGCCTGACATTACTTGAGACTTGACTTGAGACTTGAGGATAAAGAAGACTTGAGACTTACTTGAGACTTGCAAAACAATGACTTGGTCCCACCTCTGCTTTTTAGCTACTGTTGTTTAAAAATATTTTGCATTAGTGCAAAATTTAGTTTTCTCTGTTATATAGATACCGTGGTTGTATTTGTGAGGTGCATCAGATCAGACTACTGCTACAGTAATGCAGTCATATGGACATACAGTTAGGTCTGTAAATTACAGTTTCTGTAGTTTTGCTTCTGTACTCCACCACAATGCAGTGGGCAAATCAGCAATCTGGTACATTATTAAAAAAGAATGAATGCACTAACCATGGTATTATTTCCATGGTTAATAAAACAATTTTACAACATCTAACCAAGTCATGAAAACTCCCGAATAGGAAGGTGTAGCATTGCCACAGTTTACAAGAGATGTCTTCATGAATGTAAATACGGATGTTTACAGCAAGGTGCAAACCCCTGTTTACACTTAAGAACAAGAAGGCCAAATTAGACTTTGCCAGAAAACATCTAAAGAGCCTGCACAGGTCTTAAAAACATTCTTTGGACACATGAGACCAAGATTAACTTATACCAGAAAACAAGTGAAACAGCCCATGATCCCAAGTAAATCACATCATCTGTCAAACATGGTAGAAACAGTATTACGGCATGGGCATATATGGCTACCAGTGGAACTGTGTCATTATTGTTTTTTTGATGATGTGATTACTGATAGACAAAGCAAGATCTCTGCTCAGACTCAGTCAAATATTGGAAAACTGATCAGATGATGGTTCACAGTGCAAATAGATAATGACCCAAAGCACAGCGCAAAAGCAACCCAAGAGTTCTTCAGTGGCCAAGTGCGTCAACTCATCTTAATCCAACAGCAGCTTTTCAGTTACTGGAAACAAAACTGAGGGCAGAGAGACCCACAAACATGTAGCAGCTGAAAGGAAATTGCAGTAAAGAACTGGCAGAACATCTCAAGTGAACAAACAGCATTTGTCTATTTGATTAAAACCCTGGCGCTGAAGCTGAAAGCCTGCAAGCTGAGCAGCTAAGAAGGGATGCCATGAAAGTTTGCATTCCGTCCTGCTGTCACAAGAATGTGTCTCATTATTGGGAGATGGAGGCATTCTTTGATGTCAAATGTAGTTTGGAAGAATTACATTTTATTTGTGGATTTTACTTGAGCAACTGATTTTTGGGAAAGTGAGATGTACACTGAGTTTATGCCAGGCAAATGGCAAGTGGTTCCATTTTATTATCTCTAGGTATCTCCAAAACTGGGCAGCTGACTCCAAAACAATCTTGATGTATAAAATGGCACTGAGTAAACTTTGCCTTTAAAGACAGGAAAACATCAGGGTAGGGATGTGCACACCTCATCCTCCATCAGGTTTTAATTTTCATTCATATCCACTCCCTGAACTGAATTGTTTGTATTCCCCAGAGGGTGAAGCAGCACTTCAGAGCAACAATGACAAGGTCACAGATCTCCCGGATCTCTGGAGAGTTTGTCTGCCACATCGGTTAGTGCTTTATTATTAGCTCCAGGACAATTAGGTGGGCTGGAGAGGGGTTAGCGTGAACACTTCTTTCTCTGTCATCCAGAGCTTTGGATGGGCGGTAACACTCCCTCAGCTGCTCCCTCGATGCCATAGAGGGGCTAAAAATACCAGACAAAAACAAAAACGACACAACAACCCACACAGCAGAGCAGAGGAAGCAAGAGAAAGGGACAGAGATGTTGGCACAGTGTGAGAAAGGAGACCTCCTGATCCAACTTTTGTTTTGGTGTTTGTGATCTTTACAACTGGAAGAAAAAAACAAAAATGTTTAGGACATTTCTTTATGACTAGTTAATTCACTGGTTATTTATGCCTATAAAATGCCCAAAAGAGTTAAACATGGCACCCAGAGCCCAGTTCTGTATGTTCAGTTGGTTGTTTTCTAGGAATGAACAACAGCCCCAAACTGAAACTGTAAAAAAACAAGAAAAAAGATTTACATAAAAAAAATGTGGTCAAAATAATTCATTTGGGCTTTTAAAAAAACATTTTTTACTTTTTCAGTATCAAATTTTTTTAGGATTTCGGTATCAAATCACTTTTTCAAAGGTATACAACTTTTGACTGCGATTTAGCTACATCGTTTTTAAATTCTTCTTTTTTTCTCATTAGTTCCCATGATGACAGAATTTCAAGAAACTTTTACTAAAAACATAAAACCTACAGTTTAAAAAAAGTGAGGAGTCTGAATACTTTCTGAAGCCACTGTATGTACTTTAGCTTTCATGTGAAGACGACAGACAAAGCAGGACAGCAATTGTTGTACAGCTGAATAACTGTTATTTGAACATTCATTCATCTACATGTCATGTTATGGTTCTTAAATGAATGTTGTGCATGGTACCTGAATGTGTCATAAAGTGCAGGAAGACTGGGGACAAATGCAGACTGCAGAGACAAGCTAGCAGTTTAAAACAAAAGAAACAAGCCTTTATTGTGGCATATAATCTCCAAAAAATCAAAAGACACTGGAGAAACCATGTGGAATATAGTAAGAGTTAATGAGGCAGGAAACCAGGCAAACTATAAATACACATGAGATAACGAGGGAAGCGGAAACAGGAGGGAACCTAAACACAGCTGAACATAATTAAGGTAAATGACATACAGTAAGTAAAGCAAGACAATATACAAGGGAGACAAGCTAATGAGAAGTAAAACACGAAGTAGCTCAGCACAGACAGCAGACCTACACAGCAAATGTGTACAAGAATACTAGTGGAGGCTGCAGTAACATTAACCAAAATACAAAGAATCAGATATAAATGATCTATAGACACTAACAGAAACTATATTTTAAAAGAAACCAGTCAAGAAATGCCTACACAATATACTTAACACATAAATAAAGATAGAAAACTAAAAAGCACGTCTGAACTCTGGAAGGCAACTGCTGTGTGATCACAGCCAAACACACTGTCAGTTAATCATTGTTCTATTAAAAAAAACAGACATGAATTTCTTTTGTTTGCTTTTGCTACAGTGACAAAGCAATTAAGCTGGGATTAAAACTACACCGTTACCAGTTGCAGTGGAAAATTCACATCAGGAGTAGCTGAATTCATTATTTTCCCTGTGTTATTAGCCTGTGGCGCTTAGCCTCAGCACACACTTCACTCAGGCTTTTATTTTGTGAGCTTAGACACAAAATTAGCATCCTGAACCATCCTGCTGGAGTCTCTGCTGTGCAGCAGCATGTTCTTCGGCTCTTCACTCAGCATTGGACACGGTTTGACGTCTCCAGCTGCAGCCATTAACTGCCACACCTGCAGCCAGTCAGAGTGGGAGGGCATAAATAATTTTTTTTTCTGAAACAAGCTGCCGGAGGGCAGAAAAAAAATCTGGGAGCAAAGAAAGCTGGCAAAGAAATACAACAACTTTTGGTCAATAAAATATCCGACACAGGTCTGGAAATGAGTCAGAAATACTCTACAAGAAAGCAAATAACCACAATTCTAAAAAGTCCATTTTGTGAAAAGCTCCGTTTAAATCACGGCTACATCATTAATCCTGATCAGTGGATCAATTGTGTCTTCCTAAATGAGATCAAATCATCAAATAGACCCTCAGCAGCACCATTAGTCGCCACATCTGTACTTCATTCAGTCACTGAGGTTTTTCTGCGACTCCACTAGGTTTATTGGACTTAATGAAGAGAAGGAGAGTAGTGTAAAACAGGCGAAAGCGTAGAGGTGGGTGGGTGGGCAGCAGATGTGAAGCTGCTGGAGCCTCCCGGTCGCTGCGACAGGAAGTCAGCAGCTGGAGACGTCCATCAGAGTGAGGGAGAGGGCATTAGTGAGGTCACGTGACTGGCTGGATGAGGGCGAGGCGAGCCTGTTTGCAGAGATAATTAGTCCACATGGCATTCAGCCTCTAATCTGACTCACAGAGGGAGAAACTCAAAGGAAGAGAAACTGAGAAAAACAGAGAGTCGAGGTCTAAAGTCAAACATGAACAGTTGTCTTTCTGACGTACTGGAGGGAGACCAGTTTGGACGGGTTAGTGTTCAGGGGTCACCGCAGGACCCACATCAGCAAAATCAGCAACAGGCCACGTATGAATGAGCACAAATGAACATGATGCCTGCGGGACAGTTGACCAGTTTTGGCTTGAATTGTGCCCACGCTGCGAAAACACTCCTGGTTATTCCTCTGGCTGCATGTGAAAAACAAAAAAATCTTGTTTTTAGACAATAAGACAGAAAAGTACAACATTATAAACCTTTAATATTGGCTGAGATGATGGCAGGTTTAAATGTAAACCTCAAGTGACTGAGTAGGATCATTAACAACCCCAAAGGAAAGTGTTTTATGACTCTTTGTGTTTTTCATAAATCTGTGGTCAGAAGTTACAACCACTCATCAGTGGCTTAGTCTGCATAGCTGGCAATAAGCTGGACTTGTTCCCGGTGGGTGATGGGCTCTGCCAGGGCTCCCCTTTGTCACGATTCAATTCATAACTTTTACCGACAGAATTTCTAGGCGTAGCCGAGTGGCAGAAGGCTTTCACCTGGGTGGTCTCAGGATATCATCTCTGCTTTTTGCGGATGATGTGGTTCTGCTGGCTTGATCGGGTGATGGCCTCCAGCTTGCCTTGGAACGGTTCGCAGCCGAGTGTGAAGCGGTGGGACTGAGAATCAGCACCTCCAAATCTGAGGCCATGGTCCTCAGTCGGAAAAAGGGTGGAGTGCCGACTCCAGGTCAGGGACGAGTTTCTGCCCCAATTAAGGGGGGATTGAGTATCTCGGGGTCTTTTTCACAAGTGACGGGAGAAGGGAGGGGAAACAGACAGACGGATTGGTGCTGCGGCTGCAGTGATGTGGACGCTGTACGCTGTACGTGCAGTGGTGAAGAGAGAGCTGAGTGAAAAAGCGAAGCTTTCAGTTTACCAGTTGATCTACATCCCTATCCTCACCTATAGCCATGAGCTGTTTGTAATGACCGAAAGAACGAGATTGCGGATACAAGCGGCAGAAATGAGCTTCCTCCGAAGGGTGGCTGGCCTCTCCCTTAGAGATAGGATGAGGAGTTTAGCCGTAATGGGAGGCAGACCCAGGACATGCTGGAGAGATTATATTCTCCAGCTTGTCCAGGGGAATACAGGGAGAGAGAGGTCATGGCTTCTCTGCTTAGGCTGCTGCCCCCGTGACCCAGCCCCGGATAAGCGGAGGAAGATGGATGGATTTGATCTAATTCACATCTCCACTAATATTTGGATAAATGTCCTTTAGCGAGTTGCACACTGAGTAGACACTTTTGGTATCCATCAACAAACTTCTGGCATAACTTTCGCTCACGTTTGACCAATCCTCTCTGGAGAATTGGTACTTGCTTGGACTGATCAGTACCATTGTTGTGAGTACTGAGTGCTGTCAAACAAATCTTTTTTATGTTGGCAAAGAGAAACTACCAATTGTAGTCTGGATTATCAAGACTAACAAAAGGTTAATGGGTTATGTCCTTTGCAGAACCTTCAGCACCACAGAATTTTTAAGTGAGTGCATGTATATATTTAAGCCTGTATGCATACTTTTGACCCTGTATGGATTAGAGAAAATCCAATATAAATCGAAACGTACCTAACTTGTTTTTTTTAAGTTATTAAAGATGCTGTGCAATCATTCCACATTAAAAAGACTGCCATGACATTCATGTTTGAAATTTCTGAGCACAACTGTAGCTGTACTGTTTCTTTTATCTATGACTGATATTTTAAACTTATTATCCTCATGGGATTAATTATGGCTGGAAGGATTCATGAAGCATCTGCCTCACGGCTAATTTCTAACCAAATAAGAACAATGCCAATAAATGCCTTTTAATTATGATCGGAAGATAGAATAAACAGTAAAAACTTCCTATGGTTGCCACAATATCTATTACACATTTTACAGTTAAGAAAATGTTCACAAACACGTTGTCCAAAATCTCCCTTCACAAAACAAACAGACCTCACTTCAGCTGTTCTAGCAATGAAAAACACTCGCTGTCAAACGAGGCAGAGCAGCAGGCTGCATCGTGTATGATGGACCGACTCTTTATGGGATACTGAAGCCTGCTGTCTTCATTGGATTAGATTACATTAAATCCAGAAACATGCCAATTCACATACTCGCAGTCTGTTAACAAGCAATCGGTGGATCGAGATGAGAAGCGTGCTGAGAGCACAACGGAGGAAATTTGGCTCACGTAGCATTTTTTTGAAGACATAGCACAGCACAGCAATACACAGTGTGTATTTCATGAGCTGTTCAAAGTCTGACACAACGTGCCCTTAAGATAGAAATATTAAAAAAGGTATTAGTGTTACTTTATTTTTGGATGATGATCCATTGGATGATGCTGCCCTTGATGTTTGGCAAATGTAAACAGAAATCCAGGAACTAATTGTAATAAGTCAGTATTTTTAGTCTATATTTGGCCAAATAAAGCCATTGCAACTCAATTAGCAGCTCCTGTTTTTAATTGTGGGATATAAAAGCTACAACTAAACATTTATTTAATGGGACTGTGGTTTGTTTTTTGAGTCTTACTCACTAAAGCGTTCAAAGCTCACACACATTCGTACAGCGCTTTATCGCACACACTCACACTTCTTTTTGTCTGCAGCAGCTGTGTTGCTTTTAGTTTGTATTACCTGCTGAACCTCCACATATTTTCCTAATATTATACTTTTATCTTGATTTTGTAAATTCCAGTGCTTTGCTGGCAGCAGACCTGTCTGTGCTTGTGATTGGGAAGATGCTGCCAGTGTCACCTCTTTGCTGTAAACACCTGTGGATTAGGAAAGTCTGGGTTAACTTATTAAGTTGATAAGCACTTCTGTGGTGAGCCTGATTGGTGAAGCCAGATAAGAAAAAGATATCCCTGATGTGTTGAACTTGCTTTGAAGGCACTGCTAACTAGTAAAGCTTTAACCCAAGTGCAGTTGCGAAAACCATCAAGCGCTACGATGAAACTGGCTCACACGAGGAAAGAAGGAAGAAGGAATTCCAAGAGTCACCTCTGTTGCTGAGGTTAAATTCATCTGAGTCACCAGCCTCAGAAATCACAGCTTAACAGCACCTCAGATCAGAGCCCAGATAAATGGCACACAGAGATCCAGCAGAAGACACATCTCTGCATCAACTGTTCAGTGGAGACTGCAAAAATCAGGCCTTTATGGTCACACAGCTACTAAGAAACCACTACTAAGAAAAAGCAAAAAGCAAAAGAAATTTGTTTGGGCCAAGAAACACAAGGAATGAACATTAGACCAGTGGAAGTCTGTGCTTTGGTCTGATGAGTCCAAATTTGAAATTTGTGGTTCCACCCGCCCTGTCTTTGTGCAACACAGAAAAGGTGAACAGATGGTCTCTACATGCATGGTTCCCACCGTGAAGCATGGAGGAAGAAGTGTGATGGTGTGTGGGTGCTTTGCTGATGACACTGTTGAGGATTTATTCGAAACTGAAGGCACACTGAACCAGCACGGCTACCACAGCATCCTGCAGCGACATGCCATCCCATCCAGTTCGCGTTTAGTTAGACCATCATTTATTTTTCAACAGGACAATGACCCTGAACACACCACTAGGCTGTGTAAGGGCTGTTTGACCAAGAAAGAGAGTGATGGAGTGCTGCGCCAGACGGCCTGGCCTCCACAGTCACCTGACCTAAACTCAATCGAGATGATTTGGGATGAGGTGAACCACAGAGTGAAGGCAAAAGGGCCAACAAGTGCTCAGCATCTCTGGGAACTCCTTCAAGACTGGTGGAAAACCATTTCAGGTGACGACGAAGCTCATTGAGAGAAAGCCAAGAGTGTGCAAAGCAGTAATGAAAGCAAACGGTGGCTATTTTAAAGAATCTAAATTATAAAACATGTTTTTAGTTATTTCACACTTTTTTGTTTGCTAAATAATTCCATATGTGTTCATTCATAGTTTTGATGCCTTTAGGGAGAATCTACAATGTAAATAGTCATAAAGAAAAATCATTCAATGAGACAGTGTGTCAAAACTTTAGAGTGGTAGAAAGTGTGTCCTGCAATGTAAAATGTAGCATTTACCCTAAACTGTAAAACAGCAAATGCAGATTGCTGGTAGCATCCTGCTGCAAAATGTGATTTACTTACACCAGCTGACCCCAGAGCAGTTAGAGGGTCAACAGAAACAGACTTTAACCATCAAAGGACATATGGAGAAGCTAATCGCTAAAATTAGATTGTGTTCAGTGTTTCTGTGAGTCAGTCCAAAGAGAGCGCCGAAGATCTCAACAAATGAACCTTTAATCAAACTCAGACTGTCTTCTGCAAACTGCTGGAGTCTGACATTTAAGTCTTTTTCTTTGTGTGCTGAATAAAAATATTCTGGTATGCCACCAGACCTAATAATAAATTTAATTAAAATACAATTTTTGTTATCCTCCACATGCCATTTCTATCCATTTAACAAGCTACGTGTGTCATATTTGTCAAAGAGTATAATTGCCAAAATTAATGATTTATGGAACAACAAACACAGAAAGAGAAAACCAAAGTTAGCATTGGAGAACAAAAAACAATTACAGAGCATGTCCAGTGTGAATAACCCTGTTTTATGAGACATAAAGAAGAGTGGGGAGATTATGTCATGCCCAGAAAGAGGAAAGAGAAGAGGTTAGGGAAGAAAAGAAAATTGAAAGCAAATAGTCAAAAAGGTAATGGAAGAAAACAGGAGCTGGGATGAGGAGAAAGAGTGGGATAAATGGAAAGATAATGGAAAATGAAAGGAATATACTGTATAAGATATGATTACATGTAAGGAAAAGGATAAAAAGAAACAGGAGATGTACAGTAAAGAGAGAAAAGGACAACAATAAGACGAGGGAGGGGACAGAAAGAAAGGAAAGGATGGGAGAGATAAGGGAAGGAAAAGGGGAGATGAGAGGAAATGAAAGGGGGGAACAACAAGGAGGAGACATTTAAAGAGGAGCTGCTCAGCCACAGCTGGAGCTCAGCGAGGAATGAATGGGCTAGATTGAACTCTGTGACACGAGTAGTGATTACTAGTTTGAAGTGTGCTGTTTTTGCAGCTCGGCAGTGAAGCCCAGCAGGCCGAGACCAATCTATGGACACAACAGAACACTGCAGAAAACTTGTTTCATTTCAAGTATGTGCTGATTTTTTTTAAAGGTGAATAAATGCTCGCTGAGCTCTTTGAGCTGACAGGCAGGCAAACAGACTCCTGGATGGTCCGCAGAGGCGATGGACTGAAGTGCCACTCAAACGTGATGGCAGATCAAACAGAGTGAGACCACAGACATGTCCAGACATGACACGACATTATTACTACTGTGTTAAGGTTAGACAGCAGCCTCTCCGGGGCCCCGAAGCCTCCTCTTATTTGTTTTTAGTTGTCGTGTTTCCATCTGTCCTCTTCTTGCTTTGCAATCCAGAAAATCGTCCTTGTCTTCATTTATATTGTGCTCAGGAATACTTTAACAGCAGAGATGGTGTGTGCATGTTCATCAGAGCAGAACATCAAATAATACCCAGTAATGTGGAAAATAAACAGGCAAGCGAATAGCAGCGTCATAACTCCTGTGTCATATCAGGAGTGAAACGGAGACAATCGCAGCAGCTGGATGGCGTTTCTTCACAGAAACAAGGTCAGCTTTTGCTGCTGATCGCTCGTACATGTTCCAAAACAAATCATACATCCAGTTCTTGTTTATTTTCTTGAACTGTATAGTTCATGTCAATTTATTCTCCAGCTCCTCGTTTGAAATTTAAACTTTAATCTGGGTTGGGTCCCAGACAGAAGAATGGCTGATTGTTTAGGTGATCGTTTGTCCATTTTGTTCATTTATCCAGTCGGTCTGTTTCAGAGACAATCACAGGTGCAAATGTTCACTTTAAATGCGTCAGAATACCTTCGATACCAACAAGTGAATCTCTGACAGCCCCAGCCGTTGGATGGTCACATATGATCATCTTATCAGGGTTTTTCCTTGCCAAGGATCTGGGAGGTGGACTACACATGACTTGCAACAGAGGAAAATGTGTCAGTGACTCATTGTTCGATGGCTGTTATTGAATCACTTACGTACACGTTGATGAGTTTTATAGATCGTGCCGTTGATTGATCACAAGAGAAAGGAGGCTGATTATATAAATTCTCACTGGTAGAACACAAAGTTGTTAATGTTGACCTCGCAGTCATTTAGATGTTGCCGACTAAATCTGAGGATTTTTGTTAAAGAGCAGCGGAGAACTTGAGAAGTTAATGTGCTGTGTTAACCTAATCTGCCACTTGTAGTCACGTTATTTTGAAGTTACGTTTTTGGCAACGACATTGTTTTTTTTCTTTGGTAATTTTTGTTCTATGCAACACTAGAGAGGACATTAAATCAAACAAATAATTTTAATTTGCAGGATTTAGCCAAAGTTTTGCATTACATACATTTTTCATTTTTATACAGTCCCTATCTTCAGAGACTTCAAGATAACTGGGCAAACTAACATATATGCTTTCTAAATATAAGGATTGTTTTTTTTAAATACTTGGATTCAATGACTGGACGTCACCAAATGCCGTGTCTCCTCCCTTGAGATGCTCTGCCAGGCCTTTGTTTCAGCCACGTTCAGCTGCTGCTTGTTTGTGAGTGTCTCTACCTTCAGTTTTGTCTTCAGTGGCTGAAAAGCTGCTCTGCTGGGCTGAGATCAGGTGACCGACTTAGCCATTGAAGAATATCCCATTTCTTTGTCGTGAGAAACTCTCGGGTTGCTTTTGCAGTTTTGCAGCATTTGGCTGAATCTGAGCCGAGAGTATCGGTAGTCACATCATTAATAAACACTCGTGAGTCGGTTCCACTGACAGCGATGTCATAACGTTGGCTCCACCGCGTTTGACAGATAATGTTGTAGGCTTCAGATCATGAGCTGCTTCTCTCGTTCCGCATTTTTCTCTCTCTATTATTCTGGTACAAGTTAATCTTGGTTTCAGGTTTTCAAAGAATGTTTTTCAGAGCTGCGCTGGCTCTTTTAAATGCTTTCTGGCAAAGTCTAATCTGGCCTTTCTGTCCTTGAGCATAACCAGTGTTTATGTGCATTTGTTGCAAACCTTCTTCTAGATTTTTAAAAAATTGCTTAATTTGTCAGGACATGTGAGCTAAGAAATTACACCGCATCCCACAAGATGAATCGCCTGTGCAGGAGTGACTGAAGTTGCCAAACGTCACTTCCTATAGAGGTTCAATGCCTGCAGGTCTGTTAACCATATTAAGAATGAGGTACAAGATACAAGATGCAAGATGGTGTGTGTGACAGGTTGTAGAGGTCCCAGGTTGTTTGACAGAGTATTACAATGCTTTTGATAACAGCAGGGAGACAGCTGGCGATGTGCTTTATAGGCTTGGCATTTACCCAGAATGCTCAAACTGCGACTTTACAGCTCGACAGATGCCACTGCTGGTTGGCGAGACAGTTATCCAGTCAGTCTGTTTCAGAGGCAATCTGATGACTTTTCACGGGTCCAAATGTCCACTTCAAATGCTTCAGGATGCCTACGATACCAGTGACTGGATCCCTAACAGTCCCAGCTGTTAGGTGCTAATAGCATGTTAGCAGGCCAAACATTCTTTTTATTTTGGTCACATAATATTATCTTATTTGTTTTTTTTTCCCTAGCCGAGCAGCAAAAACAGTCCACATACAGTAAAAGCAACAAGTCTGTGCATTTTCCTCTTATTCCTCATCATTTCATTAGCAACATTTCTATGAAACCCAAATTATTAACAAATTATTCTATGACAGCCTGGCCAGAGGTTTGTTTTTTTGTTGCTGTTGTTTTTTCATTAAGTGTGATTAGAACATTATAGGAACATCTCTTAATATCCTGCTGATTTTAGTGTTCATCCAACTCATTTGTGCTTTATTAATGCAGTGACTCTGCTGGTGTTAAGTGGCCTGCTCTTTTAAAAGCGTACTTTCTGGAAGTCTGTACCCAGGCTCTGTACTGCTGGAAGAACAATGTGATTATGGAGCAACAGGCAGCTTAAATAGAATTTTCTCCTCATGTGATCCAGAAAAAACAGCCACATGTTGTGTTTCTAAAGCAACAGAAATCAGGCTTTTCAATATCCATCTGTGGAGGCTGTGTTTTAAAATGCAGTTTCAAACATGAGGAACTTTTTCAGAACATTTTCTTTTATTAAGATTACTTAAAAGAGTGTTTATTAGACGAAAAAAAAAGGCCACTAGGTTTGTGTATCAAATAAAAGCCTCTTGCATTAAGCCTTTTATGTCCGCTGACAGTGATGACTTGAAAGCATTAGTATCCTCCTTGAATTGCCTTTCATGTCTTAATAATACGACCTTCATCTCAGCTAGTTGGGACAGCGTTTCACTTTTTCACTGAAGATAAAGTTTTATTCTGCCATGTGAGGAGAATTTTTGCACAAGTCGAGGAACGTGTCAGGCTACATTTCACTGTGTGTTATACTTGTATAACTATGCATGTGACAAATAAAGAACCTTGAACCTTGAACTTGAACCTTTAACTCTCAAACATCTAAGAACTCAACCCTAACCATAACTCTAACTCTAACTCCAGGTAGACAGAATATGTCATTTTTGTTTTTATTAAACTGTTCTCTCAGACACAAAGAAAACAATCATTTTAACAGTTCCAGATTCAAAAAGACTTCACTTTCCAAATGAAGTCTTTTTTCCTTTTTAAAACTTGGGTTAGGGTTGAGTTCTTAAGCCTCTGAGGGTTAACCTTTTTGTTAATGGCACAGTGATTTCTGGAAGTGTTCTTGAGGTCATGCAGTCATTTCCATGACTGTTTTTAATGCGGTGCTGTTTTTAATCAACATTCATAACAAAAGAAATAGTGGATCAATAAAAGTCCACAGGTAAAGTCTGACAATACCGGACTTAAAAATTATTCCTGTGACTCATCTACTGGGAACAAAACCCCTTCATGTTATATCCACGTGGGCCAAACCATGAGAGTTGGATTATTTTATAACTCATATATATAAAGCTTAAAGATAGAGGTGAGGACACTTTGATTTAAGACTGTTTCTCTTTCAAACAGATAGCTGTTTTCAGCATGTGTCCCTCTGCATTGTAACTATGAAGTATGAGGACAGTCAGCTGTAAACGGTGATGCTTGTAGATGACGTAGATATTAGCTGTGTGCACTTCTCAAGGAAGTTAAAACAAGTCAGATATCAACAGTATAACTTTCATTTCGTTTTGATATTGACATGCACTGATAAACCAGAAATGAAACTGTTTTTGCATGCTGCATTCTCATGTACGTTGTGGGATTTTTTGGGTTGTGGCTAGGGATGGGTACCGGTGTCCGGTGCCATGATGGCACCGGTTCTGACATAAACGGTAGTAACCAGACCGAAAAGCAGCGCAGATTTCGGTGCTTTATTTCGGTGCTTTTTTTTCCTGAGCTGTGATACACTTTAGATTCTAGCCAATCATTTTACGTTTCCGAGGATAGTAGGCGGGGCCAGGTACGTACGTTCTGTTAGAGCAGAGCTACAGATTAAAAATGTCCAAGGCGAAGCGGTCAAAAGTATGGCTGTACTTCATAGCAAAATTTGCAAACTCAGCAGCAACAAGTGCTTTAAGCTGATACTGTGATACTGTCAAAGGAGGTAACACCTCGAATCCGATGAAACACCTGGCGACGCATAGCGTTTTTTTTTAAAAGCCCAGAAATGCGCCGTATTTGATAGCTTGCTGCGAGACCTCACACCGAGCACATCTACTGCGGGTGGGTTGCCTGTTATGCAACATCCCCCAAAAACACGAAGAGGAGAGTCCTGGCCCCTAGCCCTGCCAGTGTAGCAGAAATGATGACGGATGATGGTGGTGGCAGCAGCCGTTCTTCTCTGCGTGAGTAGCTAATTTACGTTGAGTAGGCTAACCACGTTATTACATTAATGCATGTAAGGTGAACTAGCAAACATCATCATAGCTACATGCGGCTGTCCTCTTGTTTGATGGCAGATACTCCCTTCACCCTGGCTAAAAAGGCTAAAATGACCAAAGAAAAAGTGGAAAACAGTTAAACATGAGAGGTTTAGGACAAAGTTTGTGTTTTTTCCATTGATTAAGCACTGCTTCCAGCCAAGAGTGATACCATATATGCCCCATAGCTGCAGAAAAGGCTAACATTGTTATATTTTTACAAAAAACAGCTGAACATGAGAGGTTTTTGGACCAATTTTGTGTTCTCCATTCTTTAAGCACCGGTTTGAGCACCGTTTGAGCACCGGCACCGTTTCAAAAGTACCGATTTGGCACCGGTATCGGATAAAACCTAAATGATACCCATCCCTAGTTGTGGCTATGAAATCTGAGCTCTGTTTTAACAAAGGTTCCAGAGTGTGAACCATCAGTATGCAAACATGCATGTGAAATATTTGGATGAACTATCAGTGGGCAAAAGTGATTCATTTCATGAGCATAAATTACTCATTTGCAATGCAAAATATTAAAAAGCAGCCTGTTTCATATGCACAAGTGATCTCTTTCTCGGCTCTTTTCTGGAGGCATCAGAAGAAGTCGTGTTTCAGTTTCTGATCTGAACAACACCTCATATATATACTAATTCACACATCAGCAGCTGTACATCTCTGGCTCATCTTGTTCTTTTCTTTTTGCCTAAACAGGAAGCAGGCCTATTTTTTCCTAACAAATATATTTTAAACTACATACATTATATACTAGCTGTTTGCACTAACGCTCAGTACACAGTGGTCTGACTAATTTATTTGTAGAGTTACAGGGTGTTTTTCTTTCTCCTTATATGCACACTACACACTATGTGCAATTTTCAAAAGGTCTGTACTGAGAAAAACTCCTGTATAAGACCTATCTGTCCTCTGCATTTCTTTCTAGCAACCTCACAGCATCGTGCAGCGTCGCCTGCTGGAGGGAAACATCACGCGACTCAGAGGTGAGGGCCGGGACCTCAGCACCAGGGTTCGCTCCCCACTGGCCGACACCAAGGACGGACCCGCTGACACCGAGGAGAGGAGCGAGAGCACGGCTGACGACTCCACAGAGGAGAGGGAGTCTTTTGAGGAAAGTGAAAGGAGCCTACGGTCGGATGAGGAGGACGACAGCAGCGAGGCCGGAGCCAGACAGACAGCTGAGAAGCCCGAGGGCGGGGAGAGCTCGCCTGTCCTAACTGCTCTCATCATTCAGTGCAAGGTACTGAACCCTGCGTACTCAATCTACGCTCACCCACATTCGGTGCTCTGCTGAAACAAACTGAAAACAAAAGAGGAGACAAAGACCACACTACTCTGCTCCCATGACTCATCATTCAAAGCCTTCATTTACTTTCTCTTTACAACATATCAAAAGCTCTGCAGGACCCACAGACACCACTGAGTCACAGTGATTAAATAAGTCTAACCTGGTCAACACATCTGCATGCGCCCAAAACAGATTCAGCATATAAAAGAAAAAGTGCGCAGGGGCTTAAAAGTGTGGAGGATAAAATGATGGAGAGAAAGACAAAAAATGGTATAAAATCTTCAGCAGCAGGTTACCCAAACTTGTGTTTAACCAACATGGTAAGAAACAGATAACTCTCCACCTGGGGGCTAGTTTTTCCACTTGTACCCAACACTGGCCCTTGTAAAGCATAATTTGTAGTCCTAGGTTGAGTCATCAAAGAGCCTATGCCACTGTTTCATTTATACTCTCATTTTTCAGTGGTTCAGTGGTGGGTCTACAGTGTTTTCAGGAGGAAAACTGAGGTCATTGTGTTGATACTACCTACAACATTAACATAGTGGATAAGCTATATACTATTAGATTTTAACTCACTGGACAAGAAGCCTGTGCTAATCAGTGGACAGAATTTAGCACCATCTCATCATGGACATTATTATTAGCAAGGGCGTAGATTTGGTTTTGGCATTGGTGGGGACTGATGATTCAACCACCGAACTCTGCCCCGTTTCTTTTATTTCCTCCTTTTTGTCTTTGCTTCTTGATAAAAAAGGAGAAATATACTTGCCTACATATGCTATTCTACATGCTTTTAAACCATTTAAAATTACAATTAATAGTTTTATATAATGTTAAATTACAATTAAAAAAGTATTTTAGACTTTAGTTTATATTCCATATAAATCGGGTATCATACAAAAATAAAAATAGCTTCAAATACAATAATGACCCGCCAAGTCATCATCCAATTTCACCTGTGATCTTGTATCACCATTACTCTCTGAGCTTTGTGTTGGTTCTTCTGTCACCTGACAAATAGGACATACATGACAATAAGAATAAAATGTGTAGCTGCTTCAGTGTTTCTGTCAATTTGTGCAGATCTGGACTCATCAGTAATGTTTGTAGCATGAGTGCATTTTTAAAACCATTTGTGCAAACTGCACTACAAGGTGGAATATTTGCAAAATCATGACTACTTTGTGATATTTTGTCTCAAAAATTAACCCTATGAATATGTCAGCACATTAGGATGAAATTATTGTGTCACCAACATTTTAACGTTAGACATATAATTTTAACAGCCTCTGTAAAATAATATCCTGGCTTGCTCGAGGCTGCCGTTTTCTCTGACAGTTTCAAACAAAATTAGAAATCCTACTCTGAGACTGAGACAACTAATACTGCTGCCTGTTGTGCAGTTAGTTTACAAAACACGTTATTCATGGTTACATACAATTTTAGACTGATGTGGGCCAAAGCCTAGCATAGCATGTAACGGTTTTATGACGGACACATTTTATGAGTGAACTTGACTTTAAGTGACTTACAGGTTTCTTTGAAAAATACTTCCTTATATCCAGGTTCTTCCTTTGTGCTGCCATCCTGCTCTCCTCCTTGCAGGTCCTTGCAGTGCAGGCTTGCCGCTGCTAAAACTAAACAGAGCTCCCTGAAAGGCACAGCCAATCACATTGGCCATATTTGTCACATGAGGTAGGACTCCGGTAGAGAACGTTCTGCACCGCTGGGTGAATGAGACGTTGACATATCGTCTTTTTTTTTTATTTCTATCGGTTTTGTTTTTCTTTACTCGGAGAGATCAAATTATTGGTGGGGACAATTCAATAACCGCTGGATATTGGTGGGGACATGTCCCTTCCATCTTTGCCAAATCTACACCCTTGATTATTAGAAGGCACAGCATACATTTTCATTGCTATGCAGATGATACCCAGCTTTACCTATCCATCGAGCCTGATGACACACACTGATTAGTTAAACTCCAGGAATGTCTTAAAGACATAAAGGGCTGGATGGCGTCTAATTTCCTGTTTCTGAATTCAGATAAAACTGAGTTTGCTGCACTCGGCCCTATAAATCCTAACATCTTATTTACAAGTCAATATTTTGGTTAAACCACCTTTATTCTTCAGCCTGAACTCTTTCAGGCAGCTTTACTCTCATTTTTTAAGTAGTCTTCAGTTATACAGTTCTCCAGGCTATGACTTCAGACAATCCCACACTGCTTCAATAATACCAAGGACGAAGCTCTGATTGAGGCTAATCCATGACTTTGTTCCATTGTGTTTTTTTCTATCCATGTTTGTTTTTACTGCATTGGCAGTGTGTTTAGGATCCTTTGTCACGTGGAAAAATGATCAAAACTTAAAATAGATTTTTTTCCTAAGTTTTTTGTTTTCTGTATACACAACAGTGGTTTATCTCTTGAGTTAGGTGCATTTTTTAAAATTATTTTTTAGACCAAGTAAAATTAATCTGGCCAGGTACAAGGACTGGACTGAAAATTAGTGAAAGACCCTGAGAAAGCCTGAAGAACTGTTGCTCAAGACCACTTAAAGAAATTACAAGAAAGTCCGGCTCGTTTAGAAGCAAAACATAAAGAAAGAGCGGCTTCTCAAAACTTTTACAGCGTCTTCTAGCTTGAGTGCCATAGCCATCATAGACTGGAAACAACTGAAAGGCACAGTAACACACTACGGGATTTATTGTTCCTTCTAGTTTAATTGTAGTAACACATGCGGCAGAATATTTCATACTTTGTCTATAACCGTTGGCTTGATACTATAATATTTTGCCCTTTTGAATTTGAATTTTGGAGAATTGTGGCCATGCATAACACCAAGGACATAACTGTATTTTATCCTTTGAAAGAAATCAATACAGAGATCAAACAGCTTCTCATCCCTGTGGGAGAATATCACACAGTTTCTCTAAGTCCACTTTTTCAGTGGATTCAGCGTTTTCACCCATTACTCGGTGTGCGTTTGCTGGGTTTTATCATCAACTTATTAAATGCAAAGTGTTCTTTAGTTACTTGTTTGGCTGCTATTTTTAAACCTCAGGGATGGGGAGGGATTATTGCACTACCGGCCTGAGACAAAAGAGCAGGTTTGTGGGTCTGCTGATAAGCCAGTGAGGACAAAGAAGCCTTGCTCAGTCAGCTCGGTCTGCATAGACTGAGAGGGATCAAAACAAGGTAAATGGAAAATCAACGTGTTTACTTCCAAATGGGGGAATATCCTCGGGTCAAGTAGATAAGGTATTGACTTATAAAGGAGATAACGAGGAGAGAAGGACAAGAGAACACTGGATGTTTGAAAATATGTCCAATATCTAAAACAGAAAGACTCTCTTTTCATGACATTAAAATACTGACTCCTTATTTACAAGATACAATTTAAAAAATGCAGGATGTTGTGTTCCTGTGAACTTGTACTGAGTATTTTTAGTTGTACTTTTATTTAAAACATCAGCAAATTATAGAAACTAACCATTCGAGTGTTTTTAAATGCCTTATTTTCTCAAGCTGACTGTCCTAGATTTGTAAGAGAGATGAAACAGATGACTATATTTCAGATTGTTGATGACTGGAAATTGCCCAAAGATTCTGCTACTAAAGCTTTACTTGATCTGAAAGTAAATCTGTTTATAAATACACCGAGAATCTTTGATATATATCTGCATCTTATGGTGGAAAATACCTAAAAAGAGCCTGATGCTCACTTATGGGGGTGGTGCCAGCACATTGCTTCTGCCATATGTTCTGTATGTACCTCATTAATCCAGTACTTTGCTTTCTTTCCATAAACATGGACATGTTGCATGAAATCACCTCAGAGGATGCTGAATGGGAAGAGGCCTTTGCAGACTGCAGTTCTAATAAACCATTACAATCTGCTGGCAAAAGATGAAACATGTCTTTGTGACATGAGGCGCCCTGCAGGCAGCAGGGCACCCGTGAGATAAAGAAAAGTACAAATGTCAGTGGAAATTGGGCCAAAAGACGCCTGCTTGCATTGCTACTGTAAAACTCTGGATTTAAAATCAGATAAGGAAATGTACTTAAATGCCCTTTTTGGTGGGTATAGGATGCAACTTTGTTCATATAAATCTATGTAATAATATAAATCTATCGCCAGGTGAGTTAGGTTAGCATAAATACTACAAGAAAATACAAAAAAGCGCTTAAAGTGGACTACAAGCAGCTGAGAAAATATGAGATAAAACAGGCTGTCAATGTTAATTAGGGCAAACCTCACATTAGCATGTAACATGTACTTTCAGGACAAAAGTTTGATGATTAAAAGACTATATTGATACATTGGGAATTCACTCATTTGCATTTTTGTTGGGCACATAATAACATGATATTTTTCTTATTTTATTCTTGCATGTATAAACATTTATGCATTTATCAGATGTGTTAGCTGACCCAAGCTGCTAAGCTAGCTACTGTTAAGCTACAGTAGCCTTTTTAACTGCTGGCTTATTACACCATTGCAAAAAGTAAGTCTGTGAAATTTCTTCCCTCCTGGATATTCCACCATCAACTTTAAATGGTATTGTTGCAAAGTAGCACCTCAGTAATTAAACAGTAGATCATGTACAGTGAGGGGTTTCACAGTGTTGAGGTGCACACAGTGTATAAAAGCCACCCGCATTCTGCCTACTCAGTAACTGCAAACTTTCTGTGGCATTAATATCAGCATAAGGAATTGTGCTGGCAGCGTCTTGACATAGGTTTCCATTGTAAGGCAGCGCATGCAGGTGCAATGTATAGGAGACCCAGTACTTTTGTCCATATAGAGTAACTCAAACAATAGAACAACACTATATTTTTTAACCATCTTAAAGAATTGGCGCAACAGCTGGAGCAGTTAGGTTCAAATTCTAATCAAATGATCCTATTTCCCAAATTGGGAAATTGTCCTTCTGACTTTGGTGGGTCCATGTGCTTTCAAAGTGGCATATGTACTGGAAAAAAAATAAAAATAATTAAGGCCCCTAGGAAAAAAAACTGGGGGCCATGACTTGTTTTTTGGAATTCTGAGAACATGATATTAAAATGAATAATAATTTTTAATTTTCATATTGTTGTTCTAACTTGAAGGATATTAGTTTGTGAACTGTATATTTTCCCCCACATCAAATACTTTGCTCTCCACACAGAGAGTTGCTTGGCCAATGTGTTAAATCTGCACTCCATGCATGTTTCTAAAAAAATCATTGTCCAAACTGAGGAACTGAGATCTTTTGTCAGCAATTTGAGTCTAATATAGAGCTAATGGTTAACACCTCAAGACCTGTAATGGAGGTAATGAAGAATAATCTGGGTGGTTTATTTTTAACTGTATGAAAAAGCTAAACACCTGCAGCAACGGAGAGTCAGTACAGAGCAAGCTAAGCAGACAAAATAGCAAAAAACAACAGTGGAGTTAGAAATACTCCACTACTGGAATATTTGTTTTGTTTGCACAACCCAACCTGATTGAGAGTTGAAAGTACTTTTTCAGTTTGGCAGTCGTGAGCATATGGCAGCCAAAAAGATTCATTCAAAACAGGAGAGATCAGCGTTCTTTATACGCTCTCCATAGTTAATGTGCTAATGTGCTGTTCATGCTGGCTGGTTTCCTTGCATGCACTGGTCCCAAAATGAAGCAGTAAAAAATAACACTGTGACACCAAAAATCACCCCTCTGTCTCCCCACAGTGCTGCGAGACTGAAGTCAAGGCATCCATCAACACCGGCAGCCAACACAACCACATCTCCACCTCCTGCTGTCAGAGGCTGGGGTAAGAAACACTCTAAACACTCACTGCACATGCACCTAATATTAGCATCTTAATTTATTCTGAGAAACACATCAGCTCAGTACAAATACTGAAGTGATTAAAAAAGTAACCAAGGATAGAAGAAAGGACACTTCACAGAAGAAGTAGATTTAAATAAATGAGCTTTAAAGAGAAATCTGAATGACAACATAAAGCTCTTAAGTTTCTCCAGATTGTTAAAGATGTGATCTTAATGTCGTCTTTAAACTTTCAAATATATAATAAAGATCTTTTTTTTCTGGTGGCTATTTCGTAATTTTCCTTAAGAAAAAGAAAATCATTTCCATTTTAAAGTAAGGAGTCAGTTCTATGACAAAGTTACATTTTATCCCTACAAATATTGTGGAGCCGTTTACACCATGAGTTTGCCAAATGTGGATAAAGTTCAGGTTAATACCCGCATGCCTGTGTAGAATGTGGTTAGCGCTGAGAGACAGTTTAAAAAAACAAAAAGCACATACTCAGATTCTTTTGTTGGGCCATCTTTAGCTTTAACAATCCTTGCTCCCTGAACTACTCATTCATAATTGGAGCCAAGTGAATTCTTGCATTGTTATAGGAATAAGGGAAGAAAAAAAGTTGATGGAAGAACATGGTCATACATTTATTCAGGTAGTTAGATCGCTGAACCTAAACCTGATCAACTGAAGCAACCTCAGATCATAACACTGCTCCCACAGGCTTGTTCATTAAGCACCAGGCATGCTGGGAGCATCATGTCATCGACTTCTCTTCTTTCCCTGATGAGCCAATCACTCTGGAACAGGGTAAAAGTTATGTTCCCTAAGAATCTGAAGCCTTTTTTTTCTGATTAGCCTCACTGATGAGCGGTTTTCTTAAGGCTACATATTTTAGTCCCAATCCTCTGACTTGTCTTTGCATTACACATGTGGAAATCCTCTTACATTCACTCTTAAACGCAACTGTTGGTGCTTCTCTTGATTTTATGTATTGGAATTATATTTGTGTCAAAAGTATTGCTGCTAAAATGTGATATTGTACAACAGACTGAAGGAGTGCAGAGGCTACAGAACCTCCCTCTGAATCCTCTCGATTTGAAGATTTTTTTTCAGTGATAGTTTTCAGTACTTCCACTGCTACACAGGAAAAAAACCGTTTGATCGTTAATTCGGCAAACTTCATTTTCCAAATCGTAAACAAGTGTTTGTCTGCGAGTACGTGAATGTGAAAATCTGCTCCTCTGTTGCTTTTTATGATCCTAGTTAATAAAATCCCAGCAGCACCAACCTTTGATTGACATTTTAATAAAAATCAGATGCACTTTGTTTTTGTGAGGTGAAGCTGCTGTAGGTAGGTGTACTGACATGATACACCCACAAAGGCTGTTTTTGGACTGATGAAGATATTCTTCATTGTCGTCGTGTGTGTGCGTGTCTCTGTGTGTGCTGCTAGACTGGTGCCCAGACAGGCCAGTTCACCATGCGACGTGAACAGCTCGGTGACGGAGCTGCAGCTGCAGCTGGGAACACAGAGAGTCCAGTGTTCAGCTTACATTAAAGGTAAAAATATCACAGTGAAATCATGAATACCATTTCAAGATTTTTAAAGTTCACCACTGACTTAAACTGGATAACATTAGCTGTGTATGAACTCTTGATGCCAATAAATGAGAACTGAAGGTCTCACGTGTGTGGGTGGAGGTAAGTGTGGAGCAAATTTCACCAAAATCTATTAAACTTTTGGCACGATGGTTTTTAAGGAATAGAAATGCCGTGTTGCCACGGCTTTCATATCCCTTACAAATGCTCCCAATAACTCTTACCAAAAAAATTGTAAAAGAAATTGAAAAGATCTGTCAAAGTTCATTTGGAGGGGTAAGAAACCCAGATTATGTATGAAAACGTTACAGCTGCCCAAAGATAAAGGGGGTCTTGCCTTTCCTAACATTTTGCTGTATAACTGGTCATGTCAAAGTAGAGTTATACATGAATGGATCCACGCATATCTAAAAGAGACAGAGAATCCCCTTGAAGCCTGGACATGTTCGCCATTTAATCTCCTAAGCGAACTAGTGAGTAAATATATTAAAAAACATAACAAAGTAATGATTGATACTTACTTAAACACATGGCGTGATATGAATAAATACACTGAAAGTAATCCTATACTGAGTTATCTAACACCTTTTATAAATAATCTGTTGTAAATTAAGTGGCAACGATGATATTTTTTTGGATATATGGCGCCCGCTATTGGATTACTTACCTGATGATCTGAAGAAAACCATAGTGAGAGTGGCAGCCCCACTCCAATGGTGGGTTGAGTTTGTCAGGACAAATGTGTAAATGAGTGGTAGACCGAATTTGTTATTTCCTGCAGCACTTATGTAAATGCATTAGCTTCTCAAAACAGCTTCAACAGTTTCCTTGGTGTAGCTTTGTAGATAACATACAGACTGACATGAATCCTAACCTTGTTCCTAACTTTGCCGTTGTTGCAAAGTAGTTTGAGTGGAAAACTTGCCTGCAAACACCTGTCGCTTCCTGTGACTGGGGTCTAAGATTACCTTAAATAAACCCTGTTACAAGCTTAGCCTACAGCTAAGTAGTAGTAGTAAGTAGTAACTAAGTAGTAGTTACTTTTATTTCATTTTTTTTTTTTTATAAAAGGTTCAGGGGTGGTTTTAGGTGGATTTTGTTACCTTTGGACAGAGCTACACTAAATCTAAAACTAAAAACGCTGTTTCCAGCATGCAGCTATTAGTCTTCTCATCTGAGTCCCTGCAAGGAGCTAGAATCTGTTTTGTAAATGTTAATCTAGAGCCCTTAAGTCATGCAATTGCTCTTACTTTACTTACCTTTCCCTTGCTGTGAAAACATTCAGTCCTCACACAGACAAAAAAAAGACCGCTTGCTGTTATTATTGTATTTTTTGTGGACTTTCTCCACCGACTCTAAATCCCTTATACCTGCATCCAGGGTCCTTCGTGTGCATTAAATTCTCACGTTGCCACCACCCACACAAGTACATATGCTTAACAGCGCTCATTAACACAGATGAATATGGAGCATGCTGATGACTTAACCTGGATTCAGGCTAATGAATGCATTTTCAGATGAGGTGTTAAGAAATGGAAGCAGCTTACAAAATGCACTGAAATGCAGTTTATGTATTTCTCTTCCCTCTGCCCTTATCTCTCTCCTCCTTTTCCTCCCTTTCAGAGGACGAGGCGTTCGAGCTGTGCCTGGGTCTGCAGACTCTTTTGGAACTTAAAGTAAGATCCTCATTTCATTTTCTCATATTTTGTGAGCCTTATCGCATCTTTTGATGTGTGCGTGGCCTTTTACAGACTCAGCTAAGCTGTAATGGTCACAAAGCTTTAAATAACCAAAAAGAGGAGAAGAAGAAATATTCTCATAGAACTGAACATGTAAGGGGGAAATATGCCGGTTCTTATTGCATAAGGGTCGTGTTGTTTTTATAGCACAGCATTTAATCGGGCGCCCGCTGTGCAGATAAATCCCACATGAGGAGATTCTGGACATTCTGTGATGTGAAATGTTTAATATTCACATTTGAAATATGACATCTAAATCCAATCACAAGACAAGCTGGCAGTTTGAGAGCAGTCCTTCGTTTATTTCAGCTTTACATAATCAGGCAACTAGTTATCTCCTGGAAGATCTAATTAAAGTGAGACTTCAGGGTGTGAAAAGAACATGAGCTCCTATTTTGTAGATCAGCCCTGAAGGACTGTGTGAGGTAAGATGAACATTTTAGCTCCGAGCTCATTCCGGTGTTTAGCTTTCCCTGCAAATATTCATAAGCAGTGTTAGTAATTGTGATTAATGACCTGCACCAGCACAAATGTAATATAAAAGCTGCTTAACAGAAGGACGAAGAATAAAACATCCCTGCTTTCATAAATCAATGTTCCAAGTCTTTTTGTTTTCATAGAGAAAGTGTTAGACTGCACTTTAAATTTCAATTCATTATCATTCATTTTTCAACTTGTATGACATAATCAAGTTCAATGATAGGGAGGCTTTATGGTCAACCAACAACAGAAGAATCAGAAAAATGAAGCAAATTACTCAATAAAAACACAACAAAATGAATGGATATTTATGGTATAATTCCCATTACACCGTATAAAGTTCGATACTGGATTAATGCAGATCTCACTACCAGCTTGTTAACCTTTCCTTTCACGCTTGCTGCTATCTTTATGTCACAAATCACCCCTGACATTTGTCTCCACCCACTCAATGGAGCTAATCATGCCGAAAATACGGGGGCCTGTTTCAGAAACGTTCCACAGGTTGCCCTCCAGGTCTATTTTTGACTTAAGTCATATCAAAGATGGAGTAAATCTGTGCCCAAAATGCAGCTTCCTGGTTTACTTTCAGCTGAATTTCATTTGTTGAACCCAGTAATAGCCAATACATTCTCATCGAAGGGGTGTCACATGATGCCACTTTGCCTTTTTGTGCCTTGGTCACTAGAGAAAAAAGTATATTCCCTGACCAGTTGGCGAGTGGTTGCAAAAACAGTGCTGTGTCGAAGACCTTATGATTACTGCTGCTGCAACCAAGACATTTAAAAAGGTGCAACTTTTACTTTAGAGATGGCAAGTAGTTGCAGACAAGCCTGTATCTTCCATGTGACCTACAGGCTGCAGCATTCTGTTAGGAACCAAAGCAATTAATGAGATTTCTTTTTATGCAGCACTCTGTACCTCTTTGTGACCAGTTTCACCTAGCAACTGCTGGCAACCTCCAGCAACGACTTGTCAACTGGTTGGGGAATAAGCATTGTTTCCATAGTGACCAGTGGTTGCCATGGGGTTCCAAACTTGTTTCTAAGACTCACAGCTCTGGCTTTGAGTTCAGAAGCCACAACACCGACTTTGCTTCTGATCAGAAGAAAACTGGCGTATAGGGAGAGGGAAGGGACCTACAGCTGCTTTTTTCAGAAGCTGATTATTTTGGATATGAATCATGCAAAACTACTCTAGCAGAATTTAAGAATACACACAATTTTCCATCTTAGATTATTAAATTGAAATATATCTGGAGGTATTAAGTGCAATAAACTATCCAACTTTTCATGTGTGTTGTGAAACAAGATTGGCCACCTGTGGTTAAATATTTAGCGTACTAATTATGTCTCCCCATGTGACTCCTCTCATAGTGCTGTTTGGATCTGAGCAGTCGGGTCCTGAAGCTGCAGGGCTGCGGTGAGGATCTGCCCTTCCTGAACCCCTTGACCGACAGCCAGTGCCAACACGACACCAACGAGAACCTGTGAGATCGACTCCGCAGCAGGGACCACGTCCTCCTAAAGCCTATTCGGTTGCAGCAATGCGGCACGATGCTGTTCATGTCTGGGCTGTGGGGTCACCGTGTCTCTCACTGCCAGAACATGGATGAGCATTCGCATCAGTCGTGCTTGAGTTTACATCTTTGTGTTGGTAGAATTAAGACATTCACCATGATTATCTCTTATATAAAACTAGTCTAGTAAACAGAGGAAAATCCAGTCTTGTAAGTTTAATCATTCTTTGTGATTAGACTATATATTCAAATCAATTTGTCTGCTGAGCTGTTCAAATACGCCAATGCACTAAAAGGGAAAACCATAATAATCCTTAAAGTGATTTTTTGTGGAATATTTTGTGATTTAACTGTAAAAATACTTTGAGTCATAGAGTGAATGAAAAACAAGTTAATTGTGAAGTTAAACAACTTCACTTAAGATATTCTTAAAGGAATAATTTTATATTTCGAAATGTTTAGCAACAACATTAGCCTATCAGCACCATTAAAACTCACTATTTAACATATTACAGCTAATTTC
This sequence comes from Maylandia zebra, assembly GCF_041146795.1. Classification (NCBI taxonomy): domain Eukaryota; kingdom Metazoa; phylum Chordata; class Actinopteri; order Cichliformes; family Cichlidae; genus Maylandia; species Maylandia zebra. Next base: position 23,233,248 of record NC_135183.1, read on the forward strand.
TGAAGACCATACGAACACTAAATGTACAAAATAAAAGTTGTACGTAATATAAAGGCTGACAAAAACGAATATAAGCATATTAAAGTTTTTTAAAGCTTTTTATAGATGAAACCAGATTGCTCATTCAACCTAACTTTCTTCTAGCAAATACTTTAGCAACTGATCCAAAACATTAGTCATACTCTAGTATTTATCAACTATGTGTGTTGACCATTTATTTGAAAAGCTATTAAGACTGATCCACTTAGACAGGCGTCCACCGCTTACACCATCTGTGACGTTTAGCTAGAAACATCAAACCATTCTTTCATTTTCCAATAAATTTGGCAAAATAATGATTGTGTTTTTCAACCACTCCAAGTTTTAGCTCTTTATACATAAGTTTCAGTTTATAAAGTTAATGTTTATTTTAAAGTTGTTGTTTTTTTTAGTTCAATTCTTTACCTAAATATTTGATTTAATATCAGTAACTTTACCTGGTTATGTATAACTTAAAGCTATTGGCTTTGAATTGCTATGAATCTGTTTCAGGTATTATCAATTTATTTTATCAGTTTTGCTAACAAATAATCACAGTTGTGCACAAAAACAGTATTTCCATTGTTTGTTATCTTAACTGTCTGCAAATGCAAAAAACATAGTATACCGAACAGTTTCTGATGCATAAACAGCAATTAAACAGCATAATATTTTTCCCCAAATCCTCCTCCAGCAAAACTTTCACCTACGAGGGGAAAACCCCTGCTCCCTCAGTGATATAATAATTTCCGTGTATCTACCTAAATTGAATGGTTACTGAACCATAGTCATTCAAAAGACACAAAGAGTTTGACATGTTCAAGAGATATAGTCATAGAAAACTGAGAAATACAAACTGATTATTTCATGTTAATCTCAAAATTTTCAAATTTTAGGAAACAAAAGTAAAAAATGAAAATGTGGGAATTTTGCATATTATGTCACATTTATCCTCAACTGTAATAATTACATAAATGCTTTATTTCCACTCTTTAGCCATTTTTAACCTGTTATTCCACAGCTGTAGCTACATAGTTTTCCTCCATCTATCCCTAACTTGTACCCATCTGTTTGCTCATTATTTTTAACTAACAGTTTCCAATAGTTACGCATGTATTCAGCAAAGTGCACATTTATTTCCACTTATTTATAATCTTTATCTGCACTCCTTAAACTCTATTGGATGATATAGCTTTATTCTTTCAGATGGTCCTGTGTGTAAGAAGAGCGTCAAGCTAACAAACGTCCACTCCTATCTTACCTCGTACCCCTGGAATCAGTGGATTTAACATATTGCCTTAACATGTTCATTAGTGAGGCTTTAATTGGTGCTGGAAGGCTTCTTTTTCTCACCTTTGGACCAAGCCAGGCTGGATTTTGTAAATCAACATTTCCTGCCTTATATTTATCAGACAGAGCGGTGTCAGACTTCTCGCTGTCATCAGTATGCTGTATGAAGCTGTATTAAGCACATTTCCCAAACTACATTTAAGACACGACACGCCTCATATAAAACAAAGAGAGTCTTCAAGCTATTTCCTGAGTGTTAAAAGAAAATGTTGAGAAGCTTAGGATTCTAGTGTAATTAAGTGTGGATCAGGCTACCTCCTTAAAAGACACGGACCGGTTCTCATAGAGAATTTCAAGAGATCCAAGGAAACATTTCTTAAGTAGATATATTTAGCTTTGTAAAGTCCCTTCATTCTTTTTTTCCCTCATGAAGAGACTGATTTGGTTATGTTTTCCAAGAGCACACTTTCCAGCCCATCACGATGGCCTAGACTGAGTTATGGTAGTTCCCTATAAATCCCCTCATATAAAAATAGACTTAAGGCCAGCCGGTTAAATATATCAAGAGTCAGAAATATCAAAACATTCCATCTGCATGACTTTGTAAAGTTCTGCCTTTGTATAAGTCTGCATGTTTATGTACTAGTCTGATTGTGTCATGTTGAAAGTCTGAAGGGGCTGGATGTGTGTGTTATAAGCACAGCAGGGTTTTCTGCCATCTTATAACAGCAGCTCCACGTGGGAAAAAAGTGGAACAGGTCCCATCATCCCCAAACTGGTACAGCGAGCTCCGGTCAGAACAAGCTGCCAAAAGCCGACCCCCGCTGCCTTCCCTTTCTGACTCTTTCAGGAGATTTTAACCACTCGGCTAAGGCTGCACTTGTGCCAAGGCACCTCTTCAAGCTTATCTTCATTTAGGCAACTGATCTTCTTTGTGTATTTGCCACCATTTTTTGGCTGATGTTATTCACTCTTGATGCCTCATGTTTGCTGATTTGCCTCCCCACTACAGTGCCACCTGCCTCTCTTGTATGTGTTTTCATAGTGTGGAGAGTAAGGAAGCTGCCTCAGATGTGCTCACCGAAAGCACCATCATGCTCTGCTTTAACAACACTCGAGCTGCGCCACGCTTTTTGACCGTGCTACAGCAACCATCTAGCCTATTCTTGGTGGTCAGATTGGAAATATTTGTTTCTCTTTGTTGTATTAGTGACCTTCCTATGACGTGTGAGAGGAATCGATGTATGACAGAAATTTATTTTTGGTGTTTTTCTTCTTCTGGACAGTATTTTCTCTGCCTAATAAAGTATGTATTCTGGCTAGCTTGGCATTCATAATTTTATGACAAGGAGACACAACACAGAGGAGTGATGAGCCTATTTGGAAAAAAATCTCAGCAGACTGGCTGTGGGAGGACTCCACTAGACAGACCAGCCTGAACACTGATTCCCATGTTCTGCAGTAGCTAGACACCCATGTATGTGCCCTTCACTGCTACATCTTGCTAAATAAAGAAGCATGTCATGTTAGAATAGAGGAAGCAGATGTTCCCACAGCACCAGGGGCCTTTGACAGTTGATTGGCCTGAGCATTGAAGGTTCCCATCTTGCTGCACTGCCCTTTTTTTCCATGACAGAGACCCAAGCCAATTCCCATTGAATATGTAGTAAGATCAAGTCCTTTTAGCTCTATAGCACGAGACAAAAACATTTCAAGTGTTTTTAAAGAAAACCAGAAGAAAGACAGAAGTCTTTATATCTGAACTGAGAGCTGTGTCTCTGATGTTTTATAGATAATTGTTTCTTTTAGAAATTCTTTCAAAGGAACACACCAATAACCAATCTTTTACAGTAAATTACATCTAAGCATGATTAAAATCACAGAATGATTAAATGTGTTAACATGTTAATGTGTTTTTTATATGCTATATACAGTAGCTATCAAATGTATACCATAGGCCAAGTCAGATATATATATGTAATATAACGTGGAGTGGAAAACAAATTTGCCACTTCCTCATTTCTTAATTTGTTGCACATTTGTCACACTTTTGGGAAAATATTCTGTGGAGTGAAGAGACAAAAGCTGGACTCTTTTGAAAAGGTCCTACTACATTGGGAGTAAAACTAACACAACACTTCATAAAATGAACATCATAGGAACAGTCAAACATGGTCTGGACTTGAGTTTGATTGAGATGCTTTGGCATGACCTTAAAAAGGCTGTTTATGCTCATAAACCCTCCAATGTGGCTGAATTAAAAAAGGTTCTGCATTGAAGAGTGGGCTAAAATTCATCCACAGTCATCTCAAACATGGCGGTTGTAATGTAATGGTCTGGGGCTGCTTTGCTGCTTCAGGACGACTTGCTGTAATTGAACCATCCATTCTGCTCTCTACCAGAAATATATCCTGAAGATTAAGCTCACTTGGGTAGACCAAGTCCATGTCAGAATGGCTCAAAAACAAAATGAAGGTTTTGGAGTGACCAACACCAATGAAATAGCAGATAGGCTGGCCTTTTATTTCATTTAAGAATAAAACGAGGAGCTCGATCATTCAGAAAAGCTTCGTAGTAGAGCCGCTACTCCTCTACATGGAAAGAAGCCAGCTAAGATGGTTCAGGCCTCTGACTAGGAAGCCTGCTGGGTGTTTTGAACACGTACTACTGGGAGAAGGGCTATACTCAGGACATACTGGGAAGATTATATCTCTCAGCTGGCTTGGGAATGCCTTGGTGTTTCCCCGAAGGAGCTGGAGGAGGTGATCAGGAAGGTGAACTGTGACCAGACCAGATACACAGCAGATAATGGTTGGATGGGTGATGGATGTTAATGAGGTTGTGTTGTGGGGCAGGTCTACATGTGCCTTGGAATTTATTGTTGCAACACACAAATCATGAGCACATTACTCTAAAAATACTTTGTAGACTCTCATTGACCAACATGGAGGCAAATTTTATATCCTTAAAAGTATGGACCATGTAAGGAGAAGAGAAACTGTTGTTAAAGGCCCTCAGCCTGAACGTACTCATGCTAACATGCTGGTACAGGAAGTTGCATATAACTTGGCCTTACTCTTTAGACTGTTGAATCTGAGCCAAACCCTTTTCTAGACTGCGTGAAAGTATCTGATAAGGCCATGGGACAAGCTACATGCTAGTGGAGCTTACTCCAAAGAAAAGAAAAAAAGCTTGGTCCCTCCGTCTGATGATACAATTAAAAGAAGAGCTGATAACATGTCAGATATCACAGACGTTTTTTTGTTTTACAGGTGTGCCTGTGGGTTCATCTCGTCCTATTTAGTCACACACAAACAGAAGAGGAGAAGCATTCAAAGTCATTGCATAGCTGAGTGTAATAAAAACTTCCTAAATGTTAATGCAGCTAAAGCTTTGTCTTCAATGACAGTTTTTGGTTTTAACTAAATAGCTTTTGATTCATGCCCTGATGAATCTCTCCTTATATATTTTTTCTTACAGATGAAGCACAGGGTTCCAAATATGGACTAGCTCTGTCTTCCTCTAGAAAAAGAGGTAGATGCAGAAAGAGAACTGATAGAAAGAGGCTACGGAGGGAGCCTCAGGGCCAGCTGCAGGCAAGCAGCTGAGGGCTGGTGCAGGGACTGATGGCCTCCAGTAGCACTGTGAGGGAGTCTTTTTTGACAAGCATATGTCCTTCAGTGTCCATATTAAACAAATATGTAGGACAGATTTTTTACATTTGTGCAACAGCTCTAAAATGAGAACCATCCTATCTCACACTCAGAAAAATAAAGGTGCCAACTGGAACCAAAAGTGGTTCTTTAGACTGATGCCATAGAAGAACCCTTTTTGGTGCCACAAAGAACCTTTCAAACAATGGTTCTTTGAAGAACCATTTCTTTCAGTGGTTCATTGAAGAACCTTTAAAGGTGCCCCAAAGAACCATCAAGAAATGGTTCTTTGGGGCACCTTTAATGGTTTTTCAAAGAACCTTTTTAAAAATGGTTCTTTAAAAGAACCATTTTAAAGAACCTTTTTTGAGTGGTTCTTTAAAAAACCATTTTAAATCTTTCAAAATAAAATGCATCATAAATTGAATTTGAGTAGGGTAAAATAAATACGAGCACAGCATAGACATATATTAATGGTTTATTGTCATTTTGTAGTTACCAAAAGACAAAAAGGCATTTTAACCCTCAGCACAACATCACTACTAATACATGTCACATATTAGTGTTTTAAACAGTAATAATTAAATATATTTGCTATACTATAAATAAATATATATAAATACTATAGCTACAGATAACACAACAAATAATACATGTATTGTTTAATTAATAAAACATCAGAAAGTGATAAAACACATTAGAAATAGCAATAGCTTCATAACAGACCAATAAATCAACACATTTTCATCAGCAGATGTTTGCATGTTCAGTAAAAACATTTCAACAACAAGTTTATGATTAAAATGATCAATGAACTTCAGCCTTACGCTATGTAATGTACTTTTCATGTTGTACTCATGGTCCTTTGTTAGTCCAGTTTAGGACAATGTCTCTGACGTATGTTTCATATCAAATATATGTCATATCAAAACAAGCCCACACCTGCAGTTGTTTCAGTTTTTCACTGGTGTTTCCTGTCAGCTGGTCAACCTCACTCAGGCGGACATCCATATCAGCCAAACAAATGACAAGTTCCTCCCTTTGAGCTTCAAATCCCTCCCACTCTGAGACAAGGAGCTGAAAGAGAGAGAAAAGAGTCAATTATAAAGAAGAGAGAAAAGTGAAACCCTCCTCAGAAGGTCTGACTCGCATACCTGCAGTTGACCTGTGATGGACTCCAGTTTGGCGTTCACGTCATCCCTCGTCGATGCCAACAGCCGAGTCTGCAGGGTGCCCTGGAAGAGCTGAGTTAATGTTCGACTCCTCCTGGTCAGGCTCTCCAGCTGGATGACCCGAGGTCTCCCCTCTCGCCGCTGCCTCTGAACACACAAACACAAATTGCATCTGAAGCAGGAGGTGCAGATTTTTTTTGCTATTCTTTTCTAAATCCAGGCTAGATCACGTGGAGGTATTTGGAAAATTGTTTTGGCCAGTGGACGACTGTTGTCTTGCAGAAAGTCAAATCAATCAAACAAATGCTATACACAATCAATTCACAAGAACACATTGTAAAAAATAAGTCCAGTTCTTGCCTGATTTCAAGTGAAATCTGCATCAAAACAGGGTAAAATGAGTGTTTGCAGCAAATGTGAGCACAAAGCCTCACTTTGTACAAGCCTGCTATTACAGTTCTCCTCTATGCAGACGACTTTCCTGTTTTCAAGGCACAACTTGGATCTGCTGTACGAATCTTATGGATACACACTAAATGAAATAATAGTGTGCATGACTCCAGATTCTGATCCCTCATCCTAATATGGTCCCAACATAGCAACAGCAATAATGCAAATGTTGAGGCTTCAAAATACAAAGTCCATAAACCAATGGCTGACATGGGTTTTATCATAAGGGTGATAAATATACAGATTTCAGTCTGTCTTAGAGATTTGATGTTCATTTACCTGCAGATGCACTATCACTTAAACCCCCACGGATCGCCATTTGGCGTTTTCTACCTTTAAAACCCGGAGAGCAGCCAAATGGCTTTTAGCTAGGCTTTAGCTTCAGCCAAGTGGAAGCTAAATTGGCTAGTCATTCATATGTAAATTGGGTCGTTATCTGGGAATTCTGGAGGGAGGGGAGTGGGGGTGTGTGATTGAGGGCGTGGGGGAGCTGCTAAAAGCTGTGCACTTCCTTTTGTGTTTCATCTTGATGCATTCTCAATCATCCAGGGAAATAAATCTCCAAAAGTCACCAACTTGGAGTGTTTCAGTTTGCCATCTTAGGGAGAAATCAACACACATGGGTGTATGTCCTTTGTTGCTGAGATTTATTGATAAAAACAGTACAAAAAAACCAACCATTTGTACACATATTTACAAATGGCCTGCTGAGTGGTGCATGGAGCATGTTCATTGGTTCATGGACCTCCCTGAACTAATGGCATTTATTGCAAATGTCATCTTGCGGGGGATTAACAGGGTTCCATCTCTAAATGACTGCTGGTGGGCAAACCTGGGAAACCCACAGATAATTGGAACTATGGCACGAAACCGCTTCCAAGACATCATGCAACACCTACGCTTTGATGACAAGTCCACCCGCAGTGATCGAGCAAAGACTGATAAGTTCGCTGCAATTTCCAGTGTGTGGGGATCATTTGTCACCAACTGCATCACGTGCTACAACCCTGGTCTACATATCACCGTTGATGAACAGCTTTTCCCATCAAAGAAAAGCCTTCAGTTGATCCAAAATGCTGCAGCTAGAGTACTAACAAGACTGGAAAGAGAGAGCATATTTCTCCCAATAACGTCTTTTCTTCATTCTCCCTTTATTGTTCATGTTCCCTGTTAAACCTAGAATCGAATGTAACCCTCTACTGTACACATTTTAATAGTACATACTAAAAATTACTTAACATCATTTACTGACTCGCTTTGGGCCATTTTATTGACAAAAACCAATTTTATATTTCAGACACCCCCTCCCCAAAATATTTTTGTTGCCTAGGGGCAACATTGTGCAATACAAGAAAATGATCAGTTCAACAAATTTTCTTCCCACTAAGGCCAAAACACTTACTCACAGTGGGTCATATGATTGTTGGGTTTTCTCTGTTTTCTTTGTATTATTGCAGGGTCTTTACTTTACAGTATAAAGTGCCTTGAGGCAACTGTTGTTTTGATTTGGCGCTCTATAAATAAAACTGAATTGAATTGGACTCTGGTGTTAGTTTCCTGGTCTTTGTGCACCCACTGTTGAAGGCAAGTGTCAAGTGAAATCCTTATTTTTGCATCTATCCCTTTGGTATAACTAAAAAACAAAGACCCACAATGCTGCGTGTTACAGATGTCAATGTGACAAGCACAGGAAAAAACTGCATCATGTAAAAGAAACTAATGGCACCTGGGAAACCTAGAGGTGCACAGCCCAGAAAATCTGTCAAAACACTGTTTTTGTTCAGGGACACATCTGCATTAGGCGGGTGCCTCATTTCTGGCTGTTTTCTCACAAAGCAAACTGCATTGATATTGTGAGAGCTGTCACACGAAGCGTAACAAAAATAAAGCTTTGTGTGACAGCTCCTTGCTCCGCTAAGCCGGAGAACACGGTTGGGGAAAGGACATTACAGGAACACAAAATTACTACGAACCTTAAAGAAAACCTCCCTCAGTCCACCCCCTCCCCTGTTTTGAGTCAGTTTTCACACCACATCCTGTCAACACTGAGCTGCTAACACCTCCAGTAGGAAAGTACCAGAAGTCAAGTATTGTTACCGAAAAGGCAATGCAGTGTCTCAGTTGCAGCAGATGCTTTGAACATAAACCACAAACTGATCACTGGCTCATGGTAGAGAGGACACATCAAAGGGTCTGCTCTGACTTTATGTTCTTTAAGATAAGCTTTATGCATCGGTGACTCTGCCAGCAGCAGAAGTGCTGCATAAAACAATGTCTCATCTTCCCATACAATATGCATATTTACCATTCAGAGGGCAGCTTTCGACTGGGGATTACAGCAGAGGGGGTGCACCAATCTACACAAGAGAATGACTAATATAAATCTCCACCCAGAGGGCTGAAAGCACGCATATAATAACACGGTGTTTCAAAGTGATTGCTCGCTATTCATCACCAGTGAATTCTCCGAGGCTCTAAAGCCATCATAAACTTACAGTAACTACTCTTTTAGCTCACCCACCTCTGTAATTGCTTTGATAGAAAATTACTGGAAAGTGAGCTCAGGTGTAGGATCAGCACACATACAGTAACAACAGATAAATCTTGGCCTCTGCCGGCCTCCAGCAATAACTGCAGAGATGTGATTAAACAGATAAACCAAGTTTAACCACTGGTCCTTTCAAGATTATAGACTTAAATGATGAGACTTCTAACGTTACTTATTCTGGAAACACTACAGTGAATCAAATAAAAACTGCAATCAGGCCTTTGTAATTGACAATGAGTCTTTCACATCACTGTGGAGGAATTTTGTCCTGCTTTTCTTTAAAGAATAGTTTTAATTCAGCTACTGTTACGGGCCTGTCTGTATTTTGAATCAAGGTGTCTGGATTTTGCTCCATATGTGTGTTCTGTGCCTTTAAGTGTCTGTGCAGGTCCTCTTTCTGATTGGAGAGCTGGTAGCTGCTGATTGGTTCCCATTATCAAGTGGCCGGTTTAAAAACCCTCTCCAACAGCTGTTCCCTTGGCAGCAACAGCAGACCTGCCCGTGGCATCCAAACTCTCAGTGACAAATTTTTGCATGTGTCTCCTGTACCGGGACGTAACAGCTACACTGGAGGGTAGTGATGGCCAAATGAAGCTTTCCGAAGCACTGAAGCTTGTATTGAAAAACGGTTCATTACTCGAAGCTTTTCAACACAGTCCTCTCCGGTGACATCTGGTGGTGAAAATTTTGAAGAGCAGCTTGAATCTGCAAAATAAAACGGACTGCTCAATTATCACTGCTCACTCAAGAGTGGAGTTCTCTCTGATATTGGGCCACCGTTCCGTTGCTTTGAACATGTAATTGGTTTTGTTTTCTCGATTGGGGGGCTGAAAAAAATGTAATGCGTATTTGCGTAATACATTTTGATCAATAAACTTTCCCTATTTAAACATGCACTATGGTGGCCTTTCTTTGCTCATAACTCCTTGATGTTGGTAAATACAATAAGTGAGCAATATATATAATATACATATGATAATGCACAGCACATTATGGAGTATGCCCCTGCTGTGAAGTCCTGCCTCCATCTACTTGTCGTTTAATCACTGGACAGCTGGACAGGTTCATACAAAATATTAGATTAGGCCAATTGTCCTATACATATTTTTGACCTAGGGGTGGGATTGATTGTGAACTGGAAAGGGAAAATGCTTAGGGAGCCGAGTACGGCTGCATCGTCACTGATTTGTAGAATCATTTTGATTCGATACAGGATCCGATTCAATTTGATTGGAATCTGGAAAGTTTTGCCTCAGTCAGAAATATTACAAGTCTGATCATTTAACAGTATATATCCATAATTTCGTATCTATTAAAAGAAAGCTGACACATGTGAGACTTAATTAGAGATGTAAACAGAGAGTTATGAAACCTGCAGCTGCAGAAGCCAGCGAAAAAAAAAGAGGCAAACACAGCGCGGACCCGCCGACACATCAAAATCTGACTCTGACGCGTCGGGTCCGCGCTCTGTGTTCACGTTTGTATGCAGAATCCGTAAACCTGCTCCCAGTTACTGTTTTAGCTGTATGGTGTTTGACGACATGTTGTGAGGTTTAACCTGAGATGCTGGCGTTTCAGGCATAATAACGTTAATTTACAAATCGACACGGGATTTTAATGAATCAATATCACTTTATTCAATTTAGCATGGATTGTAATCAGAAAGGCGATAATCAAAACCCACCCCTAATCAAGAACTTGCAAAGTAAAAACATGATCAATGTAAGGTAGCCCTTTTGTTATTTACAGTTAACAAGAGGATTAGTGTTACTGTGCGCTGGCTGAGTCTGTTTCTTTTCTTAGAAATAGTTTCTCCTGCCCTGGAGAAAATCCACTTGCATGGAACAGAAGAGGCTGTGGAGTGCAGGAACTACACTGTAAGCTGGTAGATATGCAGGTATTCCTGGGTCCTGCAGACTATCACCTAAAAACAATAAACAAAATGATTTTCTAAACTGTGTAGCAATGTAATGTACGTATAGTGTCAAATACATTTTTGTAGTCTTCATTAGCTTTAATTCACATGGAAGTGTTCCTAAAGTCATATGCTGTAATGATATTTACATTATGAAAACATGATTTTGGACATTTCAAGTTTTTCACTTCGGCAGATAAAATGAATTGAGCAAAATCAACTCAAAATATTCCCACACGCCAGAACATCCTCTCTTCCTCGCTGGCTCCATATCTGTCAGTGGAATGATCACCTCGTCGCTATCTGTCACCATCAACACACTCCACGAATCCCGTGGATGATTCACTTCCTTATATCTGTTTGAATCAGGTACCGAAGCAGTTACGTGCGTAATGAAGCTTCGGACGTCACTGGTCACGTGACTTTTGCCAAACGAAGCAAGCCTCGACACAGTGCTTCTGAACCAGTGTGTTGTTTTTTTCGACACACGCTCCGGAGCGTCAGCTTCAAGCGGGCCATCACTACTGGAGGGTTTTCCAGCAAGAACAGTCTGTTTTGTCATGCCAAAACATCTCAATCAGGTTTAAGTTTGGAGTTGACCACTCCAAAACCTTCATTTTGTTTTTGAGCCATTCAGACATAGACGTGGTCCACCCAAGTGAGCTTAAGCTTCACAAAACAAACTGATGGTTGAACATGCTCCTTCAGGATTTTCTGGTAGAGAGCAGAATTGATGGTTCCATCAATTTCAGCAAGTCATTCTGAAGCAGCAAAGCAGCCCCAGACCATCACACTGCCACCACAATCTTTGACTGTTGCTGTGATGTTCTTTTGACCAAATACTGTTAGTTTAATGTCACATGTAACAGGACACCAACCTTCTAAAAAGTTCACCTTTTGTCTCATCAGTCCACAGAATATTTCCCCAAAAGTCTTGGGGATCATCAAGATGTTTTTTTGGAAAATGAAAGATTAGCTTCTCTGTTCTTTTGAGTCAGCGGTGGTTTTCTCCTTGAACTCTCCCATGGATGCCATTTTTGCCCAGTCTCTGTCTTATTGTTAAATCATGAACTGAAACAAGTGAGGCCTGGAGTTCTTTAGATGTTGTTCTGGGTTCTTTAGTGACCTCTTCTTTAGTAGGCCAGCCACTCCTGGGAAGGTTCACCACTGTTCCAAGTTTTCTACATCTGCAGATGTTGACTCTCAGCGTGGTTCATTGGAGTCACAAATCCTTAGAAATGTCTTTGTAATCCTTTCTACAGTGATGGAGGTCAGTGACTTTGTTTCTCATCTTTAGATCATGGCATGATGTGTTGCTTTTTGAGCTCTTTTAGTCTACTTCACTTTGTCAGACAGGTTGTATTTAATGATTTCTTGATGCAACAGGTCTGGCAGTAATCAGGCCTGGATGTGGCTGAACTAAACAGAACTCAGCTTTCCGAAAATGTGGCTAATCACATTTGATTATTTGTTAAACAAGCAGAAACAAATACTTTTTCACATACGATTGAAGAATAGGTTTAGATAACTTTTTTCAAGTATTACATTAAAAAAATTAAAACATTAATAAAATAAAAAATTAAATTTGAAAACTGCACTTTGTATCTTTGCCTAAAATTTAAAATTGTTTTTGATGGTGTGAATCATGTGTGACAAATATGCAAAAAAGTAAAAAAGTAAAAAAAAAAAAAAAACAAGGAAAGGAAAGGAAAATATAAATGTTTTCAGAAGCGAATCAATATACATGTAGAGCAGTAGGTATTCAGTGCAACAGGTCTCACCTGGGGTGTGGGGTTTGGGCCATTAACAGAAAAAATAATGATGGAAAATGCTCGTTATCCCTTCCTGTTAGTGCATAATTAGTCATTAGCCAGAGTAATCTGGACCTTAGAAAGGAGGCGGATGAATTGAATTGATTTAAGTTTTTTGTTTGTGCTCATGTACTGTTCAAGAACTTGTAGAAAGCACTTAAATCATTAATCGGGTATTGATAAATGAACTAATCAAGTTGAAAAACTCTTATTGACATGCACTGGCAGTCACACAGGCGTAGAGACTGGTCAGCCACCCGTTGCCACCCATCCGCTTTTTAAGTCCGATGTCATTAGCTGTTTCCGTCAAAACTCCTAATACTGTGGCATCACTGAGAGTTAAAGCTGTCTAAATTTTTTCATTAAATTTTTAATAAAATGATCAGTGTGGCTGCTCTCTCCTAGGTGTAACAATAAAGTTTAACATGCAGGAATCCATGAAAAACAGGATTTATGAAGTTTAATGGAGTAAAAAGTTAGCAGGGAGTTAGCTCGCTAGTTTCCATCTAAAGATGACATACCATGTTCTGACTGAAGGATTTCTGGAAAACTTGCGTGGCAGGAAAAACATGCTGAAAACAGACCAAACTTCAGTCCGGAGATAATCCACTGTGGAATTATATAGTATTATATAGCTTTTTAGCATTATACTTTTTAGCATTGTACTATTTAAACATTATACTTTTAAGCAGGCCCCTGTGTGACCTTAGGAGCAAGAATAGTTGAAGTAACATCACAGGAAAAAGATGCATAAGTGAGATACTAAGAAATATACAGAAGTTACGGGGGGGCAAAAGGGCAGCGTTAAGAACAGTCGAACACCTTGGATAAGTATACACTAGAAAAGCAGAACTAAGGAGGAGAGCGTAAACTCCCGGCGCAACACACTTGACACCAAAAAGCGCACACTCATGACACTTGACATGACCCGCACACACACACACACACACACACACACACACACACACACTGCAGATAGAAACATGTACATCATACACACACATAAACAATTAAGACATGCATTTAAGAAAGGGGTTAAAGATGCAAGACCTTTATTTTATTATTTTATTTTATTTTTTGTTTCACACATGGTACATCAGTAATGCATTCCCATACACAACCTTCCTTTCAATTAAAGTAACACTGTTTCCATGCATGAAAAGGAGCAGGAAGAAGAATAAATTCTTATTGATACCTGCCCCCTATCTGTGATAATATAAGTAGGCAACCAAAATTACACTATGAAAATTTTCTGCACATAACAAAACCAAACAAAACAAAGCAAACAGAAAAATATACTCAACAATGAGCAATACCACTAAATATCAAACTGAAAGGATCATTTTTCTACAATTAAATTCTATTCTTTTCAACTTCTTCATATTGGTTTATCATTTTATTCTTATAGTAGATTTTAAATTGAGAAACATTTATACAACACTTAAGATGATCATTGAGAGAATTCCAGTTTCTTATGCTTATGACTGTTGGACACATTTGCCTTTGTGTGGTTCGAGCAAACCGATGCTTAAAATAAAACTTCCTTCTGCCGTCTCCATTTTCTGAACACAATACAAATAAACTTTGTAACTTAAGAGGTAGTGTTTTGTTTTTCGCCCTAAACATAATAGTTAAAGTCTGTAATTTTACTATGTCTTAATAATTTCGATTTTATAAACAAATTATTAGTGTGTTCTCTATATTTAACATTATGCATAATTCAACGCGCTCTCTTCTGTAACAAATGTAATGGTTTCATATTAGTCACACATGTATTCCCCCATACTTCAACACAATAACTCAGATAGGGTAGAAACAATGAAAAATATAATATTCTTATTGTCTTGTAATCTAATATATATCTTACATTACCCAGGATATAAATACTTTTAGCCAACTTTTTTTTAACATGTTCAATATGAGATTTCCATGTTAACTTGTCATCCACTATTACACCCAGAAAACAGAATTCTGTCACTCTTTCAATTAACACTCCCTCTATAGAGAATACTATCTCTTCCTCCCTTACACGGTTTCCGAACATTATAAACTTTGTTTTTTCAAATTTAGTGATAACTTATTTACATCAAACCATTTTTAATTTTTTTTCATTTCAATAACCATAACTTTAGCCAATTCTTTCAAGTTTTCTCCGGAACAATAAAAATTTGTATTGTCTGCAAACAAAACAAAATTTAACATTTTTGACACATCACAAATGTCGTTTATATATAAATTAAAAAGTTTTGGTCCTAAAACAGAACCTTGAGGGACCCCACCTTCTATTTTCATTCTATCAGATGAATTGCCTAAACACTGCACATACTGAAACCTATTATCTAAATAACTGCTTAACCAGTTCAATACTATTCCTCTCACACCATAAGTACTTAAATTAGAAATCAAGATGGAGTGTTGCAGAGTGTCAAAAGCTTTTTTTTTTTAAATCAATGAATACCCTATAGTATATTTATTATGTGTTGCTGATGAAATGCCTTCAATAGTAGTCATTAATGCTATTGCTGTTGATCTGTTCCATCGAAATCCGTAATGACTTTCACTTAACAGTTGATGTTTTTCAATGAAACTATCAAATCTTTGTGCAAAGAGTTTTTCAAGCACTTTAGAAAACTGTGATAGCAATGATACTGGTCTATAATTATTAAAACTATGTCTGTCTCCTGATTTATAAAGGGGGACAACTTTTGCCACTGTCATTCAGTCAGGAAATACACCTGAATAAAATGAGAGATTAAAAATATAACAGAGAGGTTTGATTATACAATCCAAGATCTTTTTTACAATGACCATGTCTAACCCATCACAGTCAGTGGATGTCTTGTTTTTAGATTTTGCTACAATAGCTATGATTTCTTTTTCAGTAATTTCCCCTAAAAACATAGACTGTACCACTCTGCTATCTCCTTTCTCCTAAATAGGTAGGTTAGGTTGCCATGGTCACCTGTAGTTTGCACAGAAGACGATCGTTAGTGAAACTGTGACGCAAAGTAGAGACAGAGGCCGTTTGCTTTCAAAATAAAAGTTGCATCTTTAGCATTGTATTGGTTGCAGCAGTAAGGCAGATCCTTTACAATGAAGGCGACTGTTTTGTTGTGTTATAGTGTAAGGTTATCGAAACAATGCCAGGGTGAAGCCATGCTACCATTACAGTCAAAGCGTGTGACTTATCTTTTGCCCAGACATGGTATCGAGTTGTTTTTATCTCATATAAACACACTTTTTGATTTCTGCTCCTCTTCACATGATTAGAAACTGTGGAAGGTTAGAGTGGGCAGGAGGGCTTTGCTTTTGTCGCAGACCTTTGATAAAGGCTGACAGCCCACTCCTCTAGCCAGACCATCATCCTCATCACAGACTGTTCACTCCCACACCAGCAGCAAGACTACTGCAGAAAAGAAAACATTATTTACTTTGCCTGCCACTAGAAATAGCTTTCTCCATCATGTTTCCCTCATCTCTATCAATAGCATCTCTTCCCGCTTTATATCATCCCCTCCATCTGGTGAGGGGATGAAAACACATCCCTGCAGGCTCTAGTAGCACAGCAGGAATGACCCACAAGTATTTACTTCACAGAGCAAAGCAGGGATGTTAATCAAACCAAGTCATCAGTGGTGAGGCAGCATGTTCTGTAAATCCAAATCCACAGAGTGGGAGATTCTCCAGAGTATTTCAAACAAGACCGATGATTAAACTACCAGAAAATTAAAATGCAAACCGAGAAACATTTAACAATTTTCCAAGATAAAGGGTATATGATTTGGGTAAATAAAAAAGAAATACCCAGCAAAAGTCAAGTAAGTATACACAAATGCATATGGTTCTGCAAAAGAACAATTCCTCTTTTTCTGTCAGGGGACCACCTCAGACAGGACTCCGATTGGGGTTAAATACCTGCGAACCTCCATCGAATCTGAAGAAGCTCATTGGATAAAAGGGGAAACATCTTCACAAACATAAAAGAAGTCCAGTTGCCTCCAATGACAGCACTTGATGGTAGTCGTTTTGCAGCACACAGACAACAACTACCATCAACCTGATGTGATGAAAATACTTTTGTTTGTTTGTTTTTTTACACCAAAATCAGTTTATTTCAGTGAATTCTACTTAAATCTGCTTCTCTACAGAATTGTGTGAAATCTTGATGAACAAACTTATGATACTGAACAGCTTCAAACCGAATTAATGCCTGACCCCATGCCAGAAACTCAAATATTAGCTGTCTCATCAGTTAATTTCACATTAATCCCCTCTGCCACATTATTCCTTCAAAAGTGGTAAAACATTTTATTAGAAATATTGTGACCACCTAGGAAGCTAAGTGCTTGTGTATTTCCAGACTCATAGATGACTGTCTGCTCCTGATATAAGGCATATCTGATATGTGAACATTAAATTTGCCATTCGGTCTTTGCATTCTTCAGTGGTAACTCTGTGCAACATACAGTAGCTGTTAATTTACATTAATCTACATGTTAATCTGAACCTTTTTTTTGTTCACGTGGACTTGATGAAAGGGGGGAGTTGCTAAGTTATCTAGCATCTTTGTTACCAAGCTGCATTCATTGAGTTTACAGGTGCAATGCAGAGACATACATATCTGCTAATCAGGGCTGAGTAAAAGACTAATCAAATATTAGAATTTGACTTACCAAAATTGAAGAAAAAACTTTGATGATCTGTACCACACAGCAAACCATATTCTTTGTCAGATGAGGCATTAAGAATGTTCCAAATGGCTCCAAAAGCACAGACATAGTGAGGAGGTCCAGTTTAATGACTCGAAGCAGTGGATGAGGCATACCAGACACCGACATCCTTGACTCAATTATTCAGTTGGATAGGTTAGGGAAAAAAAGTTCACCCCACTCAGAGTTGTTATAAATGTGGAAACTATCCAGAAAGGCCACCCTGCAGTTTCTGAACTCTTTTTCAGTTCTGTCACACCTTGATTTGGACATAAGGTAGAACTGGAATTTACCAGCTAATGCTAGCCCCAACTAGCTAGCTTGGTTAGTAAAGGGCATCTTTTGCAGAAATGTGATCACTAACCACGCAATGTTAACTTGTTTGCCATAGTAGATGTGTGACAATCAGGGTGACAGTGTACAATCAGGTGAATTAGAACCCAGTCACACAGGCCTCCCACAGGGCAGTTTCAGGAAAAGTGATTTCCAAATGATTTATAAACCATGCCAACAGACTTGTCAGTGACCCTCTGGTAATCACTGCCGCTAGGGAAAAACCTATATTCCTCAAGTGTTTGGCAAATGTTTCTTGGAAATTGCTTGTTTTTCTCTGTCAACTGGTAAAAACTTCTTTGTGTCACTGTTTTTGTCACTAGAACATTGCTACGGTTGTAGTTTGAATGAAAGTGACGGACTTCTCTACAAACACTGTACAGATACTTCCCAAGCTGTACTGAAACTGTTAAATATGCAACACAAACTGGAAATGGGGAAGGTTTGCCTTTTCCGGCTGTAGCACTGATGTAAAACAATAGTTTGCGTCGTACATTGTCATGTTGAATTGCCGCTTGGCTTCTAGCTACCAAGGATTTGTAGACATGCATGTAAAATAGAAGGAAGCAATGGAGGATTTTGGTGAAGTACATTTTTGCAACTGATTTGAGCAAAAGTCAGCAAGCTCCAGGAACCACTTGACTTGTTGGCTCAGGAGTACACATTTTCCCCCAGCAACCAGAGGTTGTATTATGATATGGCTGACAAGACTAAGTTTGGCAAGAAAAAAATGGCTCAAAATGTACAATAAACAAAACAAAAAACCCCAAAACAGGAGAATTGACCCCTTACCATGTTTTTGATTGGCCTGACACTGAACAAGACAAAATAGCTTATATCTTTTACTAAAATTATACCACCTATAATGCACAATTTGAAGCCCTAATGAAGTTTACCCTCTACTCTTAAGTTAGATTTAGCTACCAAATTTATCCCATGCACAGGTGTTATGTTAGCTATGTATACTAAAACAATTTTTAGCACTGGGCTGCAAACATGCTGAAATCTGCTCATCATTACAGAGCACAAAACAGATTTGTACATTTTTCAGGTGCACTTTACATGCTGACATGTTAATGCTATCGTCCTTGTATTAGCATGTCAATCAGTCACGTCCACTACTAAAAATCAGAGATGCATTTAAAGTGTCAGATTTAGTAGTTTTATAATTGATTGTAAAATTTGGGTTTTGCTAATTAGGTTTTAAATTTTGTTCAACATGCTAATGCAAGAATGTTAAACAAGCTAGGATGCTAACACAAGTTGCCCAAAGTAGAGTAAAACCATTTATTCTTAAACTATCAAAACCATGTAAAGTAATACGTCGTTTTAAATAAATCTGTACCTATCCAGAATAGTTTTATAGTTATATTTAGTATATTTTTTATACTTGCTATATTACTAAAGTAAACGTGTTTTATTATATATTTTATGTATTGGTGCAAAGAATTACAAGTAAAGTTTAATTGTTATTTTAAAGATGTTGAAATGAGGCATTACATTTTTTTTAATGTTACATTCTCTTTGTTCATAAAAGTATGAAAAAATTATAAAATAATAATAATAATAACAATAATAAGACCCTCTGACTGGAGATTGTGTACAAAGTTAATTATGTAGAATATTTATTTATGACATAAAATCCTTTTTAAAGTACCAGCATTCTCTCTTAACTTCCACTGTCACAATGACTGCATTTTCAGAAAGGCACTCCAACATAAATTCCCTCCAGAAAAATTGTCTTTCTTTTCTTTTCACCCTCAAAGTGACACTGAATCAAAAATAAGCATTATCCTGTCACATCTGCAGCACATTGTTCCAATGATCAAAACGCTGTTAGCAAGAGTGGCTATAAAATTCATTGCATAAAAATCCAACACTTGCACGATATTGCACAATAAGACACCATGTAAGATTGCAATCCCCTGTGTCTACTGAGATAACTCCCCTAATTTTTAAAACTCCTGTTGTTCACTGAAACAAAGAAATGTTGTGGAATTAAGTCAGAAGTGGGCTGTTAATCACAAGTGTGGTTACCATCAGTGGCTTGGGGCTGTTGATGGGACGTGGCAGAGCTTATGTTAAGTGCTCTCACTCTTTGAGTGGTTAAGCTTATCAAGATTATCCATCTACCCATCCATCCATCTTCTTTCATTGATCCAATTCAGTCAAATCGAAAATAACTTTGGTGAGATAAATGCAGTGGAGAGAAAATATATCTCAGAAATGTTGTGTACTCGAAGTATAAAGTGGCATTCAAACTACCCAAAGCTTGCACCTTGAGTAAAGTAAACAATATCACCTGAATTGCATTTCGGCTGTTCTTGTGATTTTCTTCACCTCCTGCGGGGCTCCACAGTCTGAAGATGAGCTGGGCTTTCAAAGCCAGCCTCTGCATAATTATCCTCATGTATTCCTGCAAACACGGCCGTCCCAACCATTTGTGACTCATCAGCATTGTATTCAAGCCGTACGAGACGTGTAAATAGGATCTCTGGGAGCGCATTAATCAGCAGTCTCAGCCTGTTTCAGCCTCGGTTATGCAATCAAGTATAATAGCTGCACTCATTTTACTGAATTCATTTTCAGCACATTCAGGTAAAGTTCAGCAAGTGCAGCAAATCAGACCCTGTGGTCAGAAAGAGTTTTCACTGACTAGAATCCTAACTGTTTCGTAAATGGCAGGAATTATCAGAAACCTGTAAAACATATTTAAATTCTAAATAAAGGCATATTAAGATGCTAAAACATAGGGTCTATTTTAAAGCAGTAATTCGAACATTTGCTTGTCACAAATTCAATATGAACTCCCAAGGTTTGGGTGAAAGAAAGAAAATTAAAAGGCATGGCTTGTTACTGCAGAGCTTTTGTACTGAGAAAAACCAGTACGTTTACCTAATTGTGGTTATTGTAAATACGGTAAATATCAGCTTTATCAGCAAAATAAATTACCTAGGTTAAAGATGTCCTCGTGTAAATTGGGAATTATTTTGAGGATTCTGTTTTTTTTCTGGTTTTTGATTCTAATCTAATCACAGAATCATATCGTGGTTTCAGAAATCAAATAAAGACTTGATCCAATGAGTAGCAAAGCTTTACAGACAGATTACACAAAAACTTCAGACTTGCATTTGCATGCGCAAAGGGAATTAAGTGTCTCCATTTCTTTAAAACTGTGAGAGATGGCATTGGCTTTGGTGACAGCAGTGTCTTAAACCTGCGTTGTTTTTAATGTCAGCAGGAGGCGACTCCTCTGGTCTCAAAAAGAAGAAAATTGTTTACCGAAGTCAAGTCCAGTGGTTGTTTCACTGAAAGTCTTTTTGCATCCAAGACTTTCACCTCCTGTGTGTCGTTAAAAAGAATGGCAGGTTTAAAAGAGTCAGGTTTCGGCTTCACCTTTCTATGCTGAGGAGATAGTAACATAAATTATTAGAATCCTGGACCATATATATATATTAGGGGTGCAACGATACACAAAATTCACGGTTCGGTTCGGTTCGATACTTTGGTGTCACGGTTCGATATTTTTTCGATACAAAAAAATGTTCATGCCTTTTTAATTTGTCATTTATTAAAATTATAAATATATATGTTAACTCAAAAGTACAGTTTTTAAATTTAACCCTAACCCTTGTGCGCGTTTTTTATTTTGACAGCGAATGCGCACCTGCGGACCACTTATGTGCAGCCCTGGTTATTTAGCTCGTCATATTGCAGCCACAGAAATTCTTTTGTCCATGAAACCATAAAGCTGCACTTTCTTTTTGCCTTATAGTCTGATTTGTCATAACTTCTCCGTTTTGTGGTAAGCTTTTCTTTGGCTGTCACTTCTTCACCCTGACCTGTCTTATTTGGCTCAGCAGAACTAAAATATATATACTGCTACTTTTACACACGGACTCACATAAGCTCAGCGATTCTCTGCGCGATCAACCTTTCACATGTTTAAGCTTGCTGCGGGAGATTTCACTTGTCATGTTTGCATAGTAAGCTAACGATTAATAAGACGATGTCAGAGGAATTGGTGCACAAATTATCATCACTCACAGATCAGTGCTGTCGCTCTCTATACACAGTTCGCAGGATTGCAAAGTGAAAGCACAAAAACAAGCGCAAATTCAAACACGATTTCAATATGTCACATATTGACAGTGGCTCACCGATGCCAATGACATAATTACCCAGCTACATTTCTGAAAGAATGCAAAAGCATTGACATATATTTTTCCTACAATAGCCCGACGGGCAGGGCAGAGAGATTTTTGTAGCCCGACTGGAAAGATCGCTAGCTCCGGGACGTCGGGCTAGCGATTTTGCAAGCCCTGTATCTGATTGAGGAATCACTCATCTTTGGAAAAGAGAGTTTATTACAGAGAAATGTCTCTTTCCAAAATAAAAGCTATACTATCCGCTTCTTCTGGGCTATATTCTCAGCAGCATAAGGAGAATCATGTGCTAACAGCTGTCTAAATGACTCGGCTAAAGTTAGTAGCATGCTTGTTGTTTTTGTCTTTGCACTAGGATGATGTCGGCATAAATGTGCAGTCATATTCGTTGTGTTCCCACTAGTGCTTTCAGGTTAATCTCGTTGAAATGACCTTAACGCCACAACACGGCAAATCTCCGTTAACGAGCTACCGCCGATCGCCCCGTGCATGGGGCTAGACGGCCAACACGTTAACGAGCTAACTGCGCTAACACACTAGTTCACACCAATGTAATTAAGCATTGCATGGCACATCCAACATACTGTTTTACTTTAGTCCATGACTCGCTTACCTTCAGGGTCATACGTCACATGAAAACCAAAATAATTCCAAACGCCAGATCTGAATGAGGGTGGGGGAGGTCCATCTTGCAAGGAGAGCTTAACTTCTGTCTCGCTAGCTTGCCCTGCGCTCGTCCTTCTGACTATGCTGTCTGTGTTGAGCGCTCAGTGGATCTGCGCTCGACAGTGCAGCCTAGGCGGAGTAGTCGAACACAGATTCACTGAGCGCTCAACACAGACAGCATCGTCAGAAGGAAAGTTGATAAAATAAATTACAAATGTTGTATTGTTCGATACATATGCGTACCGAACCGAAGGCACTGTATCGAACGGTTCAATATCGATACGAATATCGTTGCACCCCTAATACATATATATATATATATATATATATATATATATGACAATTAACTGTTTGAGTAGATTTTTAATCAAAAATGCCAAACACATACCACCTGAAACTCGCGAAAAAGGGACGATCTGCTGAATACCTTTATATGAAAGTAATTTCATGTAAATAACCAGCAGTTGCAGCTCTGTCCAACTTTCAGAGAATATTTGCCTATAAATGAGCAAAATTTGTAGTAAACTGTGGTTATTTTTAGCAGGAATTGGTCTCCATCAGCGGAGTTGACCTTGTGGGAACAGAGACAGCACATCAACATCTCTTCCTCTGATTTGTGGGTGTTCCTACTTTCTCACAGGAACAAGAGGCTGTCTGAGCGCCAGCAGTCGTATATATTTACAGATCTGACAGCGGCTGCCTGACGATTCTGTGACCTGACGCTAAAGGCTGTGGAGGGAGGATTCAGTGTGTGCTTTGTGCCAGGCTGGACTGTCGGGTTGTGTTCAGCTCACTGTGGAGGCTTTTCTTCATGCTGAACAGCTATATTTCTTTTTAGCAGATTAAGCTTTCAAGACATTAGAAAGGAAGTTTTTTAAGTGCCTTTAAAAGTTAGATTAAGTTCTTATAGATATTATACATTCAGCTCATCAAAATGTTCTTTCCAATTCCAAGCATAAAATCTTGAGCTTAATTTTTAATCATGTATGACGGATTTTAGTTCATTTACCTGTGGTGTTTTTGCCCAGCTGTAAATATCATTTTTTTTATTGTAAAATGAACTCACTGGCCACTTTATTAATTACACTTGTTCAACTGCTTGTTATCTAAAAAAATCAAATCAGCCAATCACATGGCAGCAATTCATGTAAACATGGTTGAGACAACCTGCTGAAGTCCAAACTAAGTCCAGACTTGGGAAATAGCTGTTTAACTGACTTTGAATGTGGCATGGCTGTTGGTCTGAGTATTTCAGAAACTGCAGATGTGCTGGGATTATCCCACACAACCATCTCTGTGGTTTGCAGAGAATAGTCCAAAAAAGATAAAAACATCCAGTGAGTGGCAGCTGAAAATGTCCAGGAATAGCCAGAGCTGAGAGTAAGGCGACAGTAATTCAAATAATCACTTGTTACAACCAAGGTATGCAGAAGAGCATGTCTGAATGCACAGCCTTCAGGTAGATGGGATACAACGGCAGAAGAGCCACACCTGATGCCACTCCTGCCAGTTAAGCACAGGAAACTGAGGCTACCGTTCACATGGGCTCACGGACAGAAGATTACACAAACGCTGCCTGACCTGATGAGTCTCGATTTCTGCAGCAATATTCAGATTGTAGGTAGGGTCAGAATTTAATGTAAGCAACATGAAAGCACAGATCCATCCTGTCTTTTCTCAGCGGTTCAGGATCCTGGTGGTAATGTAAAGTCCACTTTGGGTCCTTTAGTACCAACTGAGCATCATTTAAACACCACAGCCTACTGAGTATTGTCGCATGCCTTTATAACCATAACATACTGAACTCCTGTTTGTTGCTTCCATTGCGGTAAGGTAACGTGTTAAAAGCTCAGATCATCTCAAACTGGTTTCTTGAACATGACAGTGAGTTCACTGTACTCAAATGATCTCCACAGCCACCAGAACCCAATACCAGTAGAGTGGCTTTGGCATGTTGTTAAACAGGACGTTCACATCATGAATGGAGCCGACAAATTTGCGGCAACTGTGGGATGCTATCATTTCAACATGGAGAAAAATCTCCGACGAATGTTTCCAGCACCTTGTAAAATCTGTGACAGGAAGAATTAAGATGGCTCTGAAGGCAGTGTGGTGCTAGAAAGCTGTATCTAATGAAATGTCCAAGGAAGGCAAGCAACACATTTTTACAATATTAACAAATGAGGCAGGCAGTGTATAGAGAGTGGCTTGAATGGACTGTGGCTGCATGCCATGGCATGCCAGCTTCTATAGACCAACTCCTTATGATGGGTAGAGTAGAGGTCCGTCATGGGCATTATAGTCACAGTATACTGTATGCTCACATCTCAATGATTTTAGCCTGTGATCTCCCAAAACATGTCTCACACTGGAGATGTCAAATATTTTAAAAAGCCAGCATTTAGGATTTATAACAGTAATAATATAAATCTCCACATTAATGACCTAAAATGTGTAATAAAAACATATTTTTTAAAATGAAGAAAACATAATTAAATTTAGCATACATTTTTTAAAGATTAAAATCTGCATAGTAACTATATGATATTTAAAAATCAGTCATACGGACATAATGTAAACCACACTTCTCAGTGAGATGAGGGTTAAAACAGTCATCTGATGAAAACAGTTACTCAAAAAAATCCCAAACCTGAACATTTCTTTCCTCTAATAATCCTCAAAGGTGATCCGGATTCACATTAATAAAAAGCCAGATTGCAATTTTCCATGTGAAATGTGTTCAAGTGCAGAGGTGTGGACTCGAGTCACATGACTTGGACTCGAGTCAGACTCGAGTCATTAATTTTATGACTTTAGACTTGACTTGAAAAATGTTGTAAGACTTGTGACTTGACTTGGACTTTTACACCAATGACCTGGGACTTGAATTGGACTTGAACCGGTTTACTTGAAAAGACTTGATATTTTACCCCAAATATAAAATTTAACATGCATATTATATAGAGATTGAAAATGTGACGTCATTCACGGGTAGAACCGCAAAGGATTCTGGGAACTCGTGGCAAGCGGTACTAGCGCACGCAGGCTTTTAATTGAAATCAGTTATACAGCGATAAAAAGAAACACAAAAATGTCAAGAAGCTGTTGTATTATTAACTGCAATAGCCGGTCGCATGACAGCCACTGGAAGCCGACGGGTAAAGAGATCGGTTGTTATCGGATTACGTCGTTGAAGAGAAATTGTTCGAGCCATGTTTCCGAAGTAACAAAGACGCGACTGGATTGCAGCCATTCAAAGACCAATTATAACGTCTCAGAACCCTCCAGCTCACAGGTTAGTCTGCTCCAAGCATTTCCACAAAGGTCAGTCTGCTGTTGTAGTTAATGCGTCATTGTTCTTAACATAATTGGTGATGATACGTACGATGGTCTTTACTTTCTACACGGTGCATTTCAAGGTCCTGCACCCATCCGTCGGTAAACTGTACCTGGGCTTGTTGCAGTGACCGGAAGTTACTAAACTTCACGAGTGTATGCGCTCACTCCAAGATATGCATATAAATATGCTACGATGAGATAGCTGACTTCATCTAACTAGCAAATGTTTTCCAGGCTACGTTGGTGATGCAGTTTTTTTTTTTAATGATATTTTTTAAAAAAAATCATTTATTTATGTATGATATTTTTGTCATGCGATTTTAAAGCCGGTCCTACAAGCGCATCCAAGAATAACATGCAGCTTATCTCAGAACTGTCGGTGAAAATTATTCTTGGAGCTAGGTTTAATTGAGCTGCATTTTAAAGAGGTGCAATTTCACAATTTGTGTATATTTTCTAAGTTCACTATTTTGTCATGTGTTGAGAAAAACACAGATTTAAAAATTACATGGTCTAATATTTACATTTAGCATAACTGCAACATGCTTTTTTTCTGGGTTTTTTAAAGACTCGAAAGGACTTGAAATTCAAAATTTCAGACTTGTGACTTGACTCGGACTTTTACACCAGTGACTTGAGACTCGACTCTGACTTGCCTGACATTACTTGAGACTTGACTTGAGACTTGAGGATAAAGACTTGAGACTTACTTGAGACTTGCAAAACAATGACTTGGTCCCACCTCTGTTCAAGTGATAACATTCAGGGACATGAAGACAACACTGCTCACATTGTTCCACACTATATAACAACAAAATCCCTACACGAGATATCCCCAGTGGCCTATCAACAATTTTCCTGCTAAACAAAACAAACTAGGCTTCAACTCGAGTAAGTCCATGAAATGATGTGGCTAAAATAGCTGCAGATAAATCCATATATACACACAGGAGGTCAGAGACATCATGGCAAGGCTATTAGCCCTGCATGGTGATGTCACAGGGTCAGATGTCTGAGATGTGTTTTACGTCCAGCTTGCCTGCTCGGGGAAAATATCAGAGCAAAAGTCAAGGCCGAGCGCAGGAATCATTGCTGGAAAGCAGGCAGGGCTCTGCATGCTAAACAGGCTGACATTTTGCCTGGGAAATCCGAATGGAAACAGGAGTCCCATACTCTGTTTCAACACAAACCAACCAGCTTAAATCCATGCTTATCTGATGGGATACATAAACACAACAGCATAACAAATGAGCTGGGCCCTGCTTGACCTTTGATGGTCATGAAGATGAGGCAGTGTGAACTTACTGGACTCATTTAAAAGACCAGGCTGTAACTAGGGCTGCTCGATTATGGCAAAAATGATAATCACGATTATTTTCACTGAAATTGAGATCACGATTATTTGACGATATTTATTTCGTCCGCCAGAGCTTATATTATTTTTTTTACATGCTGTAGTGCCATTTGTGGGAGCATTTCAAGTTGCTATACATCAATACAACTGTTATAGCCCATATTTTAAAAATGTGTATGCATTAAGTCCATAGTAACTACATTAATTGCAAAAAAGTGCAATAAACTACAAAAAAATTGAAAATCGTTTTTGTTTTTACATATATTTCTACTTGGAGAAATTTAAGAGGTTTATCCCTCAAAACTTTAAATACAAAAAAGTTGCAAAAAATAGTTTACAACAACAGGAAATTTATTTTGAGTGTCTTCATAGTTTTATTTTTGGAGATACAGCAATTTTTATATACTGCAGGAAAAACAAAAAAACAATCCTATGATGCAAATTTGCAAAGAAAACAGCATCAAAATAAACTATTTCCAGCAGTGCAATTCGAGTTCTAAGGCCTACAAGTAAAAAACTACATTTTCCGCAAAAATGACGTCACTTGCGATAGTTCACGTTGACGTCTTTTTCAATGTGGGAAGTGTTAAGAACAGCTGATCGGATCGGCAAAGCGTGTTTCTGGAATATTATGTTTTTGTTCCTGCAAGCTCTTTTTATGCAATTTTTGCAAAGCTATATGTGGAAGGAAACCGTGACCGAGGACAAGCTGATGGCATAAGATGTAAGTACAACTCCTCTGGTTTCATATGGAAAAAAATTTATTGTGCTAGCTTACATGGTTCAGGTTCTACAGGGATTTAAAAATAGTTACACAAAACGAGCATGCTGCTCTGACCGGCTTTAAAGGTTTAACAATAACAATGTATTGAATAATGACTTTAAAAAATAATATAAAATAGTGTGCAAATACTGATAACAGTGCAAATGTTTGCAATATAAGAAATAAATGAAAAATGTGAACTTTGCAGTGTTGCTCTGTGGTGCAGCTACGACACCATAGCAAAGTTTACACACTGTGTCTACTTGATCCACGTCTGACTCCGCGAAGCCATAATGTTTCCACACCACTTAAGTTTTTTTTTTTTGTACCTCTCTTTTCAACCAACGGCAGTCCACTCCTCTCCAAATAACTTCTGCTTAGCTTTCCGAGCTTCCCTCGGGTCCTCTTAATTGTTGTGACGCGTGTTCGAAATGCAGAGCAGTGCGCTTGATTTGCCACATGGAGCAGCGCGAGAGTAAAGCATGAGGGAGGGGCTAATAATCGGCTCAGTCATTTTTAATGATCGTTGAAAGCCCAGATCATAATCGTGATTAAAATTCGATTAATTGAGCAGCCCTAGCTGTAACTGAACCAAGGACTGTGATATGACTGCAACTGCTGCAATTATCTTTACAGCTGGGGTTAACTTAATAATGACTCATCTACTCACACAGCTATCAGCATACATTTTGGCCACTTGCCCTTTTCATGACGTACAAACTGATGAGGTAAATATAGTTAAGTACATTTAAAAGATACCAATCATAACATGAGGTACTTTTAGGATTCAGAACAACTGTGATGTAGATAACACAAAATATCTGCAATTTAAAGTAAAAGTTTTTAGGAAATAGTCCCCTGAACAGCCCTATTTTGGTAGTGGATGTGGTTGTGGTTAAAAGTTTATGTAAACTCATTGTGGGCATGGATGCTGTGGTAATTTAGAGCTTTTAATGATTTTTTTTAAACTGTTCTTTTCCAGGGTGAAATGATTTGTACAGCATCTTTAATGACATTAAAAACTGCATCATCTACGTCCACATTTTATAGCCTTTTGATGTTCTTCTATCAAACCCAGCATTATTATTAGCTTTTAACCAGGAAATCCCGGCCAAGAGAGACCTGGCCAAGGTCAGAAAAAACATTTTTCTTAGAGTAAAGAAAAAACAAATGCAGTCTAAAGCTCTTGTACTACAAAGGGAATTTAAATAACTTCATCTGCATGAAGATGCTTCAATAAAAACAGAAAATAAAACACGTCCTAAAAGGGAGCCCTGTGGGGCACCTTTAATTTTCCCAACAAAATCATAATTATGACCCCTGCATTTCATTACTCATCCAAGTGACTACTTCAATCTCAGCTGAATGCAGGTTTCTGCATCCTTGTAAATTGTACAACTCCATTTCTGATGGTGGTGTCTAAATATTATGGTGTCAAAATAATTTACATTATATTTATTTACCTTTAAGCAGAGGTGTGGACTCGAGTCACATGACTTGGACTCGAGTCAGACTCGAGTCATTAATTTTATGACTTTAAACTTGACTTGAAAAAATGTTGTAAGACTTGTGACTTGACTTGGACTTTTACACCAATGACCTGGGACTTGAATTGGACTTGAACCGGTTTACTTGAAAAGACTTGATATTTCACCCCAAATATAAAATGTAACATGCATATAGAGATTGAAAATGTGATGTCATTCTGGGGTAGAACCACAAAGGATTCTGGGAACTCGTGGCAAGAGGTACTAGCGCACGCAGGCTTTTAATTGAAATCAGTTATACAGCGATAAAAAGAAACACAAAAAATGGCAAGAAGCTGTTGTATTATTAACTGCAATAGCCGGTCACATGACAGCCACTGGAAGCCGACGGGTAAAGAAATCGGTTGTTATCGGATTACGTCGTTGAAGAGAAATTGTTCGAGCCATGTTTCCAAAGTAACAAAGAGGCGACGGATGGCCTGGATCGCAGCCATTCAAAGAGCAAATATAACGTCCCAGAACACTCCAGCTCACATGTTAGTCTGCTCCAAGCATTTCCACAAAGGTCAGTCTTCTGTTGTAGTGAATGCGTCATTTTCATAACATAATTGGTGATATAGGTTACAAGCAAGTCTGACGCTGAACAGAAATTGTCGCGCTATGCTCCTTTGTTTATTGTGCATAAATAGTGAATTGTCCTGACACAATATTGTGTTTCGCTTCTGTTATTATGGTACATTGACAAAAACATACTTTTATTCACAGGATAAAACAGTTGTTTTGTATCACTAATTGCCCAGTACGATTACAGCATACAGTATTATTGTCACTGCTACATTTCTGTAACGCGTACCAGAAATTATTTCCACTACTAATTAATTACCGTTGAGCTCAAAGGTCCTATTAATAAACGGTTAAGGAATGTGTATTTATGACGACGATTTGTGAGACTGGTAAACTTATGATACGTACGATGGTCTTTCGTTCTACACGGTGCATTTCAAGGTCCTGCACCCATCCGTCGGTAAACTGTACCTGGGCATGTTGCAGTGACCTGAAGTTACTAAACTTCATGAGTGTGTGCACTCACTCCAAGAACCGTATGATTATAAATATGCATATAAATATGCTACGATGAGATAGCTGACTTCATCTAACTAGCAAATGTTGTCCAGGCTACGTTGGTGATACAGTTTTTTTTTTTAATGATATTTAAAAAAAAAAATCATTTATTTATGTATGATATTTTTGTCATGCGATTTTAAAGCTGGTGAGCAGAATTTTCAGCTTGGTACGTTAGTGTTCATCAGTTAATCATAAAACATATTTAGTGCTTATAACAAATATATTATGCTAAATAAAGACAGATTTTTCCACAATGTATATGATAGTAAGAGTTAGTAAACCTCTATTAAAGTCTCCCTCTGCAGTCTGTTGTTTCTTAGATTCAGCATTGAAACTGAATTTAAAACAAAACATAGATGACATTCTGTCGCCTCATCAACCACCAAGATCTCACTGCCTACAGACATTCAGTAACTCTCATTGGATAATGTTAATAAATATCTTTCACTAAATATGAACGTTTTCTACCTGCCCTTGTTTAAATTATGAAAGAAGTTATTATGCCTGAGAATCTCTAGAATGTCGAATACTTTCCACTAAACAGTTGTCTTCTACTTTGGTTAGTTTTTTTAACAGCCATTTAAAAAACATATTTTGCTTTTGTTTTATTTTTTACTGCAATTCCTGTAGAGTAGCTTTTATAGTGTTAATTCAGTATGTGCTACAAAATAAAAGCCTTTCCTTTACATTAGGTTTGTGGGCATTTTATTTTGAATTGTTCCAATCATGGCACTTCAAAGGAACAGCGCATCACAGGAACAGCCTGTGATGTCACAGTGCACATTCTACTGGAAAACCCTATAAATAGGGGAGACGTTCAACCGACTTTAGTGGATCTCGGATGGCAGAAACACAAAGCAACCTGGTTGTTAAAACAAAGACAAGGCGGACGCAGAGAAACGCAGACGCACACGCTGACGCATCTACAATGGCAGAAGCAAAAATAGAAATGGTCATCACACCAAAACCTGAGGTTGATAAAGCCGCACAACCAAATACTAAAAAGTCTCCTGTGGCACAATCACCAAAGGAAACGGTTGTGAAACCAAAGAAACAAAAAATGCAAAAACAGAAAAGAGTGGCTGAAGAACCAAGAAGAGCAATTACTCGGGCATATGCCCGGGCTCTTCTTGAAGCTCAAAACAGCACGGGTGATGGAGCAAACCCGAAAAATGAAGAAATGCAAAAAAACACTGGAGCCACTCCTGAAAAAGAAAAGGCTGAATCCCTCCCCATTTCAAATGCAAAGGAGGACATGGAGAGAGAGAGAAATGGGAAGAACCCCAGCAGACCAAACCCTGTGCCTAATGGAGGGACTTGGCAATATCAACCCATTCCCACATTTAGACCCCCGTTTAATCCCTGGCACGAGATTGCTGCTCTCAGACACCAACTGGAAGCCTCCCAATACCATCAGAACGACCTTTACTGTAAAATGGTAGGTGCAAACAAGAGGGCCTCTTATCACCAGTTTCAGGTGAACAAACTTCGTGAAGAAATTCACGAGAACGAGCGAAATCACGAGGAAACGATCAAAGGCCTCATAGAGCAGCTGGAAGAGGCTTCTAGTAATAAGACCTATGACATCAGTGAGACAGACACTCTCGCAAGTGACAATGAAGCTATGGTCATATTGGATGAGGTGATTGCTACCCTGCAGGACCAAATCAGCCACCCTACCACAGAGCAGTGTGTGGAGTCTGCCACTCCAACCACAGAGGCTTCACACACTGACTCTGTAGGACTGAAGTCCTCTAAGGAGGCTGAATTTGAGCTCAAATGTAGGATTCAGCAAGAGCAGATTGAGATGCTCCAGAAACAGCTCCTAGCAGCTCAAAATCAGCTTGAAGAGCAGGCCGTTAAACATAGGCAGGAGCAGGAGACACTCAACCTGGAAATCAGTGACCTGAAATCCCAGCTCTGCCCCAACAAGGCCCTTCATGATTTGAAGCTAGAGTCTCTGGAGCGAGAGCTGAAAGGGGCCAAAGCTTCCTCACTTAAAATCCCACAGCAGCACAAAGAACAAAATTCCACTGCTGCAAATGAAATGCACAAATTTGAGCTTCCGAAAGAAAACGAGACTGGACAACAGGAGAAGATGGAAAAAGAGGACTCACGGCCATCCACTGCAAGGTCTCTGCAGGAGCCTCAGAAAGAAAAAGACACCACAGAACAACAGAAGATAGAAAAAGAAGAGTCAGCTGCATTTTCTGTACAGGAATCTTTGCAAAGTGTACAAGACAAACAGAAAATGCTCAATGTCAAGGTGGCTGAACTCAAGACTGAAGTCAAGAGCCTGCCAGAGATTCCGCCAAGTAAGAAGAAGAACAAGAAGAAGCGGAACTGTGCGCGTCCCCAATTTCACATAATTGGTGTCAACATCAAGTCCTAAAAATCATATTTATATACAACTAAATTGTCAGTGAACATTTGAACCCCTCTTGGTCAAGACAGAAGGCCACCCCTTCCTGAGCCCGGTTCTGTCAGAGGTTTCTCCCTGTTAAGAGGGAGTTTTTCCTCTCCACTGTCGCCAAGTGCTTGCTCATAGGGGATTTGGGGGCTTTTTTTAACACCAACCACTGAAAAGTTCACTGACATCAAATTTAAGACTCAGCAAATATGGAAATGGATCATTCGTCATCAAGTGAGGAATCATCCATTTAAAACATGTTTGCTGAGTCATATTTAGTTGTATATAAATATGATTTCTGTCACACTAAGGCCAATCACATACTAATTTGGACAATTGGTAAAAAATAAATAAATTGAAAAAATTGAAAAGAAGTAGTTGTGTCATTGTTTCGTGTAGATTTCAAATAACATGCCATTTTATGTCAACATATTTCTGTTACATTTGTAGTGCTCGTGGTTTTATATTCTTATGATCCTGTTTGTTTGATGAGTATATCCTTCTGCCTTGCTTCACATATTTACTGCTGCTTGGCTAGCTTTAGTCATGCTAGCATCAGCACGGGTAGAAACAGATACACATCAGAGACATCACATGTAGCTTGTGTTTATGTTCAGAGTGACACCTGATTTAAAAGCAGGCAGCAAAGCACTGAGCAGCATATCAGTCAGCACAGAAAACAAATGCCATAAATGTCATCAATTAGGCTGGAATAGTTTGTTTCTAGTGGCTTCTATCAGAGGTGTGGACTCGAGTCACATGACTTGGACTCGAGTCAGACTCGAGTCATTAATTTTATGACTTTAGACTTGACTTGAAAAAATGTTGTAAGACTTGTGACTTGACTTAGACTTTTACACCAATGACCTGGGACTTGAATTGGACTTGAACCGGTTTACTTGAAAAGACTTGATATTTCACCCCAAATATAAAATGTAACATGCATATAGAGATTGAAAATGTGATGTCATTCTGGGGTAGAACCACAAAGGATTCTGGGAACTCGTGGCAAGAGGTACTAGCGCACGCAGGCTTTTAATTGAAATCAGTTATACAGCGATAAAAAGAAACACAAAAAATGGCAAGAAGCTGTTGTATTATTAACTGCAATAGCCGGTCACATGACAGCCACGGGAAGCCGACGGGTAAAGAAATCGGTTGTTATCGGATTACGTCGTTGAAGAGAAATTGTTCGAGCCATGTTTCCGAAGTAACAAAGAGGCGACGGATGGCCTGGATCGCAGCCATTCAAAGAGCAAATATAACGTCCCAGAACACTCCAGCTCACATGTTAGTCTGCTCCAAGCATTTCCACAAAGGTCAGTCTTCTGTTGTAGTGAATGCGTCATTTTCATAACATAATTGGTGATATAGGTTACAAGCAAGTCTGACGCTGAACAGAAATTGTCGCGCTATGCTCCTTTGTTTATTGTGCATAAATAGTGAATTGTCCTGACACAATATTGTGTTTCGCTTCTGTTATTATGGTACATTGACAAAAACATACTTTTATTCACAGGATAAAACAGTTGTTTTGTATCACTAATTGCCCAGTACGATTACAGCATACAGTATTATTGTCACTGCTACATTTCTGTAACGCGTACCAGAAATTATTTCCACTACTAATTAATTACCGTTGAGCTCAAAGGTCCTATTAATAAACGGTTAAGGAATGTGTATTTATGACGACGATTTGTGAGACTGGTAAACTTATGATACGTACGATGGTCTTTCGTTCTACACGGTGCATTTCAAGGTCCTGCACCCATCCGTCGGTAAACTGTACCTGGGCATGTTGCAGTGACCTGAAGTTACTAAACTTCATGAGTGTGTGCACTCACTCCAAGAACCGTATGATTATAAATATGCATATAAATATGCTACGATGAGATAGCTGACTTCATCTAACTAGCAAATGTTGTCCAGGCTACGTTGGTGATACAGTTTTTTTTTTTAATGATATTTTAAAAAAAAAATCATTTATTTATGTATGATATTTTTGTCATGCGATTTTAAAGCTGGTGAGCAGAATTTTCAGCTTGGTACGTTAGTGTTCATCAGTTAATCATAAAACATATTTAGTGCTTATAACAAATATATTATGCTAAATAAAGACAGATTTTTCCACAATGTATATGATAGTAAGAGTTAGTAAACCTCTATTAAAGTCTCCCTCTGCAGTCTGTTGTTTCTTAGATTCAGCATTGAAACTGAATTTAAAACAAAACATAGATGACATTCTGTCGCCTCATCAACCACCAAGATCTCACTGCCTACAGACATTCAGTAACTCTCATTGGATAATGTTAATAAATATCTTTCACTAAATATGAACGTTTTCTACCTGTCCTTGTTTAAATTATGAAAGAAGTTATTATGCCTGAGAATCTCTAGAATGTCGAATACTTTCCACTAAACAGTTGTCTTCTACTTTGGTTAGTTTTTTTAACAACCATTTAAAAAACATATTTTGCTTTTGTTTTATTTTTTACTGCAATTCCTGTAGAGTAGCTTTTATAGTGTTAATTCAGTATGTGCTACAAAATAAAAGCCTTTCCTTTACATTAGGTTTGTGGGCATTTTATTTTGAATTGTTCCAATCATGGCACTTCAAAGGAACAGCGCATCACAGGAACAGCCTGTGATGTCACAGTGCACATTCTACTGGAAAACCCTATAAATAGGGGAGACGTTCAACCGACTTTAGTGGATCTCGGATGGCAGAAACACAAAGCAACCTGGTTGTTAAAACAAAGACAAGGCGGACGCAGAGAAACGCAGACGCACACGCTGACGCATCTACAATGGCAGAAGCAAAAATAGAAATGGTCATCACACCAAAACCTGAGGTTGATAAAGCCGCACAACCAAATACTAAAAAGTCTCCTGTGGCACAATCACCAAAGGAAACGGTTGTGAAACCAAAGAAACAAAAAATGCAAAAACAGAAAAGAGTGGCTGAAGAACCAAGAAGAGCAATTACTCGGGCATATGCCCGGGCTCTTCTTGAAGCTCAAAACAGCACGGGTGATGGAGCAAACCCGAAAAATGAAGAAATGCAAAAAAACACTGGAGCCACTCCTGAAAAAGAAAAGGCTGAATCCCTCCCCATTTCAAATGCAAAGGAGGACATGGAGAGAGAGAGAAATGGGAAGAACCCCAGCAGACCAAACCCTGTGCCTAATGGAGGGACTTGGCAATATCAACCCATTCCCACATTTAGACCCCCGTTTAATCCCTGGCACGAGATTGCTGCTCTCAGACACCAACTGGAAGCCTCCCAATACCATCAGAACGACCTTTACTGTAAAATGGTAGGTGCAAACAAGAGGGCCTCTTATCACCAGTTTCAGGTGAACAAACTTCGTGAAGAAATTCACGAGAACGAGCGAAATCACGAGGAAACGATCAAAGGCCTCATAGAGCAGCTGGAAGAGGCTTCTAGTAATAAGACCTATGACATCAGTGAGACAGACACTCTCGCAAGTGACAATGAAGCTATGGTCATATTGGATGAGGTGATTGCTACCCTGCAGGACCAAATCAGCCACCCTACCACAGAGCAGTGTGTGGAGTCTGCCACTCCAACCACAGAGGCTTCACACACTGACTCTGTAGGACTGAAGTCCTCTAAGGAGGCTGAATTTGAGCTCAAATGTAGGATTCAGCAAGAGCAGATTGAGATGCTCCAGAAACAGCTCCTAGCAGCTCAAAATCAGCTTGAAGAGCAGGCCGTTAAACATAGGCAGGAGCAGGAGACACTCAACCTGGAAATCAGTGACCTGAAATCCCAGCTCTGCCCCAACAAGGCCCTTCATGATTTGAAGCTAGAGTCTCTGGAGCGAGAGCTGAAAGGGGCCAAAGCTTCCTCACTTAAAATCCCACAGCAGCACAAAGAACAAAATTCCACTGCTGCAAATGAAATGCACAAATTTGAGCTTCCGAAAGAAAACGAGACTGGACAACAGGAGAAGATGGAAAAAGAGGACTCACGGCCATCCACTGCAAGGTCTCTGCAGGAGCCTCAGAAAGAAAAAGACACCACAGAACAACAGAAGATAGAAAAAGAAGAGTCAGCTGCATTTTCTGTACAGGAATCTTTGCAAAGTGTACAAGACAAACAGAAAATGCTCAATGTCAAGGTGGCTGAACTCAAGACTGAAGTCAAGAGCCTGCCAGAGATTCCGCCAAGTAAGAAGAAGAACAAGAAGAAGCGGAACTGTGCGCGTCCCCAATTTCACATAATTGGTGTCAACATCAAGTCCTAAAAATCATATTTATATACAACTAAATTGTCAGTGAACATTTGAACCCCTCTTGGTCAAGACAGAAGGCCACCCCTTCCTGAGCCCGGTTCTGTCAGAGGTTTCTCCCTGTTAAGAGGGAGTTTTTCCTCTCCACTGTCGCCAAGTGCTTGCTCATAGGGGATTTGGGGGCTTTTTTTAACACCAACCACTGAAAAGTTCACTGACATCAAATTTAAGACTCAGCAAATATGGAAATGGATCATTCGTCATCAAGTGAGGAATCATCCATTTAAAACATGTTTGCTGAGTCATATTTAGTTGTATATAAATATGATTTCTGTCACACTAAGGCCAATCACATACTAATTTGGACAATTGGTAAAAAATAAATAAATTGAAAAAATTGAAAAGAAGTAGTTGTGTCATTGTTTCGTGTAGATTTCAAATAACATGCCATTTTATGTCAACATATTTCTGTTACATTTGTAGTGCTCGTGGTTTTATATTCTTATGATCCTGTTTGTTTGATGAGTATATCCTTCTGCCTTGCTTCACATATTTACTGCTGCTTGGCTAGCTTTAGTCATGCTAGCATCAGCACGGGTAGAAACAGATACACATCAGAGACATCACATGTAGCTTGTGTTTATGTTCAGAGTGACACCTGATTTAAAAGCAGGCAGCAAAGCACTGAGCAGCATATCAGTCAGCACAGAAAACAAATGCCATAAATGTCATCAATTAGGCTGGAATAGTTTGTTTCTAGTGGCTTCTATCAGAGGTGTGGACTCGAGTCACATGACTTGGACTCGAGTCAGACTCGAGTCATTAATTTTATGACTTTAGACTTGACTTGAAAAAATGTTGTAAGACTTGTGACTTGACTTAGACTTTTACA
Source organism: Maylandia zebra (assembly GCF_041146795.1). NCBI lineage: Eukaryota > Metazoa > Chordata > Actinopteri > Cichliformes > Cichlidae > Maylandia > Maylandia zebra. The sequence continues at coordinate 23,271,605 of NC_135183.1, forward strand.
CCAATGACCTGGGACTTGAATTGGACTTGAACCGGTTTACTTGAAAAGACTTGATATTTCACCCCAAATATAAAATGTAACATGCATATAGAGATTGAAAATGTGATGTCATTCTGGGGTAGAACCACAAAGGATTCTGGGAACTCGTGGCAAGAGGTACTAGCGCACGCAGGCTTTTAATTGAAATCAGTTATACAGCGATAAAAAGAAACACAAAAAATGGCAAGAAGCTGTTGTATTATTAACTGCAATAGCCGGTCACATGACAGCCACGGGAAGCCGACGGGTAAAGAAATCGGTTGTTATCGGATTACGTCGTTGAAGAGAAATTGTTCGAGCCATGTTTCCGAAGTAACAAAGAGGCGACGGATGGCCTGGATCGCAGCCATTCAAAGAGCAAATATAACGTCCCAGAACACTCCAGCTCACATGTTAGTCTGCTCCAAGCATTTCCACAAAGGTCAGTCTTCTGTTGTAGTGAATGCGTCATTTTCATAACATAATTGGTGATATAGGTTACAAGCAAGTCTGACGCTGAACAGAAATTGTCGCGCTATGCTCCTTTGTTTATTGTGCATAAATAGTGAATTGTCCTGACACAATATTGTGTTTCGCTTCTGTTATTATGGTACATTGACAAAAACATACTTTTATTCACAGGATAAAACAGTTGTTTTGTATCACTAATTGCCCAGTACGATTACAGCATACAGTATTATTGTCACTGCTACATTTCTGTAACGCGTACCAGAAATTATTTCCACTACTAATTAATTACCGTTGAGCTCAAAGGTCCTATTAATAAACGGTTAAGGAATGTGTATTTATGACGACGATTTGTGAGACTGGTAAACTTATGATACGTACGATGGTCTTTCGTTCTACACGGTGCATTTCAAGGTCCTGCACCCATCCGTCGGTAAACTGTACCTGGGCATGTTGCAGTGACCTGAAGTTACTAAACTTCATGAGTGTGTGCACTCACTCCAAGAACCGTATGATTATAAATATGCATATAAATATGCTACGATGAGATAGCTGACTTCATCTAACTAGCAAATGTTGTCCAGGCTACGTTGGTGATACAGTTTTTTTTTTTAATGATATTTTAAAAAAAAAATCATTTATTTATGTATGATATTTTTGTCATGCGATTTTAAAGCTGGTGAGCAGAATTTTCAGCTTGGTACGTTAGTGTTCATCAGTTAATCATAAAACATATTTAGTGCTTATAACAAATATATTATGCTAAATAAAGACAGATTTTTCCACAATGTATATGATAGTAAGAGTTAGTAAACCTCTATTAAAGTCTCCCTCTGCAGTCTGTTGTTTCTTAGATTCAGCATTGAAACTGAATTTAAAACAAAACATAGATGACATTCTGTCGCCTCATCAACCACCAAGATCTCACTGCCTACAGACATTCAGTAACTCTCATTGGATAATGTTAATAAATATCTTTCACTAAATATGAACGTTTTCTACCTGTCCTTGTTTAAATTATGAAAGAAGTTATTATGCCTGAGAATCTCTAGAATGTCGAATACTTTCCACTAAACAGTTGTCTTCTACTTTGGTTAGTTTTTTTAACAACCATTTAAAAAACATATTTTGCTTTTGTTTTATTTTTTACTGCAATTCCTGTAGAGTAGCTTTTATAGTGTTAATTCAGTATGTGCTACAAAATAAAAGCCTTTCCTTTACATTAGGTTTGTGGGCATTTTATTTTGAATTGTTCCAATCATGGCACTTCAAAGGAACAGCGCATCACAGGAACAGCCTGTGATGTCACAGTGCACATTCTACTGGAAAACCCTATAAATAGGGGAGACGTTCAACCGACTTTAGTGGATCTCGGATGGCAGAAACACAAAGCAACCTGGTTGTTAAAACAAAGACAAGGCGGACGCAGAGAAACGCAGACGCACACGCTGACGCATCTACAATGGCAGAAGCAAAAATAGAAATGGTCATCACACCAAAACCTGAGGTTGATAAAGCCGCACAACCAAATACTAAAAAGTCTCCTGTGGCACAATCACCAAAGGAAACGGTTGTGAAACCAAAGAAACAAAAAATGCAAAAACAGAAAAGAGTGGCTGAAGAACCAAGAAGAGCAATTACTCGGGCATATGCCCGGGCTCTTCTTGAAGCTCAAAACAGCACGGGTGATGGAGCAAACCCGAAAAATGAAGAAATGCAAAAAAACACTGGAGCCACTCCTGAAAAAGAAAAGGCTGAATCCCTCCCCATTTCAAATGCAAAGGAGGACATGGAGAGAGAGAGAAATGGGAAGAACCCCAGCAGACCAAACCCTGTGCCTAATGGAGGGACTTGGCAATATCAACCCATTCCCACATTTAGACCCCCGTTTAATCCCTGGCACGAGATTGCTGCTCTCAGACACCAACTGGAAGCCTCCCAATACCATCAGAACGACCTTTACTGTAAAATGGTAGGTGCAAACAAGAGGGCCTCTTATCACCAGTTTCAGGTGAACAAACTTCGTGAAGAAATTCACGAGAACGAGCGAAATCACGAGGAAACGATCAAAGGCCTCATAGAGCAGCTGGAAGAGGCTTCTAGTAATAAGACCTATGACATCAGTGAGACAGACACTCTCGCAAGTGACAATGAAGCTATGGTCATATTGGATGAGGTGATTGCTACCCTGCAGGACCAAATCAGCCACCCTACCACAGAGCAGTGTGTGGAGTCTGCCACTCCAACCACAGAGGCTTCACACACTGACTCTGTAGGACTGAAGTCCTCTAAGGAGGCTGAATTTGAGCTCAAATGTAGGATTCAGCAAGAGCAGATTGAGATGCTCCAGAAACAGCTCCTAGCAGCTCAAAATCAGCTTGAAGAGCAGGCCGTTAAACATAGGCAGGAGCAGGAGACACTCAACCTGGAAATCAGTGACCTGAAATCCCAGCTCTGCCCCAACAAGGCCCTTCATGATTTGAAGCTAGAGTCTCTGGAGCGAGAGCTGAAAGGGGCCAAAGCTTCCTCACTTAAAATCCCACAGCAGCACAAAGAACAAAATTCCACTGCTGCAAATGAAATGCACAAATTTGAGCTTCCGAAAGAAAACGAGACTGGACAACAGGAGAAGATGGAAAAAGAGGACTCACGGCCATCCACTGCAAGGTCTCTGCAGGAGCCTCAGAAAGAAAAAGACACCACAGAACAACAGAAGATAGAAAAAGAAGAGTCAGCTGCATTTTCTGTACAGGAATCTTTGCAAAGTGTACAAGACAAACAGAAAATGCTCAATGTCAAGGTGGCTGAACTCAAGACTGAAGTCAAGAGCCTGCCAGAGATTCCGCCAAGTAAGAAGAAGAACAAGAAGAAGCGGAACTGTGCGCGTCCCCAATTTCACATAATTGGTGTCAACATCAAGTCCTAAAAATCATATTTATATACAACTAAATTGTCAGTGAACATTTGAACCCCTCTTGGTCAAGACAGAAGGCCACCCCTTCCTGAGCCCGGTTCTGTCAGAGGTTTCTCCCTGTTAAGAGGGAGTTTTTCCTCTCCACTGTCGCCAAGTGCTTGCTCATAGGGGATTTGGGGGCTTTTTTTAACACCAACCACTGAAAAGTTCACTGACATCAAATTTAAGACTCAGCAAATATGGAAATGGATCATTCGTCATCAAGTGAGGAATCATCCATTTAAAACATGTTTGCTGAGTCATATTTAGTTGTATATAAATATGATTTCTGTCACACTAAGGCCAATCACATACTAATTTGGACAATTGGTAAAAAATAAATAAATTGAAAAAATTGAAAAGAAGTAGTTGTGTCATTGTTTCGTGTAGATTTCAAATAACATGCCATTTTATGTCAACATATTTCTGTTACATTTGTAGTGCTCGTGGTTTTATATTCTTATGATCCTGTTTGTTTGATGAGTATATCCTTCTGCCTTGCTTCACATATTTACTGCTGCTTGGCTAGCTTTAGTCATGCTAGCATCAGCACGGGTAGAAACAGATACACATCAGAGACATCACATGTCTTGTGTTTATGTTCAGAGTGACACCTGATTTAAAAGCAGGCAGCAAAGCACTGAGCAGCATATCAGTCAGCACAGAAAACAAATGCCATAAATGTCATCAATTAGGCTGGAATAGTTTGTTTCTAGTGGCTTCTATCAGAGGTGTGGACTCGAGTCACATGACTTGGACTCGAGTCAGACTCGAGTCATTAATTTTATGACTTTAGACTTGACTTGAAAAAATGTTGTAAGACTTGTGACTTGACTTAGACTTTTACACCAATGACCTGGGACTTGAATTGGACTTGAACCGGTTTACTTGAAAAGACTTGATATTTCACCCCAAATATAAAATGTAACATGCATATAGAGATTGAAAATGTGATGTCATTCTGGGGTAGAACCACAAAGGATTCTGGGAACTCGTGGCAAGAGGTACTAGCGCACGCAGGCTTTTAATTGAAATCAGTTATACAGCGATAAAAAGAAACACAAAAAATGGCAAGAAGCTGTTGTATTATTAACTGCAATAGCCGGTCACATGACAGCCACGGGAAGCCGACGGGTAAAGAAATCGGTTGTTATCGGATTACGTCGTTGAAGAGAAATTGTTCGAGCCATGTTTCCGAAGTAACAAAGAGGCGACGGATGGCCTGGATCGCAGCCATTCAAAGAGCAAATATAACGTCCCAGAACACTCCAGCTCACATGTTAGTCTGCTCCAAGCATTTCCACAAAGGTCAGTCTTCTGTTGTAGTGAATGCGTCATTTTCATAACATAATTGGTGATATAGGTTACAAGCAAGTCTGACGCTGAACAGAAATTGTCGCGCTATGCTCCTTTGTTTATTGTGCATAAATAGTGAATTGTCCTGACACAATATTGTGTTTCGCTTCTGTTATTATGGTACATTGACAAAAACATACTTTTATTCACAGGATAAAACAGTTGTTTTGTATCACTAATTGCCCAGTACGATTACAGCATACAGTATTATTGTCACTGCTACATTTCTGTAACGCGTACCAGAAATTATTTCCACTACTAATTAATTACCGTTGAGCTCAAAGGTCCTATTAATAAACGGTTAAGGAATGTGTATTTATGACGACGATTTGTGAGACTGGTAAACTTATGATACGTACGATGGTCTTTCGTTCTACACGGTGCATTTCAAGGTCCTGCACCCATCCGTCGGTAAACTGTACCTGGGCATGTTGCAGTGACCTGAAGTTACTAAACTTCATGAGTGTGTGCACTCACTCCAAGAACCGTATGATTATAAATATGCATATAAATATGCTACGATGAGATAGCTGACTTCATCTAACTAGCAAATGTTGTCCAGGCTACGTTGGTGATACAGTTTTTTTTTTTAATGATATTTTAAAAAAAAAATCATTTATTTATGTATGATATTTTTGTCATGCGATTTTAAAGCTGGTGAGCAGAATTTTCAGCTTGGTACGTTAGTGTTCATCAGTTAATCATAAAACATATTTAGTGCTTATAACAAATATATTATGCTAAATAAAGACAGATTTTTCCACAATGTATATGATAGTAAGAGTTAGTAAACCTCTATTAAAGTCTCCCTCTGCAGTCTGTTGTTTCTTAGATTCAGCATTGAAACTGAATTTAAAACAAAACATAGATGACATTCTGTCGCCTCATCAACCACCAAGATCTCACTGCCTACAGACATTCAGTAACTCTCATTGGATAATGTTAATAAATATCTTTCACTAAATATGAACGTTTTCTACCTGTCCTTGTTTAAATTATGAAAGAAGTTATTATGCCTGAGAATCTCTAGAATGTCGAATACTTTCCACTAAACAGTTGTCTTCTACTTTGGTTAGTTTTTTTAACAACCATTTAAAAAACATATTTTGCTTTTGTTTTATTTTTTACTGCAATTCCTGTAGAGTAGCTTTTATAGTGTTAATTCAGTATGTGCTACAAAATAAAAGCCTTTCCTTTACATTAGGTTTGTGGGCATTTTATTTTGAATTGTTCCAATCATGGCACTTCAAAGGAACAGCGCATCACAGGAACAGCCTGTGATGTCACAGTGCACATTCTACTGGAAAACCCTATAAATAGGGGAGACGTTCAACCGACTTTAGTGGATCTCGGATGGCAGAAACACAAAGCAACCTGGTTGTTAAAACAAAGACAAGGCGGACGCAGAGAAACGCAGACGCACACGCTGACGCATCTACAATGGCAGAAGCAAAAATAGAAATGGTCATCACACCAAAACCTGAGGTTGATAAAGCCGCACAACCAAATACTAAAAAGTCTCCTGTGGCACAATCACCAAAGGAAACGGTTGTGAAACCAAAGAAACAAAAAATGCAAAAACAGAAAAGAGTGGCTGAAGAACCAAGAAGAGCAATTACTCGGGCATATGCCCGGGCTCTTCTTGAAGCTCAAAACAGCACGGGTGATGGAGCAAACCCGAAAAATGAAGAAATGCAAAAAAACACTGGAGCCACTCCTGAAAAAGAAAAGGCTGAATCCCTCCCCATTTCAAATGCAAAGGAGGACATGGAGAGAGAGAGAAATGGGAAGAACCCCAGCAGACCAAACCCTGTGCCTAATGGAGGGACTTGGCAATATCAACCCATTCCCACATTTAGACCCCCGTTTAATCCCTGGCACGAGATTGCTGCTCTCAGACACCAACTGGAAGCCTCCCAATACCATCAGAACGACCTTTACTGTAAAATGGTAGGTGCAAACAAGAGGGCCTCTTATCACCAGTTTCAGGTGAACAAACTTCGTGAAGAAATTCACGAGAACGAGCGAAATCACGAGGAAACGATCAAAGGCCTCATAGAGCAGCTGGAAGAGGCTTCTAGTAATAAGACCTATGACATCAGTGAGACAGACACTCTCGCAAGTGACAATGAAGCTATGGTCATATTGGATGAGGTGATTGCTACCCTGCAGGACCAAATCAGCCACCCTACCACAGAGCAGTGTGTGGAGTCTGCCACTCCAACCACAGAGGCTTCACACACTGACTCTGTAGGACTGAAGTCCTCTAAGGAGGCTGAATTTGAGCTCAAATGTAGGATTCAGCAAGAGCAGATTGAGATGCTCCAGAAACAGCTCCTAGCAGCTCAAAATCAGCTTGAAGAGCAGGCCGTTAAACATAGGCAGGAGCAGGAGACACTCAACCTGGAAATCAGTGACCTGAAATCCCAGCTCTGCCCCAACAAGGCCCTTCATGATTTGAAGCTAGAGTCTCTGGAGCGAGAGCTGAAAGGGGCCAAAGCTTCCTCACTTAAAATCCCACAGCAGCACAAAGAACAAAATTCCACTGCTGCAAATGAAATGCACAAATTTGAGCTTCCGAAAGAAAACGAGACTGGACAACAGGAGAAGATGGAAAAAGAGGACTCACGGCCATCCACTGCAAGGTCTCTGCAGGAGCCTCAGAAAGAAAAAGACACCACAGAACAACAGAAGATAGAAAAAGAAGAGTCAGCTGCATTTTCTGTACAGGAATCTTTGCAAAGTGTACAAGACAAACAGAAAATGCTCAATGTCAAGGTGGCTGAACTCAAGACTGAAGTCAAGAGCCTGCCAGAGATTCCGCCAAGTAAGAAGAAGAACAAGAAGAAGCGGAACTGTGCGCGTCCCCAATTTCACATAATTGGTGTCAACATCAAGTCCTAAAAATCATATTTATATACAACTAAATTGTCAGTGAACATTTGAACCCCTCTTGGTCAAGACAGAAGGCCACCCCTTCCTGAGCCCGGTTCTGTCAGAGGTTTCTCCCTGTTAAGAGGGAGTTTTTCCTCTCCACTGTCGCCAAGTGCTTGCTCATAGGGGATTTGGGGGCTTTTTTTAACACCAACCACTGAAAAGTTCACTGACATCAAATTTAAGACTCAGCAAATATGGAAATGGATCATTCGTCATCAAGTGAGGAATCATCCATTTAAAACATGTTTGCTGAGTCATATTTAGTTGTATATAAATATGATTTCTGTCACACTAAGGCCAATCACATACTAATTTGGACAATTGGTAAAAAATAAATAAATTGAAAAAATTGAAAAGAAGTAGTTGTGTCATTGTTTCGTGTAGATTTCAAATAACATGCCATTTTATGTCAACATATTTCTGTTACATTTGTAGTGCTCGTGGTTTTATATTCTTATGATCCTGTTTGTTTGATGAGTATATCCTTCTGCCTTGCTTCACATATTTACTGCTGCTTGGCTAGCTTTAGTCATGCTAGCATCAGCACGGGTAGAAACAGATACACATCAGAGACATCACATGTAGCTTGTGTTTATGTTCAGAGTGACACCTGATTTAAAAGCAGGCAGCAAAGCACTGAGCAGCATATCAGTCAGCACAGAAAACAAATGCCATAAATGTCATCAATTAGGCTGGAATAGTTTGTTTCTAGTGGCTTCTATCAGAGGTGTGGACTCGAGTCACATGACTTGGACTCGAGTCAGACTCGAGTCATTAATTTTATGACTTTAGACTTGACTTGAAAAAATGTTGTAAGACTTGTGACTTGACTTAGACTTTTACACCAATGACCTGGGACTTGAATTGGACTTGAACCGGTTTACTTGAAAAGACTTGATATTTCACCCCAAATATAAAATGTAACATGCATATAGAGATTGAAAATGTGATGTCATTCTGGGGTAGAACCACAAAGGATTCTGGGAACTCGTGGCAAGAGGTACTAGCGCACGCAGGCTTTTAATTGAAATCAGTTATACAGCGATAAAAAGAAACACAAAAAATGGCAAGAAGCTGTTGTATTATTAACTGCAATAGCCGGTCACATGACAGCCACGGGAAGCCGACGGGTAAAGAAATCGGTTGTTATCGGATTACGTCGTTGAAGAGAAATTGTTCGAGCCATGTTTCCGAAGTAACAAAGAGGCGACGGATGGCCTGGATCGCAGCCATTCAAAGAGCAAATATAACGTCCCAGAACACTCCAGCTCACATGTTAGTCTGCTCCAAGCATTTCCACAAAGGTCAGTCTTCTGTTGTAGTGAATGCGTCATTTTCATAACATAATTGGTGATATAGGTTACAAGCAAGTCTGACGCTGAACAGAAATTGTCGCGCTATGCTCCTTTGTTTATTGTGCATAAATAGTGAATTGTCCTGACACAATATTGTGTTTCGCTTCTGTTATTATGGTACATTGACAAAAACATACTTTTATTCACAGGATAAAACAGTTGTTTTGTATCACTAATTGCCCAGTACGATTACAGCATACAGTATTATTGTCACTGCTACATTTCTGTAACGCGTACCAGAAATTATTTCCACTACTAATTAATTACCGTTGAGCTCAAAGGTCCTATTAATAAACGGTTAAGGAATGTGTATTTATGACGACGATTTGTGAGACTGGTAAACTTATGATACGTACGATGGTCTTTCGTTCTACACGGTGCATTTCAAGGTCCTGCACCCATCCGTCGGTAAACTGTACCTGGGCATGTTGCAGTGACCTGAAGTTACTAAACTTCATGAGTGTGTGCACTCACTCCAAGAACCGTATGATTATAAATATGCATATAAATATGCTACGATGAGATAGCTGACTTCATCTAACTAGCAAATGTTGTCCAGGCTACGTTGGTGATACAGTTTTTTTTTTTAATGATATTTAAAAAAAAAAATCATTTATTTATGTATGATATTTTTGTCATGCGATTTTAAAGCTGGTGAGCAGAATTTTCAGCTTGGTACGTTAGTGTTCATCAGTTAATCATAAAACATATTTAGTGCTTATAACAAATATATTATGCTAAATAAAGACAGATTTTTCCACAATGTATATGATAGTAAGAGTTAGTAAACCTCTATTAAAGTCTCCCTCTGCAGTCTGTTGTTTCTTAGATTCAGCATTGAAACTGAATTTAAAACAAAACATAGATGACATTCTGTCGCCTCATCAACCACCAAGATCTCACTGCCTACAGACATTCAGTAACTCTCATTGGATAATGTTAATAAATATCTTTCACTAAATATGAACGTTTTCTACCTGTCCTTGTTTAAATTATGAAAGAAGTTATTATGCCTGAGAATCTCTAGAATGTCGAATACTTTCCACTAAACAGTTGTCTTCTACTTTGGTTAGTTTTTTTAACAACCATTTAAAAAACATATTTTGCTTTTGTTTTATTTTTTACTGCAATTCCTGTAGAGTAGCTTTTATAGTGTTAATTCAGTATGTGCTACAAAATAAAAGCCTTTCCTTTACATTAGGTTTGTGGGCATTTTATTTTGAATTGTTCCAATCATGGCACTTCAAAGGAACAGCGCATCACAGGAACAGCCTGTGATGTCACAGTGCACATTCTACTGGAAAACCCTATAAATAGGGGAGACGTTCAACCGACTTTAGTGGATCTCGGATGGCAGAAACACAAAGCAACCTGGTTGTTAAAACAAAGACAAGGCGGACGCAGAGAAACGCAGACGCACACGCTGACGCATCTACAATGGCAGAAGCAAAAATAGAAATGGTCATCACACCAAAACCTGAGGTTGATAAAGCCGCACAACCAAATACTAAAAAGTCTCCTGTGGCACAATCACCAAAGGAAACGGTTGTGAAACCAAAGAAACAAAAAATGCAAAAACAGAAAAGAGTGGCTGAAGAACCAAGAAGAGCAATTACTCGGGCATATGCCCGGGCTCTTCTTGAAGCTCAAAACAGCACGGGTGATGGAGCAAACCCGAAAAATGAAGAAATGCAAAAAAACACTGGAGCCACTCCTGAAAAAGAAAAGGCTGAATCCCTCCCCATTTCAAATGCAAAGGAGGACATGGAGAGAGAGAGAAATGGGAAGAACCCCAGCAGACCAAACCCTGTGCCTAATGGAGGGACTTGGCAATATCAACCCATTCCCACATTTAGACCCCCGTTTAATCCCTGGCACGAGATTGCTGCTCTCAGACACCAACTGGAAGCCTCCCAATACCATCAGAACGACCTTTACTGTAAAATGGTAGGTGCAAACAAGAGGGCCTCTTATCACCAGTTTCAGGTGAACAAACTTCGTGAAGAAATTCACGAGAACGAGCGAAATCACGAGGAAACGATCAAAGGCCTCATAGAGCAGCTGGAAGAGGCTTCTAGTAATAAGACCTATGACATCAGTGAGACAGACACTCTCGCAAGTGACAATGAAGCTATGGTCATATTGGATGAGGTGATTGCTACCCTGCAGGACCAAATCAGCCACCCTACCACAGAGCAGTGTGTGGAGTCTGCCACTCCAACCACAGAGGCTTCACACACTGACTCTGTAGGACTGAAGTCCTCTAAGGAGGCTGAATTTGAGCTCAAATGTAGGATTCAGCAAGAGCAGATTGAGATGCTCCAGAAACAGCTCCTAGCAGCTCAAAATCAGCTTGAAGAGCAGGCCGTTAAACATAGGCAGGAGCAGGAGACACTCAACCTGGAAATCAGTGACCTGAAATCCCAGCTCTGCCCCAACAAGGCCCTTCATGATTTGAAGCTAGAGTCTCTGGAGCGAGAGCTGAAAGGGGCCAAAGCTTCCTCACTTAAAATCCCACAGCAGCACAAAGAACAAAATTCCACTGCTGCAAATGAAATGCACAAATTTGAGCTTCCGAAAGAAAACGAGACTGGACAACAGGAGAAGATGGAAAAAGAGGACTCACGGCCATCCACTGCAAGGTCTCTGCAGGAGCCTCAGAAAGAAAAAGACACCACAGAACAACAGAAGATAGAAAAAGAAGAGTCAGCTGCATTTTCTGTACAGGAATCTTTGCAAAGTCTACAAGACAAACAGAAAATGCTCAATGTCAAGGTGGCTGAACTCAAGACTGAAGTCAAGAGCCTGCCAGAGATTCCGCCAAGTAAGAAGAAGAACAAGAAGAAGCGGAACTGTGCGCGTCCCCAATTTCACATAATTGGTGTCAACATCAAGTCCTAAAAATCATATTTATATACAACTAAATTGTCAGTGAACATTTGAACCCCTCTTGGTCAAGACAGAAGGCCACCCCTTCCTGAGCCCGGTTCTGTCAGAGGTTTCTCCCTGTTAAGAGGGAGTTTTTCCTCTCCACTGTCGCCAAGTGCTTGCTCATAGGGGATTTGGGGGCTTTTTTTTAACACCAACCACTGAAAAGTTCACTGACATCAAATTTAAGACTCAGCAAATATGGAAATGGATCATTCGTCATCAAGTGAGGAATCATCCATTTATAACATGTTTGCTGAGTCATATTTAGTTGTATATAAATATGATTTCTGTCACACTAAGGCCAATCACATACTAATTTGGACAATTGGTAAAAAATAAATAAATTGAAAAAATTGAAAAGAAGTAGTTGTGTCATTGTTTCGTGTAGATTTCAAATAACATGCCATTTTATGTCAACATATTTCTGTTACATTTGTAGTGCTCGTGGTTTTATATTCTTATGATCCTGTTTGTTTGATGAGTATATCCTTCTGCCTTGCTTCACATATTTACTGCTGCTTGGCTAGCTTTAGTCATGCTAGCATCAGCACGGGTAGAAACAGATACACATCAGAGACATCACATGTAGCTTGTGTTTATGTTCAGAGTGACACCTGATTTAAAAGCAGGCAGCAAAGCACTGAGCAGCATATCAGTCAGCACAGAAAACAAATGCCATAAATGTCATCAATTAGGCTGGAATAGTTTGTTTCTAGTGGCTTCTATCAGAGGTGTGGACTCGAGTCACATGACTTGGACTCGAGTCAGACTCGAGTCATTAATTTTATGACTTTAGACTTGACTTGAAAAAATGTTGTAAGACTTGTGACTTGACTTAGACTTTTACACCAATGACCTGGGACTTGAATTGGACTTGAACCGGTTTACTTGAAAAGACTTGATATTTCACCCCAAATATAAAATGTAACATGCATATAGAGATTGAAAATGTGATGTCATTCTGGGGTAGAACCACAAAGGATTCTGGGAACTCGTGGCAAGAGGTACTAGCGCACGCAGGCTTTTAATTGAAATCAGTTATACAGCGATAAAAAGAAACACAAAAAATGGCAAGAAGCTGTTGTATTATTAACTGCAATAGCCGGTCACATGACAGCCACGGGAAGCCGACGGGTAAAGAAATCGGTTGTTATCGGATTACGTCGTTGAAGAGAAATTGTTCGAGCCATGTTTCCGAAGTAACAAAGAGGCGACGGATGGCCTGGATCGCAGCCATTCAAAGAGCAAATATAACGTCCCAGAACACTCCAGCTCACATGTTAGTCTGCTCCAAGCATTTCCACAAAGGTCAGTCTTCTGTTGTAGTGAATGCGTCATTTTCATAACATAATTGGTGATATAGGTTACAAGCAAGTCTGACGCTGAACAGAAATTGTCGCGCTATGCTCCTTTGTTTATTGTGCATAAATAGTGAATTGTCCTGACACAATATTGTGTTTCGCTTCTGTTATTATGGTACATTGACAAAAACATACTTTTATTCACAGGATAAAACAGTTGTTTTGTATCACTAATTGCCCAGTACGATTACAGCATACAGTATTATTGTCACTGCTACATTTCTGTAACGCGTACCAGAAATTATTTCCACTACTAATTAATTACCGTTGAGCTCAAAGGTCCTATTAATAAACGGTTAAGGAATGTGTATTTATGACGACGATTTGTGAGACTGGTAAACTTATGATACGTACGATGGTCTTTCGTTCTACACGGTGCATTTCAAGGTCCTGCACCCATCCGTCGGTAAACTGTACCTGGGCATGTTGCAGTGACCTGAAGTTACTAAACTTCATGAGTGTGTGCACTCACTCCAAGAACCGTATGATTATAAATATGCATATAAATATGCTACGATGAGATAGCTGACTTCATCTAACTAGCAAATGTTGTCCAGGCTACGTTGGTGATACAGTTTTTTTTTTTAATGATATTTAAAAAAAAAAATCATTTATTTATGTATGATATTTTTGTCATGCGATTTTAAAGCTGGTGAGCAGAATTTTCAGCTTGGTACGTTAGTGTTCATCAGTTAATCATAAAACATATTTAGTGCTTATAACAAATATATTATGCTAAATAAAGACAGATTTTTCCACAATGTATATGATAGTAAGAGTTAGTAAACCTCTATTAAAGTCTCCCTCTGCAGTCTGTTGTTTCTTAGATTCAGCATTGAAACTGAATTTAAAACAAAACATAGATGACATTCTGTCGCCTCATCAACCACCAAGATCTCACTGCCTACAGACATTCAGTAACTCTCATTGGATAATGTTAATAAATATCTTTCACTAAATATGAACGTTTTCTACCTGTCCTTGTTTAAATTATGAAAGAAGTTATTATGCCTGAGAATCTCTAGAATGTCGAATACTTTCCACTAAACAGTTGTCTTCTACTTTGGTTAGTTTTTTTAACAACCATTTAAAAAACATATTTTGCTTTTGTTTTATTTTTTACTGCAATTCCTGTAGAGTAGCTTTTATAGTGTTAATTCAGTATGTGCTACAAAATAAAAGCCTTTCCTTTACATTAGGTTTGTGGGCATTTTATTTTGAATTGTTCCAATCATGGCACTTCAAAGGAACAGCGCATCACAGGAACAGCCTGTGATGTCACAGTGCACATTCTACTGGAAAACCCTATAAATAGGGGAGACGTTCAACCGACTTTAGTGGATCTCGGATGGCAGAAACACAAAGCAACCTGGTTGTTAAAACAAAGACAAGGCGGACGCAGAGAAACGCAGACGCACACGCTGACGCATCTACAATGGCAGAAGCAAAAATAGAAATGGTCATCACACCAAAACCTGAGGTTGATAAAGCCGCACAACCAAATACTAAAAAGTCTCCTGTGGCACAATCACCAAAGGAAACGGTTGTGAAACCAAAGAAACAAAAAATGCAAAAACAGAAAAGAGTGGCTGAAGAACCAAGAAGAGCAATTACTCGGGCATATGCCCGGGCTCTTCTTGAAGCTCAAAACAGCACGGGTGATGGAGCAAACCCGAAAAATGAAGAAATGCAAAAAAACACTGGAGCCACTCCTGAAAAAGAAAAGGCTGAATCCCTCCCCATTTCAAATGCAAAGGAGGACATGGAGAGAGAGAGAAATGGGAAGAACCCCAGCAGACCAAACCCTGTGCCTAATGGAGGGACTTGGCAATATCAACCCATTCCCACATTTAGACCCCCGTTTAATCCCTGGCACGAGATTGCTGCTCTCAGACACCAACTGGAAGCCTCCCAATACCATCAGAACGACCTTTACTGTAAAATGGTAGGTGCAAACAAGAGGGCCTCTTATCACCAGTTTCAGGTGAACAAACTTCGTGAAGAAATTCACGAGAACGAGCGAAATCACGAGGAAACGATCAAAGGCCTCATAGAGCAGCTGGAAGAGGCTTCTAGTAATAAGACCTATGACATCAGTGAGACAGACACTCTCGCAAGTGACAATGAAGCTATGGTCATATTGGATGAGGTGATTGCTACCCTGCAGGACCAAATCAGCCACCCTACCACAGAGCAGTGTGTGGAGTCTGCCACTCCAACCACAGAGGCTTCACACACTGACTCTGTAGGACTGAAGTCCTCTAAGGAGGCTGAATTTGAGCTCAAATGTAGGATTCAGCAAGAGCAGATTGAGATGCTCCAGAAACAGCTCCTAGCAGCTCAAAATCAGCTTGAAGAGCAGGCCGTTAAACATAGGCAGGAGCAGGAGACACTCAACCTGGAAATCAGTGACCTGAAATCCCAGCTCTGCCCCAACAAGGCCCTTCATGATTTGAAGCTAGAGTCTCTGGAGCGAGAGCTGAAAGGGGCCAAAGCTTCCTCACTTAAAATCCCACAGCAGCACAAAGAACAAAATTCCACTGCTGCAAATGAAATGCACAAATTTGAGCTTCCGAAAGAAAACGAGACTGGACAACAGGAGAAGATGGAAAAAGAGGACTCACGGCCATCCACTGCAAGGTCTCTGCAGGAGCCTCAGAAAGAAAAAGACACCACAGAACAACAGAAGATAGAAAAAGAAGAGTCAGCTGCATTTTCTGTACAGGAATCTTTGCAAAGTCTACAAGACAAACAGAAAATGCTCAATGTCAAGGTGGCTGAACTCAAGACTGAAGTCAAGAGCCTGCCAGAGATTCCGCCAAGTAAGAAGAAGAACAAGAAGAAGCGGAACTGTGCGCGTCCCCAATTTCACATAATTGGTGTCAACATCAAGTCCTAAAAATCATATTTATATACAACTAAATTGTCAGTGAACATTTGAACCCCTCTTGGTCAAGACAGAAGGCCACCCCTTCCTGAGCCCGGTTCTGTCAGAGGTTTCTCCCTGTTAAGAGGGAGTTTTTCCTCTCCACTGTCGCCAAGTGCTTGCTCATAGGGGATTTGGGGGCTTTTTTTTAACACCAACCACTGAAAAGTTCACTGACATCAAATTTAAGACTCAGCAAATATGGAAATGGATCATTCGTCATCAAGTGAGGAATCATCCATTTATAACATGTTTGCTGAGTCATATTTAGTTGTATATAAATATGATTTCTGTCACACTAAGGCCAATCACATACTAATTTGGACAATTGGTAAAAAATAAATAAATTGAAAAAATTGAAAAGAAGTAGTTGTGTCATTGTTTCGTGTAGATTTCAAATAACATGCCATTTTATGTCAACATATTTCTGTTACATTTGTAGTGCTCGTGGTTTTATATTCTTATGATCCTGTTTGTTTGATGAGTATATCCTTCTGCCTTGCTTCACATATTTACTGCTGCTTGGCTAGCTTTAGTCATGCTAGCATCAGCACGGGTAGAAACAGATACACATCAGAGACATCACATGTAGCTTGTGTTTATGTTCAGAGTGACACCTGATTTAAAAGCAGGCAGCAAAGCACTGAGCAGCATATCAGTCAGCACAGAAAACAAATGCCATAAATGTCATCAATTAGGCTGGAATAGTTTGTTTCTAGTGGCTTCTATCAGAGGTGTGGACTCGAGTCACATGACTTGGACTCGAGTCAGACTCGAGTCATTAATTTTATGACTTTAGACTTGACTTGAAAAAATGTTGTAAGACTTGTGACTTGACTTAGACTTTTACACCAATGACCTGGGACTTGAATTGGACTTGAACCGGTTTACTTGAAAAGACTTGATATTTCACCCCAAATATAAAATGTAACATGCATATAGAGATTGAAAATGTGATGTCATTCTGGGGTAGAACCACAAAGGATTCTGGGAACTCGTGGCAAGAGGTACTAGCGCACGCAGGCTTTTAATTGAAATCAGTTATACAGCGATAAAAAGAAACACAAAAAATGGCAAGAAGCTGTTGTATTATTAACTGCAATAGCCGGTCACATGACAGCCACGGGAAGCCGACGGGTAAAGAAATCGGTTGTTATCGGATTACGTCGTTGAAGAGAAATTGTTCGAGCCATGTTTCCGAAGTAACAAAGAGGCGACGGATGGCCTGGATCGCAGCCATTCAAAGAGCAAATATAACGTCCCAGAACACTCCAGCTCACATGTTAGTCTGCTCCAAGCATTTCCACAAAGGTCAGTCTTCTGTTGTAGTGAATGCGTCATTTTCATAACATAATTGGTGATATAGGTTACAAGCAAGTCTGACGCTGAACAGAAATTGTCGCGCTATGCTCCTTTGTTTATTGTGCATAAATAGTGAATTGTCCTGACACAATATTGTGTTTCGCTTCTGTTATTATGGTACATTGACAAAAACATACTTTTATTCACAGGATAAAACAGTTGTTTTGTATCACTAATTGCCCAGTACGATTACAGCATACAGTATTATTGTCACTGCTACATTTCTGTAACGCGTACCAGAAATTATTTCCACTACTAATTAATTACCGTTGAGCTCAAAGGTCCTATTAATAAACGGTTAAGGAATGTGTATTTATGACGACGATTTGTGAGACTGGTAAACTTATGATACGTACGATGGTCTTTCGTTCTACACGGTGCATTTCAAGGTCCTGCACCCATCCGTCGGTAAACTGTACCTGGGCATGTTGCAGTGACCTGAAGTTACTAAACTTCATGAGTGTGTGCACTCACTCCAAGAACCGTATGATTATAAATATGCATATAAATATGCTACGATGAGATAGCTGACTTCATCTAACTAGCAAATGTTGTCCAGGCTACGTTGGTGATACAGTTTTTTTTTTTAATGATATTTTAAAAAAAAAATCATTTATTTATGTATGATATTTTTGTCATGCGATTTTAAAGCTGGTGAGCAGAATTTTCAGCTTGGTACGTTAGTGTTCATCAGTTAATCATAAAACATATTTAGTGCTTATAACAAATATATTATGCTAAATAAAGACAGATTTTTCCACAATGTATATGATAGTAAGAGTTAGTAAACCTCTATTAAAGTCTCCCTCTGCAGTCTGTTGTTTCTTAGATTCAGCATTGAAACTGAATTTAAAACAAAACATAGATGACATTCTGTCGCCTCATCAACCACCAAGATCTCACTGCCTACAGACATTCAGTAACTCTCATTGGATAATGTTAATAAATATCTTTCACTAAATATGAACGTTTTCTACCTGTCCTTGTTTAAATTATGAAAGAAGTTATTATGCCTGAGAATCTCTAGAATGTCGAATACTTTCCACTAAACAGTTGTCTTCTACTTTGGTTAGTTTTTTTAACAACCATTTAAAAAACATATTTTGCTTTTGTTTTATTTTTTACTGCAATTCCTGTAGAGTAGCTTTTATAGTGTTAATTCAGTATGTGCTACAAAATAAAAGCCTTTCCTTTACATTAGGTTTGTGGGCATTTTATTTTGAATTGTTCCAATCATGGCACTTCAAAGGAACAGCGCATCACAGGAACAGCCTGTGATGTCACAGTGCACATTCTACTGGAAAACCCTATAAATAGGGGAGACGTTCAACCGACTTTAGTGGATCTCGGATGGCAGAAACACAAAGCAACCTGGTTGTTAAAACAAAGACAAGGCGGACGCAGAGAAACGCAGACGCACACGCTGACGCATCTACAATGGCAGAAGCAAAAATAGAAATGGTCATCACACCAAAACCTGAGGTTGATAAAGCCGCACAACCAAATACTAAAAAGTCTCCTGTGGCACAATCACCAAAGGAAACGGTTGTGAAACCAAAGAAACAAAAAATGCAAAAACAGAAAAGAGTGGCTGAAGAACCAAGAAGAGCAATTACTCGGGCATATGCCCGGGCTCTTCTTGAAGCTCAAAACAGCACGGGTGATGGAGCAAACCCGAAAAATGAAGAAATGCAAAAAAACACTGGAGCCACTCCTGAAAAAGAAAAGGCTGAATCCCTCCCCATTTCAAATGCAAAGGAGGACATGGAGAGAGAGAGAAATGGGAAGAACCCCAGCAGACCAAACCCTGTGCCTAATGGAGGGACTTGGCAATATCAACCCATTCCCACATTTAGACCCCCGTTTAATCCCTGGCACGAGATTGCTGCTCTCAGACACCAACTGGAAGCCTCCCAATACCATCAGAACGACCTTTACTGTAAAATGGTAGGTGCAAACAAGAGGGCCTCTTATCACCAGTTTCAGGTGAACAAACTTCGTGAAGAAATTCACGAGAACGAGCGAAATCACGAGGAAACGATCAAAGGCCTCATAGAGCAGCTGGAAGAGGCTTCTAGTAATAAGACCTATGACATCAGTGAGACAGACACTCTCGCAAGTGACAATGAAGCTATGGTCATATTGGATGAGGTGATTGCTACCCTGCAGGACCAAATCAGCCACCCTACCACAGAGCAGTGTGTGGAGTCTGCCACTCCAACCACAGAGGCTTCACACACTGACTCTGTAGGACTGAAGTCCTCTAAGGAGGCTGAATTTGAGCTCAAATGTAGGATTCAGCAAGAGCAGATTGAGATGCTCCAGAAACAGCTCCTAGCAGCTCAAAATCAGCTTGAAGAGCAGGCCGTTAAACATAGGCAGGAGCAGGAGACACTCAACCTGGAAATCAGTGACCTGAAATCCCAGCTCTGCCCCAACAAGGCCCTTCATGATTTGAAGCTAGAGTCTCTGGAGCGAGAGCTGAAAGGGGCCAAAGCTTCCTCACTTAAAATCCCACAGCAGCACAAAGAACAAAATTCCACTGCTGCAAATGAAATGCACAAATTTGAGCTTCCGAAAGAAAACGAGACTGGACAACAGGAGAAGATGGAAAAAGAGGACTCACGGCCATCCACTGCAAGGTCTCTGCAGGAGCCTCAGAAAGAAAAAGACACCACAGAACAACAGAAGATAGAAAAAGAAGAGTCAGCTGCATTTTCTGTACAGGAATCTTTGCAAAGTCTACAAGACAAACAGAAAATGCTCAATGTCAAGGTGGCTGAACTCAAGACTGAAGTCAAGAGCCTGCCAGAGATTCCGCCAAGTAAGAAGAAGAACAAGAAGAAGCGGAACTGTGCGCGTCCCCAATTTCACATAATTGGTGTCAACATCAAGTCCTAAAAATCATATTTATATACAACTAAATTGTCAGTGAACATTTGAACCCCTCTTGGTCAAGACAGAAGGCCACCCCTTCCTGAGCCCGGTTCTGTCAGAGGTTTCTCCCTGTTAAGAGGGAGTTTTTCCTCTCCACTGTCGCCAAGTGCTTGCTCATAGGGGATTTGGGGGCTTTTTTTTAACACCAACCACTGAAAAGTTCACTGACATCAAATTTAAGACTCAGCAAATATGGAAATGGATCATTCGTCATCAAGTGAGGAATCATCCATTTATAACATGTTTGCTGAGTCATATTTAGTTGTATATAAATATGATTTCTGTCACACTAAGGCCAATCACATACTAATTTGGACAATTGGTAAAAAATAAATAAATTGAAAAAATTGAAAAGAAGTAGTTGTGTCATTGTTTCGTGTAGATTTCAAATAACATGCCATTTTATGTCAACATATTTCTGTTACATTTGTAGTGCTCGTGGTTTTATATTCTTATGATCCTGTTTGTTTGATGAGTATATCCTTCTGCCTTGCTTCACATATTTACTGCTGCTTGGCTAGCTTTAGTCATGCTAGCATCAGCACGGGTAGAAACAGATACACATCAGAGACATCACATGTAGCTTGTGTTTATGTTCAGAGTGACACCTGATTTAAAAGCAGGCAGCAAAGCACTGAGCAGCATATCAGTCAGCACAGAAAACAAATGCCATAAATGTCATCAATTAGGCTGGAATAGTTTGTTTCTAGTGGCTTCTATCAGAGGTGTGGACTCGAGTCACATGACTTGGACTCGAGTCAGACTCGAGTCATTAATTTTATGACTTTAGACTTGACTTGAAAAAATGTTGTAAGACTTGTGACTTGACTTAGACTTTTACACCAATGACCTGGGACTTGAATTGGACTTGAACCGGTTTACTTGAAAAGACTTGATATTTCACCCCAAATATAAAATGTAACATGCATATAGAGATTGAAAATGTGATGTCATTCTGGGGTAGAACCACAAAGGATTCTGGGAACTCGTGGCAAGAGGTACTAGCGCACGCAGGCTTTTAATTGAAATCAGTTATACAGCGATAAAAAGAAACACAAAAAATGGCAAGAAGCTGTTGTATTATTAACTGCAATAGCCGGTCACATGACAGCCACGGGAAGCCGACGGGTAAAGAAATCGGTTGTTATCGGATTACGTCGTTGAAGAGAAATTGTTCGAGCCATGTTTCCGAAGTAACAAAGAGGCGACGGATGGCCTGGATCGCAGCCATTCAAAGAGCAAATATAACGTCCCAGAACACTCCAGCTCACATGTTAGTCTGCTCCAAGCATTTACACAAAGGTCAGTCTTCTGTTGTAGTGAATGCGTCATTTTCATAACATAATTGGTGATATAGGTTACAAGCAAGTCTGACGCTGAACAGAAATTGTCGCGCTATGCTCCTTTGTTTATTGTGCATAAATAGTGAATTGTCCTGACACAATATTGTGTTTCGCTTCTGTTATTATGGTACATTGACAAAAACATACTTTTATTCACAGGATAAAACAGTTGTTTTGTATCACTAATTGCCCAGTACGATTACAGCATACAGTATTATTGTCACTGCTACATTTCTGTAACGCGTACCAGAAATTATTTCCACTACTAATTAATTACCGTTGAGCTCAAAGGTCCTATTAATAAACGGTTAAGGAATGTGTATTTATGACGACGATTTGTGAGACTGGTAAACTTATGATACGTACGATGGTCTTTCGTTCTACACGGTGCATTTCAAGGTCCTGCACCCATCCGTCGGTAAACTGTACCTGGGCATGTTGCAGTGACCTGAAGTTACTAAACTTCATGAGTGTGTGCACTCACTCCAAGAACCGTATGATTATAAATATGCATATAAATATGCTACGATGAGATAGCTGACTTCATCTAACTAGCAAATGTTGTCCAGGCTACGTTGGTGATACAGTTTTTTTTTTTAATGATATTTAAAAAAAAAAATCATTTATTTATGTATGATATTTTTGTCATGCGATTTTAAAGCTGGTGAGCAGAATTTTCAGCTTGGTACGTTAGTGTTCATCAGTTAATCATAAAACATATTTAGTGCTTATAACAAATATATTATGCTAAATAAAGACAGATTTTTCCACAATGTATATGATAGTAAGAGTTAGTAAACCTCTATTAAAGTCTCCCTCTGCAGTCTGTTGTTTCTTAGATTCAGCATTGAAACTGAATTTAAAACAAAACATAGATGACATTCTGTCGCCTCATCAACCACCAAGATCTCACTGCCTACAGACATTCAGTAACTCTCATTGGATAATGTTAATAAATATCTTTCACTAAATATGAACGTTTTCTACCTGTCCTTGTTTAAATTATGAAAGAAGTTATTATGCCTGAGAATCTCTAGAATGTCGAATACTTTCCACTAAACAGTTGTCTTCTACTTTGGTTAGTTTTTTTAACAACCATTTAAAAAACATATTTTGCTTTTGTTTTATTTTTTACTGCAATTCCTGTAGAGTAGCTTTTATAGTGTTAATTCAGTATGTGCTACAAAATAAAAGCCTTTCCTTTACATTAGGTTTGTGGGCATTTTATTTTGAATTGTTCCAATCATGGCACTTCAAAGGAACAGCGCATCACAGGAACAGCCTGTGATGTCACAGTGCACATTCTACTGGAAAACCCTATAAATAGGGGAGACGTTCAACCGACTTTAGTGGATCTCGGATGGCAGAAACACAAAGCAACCTGGTTGTTAAAACAAAGACAAGGCGGACGCAGAGAAACGCAGACGCACACGCTGACGCATCTACAATGGCAGAAGCAAAAATAGAAATGGTCATCACACCAAAACCTGAGGTTGATAAAGCCGCACAACCAAATACTAAAAAGTCTCCTGTGGCACAATCACCAAAGGAAACGGTTGTGAAACCAAAGAAACAAAAAATGCAAAAACAGAAAAGAGTGGCTGAAGAACCAAGAAGAGCAATTACTCGGGCATATGCCCGGGCTCTTCTTGAAGCTCAAAACAGCACGGGTGATGGAGCAAACCCGAAAAATGAAGAAATGCAAAAAAACACTGGAGCCACTCCTGAAAAAGAAAAGGCTGAATCCCTCCCCATTTCAAATGCAAAGGAGGACATGGAGAGAGAGAGAAATGGGAAGAACCCCAGCAGACCAAACCCTGTGCCTAATGGAGGGACTTGGCAATATCAACCCATTCCCACATTTAGACCCCCGTTTAATCCCTGGCACGAGATTGCTGCTCTCAGACACCAACTGGAAGCCTCCCAATACCATCAGAACGACCTTTACTGTAAAATGGTAGGTGCAAACAAGAGGGCCTCTTATCACCAGTTTCAGGTGAACAAACTTCGTGAAGAAATTCACGAGAACGAGCAAAATCACGAGGAAACGATCAAAGGCCTCATAGAGCAGCTGGAAGAGGCTTCTAGTAATAAGACCTATGACATCAGTGAGACAGACACTCTCGCAAGTGACAATGAAGCTATGGTCATATTGGATGAGGTGATTGCTACCCTGCAGGACCAAATCAGCCACCCTACCACAGAGCAGTGTGTGGAGTCTGCCACTCCAACCACAGAGGCTTCACACACTGACTCTGTAGGACTGAAGTCCTCTAAGGAGGCTGAATTTGAGCTCAAATGTAGGATTCAGCAAGAGCAGATTGAGATGCTCCAGAAACAGCTCCTAGCAGCTCAAAATCAGCTTGAAGAGCAGGCCGTTAAACATAGGCAGGAGCAGGAGACACTCAACCTGGAAATCAGTGACCTGAAATCCCAGCTCTGCCCCAACAAGGCCCTTCATGATTTGAAGCTAGAGTCTCTGGAGCGAGAGCTGAAAGGGGCCAAAGCTTCCTCACTTAAAATCCCACAGCAGCACAAAGAACAAAATTCCACTGCTGCAAATGAAATGCACAAATTTGAGCTTCCGAAAGAAAACGAGACTGGACAACAGGAGAAGATGGAAAAAGAGGACTCACGGCCATCCACTGCAAGGTCTCTGCAGGAGCCTCAGAAAGAAAAAGACACCACAGAACAACAGAAGATAGAAAAAGAAGAGTCAGCTGCATTTTCTGTACAGGAATCTTTGCAAAGTCTACAAGACAAACAGAAAATGCTCAATGTCAAGGTGGCTGAACTCAAGACTGAAGTCAAGAGCCTGCCAGAGATTCCGCCAAGTAAGAAGAAGAACAAGAAGAAGCGGAACTGTGCGCGTCCCCAATTTCACATAATTGGTGTCAACATCAAGTCCTAAAAATCATATTTATATACAACTAAATTGTCAGTGAACATTTGAACCCCTCTTGGTCAAGACAGAAGGCCACCCCTTCCTGAGCCCGGTTCTGTCAGAGGTTTCTCCCTGTTAAGAGGGAGTTTTTCCTCTCCACTGTCGCCAAGTGCTTGCTCATAGGGGATTTGGGGGCTTTTTTTTAACACCAACCACTGAAAAGTTCACTGACATCAAATTTAAGACTCAGCAAATATGGAAATGGATCATTCGTCATCAAGTGAGGAATCATCCATTTATAACATGTTTGCTGAGTCATATTTAGTTGTATATAAATATGATTTCTGTCACACTAAGGCCAATCACATACTAATTTGGACAATTGGTAAAAAATAAATAAATTGAAAAAATTGAAAAGAAGTAGTTGTGTCATTGTTTCGTGTAGATTTCAAATAACATGCCATTTTATGTCAACATATTTCTGTTACATTTGTAGTGCTCGTGGTTTTATATTCTTATGATCCTGTTTGTTTGATGAGTATATCCTTCTGCCTTGCTTCACATATTTACTGCTGCTTGGCTAGCTTTAGTCATGCTAGCATCAGCACGGGTAGAAACAGATACACATCAGAGACATCACATGTAGCTTGTGTTTATGTTCAGAGTGACACCTGATTTAAAAGCAGGCAGCAAAGCACTGAGCAGCATATCAGTCAGCACAGAAAACAAATGCCATAAATGTCATCAATTAGGCTGGAATAGTTTGTTTCTAGTGGCTTCTATCAGAGGTGTGGACTCGAGTCACATGACTTGGACTCGAGTCAGACTCGAGTCATTAATTTTATGACTTTAGACTTGACTTGAAAAAATGTTGTAAGACTTGTGACTTGACTTAGACTTTTACACCAATGACCTGGGACTTGAATTGGACTTGAACCGGTTTACTTGAAAAGACTTGATATTTCACCCCAAATATAAAATGTAACATGCATATAGAGATTGAAAATGTGATGTCATTCTGGGGTAGAACCACAAAGGATTCTGGGAACTCGTGGCAAGAGGTACTAGCGCACGCAGGCTTTTAATTGAAATCAGTTATACAGCGATAAAAAGAAACACAAAAAATGGCAAGAAGCTGTTGTATTATTAACTGCAATAGCCGGTCACATGACAGCCACGGGAAGCCGACGGGTAAAGAAATCGGTTGTTATCGGATTACGTCGTTGAAGAGAAATTGTTCGAGCCATGTTTCCGAAGTAACAAAGAGGCGACGGATGGCCTGGATCGCAGCCATTCAAAGATCAAATATAACGTCCCAGAACACTCCAGCTCACATGTTAGTCTGCTCCAAGCATTTCCACAAAGGTCAGTCTTCTGTTGTAGTGAATGCGTCATTTTCATAACATAATTGGTGATATAGGTTACAAGCAAGTCTGACGCTGAACAGAAATTGTCGCGCTATGCTCCTTTGTTTATTGTGCATAAATAGTGAATTGTCCTGACACAATATTGTGTTTCGCTTCTGTTATTATGGTACATTGACAAAAACATACTTTTATTCACAGGATAAAACAGTTGTTTTGTATCACTAATTGCCCAGTACGATTACAGCATACAGTATTATTGTCACTGCTACATTTCTGTAACGCGTACCAGAAATTATTTCCACTACTAATTAATTACCGTTGAGCTCAAAGGTCCTATTAATAAACGGTTAAGGAATGTGTATTTATGACGACGATTTGTGAGACTGGTAAACTTATGATACGTACGATGGTCTTTCGTTCTACACGGTGCATTTCAAGGTCCTGCACCCATCCGTCGGTAAACTGTACCTGGGCATGTTGCAGTGACCTGAAGTTACTAAACTTCATGAGTGTGTGCACTCACTCCAAGAACCGTATGATTATAAATATGCATATAAATATGCTACGATGAGATAGCTGACTTCATCTAACTAGCAAATGTTGTCCAGGCTACGTTGGTGATACAGTTTTTTTTTTTAATGATATTTAAAAAAAAAAATCATTTATTTATGTATGATATTTTTGTCATGCGATTTTAAAGCTGGTGAGCAGAATTTTCAGCTTGGTACGTTAGTGTTCATCAGTTAATCATAAAACATATTTAGTGCTTATAACAAATATATTATGCTAAATAAAGACAGATTTTTCCACAATGTATATGATAGTAAGAGTTAGTAAACCTCTATTAAAGTCTCCCTCTGCAGTCTGTTGTTTCTTAGATTCAGCATTGAAACTGAATTTAAAACAAAACATAGATGACATTCTGTCGCCTCATCAACCACCAAGATCTCACTGCCTACAGACATTCAGTAACTCTCATTGGATAATGTTAATAAATATCTTTCACTAAATATGAACGTTTTCTACCTGTCCTTGTTTAAATTATGAAAGAAGTTATTATGCCTGAGAATCTCTAGAATGTCGAATACTTTCCACTAAACAGTTGTCTTCTACTTTGGTTAGTTTTTTTAACAACCATTTAAAAAACATATTTTGCTTTTGTTTTATTTTTTACTGCAATTCCTGTAGAGTAGCTTTTATAGTGTTAATTCAGTATGTGCTACAAAATAAAAGCCTTTCCTTTACATTAGGTTTGTGGGCATTTTATTTTGAATTGTTCCAATCATGGCACTTCAAAGGAACAGCGCATCACAGGAACAGCCTGTGATGTCACAGTGCACATTCTACTGGAAAACCCTATAAATAGGGGAGACGTTCAACCGACTTTAGTGGATCTCGGATGGCAGAAACACAAAGCAACCTGGTTGTTAAAACAAAGACAAGGCGGACGCAGAGAAACGCAGACGCACACGCTGACGCATCTACAATGGCAGAAGCAAAAATAGAAATGGTCATCACACCAAAACCTGAGGTTGATAAAGCCGCACAACCAAATACTAAAAAGTCTCCTGTGGCACAATCACCAAAGGAAACGGTTGTGAAACCAAAGAAACAAAAAATGCAAAAACAGAAAAGAGTGGCTGAAGAACCAAGAAGAGCAATTACTCGGGCATATGCCCGGGCTCTTCTTGAAGCTCAAAACAGCACGGGTGATGGAGCAAACCCGAAAAATGAAGAAATGCAAAAAAACACTGGAGCCACTCCTGAAAAAGAAAAGGCTGAATCCCTCCCCATTTCAAATGCAAAGGAGGACATGGAGAGAGAGAGAAATGGGAAGAACCCCAGCAGACCAAACCCTGTGCCTAATGGAGGGACTTGGCAATATCAACCCATTCCCACATTTAGACCCCCGTTTAATCCCTGGCACGAGATTGCTGCTCTCAGACACCAACTGGAAGCCTCCCAATACCATCAGAACGACCTTTACTGTAAAATGGTAGGTGCAAACAAGAGGGCCTCTTATCACCAGTTTCAGGTGAACAAACTTCGTGAAGAAATTCACGAGAACGAGCGAAATCACGAGGAAACGATCAAAGGCCTCATAGAGCAGCTGGAAGAGGCTTCTAGTAATAAGACCTATGACATCAGTGAGACAGACACTCTCGCAAGTGACAATGAAGCTATGGTCATATTGGATGAGGTGATTGCTACCCTGCAGGACCAAATCAGCCACCCTACCACAGAGCAGTGTGTGGAGTCTGCCACTCCAACCACAGAGGCTTCACACACTGACTCTGTAGGACTGAAGTCCTCTAAGGAGGCTGAATTTGAGCTCAAATGTAGGATTCAGCAAGAGCAGATTGAGATGCTCCAGAAACAGCTCCTAGCAGCTCAAAATCAGCTTGAAGAGCAGGCCGTTAAACATAGGCAGGAGCAGGAGACACTCAACCTGGAAATCAGTGACCTGAAATCCCAGCTCTGCCCCAACAAGGCCCTTCATGATTTGAAGCTAGAGTCTCTGGAGCGAGAGCTGAAAGGGGCCAAAGCTTCCTCACTTAAAATCCCACAGCAGCACAAAGAACAAAATTCCACTGCTGCAAATGAAATGCACAAATTTGAGCTTCCGAAAGAAAACGAGACTGGACAACAGGAGAAGATGGAAAAAGAGGACTCACGGCCATCCACTGCAAGGTCTCTGCAGGAGCCTCAGAAAGAAAAAGACACCACAGAACAACAGAAGATAGAAAAAGAAGAGTCAGCTGCATTTTCTGTACAGGAATCTTTGCAAAGTCTACAAGACAAACAGAAAATGCTCAATGTCAAGGTGGCTGAACTCAAGACTGAAGTCAAGAGCCTGCCAGAGATTCCGCCAAGTAAGAAGAAGAACAAGAAGAAGCGGAACTGTGCGCGTCCCCAATTTCACATAATTGGTGTCAACATCAAGTCCTAAAAATCATATTTATATACAACTAAATTGTCAGTGAACATTTGAACCCCTCTTGGTCAAGACAGAAGGCCACCCCTTCCTGAGCCCGGTTCTGTCAGAGGTTTCTCCCTGTTAAGAGGGAGTTTTTCCTCTCCACTGTCGCCAAGTGCTTGCTCATAGGGGATTTGGGGGCTTTTTTTTAACACCAACCACTGAAAAGTTCACTGACATCAAATTTAAGACTCAGCAAATATGGAAATGGATCATTCGTCATCAAGTGAGGAATCATCCATTTATAACATGTTTGCTGAGTCATATTTAGTTGTATATAAATATGATTTCTGTCACACTAAGGCCAATCACATACTAATTTGGACAATTGGTAAAAAATAAATAAATTGAAAAAATTGAAAAGAAGTAGTTGTGTCATTGTTTCGTGTAGATTTCAAATAACATGCCATTTTATGTCAACATATTTCTGTTACATTTGTAGTGCTCGTGGTTTTATATTCTTATGATCCTGTTTGTTTGATGAGTATATCCTTCTGCCTTGCTTCACATATTTACTGCTGCTTGGCTAGCTTTAGTCATGCTAGCATCAGCACGGGTAGAAACAGATACACATCAGAGACATCACATGTAGCTTGTGTTTATGTTCAGAGTGACACCTGATTTAAAAGCAGGCAGCAAAGCACTGAGCAGCATATCAGTCAGCACAGAAAACAAATGCCATAAATGTCATCAATTAGGCTGGAATAGTTTGTTTCTAGTGGCTTCTATCAGAGGTGTGGACTCGAGTCACATGACTTGGACTCGAGTCAGACTCGAGTCATTAATTTTATGACTTTAGACTTGACTTGAAAAAATGTTGTAAGACTTGTGACTTGACTTAGACTTTTACACCAATGACCTGGGACTTGAATTGGACTTGAACCGGTTTACTTGAAAAGACTTGATATTTCACCCCAAATATAAAATGTAACATGCATATAGAGATTGAAAATGTGATGTCATTCTGGGGTAGAACCACAAAGGATTCTGGGAACTCGTGGCAAGAGGTACTAGCGCACGCAGGCTTTTAATTGAAATCAGTTATACAGCGATAAAAAGAAACACAAAAAATGGCAAGAAGCTGTTGTATTATTAACTGCAATAGCCGGTCACATGACAGCCACGGGAAGCCGACGGGTAAAGAAATCGGTTGTTATCGGATTACGTCGTTGAAGAGAAATTGTTCGAGCCATGTTTCCGAAGTAACAAAGAGGCGACGGATGGCCTGGATCGCAGCCATTCAAAGAGCAAATATAACGTCCCAGAACACTCCAGCTCACATGTTAGTCTGCTCCAAGCATTTCCACAAAGGTCAGTCTTCTGTTGTAGTGAATGCGTCATTTTCATAACATAATTGGTGATATAGGTTACAAGCAAGTCTGACGCTGAACAGAAATTGTCGCGCTATGCTCCTTTGTTTATTGTGCATAAATAGTGAATTGTCCTGACACAATATTGTGTTTCGCTTCTGTTATTATGGTACATTGACAAAAACATACTTTTATTCACAGGATAAAACAGTTGTTTTGTATCACTAATTGCCCAGTACGATTACAGCATACAGTATTATTGTCACTGCTACATTTCTGTAACGCGTACCAGAAATTATTTCCACTACTAATTAATTACCGTTGAGCTCAAAGGTCCTATTAATAAACGGTTAAGGAATGTGTATTTATGACGACGATTTGTGAGACTGGTAAACTTATGATACGTACGATGGTCTTTCGTTCTACACGGTGCATTTCAAGGTCCTGCACCCATCCGTCGGTAAACTGTACCTGGGCATGTTGCAGTGACCTGAAGTTACTAAACTTCATGAGTGTGTGCACTCACTCCAAGAACCGTATGATTATAAATATGCATATAAATATGCTACGATGAGATAGCTGACTTCATCTAACTAGCAAATGTTGTCCAGGCTACGTTGGTGATACAGTTTTTTTTTTTAATGATATTTTAAAAAAAAAATCATTTATTTATGTATGATATTTTTGTCATGCGATTTTAAAGCTGGTGAGCAGAATTTTCAGCTTGGTACGTTAGTGTTCATCAGTTAATCATAAAACATATTTAGTGCTTATAACAAATATATTATGCTAAATAAAGACAGATTTTTCCACAATGTATATGATAGTAAGAGTTAGTAAACCTCTATTAAAGTCTCCCTCTGCAGTCTGTTGTTTCTTAGATTCAGCATTGAAACTGAATTTAAAACAAAACATAGATGACATTCTGTCGCCTCATCAACCACCAAGATCTCACTGCCTACAGACATTCAGTAACTCTCATTGGATAATGTTAATAAATATCTTTCACTAAATATGAACGTTTTCTACCTGTCCTTGTTTAAATTATGAAAGAAGTTATTATGCCTGAGAATCTCTAGAATGTCGAATACTTTCCACTAAACAGTTGTCTTCTACTTTGGTTAGTTTTTTTAACAACCATTTAAAAAACATATTTTGCTTTTGTTTTATTTTTTACTGCAATTCCTGTAGAGTAGCTTTTATAGTGTTAATTCAGTATGTGCTACAAAATAAAAGCCTTTCCTTTACATTAGGTTTGTGGGCATTTTATTTTGAATTGTTCCAATCATGGCACTTCAAAGGAACAGCGCATCACAGGAACAGCCTGTGATGTCACAGTGCACATTCTACTGGAAAACCCTATAAATAGGGGAGACGTTCAACCGACTTTAGTGGATCTCGGATGGCAGAAACACAAAGCAACCTGGTTGTTAAAACAAAGACAAGGCGGACGCAGAGAAACGCAGACGCACACGCTGACGCATCTACAATGGCAGAAGCAAAAATAGAAATGGTCATCACACCAAAACCTGAGGTTGATAAAGCCGCACAACCAAATACTAAAAAGTCTCCTGTGGCACAATCACCAAAGGAAACGGTTGTGAAACCAAAGAAACAAAAAATGCAAAAACAGAAAAGAGTGGCTGAAGAACCAAGAAGAGCAATTACTCGGGCATATGCCCGGGCTCTTCTTGAAGCTCAAAACAGCACGGGTGATGGAGCAAACCCGAAAAATGAAGAAATGCAAAAAAACACTGGAGCCACTCCTGAAAAAGAAAAGGCTGAATCCCTCCCCATTTCAAATGCAAAGGAGGACATGGAGAGAGAGAGAAATGGGAAGAACCCCAGCAGACCAAACCCTGTGCCTAATGGAGGGACTTGGCAATATCAACCCATTCCCACATTTAGACCCCCGTTTAATCCCTGGCACGAGATTGCTGCTCTCAGACACCAACTGGAAGCCTCCCAATACCATCAGAACGACCTTTACTGTAAAATGGTAGGTGCAAACAAGAGGGCCTCTTATCACCAGTTTCAGGTGAACAAACTTCGTGAAGAAATTCACGAGAACGAGCGAAATCACGAGGAAACGATCAAAGGCCTCATAGAGCAGCTGGAAGAGGCTTCTAGTAATAAGACCTATGACATCAGTGAGACAGACACTCTCGCAAGTGACAATGAAGCTATGGTCATATTGGATGAGGTGATTGCTACCCTGCAGGACCAAATCAGCCACCCTACCACAGAGCAGTGTGTGGAGTCTGCCACTCCAACCACAGAGGCTTCACACACTGACTCTGTAGGACTGAAGTCCTCTAAGGAGGCTGAATTTGAGCTCAAATGTAGGATTCAGCAAGAGCAGATTGAGATGCTCCAGAAACAGCTCCTAGCAGCTCAAAATCAGCTTGAAGAGCAGGCCGTTAAACATAGGCAGGAGCAGGAGACACTCAACCTGGAAATCAGTGACCTGAAATCCCAGCTCTGCCCCAACAAGGCCCTTCATGATTTGAAGCTAGAGTCTCTGGAGCGAGAGCTGAAAGGGGCCAAAGCTTCCTCACTTAAAATCCCACAGCAGCACAAAGAACAAAATTCCACTGCTGCAAATGAAATGCACAAATTTGAGCTTCCGAAAGAAAACGAGACTGGACAACAGGAGAAGATGGAAAAAGAGGACTCACGGCCATCCACTGCAAGGTCTCTGCAGGAGCCTCAGAAAGAAAAAGACACCACAGAACAACAGAAGATAGAAAAAGAAGAGTCAGCTGCATTTTCTGTACAGGAATCTTTGCAAAGTCTACAAGACAAACAGAAAATGCTCAATGTCAAGGTGGCTGAACTCAAGACTGAAGTCAAGAGCCTGCCAGAGATTCCGCCAAGTAAGAAGAAGAACAAGAAGAAGCGGAACTGTGCGCGTCCCCAATTTCACATAATTGGTGTCAACATCAAGTCCTAAAAATCATATTTATATACAACTAAATTGTCAGTGAACATTTGAACCCCTCTTGGTCAAGACAGAAGGCCACCCCTTCCTGAGCCCGGTTCTGTCAGAGGTTTCTCCCTGTTAAGAGGGAGTTTTTCCTCTCCACTGTCGCCAAGTGCTTGCTCATAGGGGATTTGGGGGCTTTTTTTAACACCAACCACTGAAAAGTTCACTGACATCAAATTTAAGACTCAGCAAATATGGAAATGGATCATTCGTCATCAAGTGAGGAATCATCCATTTAAAACATGTTTGCTGAGTCATATTTAGTTGTATATAAATATGATTTCTGTCACACTAAGGCCAATCACATACTAATTTGGACAATTGGTAAAAAATAAATAAATTGAAAAAATTGAAAAGAAGTAGTTGTGTCATTGTTTCGTGTAGATTTCAAATAACATGCCATTTTATGTCAACATATTTCTGTTACATTTGTAGTGCTCGTGGTTTTATATTCTTATGATCCTGTTTGTTTGATGAGTATATCCTTCTGCCTTGCTTCACATATTTACTGCTGCTTGGCTAGCTTTAGTCATGCTAGCATCAGCACGGGTAGAAACAGATACACATCAGAGACATCACATGTAGCTTGTGTTTATGTTCAGAGTGACACCTGATTTAAAAGCAGGCAGCAAAGCACTGAGCAGCATATCAGTCAGCACAGAAAACAAATGCCATAAATGTCATCAATTAGGCTGGAATAGTTTGTTTCTAGTGGCTTCTATCAGAGGTGTGGACTCGAGTCACATGACTTGGACTCGAGTCAGACTCGAGTCATTAATTTTATGACTTTAGACTTGACTTGAAAAAATGTTGTAAGACTTGTGACTTGACTTAGACTTTTACACCAATGACCTGGGACTTGAATTGGACTTGAACCGGTTTACTTGAAAAGACTTGATATTTCACCCCAAATATAAAATGTAACATGCATATAGAGATTGAAAATGTGATGTCATTCTGGGGTAGAACCACAAAGGATTCTGGGAACTCGTGGCAAGAGGTACTAGCGCACGCAGGCTTTTAATTGAAATCAGTTATACAGCGATAAAAAGAAACACAAAAAATGGCAAGAAGCTGTTGTATTATTAACTGCAATAGCCGGTCACATGACAGCCACGGGAAGCCGACGGGTAAAGAAATCGGTTGTTATCGGATTACGTCGTTGAAGAGAAATTGTTCGAGCCATGTTTCCGAAGTAACAAAGAGGCGACGGATGGCCTGGATCGCAGCCATTCAAAGAGCAAATATAACGTCCCAGAACACTCCAGCTCACATGTTAGTCTGCTCCAAGCATTTCCACAAAGGTCAGTCTTCTGTTGTAGTGAATGCGTCATTTTCATAACATAATTGGTGATATAGGTTACAAGCAAGTCTGACGCTGAACAGAAATTGTCGCGCTATGCTCCTTTGTTTATTGTGCATAAATAGTGAATTGTCCTGACACAATATTGTGTTTCGCTTCTGTTATTATGGTACATTGACAAAAACATACTTTTATTCACAGGATAAAACAGTTGTTTTGTATCACTAATTGTCCAGTACGATTACAGCATACAGTATTATTGTCACTGCTACATTTCTGTAACGCGTACCAGAAATTATTTCCACTACTAATTAATTACCGTTGAGCTCAAAGGTCCTATTAATAAACGGTTAAGGAATGTGTATTTATGACGACGATTTGTGAGACTGGTAAACTTATGATACGTACGATGGTCTTTCGTTCTACACGGTGCATTTCAAGGTCCTGCACCCATCCGTCGGTAAACTGTACCTGGGCATGTTGCAGTGACCTGAAGTTACTAAACTTCATGAGTGTGTGCACTCACTCCAAGAACCGTATGATTATAAATATGCATATAAATATGCTACGATGAGATAGCTGACTTCATCTAACTAGCAAATGTTGTCCAGGCTACGTTGGTGATACAGTTTTTTTTTTTAATGATATTTAAAAAAAAAAATCATTTATTTATGTATGATATTTTTGTCATGCGATTTTAAAGCTGGTGAGCAGAATTTTCAGCTTGGTACGTTAGTGTTCATCAGTTAATCATAAAACATATTTAGTGCTTATAACAAATATATTATGCTAAATAAAGACAGATTTTTCCACAATGTATATGATAGTAAGAGTTAGTAAACCTCTATTAAAGTCTCCCTCTGCAGTCTGTTGTTTCTTAGATTCAGCATTGAAACTGAATTTAAAACAAAACATAGATGACATTCTGTCGCCTCATCAACCACCAAGATCTCACTGCCTACAGACATTCAGTAACTCTCATTGGATAATGTTAATAAATATCTTTCACTAAATATGAACGTTTTCTACCTGTCCTTGTTTAAATTATGAAAGAAGTTATTATGCCTGAGAATCTCTAGAATGTCGAATACTTTCCACTAAACAGTTGTCTTCTACTTTGGTTAGTTTTTTTAACAACCATTTAAAAAACATATTTTGCTTTTGTTTTATTTTTTACTGCAATTCCTGTAGAGTAGCTTTTATAGTGTTAATTCAGTATGTGCTACAAAATAAAAGCCTTTCCTTTACATTAGGTTTGTGGGCATTTTATTTTGAATTGTTCCAATCATGGCACTTCAAAGGAACAGCGCATCACAGGAACAGCCTGTGATGTCACAGTGCACATTCTACTGGAAAACCCTATAAATAGGGGAGACGTTCAACCGACTTTAGTGGATCTCGGATGGCAGAAACACAAAGCAACCTGGTTGTTAAAACAAAGACAAGGCGGACGCAGAGAAACGCAGACGCACACGCTGACGCATCTACAATGGCAGAAGCAAAAATAGAAATGGTCATCACACCAAAACCTGAGGTTGATAAAGCCGCACAACCAAATACTAAAAAGTCTCCTGTGGCACAATCACCAAAGGAAACGGTTGTGAAACCAAAGAAACAAAAAATGCAAAAACAGAAAAGAGTGGCTGAAGAACCAAGAAGAGCAATTACTCGGGCATATGCCCGGGCTCTTCTTGAAGCTCAAAACAGCACGGGTGATGGAGCAAACCCGAAAAATGAAGAAATGCAAAAAAACACTGGAGCCACTCCTGAAAAAGAAAAGGCTGAATCCCTCCCCATTTCAAATGCAAAGGAGGACATGGAGAGAGAGAGAAATGGGAAGAACCCCAGCAGACCAAACCCTGTGCCTAATGGAGGGACTTGGCAATATCAACCCATTCCCACATTTAGACCCCCGTTTAATCCCTGGCACGAGATTGCTGCTCTCAGACACCAACTGGAAGCCTCCCAATACCATCAGAACGACCTTTACTGTAAAATGGTAGGTGCAAACAAGAGGGCCTCTTATCACCAGTTTCAGGTGAACAAACTTCGTGAAGAAATTCACGAGAACGAGCGAAATCACGAGGAAACGATCAAAGGCCTCATAGAGCAGCTGGAAGAGGCTTCTAGTAATAAGACCTATGACATCAGTGAGACAGACACTCTCGCAAGTGACAATGAAGCTATGGTCATATTGGATGAGGTGATTGCTACCCTGCAGGACCAAATCAGCCACCCTACCACAGAGCAGTGTGTGGAGTCTGCCACTCCAACCACAGAGGCTTCACACACTGACTCTGTAGGACTGAAGTCCTCTAAGGAGGCTGAATTTGAGCTCAAATGTAGGATTCAGCAAGAGCAGATTGAGATGCTCCAGAAACAGCTCCTAGCAGCTCAAAATCAGCTTGAAGAGCAGGCCGTTAAACATAGGCAGGAGCAGGAGACACTCAACCTGGAAATCAGTGACCTGAAATCCCAGCTCTGCCCCAACAAGGCCCTTCATGATTTGAAGCTAGAGTCTCTGGAGCGAGAGCTGAAAGGGGCCAAAGCTTCCTCACTTAAAATCCCACAGCAGCACAAAGAACAAAATTCCACTGCTGCAAATGAAATGCACAAATTTGAGCTTCCGAAAGAAAACGAGACTGGACAACAGGAGAAGATGGAAAAAGAGGACTCACGGCCATCCACTGCAAGGTCTCTGCAGGAGCCTCAGAAAGAAAAAGACACCACAGAACAACAGAAGATAGAAAAAGAAGAGTCAGCTGCATTTTCTGTACAGGAATCTTTGCAAAGTCTACAAGACAAACAGAAAATGCTCAATGTCAAGGTGGCTGAACTCAAGACTGAAGTCAAGAGCCTGCCAGAGATTCCGCCAAGTAAGAAGAAGAACAAGAAGAAGCGGAACTGTGCGCGTCCCCAATTTCACATAATTGGTGTCAACATCAAGTCCTAAAAATCATATTTATATACAACTAAATTGTCAGTGAACATTTGAACCCCTCTTGGTCAAGACAGAAGGCCACCCCTTCCTGAGCCCGGTTCTGTCAGAGGTTTCTCCCTGTTAAGAGGGAGTTTTTCCTCTCCACTGTCGCCAAGTGCTTGCTCATAGGGGATTTGGGGGCTTTTTTTAACACCAACCACTGAAAAGTTCACTGACATCAAATTTAAGACTCAGCAAATATGGAAATGGATCATTCGTCATCAAGTGAGGAATCATCCATTTAAAACATGTTTGCTGAGTCATATTTAGTTGTATATAAATATGATTTCTGTCACACTAAGGCCAATCACATACTAATTTGGACAATTGGTAAAAAATAAATAAATTGAAAAAATTGAAAAGAAGTAGTTGTGTCATTGTTTCGTGTAGATTTCAAATAACATGCCATTTTATGTCAACATATTTCTGTTACATTTGTAGTGCTCGTGGTTTTATATTCTTATGATCCTGTTTGTTTGATGAGTATATCCTTCTGCCTTGCTTCACATATTTACTGCTGCTTGGCTAGCTTTAGTCATGCTAGCATCAGCACGGGTAGAAACAGATACACATCAGAGACATCACATGTAGCTTGTGTTTATGTTCAGAGTGACACCTGATTTAAAAGCAGGCAGCAAAGCACTGAGCAGCATATCAGTCAGCACAGAAAACAAATGCCATAAATGTCATCAATTAGGCTGGAATAGTTTGTTTCTAGTGGCTTCTATCAGAGGTGTGGACTCGAGTCACATGACTTGGACTCGAGTCAGACTCGAGTCATTAATTTTATGACTTTAGACTTGACTTGAAAAAATGTTGTAAGACTTGTGACTTGACTTAGACTTTTACACCAATGACCTGGGACTTGAATTGGACTTGAACCGGTTTACTTGAAAAGACTTGATATTTCACCCCAAATATAAAATGTAACATGCATATAGAGATTGAAAATGTGATGTCATTCTGGGGTAGAACCACAAAGGATTCTGGGAACTCGTGGCAAGAGGTACTAGCGCACGCAGGCTTTTAATTGAAATCAGTTATACAGCGATAAAAAGAAACACAAAAAATGGCAAGAAGCTGTTGTATTATTAACTGCAATAGCCGGTCACATGACAGCCACGGGAAGCCGACGGGTAAAGAAATCGGTTGTTATCGGATTACGTCGTTGAAGAGAAATTGTTCGAGCCATGTTTCCGAAGTAACAAAGAGGCGACGGATGGCCTGGATCGCAGCCATTCAAAGAGCAAATATAACGTCCCAGAACACTCCAGCTCACATGTTAGTCTGCTCCAAGCATTTCCACAAAGGTCAGTCTTCTGTTGTAGTGAATGCGTCATTTTCATAACATAATTGGTGATATAGGTTACAAGCAAGTCTGACGCTGAACAGAAATTGTCGCGCTATGCTCCTTTGTTTATTGTGCATAAATAGTGAATTGTCCTGACACAATATTGTGTTTCGCTTCTGTTATTATGGTACATTGACAAAAACATACTTTTATTCACAGGATAAAACAGTTGTTTTGTATCACTAATTGCCCAGTACGATTACAGCATACAGTATTATTGTCACTGCTACATTTCTGTAACGCGTACCAGAAATTATTTCCACTACTAATTAATTACCGTTGAGCTCAAAGGTCCTATTAATAAACGGTTAAGGAATGTGTATTTATGACGACGATTTGTGAGACTGGTAAACTTATGATACGTACGATGGTCTTTCGTTCTACACGGTGCATTTCAAGGTCCTGCACCCATCCGTCGGTAAACTGTACCTGGGCATGTTGCAGTGACCTGAAGTTACTAAACTTCATGAGTGTGTGCACTCACTCCAAGAACCGTATGATTATAAATATGCATATAAATATGCTACGATGAGATAGCTGACTTCATCTAACTAGCAAATGTTGTCCAGGCTACGTTGGTGATACAGTTTTTTTTTTTAATGATATTTAAAAAAAAAAATCATTTATTTATGTATGATATTTTTGTCATGCGATTTTAAAGCTGGTGAGCAGAATTTTCAGCTTGGTACGTTAGTGTTCATCAGTTAATCATAAAACATATTTAGTGCTTATAACAAATATATTATGCTAAATAAAGACAGATTTTTCCACAATGTATATGATAGTAAGAGTTAGTAAACCTCTATTAAAGTCTCCCTCTGCAGTCTGTTGTTTCTTAGATTCAGCATTGAAACTGAATTTAAAACAAAACATAGATGACATTCTGTCGCCTCATCAACCACCAAGATCTCACTGCCTACAGACATTCAGTAACTCTCATTGGATAATGTTAATAAATATCTTTCACTAAATATGAACGTTTTCTACCTGTCCTTGTTTAAATTATGAAAGAAGTTATTATGCCTGAGAATCTCTAGAATGTCGAATACTTTCCACTAAACAGTTGTCTTCTACTTTGGTTAGTTTTTTTAACAACCATTTAAAAAACATATTTTGCTTTTGTTTTATTTTTTACTGCAATTCCTGTAGAGTAGCTTTTATAGTGTTAATTCAGTATGTGCTACAAAATAAAAGCCTTTCCTTTACATTAGGTTTGTGGGCATTTTATTTTGAATTGTTCCAATCATGGCACTTCAAAGGAACAGCGCATCACAGGAACAGCCTGTGATGTCACAGTGCACATTCTACTGGAAAACCCTATAAATAGGGGAGACGTTCAACCGACTTTAGTGGATCTCGGATGGCAGAAACACAAAGCAACCTGGTTGTTAAAACAAAGACAAGGCGGACGCAGAGAAACGCAGACGCACACGCTGACGCATCTACAATGGCAGAAGCAAAAATAGAAATGGTCATCACACCAAAACCTGAGGTTGATAAAGCCGCACAACCAAATACTAAAAAGTCTCCTGTGGCACAATCACCAAAGGAAACGGTTGTGAAACCAAAGAAACAAAAAATGCAAAAACAGAAAAGAGTGGCTGAAGAACCAAGAAGAGCAATTACTCGGGCATATGCCCGGGCTCTTCTTGAAGCTCAAAACAGCACGGGTGATGGAGCAAACCCGAAAAATGAAGAAATGCAAAAAAACACTGGAGCCACTCCTGAAAAAGAAAAGGCTGAATCCCTCCCCATTTCAAATGCAAAGGAGGACATGGAGAGAGAGAGAAATGGGAAGAACCCCAGCAGACCAAACCCTGTGCCTAATGGAGGGACTTGGCAATATCAACCCATTCCCACATTTAGACCCCCGTTTAATCCCTGGCACGAGATTGCTGCTCTCAGACACCAACTGGAAGCCTCCCAATACCATCAGAACGACCTTTACTGTAAAATGGTAGGTGCAAACAAGAGGGCCTCTTATCACCAGTTTCAGGTGAACAAACTTCGTGAAGAAATTCACGAGAACGAGCGAAATCACGAGGAAACGATCAAAGGCCTCATAGAGCAGCTGGAAGAGGCTTCTAGTAATAAGACCTATGACATCAGTGAGACAGACACTCTCGCAAGTGACAATGAAGCTATGGTCATATTGGATGAGGTGATTGCTACCCTGCAGGACCAAATCAGCCACCCTACCACAGAGCAGTGTGTGGAGTCTGCCACTCCAACCACAGAGGCTTCACACACTGACTCTGTAGGACTGAAGTCCTCTAAGGAGGCTGAATTTGAGCTCAAATGTAGGATTCAGCAAGAGCAGATTGAGATGCTCCAGAAACAGCTCCTAGCAGCTCAAAATCAGCTTGAAGAGCAGGCCGTTAAACATAGGCAGGAGCAGGAGACACTCAACCTGGAAATCAGTGACCTGAAATCCCAGCTCTGCCCCAACAAGGCCCTTCATGATTTGAAGCTAGAGTCTCTGGAGCGAGAGCTGAAAGGGGCCAAAGCTTCCTCACTTAAAATCCCACAGCAGCACAAAGAACAAAATTCCACTGCTGCAAATGAAATGCACAAATTTGAGCTTCCGAAAGAAAACGAGACTGGACAACAGGAGAAGATGGAAAAAGAGGACTCACGGCCATCCACTGCAAGGTCTCTGCAGGAGCCTCAGAAAGAAAAAGACACCACAGAACAACAGAAGATAGAAAAAGAAGAGTCAGCTGCATTTTCTGTACAGGAATCTTTGCAAAGTCTACAAGACAAACAGAAAATGCTCAATGTCAAGGTGGCTGAACTCAAGACTGAAGTCAAGAGCCTGCCAGAGATTCCGCCAAGTAAGAAGAAGAACAAGAAGAAGCGGAACTGTGCGCGTCCCCAATTTCACATAATTGGTGTCAACATCAAGTCCTAAAAATCATATTTATATACAACTAAATTGTCAGTGAACATTTGAACCCCTCTTGGTCAAGACAGAAGGCCACCCCTTCCTGAGCCCGGTTCTGTCAGAGGTTTCTCCCTGTTAAGAGGGAGTTTTTCCTCTCCACTGTCGCCAAGTGCTTGCTCATAGGGGATTTGGGGGCTTTTTTTTAACACCAACCACTGAAAAGTTCACTGACATCAAATTTAAGACTCAGCAAATATGGAAATGGATCATTCGTCATCAAGTGAGGAATCATCCATTTAAAACATGTTTGCTGAGTCATATTTAGTTGTATATAAATATGATTTCTGTCACACTAAGGCCAATCACATACTAATTTGGACAATTGGTAAAAAATAAATAAATTGAAAAAATTGAAAAGAAGTAGTTGTGTCATTGTTTCGTGTAGATTTCAAATAACATGCCATTTTATGTCAACATATTTCTGTTACATTTGTAGTGCTCGTGGTTTTATATTCTTATGATCCTGTTTGTTTGATGAGTATATCCTTCTGCCTTGCTTCACATATTTACTGCTGCTTGGCTAGCTTTAGTCATGCTAGCATCAGCACGGGTAGAAACAGATACACATCAGAGACATCACATGTAGCTTGTGTTTATGTTCAGAGTGACACCTGATTTAAAAGCAGGCAGCAAAGCACTGAGCAGCATATCAGTCAGCACAGAAAACAAATGCCATAAATGTCATCAATTAGGCTGGAATAGTTTGTTTCTAGTGGCTTCTATCAGAGGTGTGGACTCGAGTCACATGACTTGGACTCGAGTCAGACTCGAGTCATTAATTTTATGACTTTAGACTTGACTTGAAAAAATGTTGTAAGACTTGTGACTTGACTTAGACTTTTACACCAATGACCTGGGACTTGAATTGGACTTGAACCGGTTTACTTGAAAAGACTTGATATTTCACCCCAAATATAAAATGTAACATGCATATAGAGATTGAAAATGTGATGTCATTCTGGGGTAGAACCACAAAGGATTCTGGGAACTCGTGGCAAGAGGTACTAGCGCACGCAGGCTTTTAATTGAAATCAGTTATACAGCGATAAAAAGAAACACAAAAAATGGCAAGAAGCTGTTGTATTATTAACTGCAATAGCCGGTCACATGACAGCCACGGGAAGCCGACGGGTAAAGAAATCGGTTGTTATCGGATTACGTCGTTGAAGAGAAATTGTTCGAGCCATGTTTCCAAAGTAACAAAGAGGCGACGGATGGCCTGGATCGCAGCCATTCAAAGAGCAAATATAACGTCCCAGAACACTCCAGCTCACATGTTAGTCTGCTCCAAGCATTTCCACAAAGGTCAGTCTTCTGTTGTAGTTATTACGTCATTTTCATAACATAATTGGTGATATAGGTTACAAGCAAGTCTGACGCTGAACAGAAATTGTCGCGCTATGCTCCTTTGTTTATTGTGCATAAATAGTGAATTGTCCTGACACAATATTGTGTTTCGCTTCTGTTATTATGGTACATTGACAAAAACATACTTTTATTCACAGGATAAAACAGTTGTTTTGTATCACTAATTGCCCAGTACGATTACAGCATACAGTATTATTGTCACTGCTACATTTCTGTAACGCGTACCAGAAATTATTTCCACTACTAATTAATTACCGTTGAGCTCAAAGGTCCTATTAATAAACGGTTAAGGAATGTGTATTTATGACGACGATTTGTGAGACTGGTAAACTTATGATACGTACGATGGTCTTTCGTTCTACACGGTGCATTTCAAGGTCCTGCACCCATCCGTCGGTAAACTGTACCTGGGCTTGTTGCAGTGACCTGAAGTTACTAAACTTCATGAGTGTGTGCACTCACTCCAAGAACCGTATAATTATAAATATGCATATAAATATGCTACGATGAGATAGCTGACTTCATCTAACTAGCAAATGTTGTCCAGGCTACGTTGGTGATACAGTTTTTTTTTTTAATGATATTTAAAAAAAAAAATCATTTATTTATGTATGATATTTTTGTCATGCGATTTTAAAGCTGGTGAGCAGAATTTTCAGCTTGGTACGTTAGTGTTCATCAGTTAATCATAAAACATATTTAGTGCTTATAACAAATATATTATGCTAAATAAAGACAGATTTTTCCACAATGTATATGATAGTAAGAGTTAGTAAACCTCTATTAAAGTCTCCCTCTGCAGTCTGTTGTTTCTTAGATTCAGCATTGAAACTGAATTTAAAACAAAACATAGATGACATTCTGTCGCCTCATCAACCACCAAGATCTCACTGCCTACAGACATTCAGTAACTCTCATTGGATAATGTTAATAAATATCTTTCACTAAATATGAACGTTTTCTACCTGTCCTTGTTTAAATTATGAAAGAAGTTATTATGCCTGAGAATCTCTAGAATGTCGAATACTTTCCACTAAACAGTTGTCTTCT
This sequence comes from Maylandia zebra, assembly GCF_041146795.1. Classification (NCBI taxonomy): domain Eukaryota; kingdom Metazoa; phylum Chordata; class Actinopteri; order Cichliformes; family Cichlidae; genus Maylandia; species Maylandia zebra. The sequence goes on from NC_135183.1 coordinate 23,316,072, forward strand.
ACTTTGGTTAGTTTTTTTAACAACCATTTAAAAAACATATTTTGCTTTTGTTTTATTTTTTACTGCAATTCCTGTAGAGTAGCTTTTATAGTGTTAATTCAGTATGTGCTACAAAATAAAAGCCTTTCCTTTACATTAGGTTTGTGGGCATTTTATTTTGAATTGTTCCAATCATGGCACTTCAAAGGAACAGCGCATCACAGGAACAGCCTGTGATGTCACAGTGCACATTCTACTGGAAAACCCTATAAATAGGGGAGACGTTCAACCGACTTTAGTGGATCTCGGATGGCAGAAACACAAAGCAACCTGGTTGTTAAAACAAAGACAAGGCGGACGCAGAGAAACGCAGACGCACACGCTGACGCATCTACAATGGCAGAAGCAAAAATAGAAATGGTCATCACACCAAAACCTGAGGTTGATAAAGCCGCACAACCAAATACTAAAAAGTCTCCTGTGGCACAATCACCAAAGGAAACGGTTGTGAAACCAAAGAAACAAAAAATGCAAAAACAGAAAAGAGTGGCTGAAGAACCAAGAAGAGCAATTACTCGGGCATATGCCCGGGCTCTTCTTGAAGCTCAAAACAGCACGGGTGATGGAGCAAACCCGAAAAATGAAGAAATGCAAAAAAACACTGGAGCCACTCCTGAAAAAGAAAAGGCTGAATCCCTCCCCATTTCAAATGCAAAGGAGGACATGGAGAGAGAGAGAAATGGGAAGAACCCCAGCAGACCAAACCCTGTGCCTAATGGAGGGACTTGGCAATATCAACCCATTCCCACATTTAGACCCCCGTTTAATCCCTGGCACGAGATTGCTGCTCTCAGACACCAACTGGAAGCCTCCCAATACCATCAGAACGACCTTTACTGTAAAATGGTAGGTGCAAACAAGAGGGCCTCTTATCACCAGTTTCAGGTGAACAAACTTCGTGAAGAAATTCACGAGAACGAGCGAAATCACGAGGAAACGATCAAAGGCCTCATAGAGCAGCTGGAAGAGGCTTCTAGTAATAAGACCTATGACATCAGTGAGACAGACACTCTCGCAAGTGACAATGAAGCTATGGTCATATTGGATGAGGTGATTGCTACCCTGCAGGACCAAATCAGCCACCCTACCACAGAGCAGTGTGTGGAGTCTGCCACTCCAACCACAGAGGCTTCACACACTGACTCTGTAGGACTGAAGTCCTCTAAGGAGGCTGAATTTGAGCTCAAATGTAGGATTCAGCAAGAGCAGATTGAGATGCTCCAGAAACAGCTCCTAGCAGCTCAAAATCAGCTTGAAGAGCAGGCCGTTAAACATAGGCAGGAGCAGGAGACACTCAACCTGGAAATCAGTGACCTGAAATCCCAGCTCTGCCCCAACAAGGCCCTTCATGATTTGAAGCTAGAGTCTCTGGAGCGAGAGCTGAAAGGGGCCAAAGCTTCCTCACTTAAAATCCCACAGCAGCACAAAGAACAAAATTCCACTGCTGCAAATGAAATGCACAAATTTGAGCTTCCGAAAGAAAACGAGACTGGACAACAGGAGAAGATGGAAAAAGAGGACTCACGGCCATCCACTGCAAGGTCTCTGCAGGAGCCTCAGAAAGAAAAAGACACCACAGAACAACAGAAGATAGAAAAAGAAGAGTCAGCTGCATTTTCTGTACAGGAATCTTTGCAAAGTCTACAAGACAAACAGAAAATGCTCAATGTCAAGGTGGCTGAACTCAAGACTGAAGTCAAGAGCCTGCCAGAGATTCCGCCAAGTAAGAAGAAGAACAAGAAGAAGCGGAACTGTGCGCGTCCCCAATTTCACATAATTGGTGTCAACATCAAGTCCTAAAAATCATATTTATATACAACTAAATTGTCAGTGAACATTTGAACCCCTCTTGGTCAAGACAGAAGGCCACCCCTTCCTGAGCCCGGTTCTGTCAGAGGTTTCTCCCTGTTAAGAGGGAGTTTTTCCTCTCCACTGTCGCCAAGTGCTTGCTCATAGGGGATTTGGGGGCTTTTTTTTAACACCAACCACTGAAAAGTTCACTGACATCAAATTTAAGACTCAGCAAATATGGAAATGGATCATTCGTCATCAAGTGAGGAATCATCCATTTAAAACATGTTTGCTGAGTCATATTTAGTTGTATATAAATATGATTTCTGTCACACTAAGGCCAATCACATACTAATTTGGACAATTGGTAAAAAATAAATAAATTGAAAAAATTGAAAAGAAGTAGTTGTGTCATTGTTTCGTGTAGATTTCAAATAACATGCCATTTTATGTCAACATATTTCTGTTACATTTGTAGTGCTCGTGGTTTTATATTCTTATGATCCTGTTTGTTTGATGAGTATATCCTTCTGCCTTGCTTCACATATTTACTGCTGCTTGGCTAGCTTTAGTCATGCTAGCATCAGCACGGGTAGAAACAGATACACATCAGAGACATCACATGTAGCTTGTGTTTATGTTCAGAGTGACACCTGATTTAAAAGCAGGCAGCAAAGCACTGAGCAGCATATCAGTCAGCACAGAAAACAAATGCCATAAATGTCATCAATTAGGCTGGAATAGTTTGTTTCTAGTGGCTTCTATCAGAGGTGTGGACTCGAGTCACATGACTTGGACTCGAGTCAGACTCGAGTCATTAATTTTATGACTTTAGACTTGACTTGAAAAAATGTTGTAAGACTTGTGACTTGACTTAGACTTTTACACCAATGACCTGGGACTTGAATTGGACTTGAACCGGTTTACTTGAAAAGACTTGATATTTCACCCCAAATATAAAATGTAACATGCATATAGAGATTGAAAATGTGATGTCATTCTGGGGTAGAACCACAAAGGATTCTGGGAACTCGTGGCAAGAGGTACTAGCGCACGCAGGCTTTTAATTGAAATCAGTTATACAGCGATAAAAAGAAACACAAAAAATGGCAAGAAGCTGTTGTATTATTAACTGCAATAGCCGGTCACATGACAGCCACGGGAAGCCGACGGGTAAAGAAATCGGTTGTTATCGGATTACGTCGTTGAAGAGAAATTGTTCGAGCCATGTTTCCAAAGTAACAAAGAGGCGACGGATGGCCTGGATCGCAGCCATTCAAAGAGCAAATATAACGTCCCAGAACACTCCAGCTCACATGTTAGTCTGCTCCAAGCATTTCCACAAAGGTCAGTCTTCTGTTGTAGTGAATGCGTCATTTTCATAACATAATTGGTGATATAGGTTACAAGCAAGTCTGACGCTGAACAGAAATTGTCGCGCTATGCTCCTTTGTTTATTGTGCATAAATAGTGAATTGTCCTGACACAATATTGTGTTTCGCTTCTGTTATTATGGTACATTGACAAAAACATACTTTTATTCACAGGATAAAACAGTTGTTTTGTATCACTAATTGTCCAGTACGATTACAGCATACAGTATTATTGTCACTGCTACATTTCTGTAACGCGTACCAGAAATTATTTCCACTACTAATTAATTACCGTTGAGCTCAAAGGTCCTATTAATAAACGGTTAAGGAATGTGTATTTATGACGACGATTTGTGAGACTGGTAAACTTATGATACGTACGATGGTCTTTCGTTCTACACGGTGCATTTCAAGGTCCTGCACCCATCCGTCGGTAAACTGTACCTGGGCATGTTGCAGTGACCTGAAGTTACTAAACTTCATGAGTGTGTGCACTCACTCCAAGAACCGTATGATTATAAATATGCATATAAATATGCTACGATGAGATAGCTGACTTCATCTAACTAGCAAATGTTGTCCAGGCTACGTTGGTGATACAGTTTTTTTTTTTAATGATATTTAAAAAAAAAAATCATTTATTTATGTATGATATTTTTGTCATGCGATTTTAAAGCTGGTGAGCAGAATTTTCAGCTTGGTACGTTAGTGTTCATCAGTTAATCATAAAACATATTTAGTGCTTATAACAAATATATTATGCTAAATAAAGACAGATTTTTCCACAATGTATATGATAGTAAGAGTTAGTAAACCTCTATTAAAGTCTCCCTCTGCAGTCTGTTGTTTCTTAGATTCAGCATTGAAACTGAATTTAAAACAAAACATAGATGACATTCTGTCGCCTCATCAACCACCAAGATCTCACTGCCTACAGACATTCAGTAACTCTCATTGGATAATGTTAATAAATATCTTTCACTAAATATGAACGTTTTCTACCTGTCCTTGTTTAAATTATGAAAGAAGTTATTATGCCTGAGAATCTCAAGAATGTCGAATACTTTCCACTAAACAGTTGTCTTCTACTTTGGTTAGTTTTTTTAACAACCATTTAAAAAACATATTTTGCTTTTGTTTTATTTTTTACTGCAATTCCTGTAGAGTAGCTTTTATAGTGTTAATTCAGTATGTGCTACAAAATAAAAGCCTTTCCTTTACATTAGGTTTGTGGGCATTTTATTTTGAATTGTTCCAATCATGGCACTTCAAAGGAACAGCGCATCACAGGAACAGCCTGTGATGTCACAGTGCACATTCTACTGGAAAACCCTATAAATAGGGGAGACGTTCAACCGACTTTAGTGGATCTCGGATGGCAGAAACACAAAGCAACCTGGTTGTTAAAACAAAGACAAGGCGGACGCAGAGAAACGCAGACGCACACGCTGACGCATCTACAATGGCAGAAGCAAAAATAGAAATGGTCATCACACCAAAACCTGAGGTTGATAAAGCCGCACAACCAAATACTAAAAAGTCTCCTGTGGCACAATCACCAAAGGAAACGGTTGTGAAACCAAAGAAACAAAAAATGCAAAAACAGAAAAGAGTGGCTGAAGAACCAAGAAGAGCAATTACTCGGGCATATGCCCGGGCTCTTCTTGAAGCTCAAAACAGCACGGGTGATGGAGCAAACCCGAAAAATGAAGAAATGCAAAAAAACACTGGAGCCACTCCTGAAAAAGAAAAGGCTGAATCCCTCCCCATTTCAAATGCAAAGGAGGACATGGAGAGAGAGAGAAATGGGAAGAACCCCAGCAGACCAAACCCTGTGCCTAATGGAGGGACTTGGCAATATCAACCCATTCCCACATTTAGACCCCCGTTTAATCCCTGGCACGAGATTGCTGCTCTCAGACACCAACTGGAAGCCTCCCAATACCATCAGAACGACCTTTACTGTAAAATGGTAGGTGCAAACAAGAGGGCCTCTTATCACCAGTTTCAGGTGAACAAACTTCGTGAAGAAATTCACGAGAACGAGCGAAATCACGAGGAAACGATCAAAGGCCTCATAGAGCAGCTGGAAGAGGCTTCTAGTAATAAGACCTATGACATCAGTGAGACAGACACTCTCGCAAGTGACAATGAAGCTATGGTCATATTGGATGAGGTGATTGCTACCCTGCAGGACCAAATCAGCCACCCTACCACAGAGCAGTGTGTGGAGTCTGCCACTCCAACCACAGAGGCTTCACACACTGACTCTGTAGGACTGAAGTCCTCTAAGGAGGCTGAATTTGAGCTCAAATGTAGGATTCAGCAAGAGCAGATTGAGATGCTCCAGAAACAGCTCCTAGCAGCTCAAAATCAGCTTGAAGAGCAGGCCGTTAAACATAGGCAGGAGCAGGAGACACTCAACCTGGAAATCAGTGACCTGAAATCCCAGCTCTGCCCCAACAAGGCCCTTCATGATTTGAAGCTAGAGTCTCTGGAGCGAGAGCTGAAAGGGGCCAAAGCTTCCTCACTTAAAATCCCACAGCAGCACAAAGAACAAAATTCCACTGCTGCAAATGAAATGCACAAATTTGAGCTTCCGAAAGAAAACGAGACTGGACAACAGGAGAAGATGGAAAAAGAGGACTCACGGCCATCCACTGCAAGGTCTCTGCAGGAGCCTCAGAAAGAAAAAGACACCACAGAACAACAGAAGATAGAAAAAGAAGAGTCAGCTGCATTTTCTGTACAGGAATCTTTGCAAAGTCTACAAGACAAACAGAAAATGCTCAATGTCAAGGTGGCTGAACTCAAGACTGAAGTCAAGAGCCTGCCAGAGATTCCGCCAAGTAAGAAGAAGAACAAGAAGAAGCGGAACTGTGCGCGTCCCCAATTTCACATAATTGGTGTCAACATCAAGTCCTAAAAATCATATTTATATACAACTAAATTGTCAGTGAACATTTGAACCCCTCTTGGTCAAGACAGAAGGCCACCCCTTCCTGAGCCCGGTTCTGTCAGAGGTTTCTCCCTGTTAAGAGGGAGTTTTTCCTCTCCACTGTCGCCAAGTGCTTGCTCATAGGGGATTTGGGGGCTTTTTTTAACACCAACCACTGAAAAGTTCACTGACATCAAATTTAAGACTCAGCAAATATGGAAATGGATCATTCGTCATCAAGTGAGGAATCATCCATTTAAAACATGTTTGCTGAGTCATATTTAGTTGTATATAAATATGATTTCTGTCACACTAAGGCCAATCACATACTAATTTGGACAATTGGTAAAAAATAAATAAATTGAAAAAATTGAAAAGAAGTAGTTGTGTCATTGTTTCGTGTAGATTTCAAATAACATGCCATTTTATGTCAACATATTTCTGTTACATTTGTAGTGCTCGTGGTTTTATATTCTTATGATCCTGTTTGTTTGATGAGTATATCCTTCTGCCTTGCTTCACATATTTACTGCTGCTTGGCTAGCTTTAGTCATGCTAGCATCAGCACGGGTAGAAACAGATACACATCAGAGACATCACATGTAGCTTGTGTTTATGTTCAGAGTGACACCTGATTTAAAAGCAGGCAGCAAAGCACTGAGCAGCATATCAGTCAGCACAGAAAACAAATGCCATAAATGTCATCAATTAGGCTGGAATAGTTTGTTTCTAGTGGCTTCTATCAGAGGTGTGGACTCGAGTCACATGACTTGGACTCGAGTCAGACTCGAGTCATTAATTTTATGACTTTAGACTTGACTTGAAAAAATGTTGTAAGACTTGTGACTTGACTTAGACTTTTACACCAATGACCTGGGACTTGAATTGGACTTGAACCGGTTTACTTGAAAAGACTTGATATTTCACCCCAAATATAAAATGTAACATGCATATAGAGATTGAAAATGTGATGTCATTCTGGGGTAGAACCACAAAGGATTCTGGGAACTCGTGGCAAGAGGTACTAGCGCACGCAGGCTTTTAATTGAAATCAGTTATACAGCGATAAAAAGAAACACAAAAAATGGCAAGAAGCTGTTGTATTATTAACTGCAATAGCCGGTCACATGACAGCCACGGGAAGCCGACGGGTAAAGAAATCGGTTGTTATCGGATTACGTCGTTGAAGAGAAATTGTTCGAGCCATGTTTCCGAAGTAACAAAGAGGCGACGGATGGCCTGGATCGCAGCCATTCAAAGAGCAAATATAACGTCCCAGAACACTCCAGCTCACATGTTAGTCTGCTCCAAGCATTTCCACAAAGGTCAGTCTTCTGTTGTAGTGAATGCGTCATTTTCATAACATAATTGGTGATATAGGTTACAAGCAAGTCTGACGCTGAACAGAAATTGTCGCGCTATGCTCCTTTGTTTATTGTGCATAAATAGTGAATTGTCCTGACACAATATTGTGTTTCGCTTCTGTTATTATGGTACATTGACAAAAACATACTTTTATTCACAGGATAAAACAGTTGTTTTGTATCACTAATTGCCCAGTACGATTACAGCATACAGTATTATTGTCACTGCTACATTTCTGTAACGCGTACCAGAAATTATTTCCACTACTAATTAATTACCGTTGAGCTCAAAGGTCCTATTAATAAACGGTTAAGGAATGTGTATTTATGACGACGATTTGTGAGACTGGTAAACTTATGATACGTACGATGGTCTTTCGTTCTACACGGTGCATTTCAAGGTCCTGCACCCATCCGTCGGTAAACTGTACCTGGGCATGTTGCAGTGACCTGAAGTTACTAAACTTCATGAGTGTGTGCACTCACTCCAAGAACCGTATGATTATAAATATGCATATAAATATGCTACGATGAGATAGCTGACTTCATCTAACTAGCAAATGTTGTCCAGGCTACGTTGGTGATACAGTTTTTTTTTTTAATGATATTTAAAAAAAAAAATCATTTATTTATGTATGATATTTTTGTCATGCGATTTTAAAGCTGGTGAGCAGAATTTTCAGCTTGGTACGTTAGTGTTCATCAGTTAATCATAAAACATATTTAGTGCTTATAACAAATATATTATGCTAAATAAAGACAGATTTTTCCACAATGTATATGATAGTAAGAGTTAGTAAACCTCTATTAAAGTCTCCCTCTGCAGTCTGTTGTTTCTTAGATTCAGCATTGAAACTGAATTTAAAACAAAACATAGATGACATTCTGTCGCCTCATCAACCACCAAGATCTCACTGCCTACAGACATTCAGTAACTCTCATTGGATAATGTTAATAAATATCTTTCACTAAATATGAACGTTTTCTACCTGTCCTTGTTTAAATTATGAAAGAAGTTATTATGCCTGAGAATCTCTAGAATGTCGAATACTTTCCACTAAACAGTTGTCTTCTACTTTGGTTAGTTTTTTTAACAACCATTTAAAAAACATATTTTGCTTTTGTTTTATTTTTTACTGCAATTCCTGTAGAGTAGCTTTTATAGTGTTAATTCAGTATGTGCTACAAAATAAAAGCCTTTCCTTTACATTAGGTTTGTGGGCATTTTATTTTGAATTGTTCCAATCATGGCACTTCAAAGGAACAGCGCATCACAGGAACAGCCTGTGATGTCACAGTGCACATTCTACTGGAAAACCCTATAAATAGGGGAGACGTTCAACCGACTTTAGTGGATCTCGGATGGCAGAAACACAAAGCAACCTGGTTGTTAAAACAAAGACAAGGCGGACGCAGAGAAACGCAGACGCACACGCTGACGCATCTACAATGGCAGAAGCAAAAATAGAAATGGTCATCACACCAAAACCTGAGGTTGATAAAGCCGCACAACCAAATACTAAAAAGTCTCCTGTGGCACAATCACCAAAGGAAACGGTTGTGAAACCAAAGAAACAAAAAATGCAAAAACAGAAAAGAGTGGCTGAAGAACCAAGAAGAGCAATTACTCGGGCATATGCCCGGGCTCTTCTTGAAGCTCAAAACAGCACGGGTGATGGAGCAAACCCGAAAAATGAAGAAATGCAAAAAAACACTGGAGCCACTCCTGAAAAAGAAAAGGCTGAATCCCTCCCCATTTCAAATGCAAAGGAGGACATGGAGAGAGAGAGAAATGGGAAGAACCCCAGCAGACCAAACCCTGTGCCTAATGGAGGGACTTGGCAATATCAACCCATTCCCACATTTAGACCCCCGTTTAATCCCTGGCACGAGATTGCTGCTCTCAGACACCAACTGGAAGCCTCCCAATACCATCAGAACGACCTTTACTGTAAAATGGTAGGTGCAAACAAGAGGGCCTCTTATCACCAGTTTCAGGTGAACAAACTTCGTGAAGAAATTCACGAGAACGAGCGAAATCACGAGGAAACGATCAAAGGCCTCATAGAGCAGCTGGAAGAGGCTTCTAGTAATAAGACCTATGACATCAGTGAGACAGACACTCTCGCAAGTGACAATGAAGCTATGGTCATATTGGATGAGGTGATTGCTACCCTGCAGGACCAAATCAGCCACCCTACCACAGAGCAGTGTGTGGAGTCTGCCACTCCAACCACAGAGGCTTCACACACTGACTCTGTAGGACTGAAGTCCTCTAAGGAGGCTGAATTTGAGCTCAAATGTAGGATTCAGCAAGAGCAGATTGAGATGCTCCAGAAACAGCTCCTAGCAGCTCAAAATCAGCTTGAAGAGCAGGCCGTTAAACATAGGCAGGAGCAGGAGACACTCAACCTGGAAATCAGTGACCTGAAATCCCAGCTCTGCCCCAACAAGGCCCTTCATGATTTGAAGCTAGAGTCTCTGGAGCGAGAGCTGAAAGGGGCCAAAGCTTCCTCACTTAAAATCCCACAGCAGCACAAAGAACAAAATTCCACTGCTGCAAATGAAATGCACAAATTTGAGCTTCCGAAAGAAAACGAGACTGGACAACAGGAGAAGATGGAAAAAGAGGACTCACGGCCATCCACTGCAAGGTCTCTGCAGGAGCCTCAGAAAGAAAAAGACACCACAGAACAACAGAAGATAGAAAAAGAAGAGTCAGCTGCATTTTCTGTACAGGAATCTTTGCAAAGTGTACAAGACAAACAGAAAATGCTCAATGTCAAGGTGGCTGAACTCAAGACTGAAGTCAAGAGCCTGCCAGAGATTCCGCCAAGTAAGAAGAAGAACAAGAAGAAGCGGAACTGTGCGCGTCCCCAATTTCACATAATTGGTGTCAACATCAAGTCCTAAAAATCATATTTATATACAACTAAATTGTCAGTGAACATTTGAACCCCTCTTGGTCAAGACAGAAGGCCACCCCTTCCTGAGCCCGGTTCTGTCAGAGGTTTCTCCCTGTTAAGAGGGAGTTTTTCCTCTCCACTGTCGCCAAGTGCTTGCTCATAGGGGATTTGGGGGCTTTTTTTAACACCAACCACTGAAAAGTTCACTGACATCAAATTTAAGACTCAGCAAATATGGAAATGGATCATTCGTCATCAAGTGAGGAATCATCCATTTAAAACATGTTTGCTGAGTCATATTTAGTTGTATATAAATATGATTTCTGTCACACTAAGGCCAATCACATACTAATTTGGACAATTGGTAAAAAATAAATAAATTGAAAAAATTGAAAAGAAGTAGTTGTGTCATTGTTTCGTGTAGATTTCAAATAACATGCCATTTTATGTCAACATATTTCTGTTACATTTGTAGTGCTCGTGGTTTTATATTCTTATGATCCTGTTTGTTTGATGAGTATATCCTTCTGCCTTGCTTCACATATTTACTGCTGCTTGGCTAGCTTTAGTCATGCTAGCATCAGCACGGGTAGAAACAGATACACATCAGAGACATCACATGTAGCTTGTGTTTATGTTCAGAGTGACACCTGATTTAAAAGCAGGCAGCAAAGCACTGAGCAGCATATCAGTCAGCACAGAAAACAAATGCCATAAATGTCATCAATTAGGCTGGAATAGTTTGTTTCTAGTGGCTTCTATCAGAGGTGTGGACTCGAGTCACATGACTTGGACTCGAGTCAGACTCGAGTCATTAATTTTATGACTTTAGACTTGACTTGAAAAAATGTTGTAAGACTTGTGACTTGACTTAGACTTTTACACCAATGACCTGGGACTTGAATTGGACTTGAACCGGTTTACTTGAAAAGACTTGATATTTCACCCCAAATATAAAATGTAACATGCATATAGAGATTGAAAATGTGATGTCATTCTGGGGTAGAACCACAAAGGATTCTGGGAACTCGTGGCAAGAGGTACTAGCGCACGCAGGCTTTTAATTGAAATCAGTTATACAGCGATAAAAAGAAACACAAAAAATGGCAAGAAGCTGTTGTATTATTAACTGCAATAGCCGGTCACATGACAGCCACGGGAAGCCGACGGGTAAAGAAATCGGTTGTTATCGGATTACGTCGTTGAAGAGAAATTGTTCGAGCCATGTTTCCAAAGTAACAAAGAGGCGACGGATGGCCTGGATCGCAGCCATTCAAAGAGCAAATATAACGTCCCAGAACACTCCAGCTCACATGTTAGTCTGCTCCAAGCATTTCCACAAAGGTCAGTCTTCTGTTGTAGTTATTACGTCATTTTCATAACATAATTGGTGATATAGGTTACAAGCAAGTCTGACGCTGAACAGAAATTGTCGCGCTATGCTCCTTTGTTTATTGTGCATAAATAGTGAATTGTCCTGACACAATATTGTGTTTCGCTTCTGTTATTATGGTACATTGACAAAAACATACTTTTATTCACAGGATAAAACAGTTGTTTTGTATCACTAATTGCCCAGTACGATTACAGCATACAGTATTATTGTCACTGCTACATTTCTGTAACGCGTACCAGAAATTATTTCCACTACTAATTAATTATCCTTGAGCTCAAAGGTCCTATTAATAAACGGTTAAGGAATGTGTATTTATGACGACGATTTGTGAGACTGGTAAACTTATGATACGTACGATGGTCTTTCGTTCTACACGGTGCATTTCAAGGTCCTGCACCCATCCGTCGGTAAACTGTACCTGGGCATGTTGCAGTGACCTGAAGTTACTAAACTTCATGAGTGTGTGCACTCACTCCAAGAACCGTATGATTATAAATATGCATATAAATATGCTACGATGAGATAGCTGACTTCATCTAACTAGCAAATGTTGTCCAGGCTACGTTGGTGATGCAGTTTTTTTTAATGTGTATGATATTTTTGTCATGCGATTTTAAAGCCAGTCCTACAAGCGCATCCAAGAATAACATGCAGCTTATCTCAGAACTGTCGGTGAAAATTATTCTTGGAGCTAGGTTTAATTGAGCTGCATTTTAAAGAGGTGCAATTTCACAATTTGTGTATATTTTCTAAGTTCACTATTTTGTCATGTGTTGAGAAAAACACAGATTTAAAAATTACATGGTCTAATATTTACATTTAGCATAACTGCAACATTCTTTTTTCGTTTTTTTTTTAAAGACTCGAAAGGACTTGAAATTCAAAATTTCAGACTTGTGACTTTACTTGGACTTTTACACCAGTGACTTGAGACTCGACTCTGACTTGCCTGACATTACTTGAGACTTGACTTGAGGATAAAGACTTGAGACTTACTTGAGACTTGCAAAACAATGACTTGGTCCCACCTCTGCCTTTAAGCTATCAAATAGAGATGCAGCACAAAAACAATTTGCTTGTCGTGCATCACTTTGTTGCTTGTGGATAGTCTTGGTTGTGATTTTTTAAGATAACCATCTGATATAAGTACCACACACTTCACATTGCTAATAGTTATTTTGCCTATAATCACTACAATTTTATGAAACTGATTGCTTTGTGGTCATTTTCAGGTTCACCAACAACCCAGTGACACGTTTTGACTTCCTGAAACATTTCTCCTCTATTCAGCCTGGAATTCAGGAAATTTGTGCAAGAGTCTGCTGCTCTGCTTTCAAACTCACACACACAATGTGGAAATAGCAGTCCTTATCAGTAATTAGCTGGAAAAGATCTGGGAACCCATGCACTCAAGACTCTCATTCTAGTAGAGCCAATAGATATATACACAACTGGTCAACAGCAATCAAGCTACATTTAAGAGCTAGCATTGTTTGGTCCGTGTTGAAGTCCTTATTCTCATCATCTGTGAGCTAACAGCTCCTCTGGGGCAGGCGCTAAGTGAGGCTGCTGCATTAGTGGTTTTATCATTGATTTGTTGGTTCGCTGATGCAGAAGAGGTGTTTGTTTCCAGTAATCCAGATTAGAGCAAACAAACTCTCTGTAAACTGTCATATCCATGGTTTACCATCGTCAACCTCTTTGGGCTTAGTGCTTACCCAAAGAAATGATGGCAAAATTATCCATCTTCTTGATCACTCGTCTCATTTAGGGTTGCAGCTAAACGGGAGAGGTGGGATTCACCGAGGACTGGTCACTTGGCTGACAGAGAAGCAGACAACCACACTCTCATCTCCACAGAGTTGTTATGTCTCCAGACCACAGGAGGAAAACAACTAAAGTATAGAATATTAATTTTACTGCAGTGAGACTTGCTTCTGCAGACAATTTTTTTTAAATGTAAAAATAAATAAATAATAAGTTCAATTCCATTCAGCATTTTTGGGATTGACTAAAATCTTAGTAAAGCCCACAAAGAATACATCATCCTACAAACAATTAGAGAACAGATTATGCATTTCTGTGTCCCACATTGCTATAATTGCCTCCAAACTTGCCACCAGAATGATCCACTGGGCTGTTTTGCACTTTCCTTTATATGCGTGATCATTTCTTTTCCTTTTTAAAAAAAAAAAAAAAAATTAAAATTTTATTTCAAAATGTAAAATATCTTTCACCTCATCAACTTTTTCCACTGAAGGAGTTTTATCTTTAGCTGAAGCTAATGCAGACAATCACGTGATTAAGAGTGGATTAAGAAGAAATTATAACTGCTGGATTTTTCTTAGATGGGATGCAAACAAAACAAGACTAAGAAAAAGTTCATGGACTTGGTCCTCAAAGGAAAGCCTTCTTTTTGTAAGTCTCTAAAGGGCAGGAGAGATAAGAGGCTACCAGGACACCTGAGCCACATGCTCATCTTATTAATATTGCATGGGAAAGACAGAGGCAGTCGACACAGGTGGTAATAGGATCCTCCCATTGGGAACAGTGGGAGATTCCCCCAGTCCTTCCCATCATCACTTCAACACTACTAACTCACTGCTAGTCAAATGTAAGTAATCGTGTTATGCATAATCAGAAGCGCTTCATGTCTGAGATGATACACTGGATAGGAGAATTTTCTCAGACACTACAGGGAATGAATAATAGGAAGGCACTGCTGTTTGATTGGGGAGCTCTTTTCAGCCGCTTGTCACCGCTGACTGACGGCCACATAAAGCTTCTGCTAATCCCCCGCCCTCCCCTCGCTCCCAGATTCACATAGTCACCGGTGAAAACAGCAGGTTAAACAGTGCAGCATTTCCCCTGCATTATGTCTCATTGCTCTCATCCTCTGCCCACCTTGTTAAAAGCAACCTGGGCGGACAGAATACCAATGACAGAGGCAGCGTGCAGGTCTGAGATAACAGCCAGTGGCGAGCCGATCAGAAACCCAAACCCCAACATCTATCTGTTGGGGAGCGCGAGTAACAAGAGCAGCAGCACAGAAGACGGTCTGTCAGTGTTTATTTACAGAGTATTTACAGTCAGGGGGAAAACAGAGAAGGCAGCGTGGTGATGCATGTCACCGAGCTACGTTTGCGCATCCTTGTAGAGAACATCTGCCACCAGGGCTCGCACTGCGGCCGGATCATCAGCATCTGTGGAGGCGAAACACAATGTGACGGTTACCGCTGAAACCGGAGTACTGACATCAGGGCTGCCACAAACAATTATTTTGATAGTCGACTAGTCACCGATTATTTTTGATTAGTCGACTAATCAGATCATCATCCATTGGACGTACAGCGTACAGCTTATTGCACCAGCAGCATCTGGTCTTATATAACTATCATTAGCTTACAGCTTGAAAATAAAGACAAGATGGTAGTTTATTAATTTTTAATGAAATTTGCAGATTGTTTCGGTGAAGTTTAATAAACTCCTTGCTTTCTAAAATATAACAGGACACCGGAGTATATTATCCAGCGTCTCAAACTTCTGATGATCAGCTGTCTGCTTGAAGTTTATTTAGCTGTGCAAAAACTATAACTTTAATCTTAGCCAAACCGATTTACTCAGGAACAAATAAAATACTAAAGAAAGCCAAACAATAACATTTTAAGTTATCTAAGTGACTTATATATCATGTTTAACCTGAGTAGCGAAAGACAGTGGTGGGTTTGAAAACGATTTGCCGGGAGTCCGGTGTTCTCACGGCTCTAGTTAGCCTTGCCCCCGCCTAGCTAACGAGCTAGTGGGTAACAGACGTCTCCGAAAACGTCGGAGAGCTTTTGAAAATATGTGGTGTCTTGATAAACTGAGCAGATATTTGAGGTTTACACAGCTACATTCTCGCCTGAAAATATGTTAAACGTTTATTTTGTGACCCAGAAAGAATAATAAGAGTAAAGTTAAAACTAACTAGCTGCCGCCATTGTTGACAGCTGCGCTATGAATTCTGGGACACAGCTTCTTCTTCTTCGGGGTTTAACGGCAGCTGGCATCCTTGTACATGCAGTGCTGCCATCTTCTGTTTCAGTCCGTTATTACACCCTTAAATCCTACTACTCATTCCTGCGTCCTTTGTGATCTTACAAAGCTTCAAACGATGCGTCGACTATTAAATTAGTCGTCGACGATTTTAATAGTCGACATAATCGTGACTAGTCGACTAATCGTGGCAGCCCTAACTGACATGTGACCAGATTAACATGACTTCACAGGAAATGACTCCACAAACGTTCACGGTGCATTCGGGCACGGTCTGATAGGCACCGTGTCAGATTACACAATTAGGAAAGCCATACATTATGGCCGTGACTGATGACATGTTGGAGATCGACCAATCACAGCTCGCAGCCTTTCACAGCCTGTTGATGTCACCGGGATTAAACAGGAATTTACACAAACAAAGGCGCAGATCATATCGACTCATATCGACTCATATCGACTGTTTCAAGCTCAAATGGAAAAGATGTTAGCTTGCATCTTCTATTGGGTAATCGTAAGAAGTCTTACATAGGGGAAAAAGGCAAACCCCCCCCCCCCCCCCCCCCCCCCCCCTAAATTTCAGCCTTTTTGTGGAAGTAATAATCAATCATCGTGCAATTTACATTCATAATGCAAATATTTTAGTTTATACTCAAGAATATTTGCTTTAAACCTTTAGTTTATTATTTGGCAGACTTTCAAATATAAACCTACTAATCAAACCAGCACATTATTATTTTTTGAGACATTAAGATGCTAAATTGCATTTGTTTTCCTAAACAGAAGAATTAGTTTTAAGTGGTTGATTATTATTTATTCCTGATTCATTTCTGACTTCTCCAAGAAGTATTACATTTGTTAAGTAGTTTTGCATTTGGCTAGAGTCAGTGTTACAGCACAGTCTCAAGAGTCTAAACAGTCTTTACAGGGCCGTAGAAGGCCTTAACACATCAGCAGGACAGGTAGCTGCTCCTTTGTGCAACAAAGAATAGGATGAGCACTGCCAGAGCTACAATATAACCTCCACGAGGCCACAAGTGTGAATGTCTGAGCAAACAATCAGTGGGCCCTGTGCTCGCTGCCTGGCACCATTGAGCCCGATTGGCATTTGCCATCGAATACCAGTATGATGTAAATACTTGGGAGGACAAGGAGACGAGACTAAGATCTTCTGCACTTTTTAAAATGATCCTTAATATTTTCCAGTGTGTAATGCTTCCAGTATTTCTTTTACACATAGGATATGAAGGTGAAGTCATAGCATTGAATTTGAGTGCAGGATTTTAAGCTGCAGTGCTCTAAATTGGTACAAATCATTATTCCAATTGTCCTCTCACATACTTTCTGTGATCTCAATTCCCTCTCTCAGGTCTGTCCCAGTTTAGGATCACTAATCCCGCAACACCCACTGAAAATTTACACAGCATGCTTTTAAATGTCAGAGTACTCAACATTTTTAATACAGTTGTTTACATAGTCTGTTATCTGTCTCCAGAAGAAAAAATACCCTTCATATTGAATCCAGGCTGTTAACTGGGGTGAAAGTAGATGCTATTTCAGCTTTCCCTCCAATGCGTTGCACTGCCCTCCAGGCCTCGATTGCGAAAGAAATAGAAATCAGATTTGAAAGAGGTCTTAAGCATCCACTCATTGTATTTACTTCAGATCACTTATGTTGGTTCCCTGTAGGCCGACGACTTTGTTGTTGGTTGCGCATCATTGAAAAGGTCCTGGAAACGGTCACACCACATCGTAAAAGGGATTTTTTTAAAATCCCAGTGAATCTTTAAGAGACGGCACTGTGCTGAGGTATTCTGTGTGTGACTATCAGACACTATTGTTGGGAACATCTGCCCCTAAATTTCAGAACCTTCTGGGAAACAGCTGCAGATTAAGTGAGTTAATACATCAGTGAGCAGCTATATTTAGTCCTGAACTACACACTGGATAAATATGACTTTTTGTGGACATAAACGCCTAACTTCACAGTCAGCCTCCCACCTTCATCTCTACTTTGATGTCAGGTATGCGCCGCTTACCTTGCACCGCTCAGCAAACATCGCTGACACTTTACAAGCTGATGTTTGAACTCGTCCGTCACAAATTTGAAAATGCCCACGTAGGAGCAGCTGATTTAGAAACCTTCCCCTCTTTGTGATGGAGAACTGGCAAACTCATAATCAGCGCTTGGCTAAAGGGAGCTTATTATGGTGAAAAAGCAGCAGGGGAGCGCCTCAGAGCTGCTGCTGACATTTCAAGGAGGTCAGGGTGAGGCAGCTAAAACCATCGACACCTAGAGAACAGTTTACCTTCTTTTCCTTCAAACTACTGGAAATTGTAGATGGCAGATGGACAGCAACGATTAAACAACAGATAAGGAAGACGACTGGAAGCGTAAGCAGGACCACAGTCATTTACTTCTCCCCACATTTACAGTTGCACCGTGACTGTGTACTCTGCACCAACTTGAGGCCTCTAATGGAGAACACTGGGCAGAAAAAAACTCAGATGCATACATCGCAGCGACACGCAGTTCATTTTAACCACATACACTGTAGATGGTAACTGTTCTTTAATTTCAGCTATATTTGCATGTAAAGCGAGCAGTCAAAGGGAAAGGCTGGGTAATAAACAACCAGTTTTTATAATACAGCCAGAAGCAGCTAAAGTGTGTGCCTGCAGGAGGAGAGCATAAACTGACACTACAGCGACGTGTAGAAAAAGCCACAAGACTTGAATTAACACTCAATTAATACCCAACGTTACATCTAACCAGTTTACAATATCCTAGTTATATTTGTTTGGTGATCAATAGGAATTCTTGCAGAGACTGTGCTGCAAACTGTTTCTTTAAAGAAGAGTAAGAACTTGCTGGCAGGGCCTCGTTAGTTGTAAAGTCTGTCATGGTGGGGTCATTTTCTTCCTTCCTCCTCATCAGTATTCAGATCAGAGCCCCAGTTGGGCTCTTATTCGCCCTCAAACTGAGGAGGTGTGTGCTTGACTCCGAACGCTGAGCTGCCGACGTACTTACCGACTCCCAGCATCTTCAGGTGGCTTTTAAAGCCGGGCTTTTCCTCCAGCACTCGCAGCAGGTTGGTGGATTCCATGCGCTCCAGCTCCACCTTCCAGTAGATGTAGATTTTGTGGTTGAAGCTGACATAGACGAGGCAGGGCCCGTTTTTGCCCTCCTTACATGTGTACTGACCTGCAACCAGAGAAAACCTGAGAATCTTACACACAGTTTTTACTCAACAGGTGGTGGCAGTGATATGAGGGACCGTGCTTTGTGAATACAAATAAACAAATCAGCAATCCTCCGCTGCCGGGCTACTGTAGCCTCCACACAACACAACAAGTCTGATCTGTCTGAGGAGCTGAGAGCAGAGGGGAGTGAGGCCTGAACACCTCATTTAAACTCAGCAGGTGGAAAGCAGCAAAAATGGCTGGAATCAGAGATCTCAGGCGTCTTTTGTCTCTTTCTTTAATCCACTTAAAACCACACATGTCACACTAGGCGCCTCAGATTAACTGTCCAAACACTGCAGAGAGATCTGACAGCACAGATAAGAAAGACAGAGAGAGGAGAGGAGAGGAGGAAAAGCTCAAAGCAAGGCGAGGCTAAAGTTCTATGCTGCCATCTGGTGGAGCAGGTTTGAAATTCCACCTTTGTTTGAGGTTACAAACGCCTGGACTAAGGTAAGAAATCAGGTTGTAGAGAGCACGAAAACTGCAGTGAGGCCACGGGAGTGAAAATATATGAAAAGTCCAGAGGATTTTCACATCTTGTTTGAACTGTTAGTGTAATAAATATCCTCGTCACTTAGCTACAAAAATGATTTTCCACTAACCTGCAAAATGTAATGTAACATGTGGGAAAGCTGAGATATACTGATGACAATGCAGTCATTTTCTAAAGGGTTCAGTCATTTAATTTGAGAACCTTCAGTTTTCTGGTTATTATTAAGGGTGTGGGGTAAAGAGCTGTCCTTCACCTGAGCTCACAGTTTTAGCTTGTTATCTCTGGCCCAGTACGCACATGTTTGTGGCCCATGAACTAAAAGGAGTTTGAAGCTAGAGCTTGGGAGGAGTTGTAGCTGAGGTGTTGTCAAACATTTAGGTACCTTAACCTCAAATCCAGAAGTGTAAAGCAGATCATTTCCTGCTGAGAGAGGAAAACAGTGGAAAATATTCCAAACACCTTCTCCTCAAACAGTCAGAACCTCAAGTGAAAAATGGTTTCATCTGCATTAATCTGGAGCTGTGTGGACAGCCTGAGGGAAATATCTGTGTCTTCAGCTGCTGAAAGCTCCGCTGCGAGAGGCTCAGAGACACATTAAGCAGAATCAACAGATTTATGGATGTTCAGCAACTCCGCTAATCCAGAGGATTAGAAGACTCCAGGTGGATTTACCTGCAAAAATGTGTAAACGATTTACAGAGCACAGATCTGAGCATACACATGTCTGTTTATCATTTATTCTCTTTGCCTTAAGCTCACCATCAATACTGAGCTGAGTGAGTTAACGTGAAAGCCAAAAACGCCCCAGCGGCTTGTTTTTAAGTGTGTCACATTCAACAGTGAGCTGAAAGTCGCATTATAAGTTGGACAAAGCTGCAGATTTAGATCTACTGTTGGAAAGGTCCGAGTGGCGCGTCGTCGCATTAGCCGAAAATTTGACGAGTGTCTGTGACCGTCACAGAAAAACGACGGCGGAGCAAAAACAAGGAGGAGGTGGTGTGACGTCCCTCACCTGCACAGAAGGCGTTGACGTTCTCGTCGAACTGGAACCTCACCACGGTCCGATTGTGGTCGATGATGTAGGTTTGACCGTCCCAAGCACACGCCACCACCTCCTCTCTGCCGTCCCCCTGGAAGAAGACACAAACACAGACGCACACAGGGTTGCTGCGTAGCTGAGCGCATACACAAAGGCAAACGCACATTTCTGAATTAATTCAGCATGTAATCGAGTAGAAACAGTTGTCTGGTAAAAGTTTTTAAGTGAGCAGGGTAAAGGGTAAAAATCTGAATTTGGTCGGATATTGTTCTTGCTGTGGTGGCTTAATGGAGATCAAACTGGTATAGTATATACTAAAGTGACTAACTTGAAATACCCATGAGTGCCGAGAAGAACAGAGAGACTTTCTCGACAGCGGCTGCATGACTGCAATGTCACGTGTAGCCTACACGGGGGGTTTTATTTTGAAAACTAAATGGCTTTTCTGTGCTGTTGTTACGTCTGACTTCCTGCCGGCTTTATCTGCATTTTAAGTTAAATGTTAGTTAAATGAGTCCCATCAGCTCCAACAATTTCTAATAACACACGTAAGAACATTAAAAACAGACGAGTTAGCAAAACATCTGTTTTTCACTGGAAACTAAAAAAACAAAAACAAACAAAAGGTTTATATTTTTGTTAAAAGTTGAAAGCGTCCACGAGTGTCGGCCTGTCGCAGAGACTCACTGTGACGTCGAGCTTCTGCAGGGCAAACAGCTGATGATCCACCTGCACCGACCACAACAACTGCTCCGAACTGTTCATCAGCTTCAGCGTCCCTGTGACACGGGGAGGCAGAAAACAGGTCGGCCTTAAAAATGGTCAAAAATAAATCAACACGGCTAAAAACTGCTGTTGTGTACAGACTGTCACTGTCATATGCATTTTAGCCAACAAATTAAAAAACTCTTTCTCCTGCTTAACCAGCTTGTTCTAGTTGATAGAAAAGCACAGACTTCTCCACAGAGATGTGAATTTTAAGTGTTTAAAATTCCCATCCTACCATCTAAAGTACAGAGAGCAAACAGTCCACACGTTGACGACTCTTCCTTGGATCCTGTAAAAAAAACCCAAAAAAACACACACACACAAAAAAACTGAATTCTTCTATTAATATGCAATCAGCCATTTTTTTGTGAGTTTTTTTAAAACCATATCAAACGCACTTTTATATGTTTTTACTGTCACACCGATCGCAGTATGAAAGGAAATCATTTGCATCATCTGTGTTTCTGCATCTCAGCAGGATGATGAGAAGAGGAGACTTAAAGAAATTGTACAATTACAACACACCTAAAGAAACCCACTGAGACGAGACTCAGCTGCAGTTTAAAAGTGTCTCCAGGTGAGCGACAGGGCCCGGGTTTACCTGCAGACGCCCTCTGTCCCCACATTATTTACCTCATCAGCGACCCAGTAAACAAGCGTAGGTGCGAGTGTAAAACGAGCCGGCTGGTAAGAGCGTCTACCTTTGCTAATGCTGCCGATGAGGTGAGTGGAAACGTTCTTGTTGTGTATCCGCCCGGTGGTCAGATGGAGAACTACGTCTCTGGAGGGCCCCTCGCTGTGAGGAGGGAAATCACGCTAAATTAATCCAGTCCATCAATCAATTTAACCGACACTCACATTATAATGGAGGAGGCGTCTACCTCCCAGGCGTGGTGGGGGTGTCGTCGCCAGAGTCGGAGGAGTCCTGTTGCGTCCAGGAGCAGAGCAGGATGGCGTAGCCGCAGCCTGGCTGAGACACCATCAGCTCAGGTAACCCCTCTGGACCCGGGTTCACTGACAGACTGTCCACCTGCAGAACAGCCAATACCTGATTATTTATTCAGCTAGGTCTCATCTATGGAGGGCCTTGAGTGCCCAAACGCCCTTTTCCATCAGTACCTACTAAGGTCAGCTCGCCATGGTTTTATGGGTTTTCTGTCTAATGGAATAATAGTTTGTAATGATTGTGAAGGCACATGTTTGAAATGTTTGAAATAAAAATGAACTGAACTGAACTGAACGTTTTCACAGTGGTAATACAAAATAATGTCACGTCTACACAGGCGGAGGTACCGCTCATTGGGGTGGACTACGCTAAAATAATTTGGTAAAATGCTGCCACCTAGTGGTGAAAGTTTTCATTAAAGTTTGCTGAGAAAATATAAAGTAGTTTATTTATAAGGTGCACCTTACTGGCACTAGACTGCACCCTCTTTTGCGTTCAGAAGTGCTTTAATTCTTTGTGGAACAGATTTAAAAAGGTCCTGGAAACATTCCTCAGAGATTTTGGTCCATACTGACATGATAACATCACACAGTCGCTGCAGATTTGTTGGCTGCACATCCATGACGCAAATCTCCCTCTGCACCACATCCCAAAGGTGCTCTATTGTACTGAGATCTGATGACAGCCTGTGAAGTACAGAGTACATGAGGAGATGTGTGCACTGTGATCCAAGGGATAGATGTGGTCTGGAACAACACTCGGGTAGACCGTGGGGTTTAAATGATGCTCAGTTTGTACAAAGGGGTCCAGAGTGTGCCCAGAAAATACCCCCCCCCCGCATCAAATCAAGTTTAGTGATTTCACATGCTGGTAAGAAACAACACCTGAGCTCACCTGTCCCTCCAGAAGCCATTTCTTCAACAGAATCAGCTGACCAGGCCCTGCATCAGAGCTGTCAGACGGCTCCTCCCAGCGAAAGGCTCGCACCACTCGGTCTGTGTATCCCACCACCAGCTCGCAGCGCCCATCTCCATCTGCAGACACGCACACGCTGCACTCAAAAATCACAAAAATCCACATTTATCACAGAAGAATTTAGCGAGAATTTACCAATATCACTGATGAGGATGACTTTGGTGTTGGCGGGAATGTGCTGGGTGAGGAAGGGCTTCTGGTCATCAGGTGACTGAAACTCGTGCTGGCTGGATGAGTCTGCCTTGCTCGCGGCAGCAGCTGTGAGGTCAAAGAGGTGAAACCAGCCCTCTGCGCCCACGGCAACCACGAAGTTCTGACACAGAAAAAATAAAAATAAAAACACGCCGTCACATCAAATCCTAAACCTTCAGACAATATGCAGCTTCTGACTTCTCTGTTCTCACCTTTCCTTTGTTGCACACATCTCCAACAGCAACGCAGGTCAGCTGGGAAAGCACAACACACCACATGAGCCACAGATCACATGACACAAAAGGATTTTTCTAGCACCTGCACTGACCATGCCCACGCAGGACCTTGTGATCCAAGGTTTGGAGTCATCGTTCTTGTAAACAAGCAGCTTTCCGTTGGTGTCTCCTACGACCAGCTCGTTCAGCTGCAGAGAAGGGAGACAGCCGTGTTAGTGGAGCAGTTGAACAATCAGGTAACACAGGTCATAAAATTTTTTTTTTTACTCTTCTTGATCAAGACAAATTCTAAACTGAGAAGCTAAAAAGTCATTAATTGTGAGACAAAACATCATTATATTTTGCTAGGAAAATGGGGAATAGATGTGTTTGTGTTTGGAATCACTGTCATGCTGATAAACAGAGCCACTGCCAATCAGATGTTTTCCAGGTAATTTGGCACACATCAGCAATAGTGGATCAAAATGTGAGTTCTCTAACACGACACTGGCTGAAACCCTAAGTTGTCATGTGCAGACACAGCACTGATTCGTCCCTTTAGTGTGGTGCCTTTTTAATTGTTTTTTCAGTCAGGTAAAAATGAAAAAGATCAGGAAGCAAACAGCACTCAACTGAAAATAAGTTAAAAAGCAGCCAGTGTCCGAACAACCAAGGAGAACTTGAAAAAAAGTACCAGAATTTCTTCCTCTTTGGAAGCAAGATGGAGAAAGAAATGAGCGGTGACTCAAGACTTATTATAATAAGAACAGACTGCAAAAAGTCTAGTTATCAAACCATAAATAAATACATTACTAAATATATTTAGAATTTAATTTAAACATTTAAAAGTCTGCATTCAAGAGGTCCGAGAAGACAAAACAAACATTAACGATAACAATAATAAACAAAAGTTAGCTTAGCTTCCGTACCGAATCGTTGTCTGCGTCTCCCAGACAGATGGCGTGAGGAAACAGAGTCCCTGTGAAGTCTAAGCTAACCCGGTGCACATAGTTCAGAGAGCGCATAGCTGATAGTCTTTGTATTCCCTTTACGGCCGCTGATTTACCGATACTGCTCTGGCTACCTCATTCACGCGCTCACCGCCTCCTCCTAGTAAACAAAACCACGTGACCTAATATCTACGGGATCGTAGCAGAGACATAAAAGGTGATCCGCAAACCAAAGCACTGATCTGCCTGGACGTGTTCCTGTTTCCATATATATATTTTATTAGTAGTAGTAAAAACATGTACGCACATGTGTATGTTTGAAGAAAGAGAGCTTTTAAAACTGAGCTAGTTTACGTACGCTGTGAAATACTGACACCTGGCGGTCAATGAGCGTAAGTGCATACTTTCAAATAGTTTGATTTTCGTTCTTGCCTCTGTTCTTTCTTTGCTGGACCCCCATAACAGCAAAGAAAATTACATTATGTACCCAGACCATGCACCTGGTGATCTATTGAATCTTCCCCAAGTTGGTGAAAAAGTAAATCTCATCGTTATCTTATTAATTTAAACATTTTGCAAACAAACACGATATTAAAACATATTAAAGCGTGAAAAGCACCAAAACGAACACTCAAAGTGAAGAAAACTAGCTATTAAACATAAACATAAGCTAAAATTAGAAAAAAAAGTTATTTAAACTTGCAGATGTTATTAGATCATAGTCCACATATTATTTATTAATGCAATTTGCACTTCTCTCTTACACAGTGTCAGTCCTTTTAACTAAATTCGGGTTTGTTTTTTATTTTTATTTTAACATTGTTGCTTATTTAACACAACAATTTCTCTTGTGGAATCTATCTATCTATCAATCTGAAACAGGGCAGGATGGGAGGATTTACTTCTCGGTGACAACGTCCACTGCTGTCCTCTAGAGGGCGCCCGTTAATTACAACTTTACCTGTAAAGCAATAAACGACGCAGGCGTGAGGGAGTTAAATCAGTGTGAAGCCAAACATTCTAGAAGAGAAGAGAAGCTCCACTGCAGAAGAGTTATTTTTAACTTTGTCAGCCATAATTATAATTCAGTTTAAAAAAACAAACAAACAAAAAACAATAAATGATATGATACTATGATGAATTACATTTATTTTTGTAGAGATGAAGTGTTTATCGGTCTTTCTGGGTGACTGAGCCTGCCACAAAACAAACTGAGAGATAATCCCTCGCATCCCCCCCCCCCCCCCCCCCCCCGCCCCGCACACACACCAACACCAAAGAAAAGAGGGAAAAATACAGAAAGTGGTTAAAGAGGGAACTCGGGTAGACAGATGTCATATTAATTATTACACCCAGCTTTGAGTGGAAGGCCCCTCGAGTAAAGTGAGTGCCCTCCCAGCCTCTGGACGACGAGCAGCAGCGGAGAGAGAGAGAGAGAGAGAGTCCTCACAAAACGATAATTGGACTGTGGAAGCCCGCTAACAGCGTGGATATATGTTTCAGAAAGATCAGGCAGGGCGGAGGGGCGCAGGGGGGACGCTGAATAGGACCCACGCCTCTTTTCTAAACTCTCCGGCTGGGCTTTGAAGGAGAAAGTGGAGGTGGTGTGTGTGTGTGTGTGTGTGTGTGTGCGTGTATCTGTGTGTGTGTGCCTGAATGTGAATGCCACAGAAAATTTGAACTATTTATGGCAATCCCCTCTAAAGGCGCGCATGCACGGGTGCCCAGAATAAGGGGGGAGAGAAAAGAGTGCGCGCGCACACACGCAAGAAGTTCACCCGCAAAAACTGAACCCCAAAACAATCCTAATTCTGTTTAGTGCGCAAAGTTGTGCGTGCATGCGCAAAGACGCGAGAGAGCGTGTTGGAGTTTGTGCGTGTTTTCTTGTTATGCACCTCTCAGTCCCGCATAGAGAGTCCAGTTACGCGCACAGACCGAGGATTTGCGCCTCCTCGTTCCGCTTGTGCGGCCGATGAGGCGCGCAAAGTGGAAAATTTTACAAAGTCCCGCAAACGAGCGGCTGTGTGTAAAGAAATGGCACAGACAGGGACCAGAATCAGGATCGGGCAGAGAGAACGTCGCACACTTCACTTTGTGAATAGATTTTATGCACAGTTTGTGTTTTCTCTCGCTCCTCTGTATTTTAGCTGACCTGTAAAAAACAAAAACAAAAAACAAACCCAAAACAAAACGCGTGACTGTCCACCTGGAAATGCATCAGACTGAGTTCGGTGTGGACTTCTATGAGTCTGTTTCACCTTCTCGTAAAAAACCCCTCTCCTCTCACTGTTTGTTTAGTGCTTCAAGTGGCACGCGTCAGGCGCGCGGCGCACCGGTACCGGGGCAGGAGCCCAAGGTGTATCCACGCGACCGGAGGGCGTGGCCAGCCCCTCAGCCACCCGTGTTGAAAAGCAGTGGCGTCTTTCTCCGAGAGCTCAGAGCAGCTTTGAGGAGCGCGAGGCAGCATCAGCGGAGCTGCGACTGCCCTCCTAACCAATAGTAGCACCCCCCCCCCCCTCCACATTGGAGCAAGTGCGCGACCAGCGGCCACAGCACGTGAACGGCACGAGCGGGACGCGCTCCCGGAATCTCTGCGATTCTTTAAAACTTCTGTTTTTTTCCCCACACGCGGGTAGGGACCTCACGACCAAAATGGAAATTAACGCGAGTCAGCAGCAGCAGCTGATGCCGCCCGCGTGCTTCTTCTCCGCGCAGAGCGTCCAGCTGAGCGCGAGCGGCAGCGGGAAGTCCGCGAGCAAGCAACCGAAGCGTCCGCGCTCCTCCTCCCCGGAGCTGCTGCGCTGCAAGCGGCGGTTGAACTTCGCGGGTTTCGGCTACAGCCTGCCACAGCAGCAGCCGCACGCGGTGGCGCGCAGGAACGAGCGCGAGCGCAACCGCGTGAAGCTGGTCAACAACGGCTTCGCCACGCTGCGGGAGCACGTGCCAAACGGCGCCGCCAACAAGAAGATGAGCAAAGTGGAGACACTGCGCTCCGCCGTGGAGTACATCCGCGCGCTGCAGCAGCTGCTGGACGAGCACGACGCCGTGAGCGCGGCGTTCCAGGCGGGCGTGCTGTCGCCCGGCATGTCGCAGGGATACTCCGCAGACATGAACTCCATGGCAGGCTCCCCCGTGTCCTCCTACTCATCCGACGAGGGCTCCTATGACCCCCTAAGTCCGGAGGAGCAGGAGCTGCTGGACTTCACAAACTGGTTCTGAAGAGCATCCGTGCGAGGTAAGCGCACACGTCACCGCGCTCGTTCCAGGCACCATCGTCATTTAACTCCCGACAAACCTAACTTCCCGTTTCTCCTCCTCCTCGCAGAAATATGGATCAGCTCACTTTATTGCTCTCCTGGGCTTGGGATGGTCCCGAGGAGGAGAAGAACAAGATGGTCCTCCCCGGTCCACCTGACAGTCTCAGCAGGGTCCCGGAGCCTTAACTGAACATCAGGCCGGAGATCAGCGCCAAAGGATTAAAGGAAGACGGGTCTCCCACATGCAGCGTGGGAATCCAAACTTTCTGTGTGTCCCCTTGATAAAAAACAAACAAACAAAAACAAAACAAAAACAAAAGAAAATGACCCTAAAGCGATTCACGCTCTCAGCACATTAAAAACTCTTCTATGCCAACCCCATCACAGTAGCACCAACTCTCTCTCAGACGCTGACTTCAGAAAAATGCTTCCAAGTCACGGATTTATTCTATAAAATTCTATATCAAACGCTCTTTTTTTTAAGATATATTAAGATATTTTTGTATGTAAGAGATTTATAGATGTTTTGTACACATCCTTTTGTATATATTTTGTCTATATATTTGCGAAGTCGCTTCTATACCTCCTGCCTATGTAGACGTGTAGTCTATTATTCTCTGGCTGTTGTGTTCACGAGGTTCCAGAGGGAGTTTGATACTCCGATGTTTTATCCTATAGCACCGATGTGTCTTATTTAATAGCAGAACCACGTTATTGCATTATGTCATGTCACAATGATCAAAAACTTATGCAGCTATTGTCCAAACAGAGTGCAATAGCCACGCATTGTCTCTTTATACTGCCAGCTCTATATCCTCTCCACATAAGCGGAAGATAAGAAGTCTTATAACCATATTTTCTACACTCTAGTCTAAAAATAAAACGAGATGCTACTGAATTACTGTTCATGTCTTAATTTTAAAGTGTGTGTGTGTGGTGGTGTGTGTGTGTCGGGGGGGGGGGGGGGGGGGGGGGGGGGACGGACGACGACGACTGGGTACAGTTTTCCTTGTGTGGCCATTAAAACCAACATGAGTAGATGGAATACGTGGAGATAAAAGGGGAAGAACGCACGTTTTACGCACGATGCATTTTCTCTTTTCTTGTTTGAAGCTGAGCGCAGAGTGGCTCAACTAATTCTGTAGCCGCAGGTCTTTTACTAGAGAACTCTCACACCGCTATCTCTTTCTCCTTGGTAATACCAGCCAGCACCTTCAACCCAACAGACGCATTTTTTCACACTCGCAAAACATGCGTAAAACTCCACTTTGTCTCCATTTTAAAAACACACATACACCTCCTCCACCACATTGATGTCGTGAAAAATAAAAATACTGCTGTGATATTTCTCTTAACAACATGACCTTAAAATGAACACACCTCTGCAGTTAATGAACCCTCGAGTGAGCTTTTCAAGCTAGTCTTCCTTAGCGTCTGTGCGCACGAAGCGGCTGGAAGGTGGATCGCCCAAGTTGTAGGATTACAATGACACTATTTCCCCCAATTTAACTCACACCGAGAAATATAATTCAAGTAAACAGGAGGCTTTAAAATTTGCAGATGGAGGGCATGACGTGAGATTGTGAACTAGAGCTCTGAGGTTTCTGCACAACTGAGTTTGACAGGTAGGGCGGAGGCTGCAGCCGGACGCGTGTCTGGTTTAATGAGTGAATGGGGTCTGAATGGTGGTCGAGTGGAGACACGGAGCTGAATTGGCTGATGGCGTGTGCCTCCTGACAGCAGCATGCCGCTGAACACACAACCACCACCTGGGAGGGGAAAAACATCCGTCAGAGTGTGGGGTTCAACATGTTGGTGTTAATGTGGGTGTTTATGCAGAAATGGCGTTAAATACATAAATAAGACACGTTTTAGTGAAATTCTTTGGAAAAACTCGTGTTTATTGTAAATATGAGCGCACAAAGGAGAGTTCGTGGACCACCAGAGGGCCTGAGAGAGAGGCAGAGGGTCCTCCTGGCTCATTCAAAAACACAAGTTATTAGAAAACTGTCTGAGTTTAGCATTAACTTGCAGACACTTCATTGTTTGTACAATAATTAATAAACAATTATAATATCTATTCACTTAATCTATTTATTAGAAGCACAGAAACAAACAGGTTTCCCCACCTCAAACACTGCCGGGCGAGGACCTGCAACACTTCAGATCAAACAGATGATACCTCTAAATTCTGTATATATTTTCTGATGTGAGTAAAATTTTCTGCCAGCTTGGAATAACTTTAAACCCGAATAAAACTTTTCCATCAGAATAGCACACGAGAAAGGTTTGATCCCACTCTTGTATGTGCAAATACATCTCTAATTTCCTCACCTCTTTCAATTTACTTCAAGACCTTTTATTTTGAAAGGCATCTTGAACTTCAATAAAAATGAGATGTGATTTTTTTTTTTTAAGTTTTCAAATTTAACTTTAATTCAGTGTCTAAAAAAGTGAAGTAAGAGGCACGGCAGCCTCCAGCCAAGCACCATCACAGTTTAACAAGTAAACAATTATGATGACTGGATTAAAATAAAACATAAAACAAATAAATAAAAAAGACCTCCAACACACAACCAACAGTGAGAGGTCCGCAGACTTTGTCATGGGGCTCAGCAGTGGGGGGAAAGCCACACAGTGGTACTTTATGACTCAAGGAACCTATGGAGTGAGGAACTTTGTTTCTCTAAAGATAAAATCAATGTTTTGGATTGTTTTAAAAATATAAAACGACAACTTATGGCAAGTAGGGCAAGCCCAGAGAGTGTACACAAAATACATGTTTATTATTATAGACTGTAAATAAAAGATGCATTTAACCTTATAGAGTCTATATAAAAGATGCATTTAGGCTTATGGACTTGTTGAGTGTTTTAAAACCAATCTATATGGATCTGAGCTCACTGACTAATGACCCAGTCACATGATGAACTATACTAACAACCTTCTGGAATCTGAGGAGGACCAAAATTACAAAATGAAAATCAAGTTGTTTTAAGTAAGACAAAACAAGTGACTGAGCCCAGGAAGTCCACAGGAAAGTGTTTATTGGAGGGAAGGGGAGGATGCTGAAAGTTAATGTTTACTTTTTTATCATTTAGCTGTATTTATTTAGCAGGAACAATGGACAGTACATAATACAAAGCTACTTTCCTCCTGTAGTCTCTGGTAAGAAGACCCTAAGCTCACCTGCAGCCACATTTTCAAACTAGATGGAGTTCAAAACATGCATCTAAAGAGTCACAATAAAAGCAGTTTTGACTGTTTTCTCTGGTGACATAGAGCTTACAAAGGTTTGCTGCCTGTCACAGCTCATTATGTTTCCCTCAGCGGCAGTCTGTCAAGCGTGCACAAGCGGCAGGAGAGCGCGGCCATATCTAATTGGCAAAGCTTAGGCAAAACAAAGGCTCAAACCACATCAGTTGAGTATCTTAGCGAACATCATTCATCAGTGTTGATTAAGTTGGACTGAACTGGACGGTAGCCAATAGCTCTGCTGCGCTGCTGCATTTTTCTCAAATGTTTTTGTGTCTTTTTTTTTTTTAATAAACTCCACAACAATGAACACTTGTTACATGAATCAGAGCGTCAGACTCTGAAACTACAGCAGCCACAGAAGATTTCAGGACCACAGACAGCACTTTACTGCTCTGTGACGTGATCCACATGCCTCAGAGAAACGACAGAGGCTGGAAACAGAACATACTCAGCACACGTGTGACGTAAAGGACATGCGCACAGGAAGAGACCAGCAGCAATGTGACCACCTGAGACTGTGCGATGCCAATAAAATTCAGCTACTCGTACAGATGAGAGATGGAGTGGGAAGTGCAGAGTAAATTCATTTCTATTTTCAGGGAATTGAAATGACTGCTAAAGGGAGCGCAGTGCAAACAAAGTGTAAAATGTAACGTGGATATAAACACACACACACACACATGCTGCAGAGCGTTTACATTATTAATGCAGAAAAAAATAAAGGAGACAATAAAAATCTGACTCCTTGACAGAAGATAACTGATGGTTTCACAACTGTATTTCCATGGTTTATTCATTAATTGAACTATAAAAGGTCAAAAACATTTTGGCTTCCAAAATCTTGACTCTTGTTTATATTCAAAGTATTCATATGGAAATATGTGTTTACACAGCTGTCGAGGAGAGAGATTGTTTGAACATCACCCCACAGAAGTCCCTAAGGGATCGTCAGTCTAATGATCGACTTATCTTTTATCAGTGTGTCATAAACATCCAGTGTAATTTCTGTTCTGGCGGCTTTTATCACCAAGGCTTCTGTTATTTTTTTAATGTCCAACAACAAACACTTGTCTCTGATAGTCTGTTAAATTATTAAAAATCCTGTATTCATAGTTTTTATCATTAGAATGTGAAAGCATTCTTTCAGCGAGTTCGTCTTTAAGATCTAAATATCTAATTGCATAAATATTAGTGCTTATTTATATATATACATTTTATGAAACCCAAACTAATGCTGAATGTCTAATTTAGAGCAATTTAAAATGAAAGAAATAAGTTTCAGGTGCAGCGGAGATAGCAAGGTATAATGGTTTCTTCCACTCTAAACTCAGTCTTGCTGGTTGTTACCAGCAAATTTAAAGGTTAAAGCTAGAAGTGAAATGTAACAAAGTTGCATAATTTAAAAGAAATACTTTGTATCTCCACTACAAATGTCCTTTTTAAAATCATTTTTCTGTTTGTCACATGTCGTCTTTTCATACAAGCAGACGTGGCTCAGCTGAGATATCATCCACAGAGTGCTGAGGTCAAAGGTTGCTGGAGTCATCAAAAGGGTTGGAAATCACCGACTTGTGAATGAGCATGAAGAGGGGCAGGTAGGCCAAGAAGTCCAGCAGGTCCAGAGGAGGAATGTGCTGCAGCTCCAGTCTGACGGCCACCTCCTGATCCAGGTGGATGCCCCCGGCCTTCAGCTCCAGCAGCAGCTGCTCTGCGCTGATGAAGCCCTTCTGAGCACCCGCATCGCCCTGCTGGTCCTCCAGGAGGAACAGGAAAAGTTGCTGCAGGAGTTAATAACAATCATAGTTTTTGACATGACCTCAAACATGGAAAACTGGCTCTGGTCTTGCTCTTTGAACCACTTCAATTCAATTCAATTCAATTCAATTCAATTCAATTCAATTCAATTCAATTCAATTCAATTCAATTCAATTCAATTTAATTTTATTTATATGGGCAGCACGGTGGCACGGTGGCACGGTGGTTAGCACTGTTGCCGCACAGCAAGAAGGTCCTGAGTTCAATTCCACCATCAGGCCAGGGTCTTTCTGTGTGGAGTTTGCATGTTCTCCCCGTGTTTGCGTGGGTTCTCTCCGGGTACTCCGGCTTCCTCCCACCGTCCAAAGACATGCAGCTTGTGGGGATAGGTTAATTGATTAATCCAAATTGTCACTAGGTGTGAATGTGCGAGTGAATGTGAGTGTGAATGGTTGTCTGTCCCTGTGTGTTAGCCCTGCGACAGACTGGCGACCTGTCCAGGGTGTACCCCGCCTTTCGCCCTATGACAGCTGGGATAGGCTCCAGCGCCCCCCGCGACCCTGAAAAGGATAAGCGGAAGCGAATGGATGGATGGATGGATAGATAGCGCCAAATCACAACAAAAGTCACCTCAAGGCGCTTCATAGGTACAGAGAAAAACCCAACAATCATATGACCCCCTATAAGCAAGCACTTTGGCGACAGTGGGAAGGAAAAACTCCCTTTTAACAGGAAGAAACCTCCGGCAGAACCAGGCTCAGGGAGGGGCGGCCATCTGCTGCGACCGTTTGGGGTGAGAGAAGGAAGACAGGATAAAAGACATGCTGTGGAAGAGAGACAGAGGTTAATAACAGATATGATTCAATGCAGAGAGGTCTGTTAATACATAGTGAGTGAGAAAGGTGACTGGAAAGGAAAAACTCAATGCATCATGGGAATCCCCCGGCAGCCTACGTCTATTGCAGCATAACTAAGGGAGGATTCAGGGTCACCTGGTCCAGCCCTAACTATATGCTTTAGCAAAAAGGAAAGTTTTAAGCTTAATCTTAAAAGTAGAGATAGTGTCTGTCTCCCGAATCCAAACTGGAAGCTGGTTCCACAGAAGAGGGGCCTGAAAACTGAAGGCTCTCCCTCCCATTCTACTTTTAAATACTCTAGGAACAACAAGTAGGCCTGCTTCCAAACTGGAAGCTGGTTCCACAGAAGAGGGGCCTGAAAACTGAAGGCTCTCCCTCCCATTCTACTTTTAAATACTCTAGGAACAACAAGTAGGCCTGCAGAACAAGAGCGAAGTACTCTAATAGGGTGATATGGTACTACAAGGTCATTGAGATAAGATGGGGCCTGATTATTTAAGACCTTGTATGTGAGGAGCAGGATTTTGAATTCAATTCTGGATTTAACAGGAAGCCAATGAAGGGAAGCCAAAACAGGAGAAATATGCTCTCTCTTTCTAGTCCCTGTCAGGACTCTGGCTGCAGCATTTTGGATTAGCTGAAGGCTTTTCAGTGAGTTTTTTGGACATCCTGATAATAATGAATTACAATAGTCCAGCCTGGAAGTAATAAATGCATGAACTAGTTTCTCAGCATCACTCTGAGACAGGATATTTCTAACTTTAGAGATGTTGCGCAAATGGAAGAAAGCAGTCTTACATATTTGTTTAATATGTGCGTTGAAGGACATGTCCTGGTCAAAAATGACTCCAAGGTTCCTCACAGCGTTACTGGAGGCCAAGGCAATGCCATCCAGAGTAAGAATCTGGTTAGATACCATATTTCTAGGCTTTTCAGGGCCGAGTACAATAACCTCAGTTTTATCTGAATTAAGAAGCAGAAAGTTAGCGGCCATCCAGGTCTTTATGTCTTTAAGACATTCCTGCAGTTTAACTAATTGGTGTGTGTTATCTGGCTTCATGGACAGATAGAGCTGGGTGTCATCTGCATAGCAGTGAAAATGTATGCTATGTCTTCTAATGATGCTGCCTAAGGGAAGCATGTATAATGTAAACAGAATTGGTCCTAGCACTGAACCCTGTGGAACTCCATAATTAACCTCAGTGTGTGAAGAGGACTCTCCATTTACATGCACAAATTGGAGTCTATTAGATAGATATGATACAAACCACTGCAGCGTAGTACCTGTAATACCTACAGCATGTTCTAATCGTTCTAATAGGATATTATGGTCGACAGTATCGAATGCTGCACTAAGGTCTAGCAGGACAAGCACAGAGATGAGTCCACTGTCCGAGGCCATAAGAAGATCATTTCTAACCTTCACTAAAGCTGTTTCTGTGCTGTGATGAACTCTGAAACCTGACTGAAACTCTTCAAATAAACCATTCCTCTGCAGATGATCTGTTAGCTGTTTGACAACTACTCTTTCAAGGATTTTTGATATGAAAGGAAGGTTGGAGATTGGCCTATAATTAGCTAAGACTGCTGGGTCTAGAGATGGCTTTTTGAGTAAAGGTTTAACTACAGCCAGTCTGGCTCAGTGGCTCTTCTCTCGCTGGCTATTTGGGTTCTGGCAGAGCTTCGCAGAATGCCCAAGTAAATTTCTGCTGTTTTACAGAGTACACTTGTGTGTTGTTATTGTGTGTGTGCTCTTTAGGGAAGCCTCAGATTACCACAGGCTGTTTCTAGTCTTTTTTGAGTGCACCTGTTTGCACAGTTAATGCAGTCAAGGTACTAATTGTCAGACGCGGAGGCGGAGTAGGGGTGGGAGGGTTATAATCCCTCTGGCAAACACCCATTGCTGCTGCCCCCCCCCCAACTTCTCCAGTTAACAACCCTATCCCTAACAGCTCTGTAATTACGAAGCCTCCCCTACCTGGCCAGGGGCTCAGTTTCCAAACCCATGGCTGCAGGCTTTCATGTTCCTCCTGCCTTTCTATTGCTCAGTACTTCCTTCTGTGACTGAGTACTGGGCCAGCTGGTAGATCCATCCTGGTCCATCTAAGATGAGCCGTGTGTCTCAGGCTGATTACAGGGCTGGGCGGAGTGGACGGCATGTTCACTGCTGGGCACTTTAATGAGATTAAGGCTGTGCTAATCTATGAAAAGGGAAAGGCACCCCTCTCTTTCTCTCCCTGACTTGCTTCCCTCATTTCTATGCATGAGGGGTGAGTGCCTCTCATAAAAAAAGCTTGCTGTTTAAAGGATGCCTTGGAATTACTCTTCAAAGTGTTTGCCAGCATTTATTTCATTATAATTATACCAGCGAGGCCATGAAAAGAGGCGGAGACGGCTTGTGTGGAATAAATGTGACTAATGTGTGAGTTAATCTGATGTTGCATTGAGGGCACATCATGAAAACAAACTCCAGAGTGTAAACATGAGGCAAAGGAAGCTTTCACTGCACCTTAGCTTTGAAGAGTCTCACTTCCAAGGATCGGAAGTCCATGCTGCTGATTAGCGATCGCATAAACTCGCTGAAAGGAAAAAGCAAAAATAAGAACATGAGCTGAAAACTTTTCAAGGTTTAATTCTACCTGTAGAGAAGTCACATCCAGAATATCTTCACTTTTAAACTCATGTTTCCAAGTCCAAAGTGAGATTACCCCGATGATGTAATCAGGGTATTTTTCAGGCTTTGGGAAACTCCCGAAAGAGAGGAGCTACGTTTATATCTTTATAAAGCTATAAAGTGAAATCACAACGGATCTGAGAGCTGCTTTGAAATAAAGCTTTACTGCCAGTCAGATAAATTCACAATTAAAATGTGATTTCTTAAATGTTACTTGTCTTAAAAGTAGTGCAGTACGTTACTTAATTACTCACCGGAAAAAGTAATTGTTGCATTACTTTGGCATTATTCTATAACATGACCTGAAATACATTGCTACACAATTACCAGCTAACAACATAAACCTGAGGCTACAGTCCCACATACTGACATAAATCCCTATCCTAATGAGGACACACAAGATCCAATGCAAAGCTGGAAACGAGCCCAAAGAGCCACAGTGATTCTAGCCGGTTCCAGAGAACAGGAGCTGGCGAACACTCAGTGTTGAGTAAATGTAACACGAGTAACAACACAATTAACTGTAATGTAATTAATGAAGTTAGTACAATTTAGCTACATTACTACTGACAAATGTAATGTGATTACAGTAACATGTTAGTTTGGAATGTGTTACACCCAGCACCGGTTACAACACTGCAGATCATTAAAACAAGATTTACACCCATGAGCTCAAAAGTAACAATCCCAGAAATGTTTGTAATGTTCAATGCCTAACGTGCGCTGTTTGTGTGTATAGAATTGTTTATTATTCTTTTTAAATAAGAGGGGAAAAAACACAAGTAGTTTACTGGCCTAAAGATTAAAAACATAAAAAAGACCCTAAATAATCCCATACACAATACAAGCTACCAAACTGTATGACACACACTTATACAACGTGTGGATGCACATCATTTAGTTCATAGAACATCTGCTTTTTTTTTTTAGAGCTATTTATAACCTTATTTTCATTTTTTAAATTTATTGTTTAAATGCATTTATTTATTTGTTTGTCAAGTCATTTGTATTTCTGCAGCCCAAACTCACATGTAAAGGTTTCATGGTTTTCAGAGACACATGTTTAACTGTTTAACATCGAGTGTATAATATCTGATACATGAGGTTTATTTTGGCATTATTTCAGCCCAGCGTCAGACTGGCGACCTGTCCAGAGTGTACCCCACCTCTCGCCCTGTGGTAGCTGGGATGGACTCCAAACCCCCCCCGATTCTGATAAGGTTTAGAGAATGGATGGATGGATGACAGTTATTTCATGGTTCAGGCTTTACAGAGTTAAAAAGAGACACATAAAAAAACTCCCTAATGTTTTGAAACAGATAAAAACAACATATTATTTTAAAATTTGGAAGATTCCTACATCTAACCAAACCAAATAGTGTCTGAAATATGTTTTTCCAACAGAGCTTATTTTTTGCAATAACTGAAAAAAAAAAGAAGAAATATGATCAACTTTTTGCAGAGGAAACCAGATTAGGGTTAAGTTTATTTACACATTTCCAGTTTGTATAGTTTTGCTATTTGATTGCAAACCTGTTCTGATTTCATAATACAGACACAAAGTGGCTCCATGAGCCTCCATAGCACGCTGCACTAATTCTTTTATTGACTAAATCATGAAGTGTAAAAGAAGAGAGCAGCTGGCCTTTAAGGACAAACGGGATTGTTGTGAATACAAATAATTGTGGTCATGTAATCGCTCCAAAAATAGGAAAAACTTTGGCGGCATTTTTTGGCGGGTTTGTCCTGTGCGACGTCGTGTTTACAGCAGACGTGATGGTAAAATGTTCTGAGTCCATTGTGGTTGTTCACAGTAGCCAAACAATGCGTGGGCAAACGGGGACACCCCGCCACAGTAACGGATAAAACTGCTCTGGTTTTGAGTCCATGTGGAGGTTTGGGGAGGGGTGTCAGCGACCGGACGCACACTCTGCAGCAATGTGACAAGTCGCAGACCGGCACAATCTAGGTCTGCTCGGATAATTAGAGGGAGACTGGTCCGATTATGTGGGCACAGGCCTCTCCTGTCCAGCGTGTGGCACAGCGACGGCCGTCCCTTCTCTAACGAGCGCCCAGTGTTAATGAGCCCCTCCTCGCCGAGCGCTCAATGGCCTGTTAGACCAAAGAATGGCTGAGCACCAGGCCATCGAGTGCAGTGCACGCCTGAGTGCTCCCAGCTCCATGATTGGCCCTTGTCCTCCAACCACGGTGCAGGCAGGGGCTTGATGGGGATGAAGAGAGACAGGGCAGCTAATGATTATTAATTGCACTTGGTTTGCAGTAAAAGAGTCCAAATGCTGGTGCGCTAAGGACACTGGCGTGATAATGGCTCGCGTAAATGAGGGGCGAGGGGACCGATGATGGACTGCAGGGAGGATAATAGCAGCCTAACCCATTTTCTTTTGTCGGACCTCCTCCGGCACCCCGCTGTGGCCAGCACAGCAGACTTCTCGCTTGCGTAATACTCCCCAAATTTTGGCGGTCCCCTCGCTGGGGAGCTGGCGAAGCAGGAGGTGAAGGGATGCAAACATATCCTGACCTAGTTCGACTTGACAGAGTTGAGGGTTGTTTTGGGATATTCTGAGCAGGCTGACGGGTGATGGGAAACTCTATCAGACAGTTTACGTAGTGGGGAGATCGTCAGCGTGAGCTTCCAGCGAAAGCACGAGGATGAGCCGGCTCCGCTCGATGCCGTTCGGGAATTCTGCATGGTAATGTGCTTCCCGTCAGACCACGTGATGCTGCCTGAGGGAATGTGGCGCTGTGTGAGGTGGACTTGTGAGGAAGCACAATGCCACACAGGGACAGATGGCCTGAGTCAAGGGCCAAAACAGGAGAGCACAGAGAGGGTGAGAGGGAGGCAAAAAGAGAGCCGGAGAGATGAGAGACACGAGAGGGGAGGACAGTTAAAGATGAAAAGAAAAGAGGAGAGCAAACGGGGGAGGAGGGTGTAATTACTGTGCCGTTAAACTGCAAGAAACATCTATGAACATGAGGGAGCCGCCTCCTCTAAGCCCTTCATGATCAGAAAGGCTGATTGTGTAACTACTGTTGCAGCTCATTTCGAAGCTAGGATTACAGACAACAGGATTAAGTGAAACAGGTAAGAGGATCAGCTGAGTTCAGTTGGGATGAGACGGCAGAAGGATGCTATTGTTTTCTCCTTGTTTAGGAGGTGGCGATAGGAGCGCTGATCTCCTCTCTTCTTATCATTTAAATCGCAGAAAGGAGTTCTGTGAAAAGAGGTTTAATATGGACATTCATTATCATTACTATAATTGCCTCTATAGAGCGCAGACACCCTGGGCTTTCTGTGCCAGCGAGGCAGCCAGTCTACAGGCCTCCTCTAATGCACCACACAAAGGGGCTGGCCGTAAATCAGAGGACCCATGACCCTGGCCCCGTACTCGCTGAGAGGGAGCTCTCACTCTGGGGTGAAGGTTTTGGGTGCAGGCCTTGACCTTCGGGGACCTCTGGTGCTGGCTTGGCTCCACACTCTCCTGTGTGTAGGAAGCTATAGAGCCCGGGGCAGCGAGAGATCGCTGTGTGTGGGAATCTGCGACATATGGGGCACAATGCAGAGACACAAGGACGCGGAGGCCGAGCGCCGCCCGAGCAGGGTTCAGGGTTCGGTTATTTTCACGATCTGTTCGCCTGCTAATTCTTTTTTCTCCCGTTTACGCCGTGAAAAGTGAGAAAGGAGTGAAAACACCTGATATCTTTTTGGCTAAAAACACAGACACACAGCGAGCAGCCCCTGGATTGTAGAGCGTTTGATATGAGGAGAATTTTTTTGTTTTGTTTTGTTTCAGGGTTGTTTTAAATAAATAAATTAATAAATTGTTGAATTTTTTTCATGTATTAATTGCAGACCAGCTCCACAGTGGAGCTCTTTAGGAACGGGAGAAGCACGAAAAAACATCAGAGATCCAAAAAGCAGCATGAGAAGCCCAGAAAGTGTCTGAAGTGGACACCTTCAAGCACCAACAACAGCACACGTGAGAGTAACACACAGAACGGTCGTTTGTGACACAGTAGTCGACGGTCCATGTAGGCAACGACCCCAGAGTGAGTGTATGAAGACCCCTCTTACAAGAAAAGAGCCAAAGCTTGAGTTTCGAAAGCTAAAACCAGTTGAGCAGACTTGCTTCACGGCCACAGTGCAGTCAGTGTTTCCTGTGATGCACTCATTGGTCATCTTTGTAATAAAACCTAAAGACTAAAAGAAAGAGTAGCGTGTGCCTTCATTAGCACAGGGATTTGTGTCACGGTGTGGCTGTAATGTTAGTTTTATACTGTTTATTTGGTAATTATATAACTTTTACTCTCTTTAAGGAGGCAATGCATTACTTTTTTAAAGTAATACAACACAGCTCTTTAAATAAAGTTTTTAACTCTTTTACAGCTTTTGCATCATTTTTCTAGCTGTTTTCTTCCAAATTAATGGATATATATGATATCTAACTTTTTCATGGTAAGATAAGTTTGAATTAAGTCAAATTCTGGTGACTATTCAACATTGGTTTCAGCCCTTAAGGGCAAAGTGCACAGTTATCACATCCAGACTCGAAACCTTGACCTCTAAAGTCGTATAAAACATTTCTAAAAAGGCAAAGTGGATCAAAGAGAGTCCCACACACGATGGCAAAATCACTGGAACAAACTTGCATACACAGTCTTATTCTTATTTATGGGAGGTCAGCGACTCCTCCTCCGGCTTCTCTGAGGGGTGTGTTAGTTGGTCACTTACTCCATGGATGCAATTTTCTGTGCCAGGCTTGCAATTACAGCAAACAGCCTCAGGTCCACGAGCCCATCTGTCACTCTGAAGTCCACCATCTCCAGGATCTGAAAAATAAGAAAGAAAAGAAATCCAAAAAGCAAACCCATGCAACTGTTAAAGCGTCGTGAATGTGTGATGTGAGCGTGTGCAGGCAAAGCGAAGACCCACCCTGTAGACGTAGATCTCTTCCTCTTCGGAAAGCAGCTCAGGAGGGATGATGTTTTTAAGAGCGAGGAGGACCTGCAGACAGGAGATGTAGCCATCACCGTCACTGTCCTCCTGCAAAAGAAGACTGCCATTACCATCTTTAACTTAAAGGATTAAACAGGGAAAAATGCTGGGTACTATATAAAGAAACAACAGAAAGTTGTGATAGATGATTAAAATCTGTAGCTTGACCTTTACTTTCTTTATTATGTTTGGAAATAAATCCATCCAGTTTGAGGATGATTGGATTAACTGATTAATTAAAAGCCAACTTATTGTCAACCTTACTACCATCAGTGGGAAAAATTACATTATTACTAAAAGGAAGTTCAGCAAATTACAGTGAAAGAAAGAGAATATACTAAAGAATAAAGGTGAATATAAAACCTGAATCACGCAGGACTAGAGGAAAACGTGTATTCCCCAACTAGTTGGAGAGTGGTTGCTCGAGGTTACACCACCAGATTTGTTGGTAGCAGATTGCCTCTAGTTTGCATGAATGATGCCAACTTGTCGTCTTTTCAGTAGTGAAACTTCAAAACGCAAACTGGAAACAGAAACATTTTGCCTTCAAACTAAAAACTGTGCTTTTTAAAACATGTTGGTTGTGGCGGTAAGGTAGAACTTTTAGTTTGAAGGGAAAAAGACTCCAGGTTGCCTCATACTTTTTCACATTTCACTACTGCTTGGCGAGTAGTTGTCAACTGTTTGCAGACAAGTCGCCGTCTTCCATGCTAACCACCAAAGCAATCACTAGCATAGAAGGCTTTTGGTGCTTTCACCTAGTAACAACCAGCAAAATCCAGCAACCACTCGGCAACCAGTTGCAGAGCATAGTGGTTAAAGTGGAAAAAACGATAAATATTTTACAAAAAAGCAAAACAAAAACTCAAAACTTGAGATTTAAAGTCTTTTCTTTTGACTTTTCGTTTCGACCCTTGGAAATATTGTAGGAATCCAACCAAGGTGTGAATTATCACATTAATTAACTAGCAGAATCTTTTCTTAAGGCTGAAATCTGTTTCAACCTTCTTTTAATACTCATTGGTTTTCTTTGTTGACTGTGATTGTGAACTGGAAAAAAGTGATTTTTCTTAAATTCTTAAATTCTGAGATAAACATTTTTACAGTTTTCCTAAATTTTGCAAGCCATTGCTACTGTTAGGAGAAAAAAAATCTGTATTTCTGGGAGGGAGAGCAGCAAATTACAGTGAGTGAAACAGAATATCCTAAAAGAAAAAGGGGAATATAAAGGGTTTAAATCCCTTTTCACTTACTGCTTCAAAAGCCCTTTTGTACTCGGCCAGCTTCTCCTGACTGAAAATGCAGTACTTTGCCAAAAAGTCGACTGGAAAGAGAAGAAAACAAAGGCAAAAGTTGAGAGCTAGGGGAAGCCATGTTAACTGTACTCTTAGACATACTAAATTTCAGACGGTGAATTCATCATCTTTATGTGTGATAGTCAAAAGAAACATGCAGCTCGAGTAACAACGTCAGGCTTCTCACGGTGTGTGCATGTGTGTGTGTGCAGAGTGGATTAGGGCAATATTTCTCTCCTCTGGTCGCACCGGGGTCAGGGAGGGGGGACAATACGGGGCGAGAGGTTCACAGGACGTCCAGTTGACCAAGATCGGGGAGGAGGGAGCGAAGGAGGGGAGGAAGGGGGTCAGAGTGGCACTTGGCTGCTGGGTCTTTATATGAAGACAGAAAGTGAGATGAATAGATGCAGCGGTCAAGGCCTCGAAATGAACGGCACTGCTGTGGTTGAATAGGGAAAAGGTTTTTCCTGAGTTTGAGTATATTAGAGGGAAATATTAGCATTTGTATTAAATCATTTCTACTTAGGAAAAACACTAACCCTAGGGGTTCGGTGAGTCGGTCTCAGGGGTTCGGCAGAACCTCCGCCGTGACATGCACGGCTCATTTTGTACACCAGTAAAAAACATATCTATGTCTTGAATTTGAAAAAAATCACATTTTATTTTTCACTAAAGAGGGGTTCAGTGAATGCGCATATGAAACTGGTGGGCTTCAGTACCCCCAACAAGGTTAAGAACCACTGGCCTAGACTGACCACTTTTCTGAGGTTTCTGTGATAGCAAACTTTTCTGCTTTCTATTTTTAAATTTCTTCTATTTTAAGGACTTAAAAAAACAAAAAAAAACAAAACACTGTTTCCAGATGTGTTCGAAGATCAAAGGCATAACATTTAACTCTGGTGATGTCAACTTGTGTTGTTTACAACTTCAGTTCTATTTCTTCATTTTAAAAAATGAATCGCTTTAACAAAATTCTCTGGCCTACATACTGAACTTAGATAGAAACAAAGTTTCGACCCTCGCTCTAGTGTCAACCCAATAACGATATGCTTCCCTGTACTGACGGCAGTTTGTCCACATGTGGGTCTACTGGGAGGCAGGTTTCCATGCAAACTTTACAGTGGAACTACACGGAGCTTTTCAGCTTTTCAGAGGCTCAGCTGTTTTTATATATTGACTTTAGTATATTTAATGAAGCCAGACAAAATGTTACCTTCAGGTTTTTTGAGTTATAGACCATCGGACTGCATTGTTGTGGCAACAAAGTCTTTTCTGATAACTTGCTGTGCATTTTTTTTGGCACATTTGGGGTAAATGTCCCAGCTGTTTGATCACCATATGGAATTGGTGGCTGGTCAAAACAACTTCTGGCATATGAACGGTCTTCTTTTTATTTTAAAACCAGGCTAATCTTCTAGGCATCACTTTTGGCCTTCTAGAAGAGTTTTTAAAAAAAACATGTATTTTTTTATGGGGCATTAATTAAACTGTCGATTTACAAGTTTCCCAAGATACCAAGTATATCAAGCTGGAGTTTATTTACAAGATGTACAAAAAAAATTCTTTTTAGGAGTTGATTTTGAAAAAAGAGAAAGTTGTAGCTTGTGAGTGAGAATCATTATTATAACAATGTAAAGCTACCCAAAGGAAAACAGAAGGGAGATAAGCATGCCAGCAGATTACAATACAGTACTTTTGCATGCAAAAAAGCAAAGTACAGAAACAGTATCTGCTAAATTCAATTCTATATTGTTTTAAATGATGTTTTTATGCCGCTTTCATGTAAACTCCTTTTAAACATACTCTATTAGGAGAAAAACATGAGCTTATTTCCCTGATTCAGTGCAAAAATCCCAAATGTAAAAGCGATGATTACACGAGGGGCACAAACTGAGACAAATCGCACCCATGAATATTTCAGCAGGCAAATTTGTTAGGGAGAGCGACTCCGTATAAAAAGCGAGAAGGGGGGTTAGAAAACGGGGCTTTTAAGCTGCTGCCACTTCAATTTAGGAGATGCGAATGAGTCTACTGAATAATGGATCTATTCATTGGTGTGAAGAAGAAAGAGAAGCAACAGAGTTGATATC
This sequence comes from Maylandia zebra, assembly GCF_041146795.1. Lineage (NCBI taxonomy): Eukaryota > Metazoa > Chordata > Actinopteri > Cichliformes > Cichlidae > Maylandia > Maylandia zebra. The sequence goes on from NC_135183.1 coordinate 23,360,938, forward strand.
AGTCTGGACTTAAACCTCTGGACCTCTGGGGTTTCTCTCCAATGGCAGGGGGGCCTGTTTGAATCTGCCATTTATCAGCTTAGGCCTAATCAAAACCAGGCCTCCTCTTTTCACATGCTAAATGTTACATTCGCATCCAGTCAACTTGACTTGTTAAAGCTTGATTAATCAAAAAAAGCAAGGCGGCCTGCCTTCTTCGCATCTGTTTGCAAATATCTGCGATGAGACGAGGGTGCGGGACGAGGATCTGGAGGGACACATGCGTGCAGCCGCAGCTCGGCCTGCAGCGGGCCCGGGCGGGGATTTAAAGGCTTTCCTCATCCTCCTCGGTGGCTGCATCAGTGCACCGGTCAATCTGCTGAAGTGAACTGGCACCTTGTGTGACACAGTGAATGGATCCTCCTCCTCTTTTTTCTGAGGAGGCTGAGGTTCACTGACCATCTGGAGGAGAGTGAGCAGCTGACCTGTGCTGACGTCTGTGAGTCCACAATGACAATATGAGGTTACACACACACACGCACACACACACTGATACCGCTAATAATAAAAACCATCCAGGCGTATATAAGGTGCATTTTTAAAATAATTTTTCCGATCATTTACTCAGGCAGGATCTTTTTTCTTTTTTTTAATTTTTGCACTCCATTAGACTTTATATTTTGAGACTTCACCCCAGAAATATATGACAACACAGCTAATACAGGAAGCCACAATCTACATTAAAAAAAAACTCCACTGAATACTTCCCCCCCCCCCTCTTTTTAGCAAAGGAAATTACACTCAACGGGACGGGACAATATATATTATATTCAGTGTATGCATGGACAGTTTTCAGGGTGAAAATGTCAGAGGTCACACGAGAGTGGCCAGACTGCTTTGAGTTGACATAAAGGCTAAAGTACGTAAAACAAAACTCGCTACATCTATGCAGAAGAGCATCTCTGAAAGCACAACCCTGAAGCAGACGGGCTCCAGCAGCAGAAGACCACGCCAGGTGCTATTCCTCTACAGGCTACAATTCACACGCTCTCAGAAGATGGGAAACATTGCCTGGTCTAATGATACGCGTTAAGCTACAAACATGCTTGCATTCTTAAAACTTAAACTTAAAACAATATGGCAGATTTGTGCACAAATATTCAAGCATGTTAACCGATACTCTAAATCTGAGACATTAAATTGATGAAGTTTTGCTACTGAAACTCTGCTATATCCCATGATGTTAATGCATCTGAAGTTTTATGTAACAAAGCAAGATTTTGGTCTTAGATCAAGACCTGTTGTTATTAACAACAGTATATTATATATACGTTTTGCCTCATAAACATATATTAATGTTACAATATAAAAGCTAAATAAATGAATAAATCACTTGATTCTGATGGTGTCAGGTAGGAACTTTTCTCAGCTTTCACCAGAGCCAATGGTTCACATGAATGAAATCTGGGGCCAAACTGTCCTCTAAGTACTGCTTCCGGATGAAAACTGCACTTTATTTTCCACTTGTTTCTGTGAAACACGCTGAATGAGGCTTGTTCTGAGAGTTAAAGCCGTTTGCTGGGGCTTCACCTTCAACATCAGCCTCGCCTTCTCTTTCAGCTGCTGTTTGCAGCGCTCAGGCTCACAGTGCAGTGGTGCTGGAGGAGGTTGGGGGGTCCCCGGCTGAGAAGAGCGTACTGTCAGGGAATCAGGCTGGACAAAAGGTGCAGTGGAGTGAGAGATTGAGGGAGGAAGCGAGGCCGGGTGGAGGAGCGGGACAAAGCCGAGGCAGTAAAGCCTCCTGCCTGATAGCCTTATCTGATTCTACTCCAGCGCTCGATGGCTTTTTTTTCACCCTGCCTTTAAAGCGCACAGGTTGTGCCTTTGGTGTGAAGCCTAGCAGAAAATGTTAATCAAGAGAGGGACTGTGTGGAGAAAGGCGAGAGAAAGGGGAGAGTCACTCTGTTGAGGCCATAATCTGTAATGAGACCGAGGCGATTCAGTTGCAATTGAAAGAGGAAGAATGGGGCCATGATGATGATGATGAGCAGGGAGGTTCACTCTTTTACCGGCGTTTGTTTTTCTGTTTTGTTTCTTTTCTCTCGTGGAGTCAGTGCTCTTGCACCGGCACAGAGCCGCAGGTCACAGCTCATTTAATACACACCCTCGGACATTGTTTCCAACGTCTGCAGCTGACAGATGAAAAATACTTCTGACTGCTCCACTGACCGTTATCAGTCTGTGTATGATTTATATTTCCCTCTATGGCAAATATTGATGCTGTTTCTAGTAATCACAGCTCTGAATAACGGCTGATGCAACCCTCATTAATTATTCGCTTGTTTCTTGCAGTCTGTAGTAAATACAGAGGTTGTCTTAGTGCTGTGGAAAACAAAGCAGGAAGTGGACAATGCGTGTGCCGCACTCGGTAGTGAAACGTTTCACTCGCACGTGCAACTAGAAGTAGATGGACTGTAATGAAGGAAACAAACATGTAATAAATAAAGTCACCATGACCAAGTCATGCCCAGCAGCATCTGTTTCATGGTGGATTTAAAGCCCTGCCTCTTTGCTGCGACCAAGAAAGTGAATCCAGGTGGAGTGAAAGAAGAGTTTACGACATCTTTTTAATCATGTTTGTTATCAAAAGCTTTGAGCTAAGCCAATAAAAGTTAATTATCTGACCTCCTCTTCAAAACGTTAAAACCACCGGAGGTTTGTTTTAAATAGGCACAAAGCACCTGAATCAACAACAACAACAAAAAAATAAATACGTGTTTGTATGCAGATAAACTGCTTCTCTAGTTCCCTTAGCTCTTTATATTTGGCAGGTTTCTGATAAATCCTACTGCAGGCTGGCAGCAGCAGGGCCATGAATGTTAACCTCCTAAGACCCAAACTCTTTCATGGCATGTATTTTTAATTTCTTTTTGCTATTTGGGCCAATTGGGACCTGATGAATGTAAAAACAAAGAATGACATGATTTTTTTTTTTTTTTTTACCTGATTTTTGTTTCTGATAAAAATAAGAGCCACACATAAGGACATTCTCTTTAAATTTTGATAGAAAAGTGGCAGTATAATGTCCTCTTTAGTGGATATCAGGCCCTTGTAGAGCAAAATTTAGTATTTTGGTCTAGACAACCCAAAATGTGATGTCCACACATGTGAACGCCAGGTCCTAAGATGTTAAAGATTTTAGTTACCAATTACTCTGCATATTAACACTGTTAATAAACCATTAATAAAGCTACTTTCAGCAGCTCCTATATTCATTTGATTTAGCTGTGTTTTGCCCTTCCTGAGTCTCAATATCTGCTATTAATAACTTCTGCTCTTAAGGTTACCAGTCCTTTATAATTTAACCACCAAAGTATTTTAAATTAACGCTTTGGTGGAATTTGTGCTCGATAATGGGTTTAATTCGTTTCCCCACAAATTCTAAGCTAGTTACCTTTTTCCCCTTAGCTTTCACTTGTTGAATAGAAACAGCAAAACTGAACTTGTAACTGAACAGCATACTAGAGACACAAATGTAAAATCAGACAAATCTGCAAAACGTTACCACGTGACCCCTGGATTAAAAACATAGTTTTTCTATGGTAATTTGAGTATATTTAATGAAATAAATGAAAGAATGACAAGCCCTCAAAGTGCATGGGGGAGGGTTGAAATATCCCCCCCTCAACTCTGAGCATGTAACAGGATATATCATAGTTTCAGCAGGAAAACTACACTTGGTTAAAGTGTGTGCTGTATTTACAAAAAAAATTCCGGTAAGTTTTAGGGTTAAGCATAAAAATGTGCTTTTCTGGGAGTAAAAGTGAAATATGTGAAAACAGATCATCACACCCAGTTCTGACTGTTTTAATGCCTTAAGTTTAAAATACAGCCCACATTCAATTTGTGCATACCTACACAAAAACACCTCTGTAAAACAATGTAAGGCTGTGATGTATAACACACGGGCACACAGAGGGGTTCATTGTGTTTGTAACGTGTCCACTTGTTTGTTGCTCTCTTTCCCGCTTAATCCCAGACTTTTGTTTCTGCTCATCATCACACTGTATGCTGTGATCCATAATTCCTTCAACAAAGGTCACATTCAGCAGCAGAGAGGAGGTGACCTCGTTTTTAACAGCAGGAAGATGTCAGGGTGAAACATGCCCCACATATACGGGACTAAAATATGTGATTAAGAGCGCAGATTTAGAACAAAGTGCGTTCATACAGAAGCAGATAAACATGTTTTGACAGGATAAAATCTATGAGAAATGGGTCCTTAAAAATGAGATGATTCTGTAAAAGTGATGAGACCCTATGTGTTAAGCAGGTGAGAGGAGCTTTGAGCGTGTCATTACACAATAATATTGAATATATAGAATATAGATGAGGTGGCGATGTCAGCCTCCACATGATACACCAGCAGGAGGTGCAGTCTATACTGAACACATAGAGTCAAATGTATGAGTAAGTTGTGCAACAGCAATAACGTTCCCCCTGTACCTGTACATTTTTCATGAAACCTACCTGAGTTCAGAGTTACAACAGACAACTCATGCATATTTAACTCAGCCTGCAAAGGATTAATATTAAAGAATAAACAGCTAACCTGTTATCTTTGTACTCACAAATTCAATGCATGTCACATTACGCATTAAATTAATTACATTTATTAGTTGATATTAAATCCACAAAATACAAACTGCAGGTGTAGACACGAGGGAACAGCACAGGAGATCACATCGGGAGTAAAGGGGAACATCGCAGGTACATTTTTGGTGGTTCAGAGTCTTTTTGAGGTGGTTCTGTGTCTCCTTATGTCAGTTCAAAGCCTACATCACATTTAGAAATGGCCTAATAGAATATATTGTTTAAGAGGAACTGTAGCCCACCATTCACTCACAGTCCAGAAAGACTAAATTACAACAAGAAACTAAGTTACAGGCAGGCAATTGTATCACTGGATACATGGAAAACATTTATGGAGCTTAAAAACACCTTCAGAATGCCGACTTGTTTTCTATACTAGCAGGTAAATAAGGAGCTTAGAAAACAGAAAACAAGAAGTGAGGTGTAATTTTGTCATATCAGTGACTGTGGTGAAAGACTACATTATAATCATAATTGTTGCAAACATGGGAAATGCAAGAACTTTAAATGCAACAGTTTTTTTTAAAGGTCACCAGTGTTCAAAACACAGTGTAGCAGAGTTAGGTACTACCGTGCTAAAACAGGTGACGGCACAGCAGCATTATCCTTAAGCCTCTGTTGTTTCTACATGGACTCATGACTCCACCCCTCACTTTCTCCAAAAAGACTGTGTTTGTGTGTGTGTTGAAGGGGGGGGGGGGGGGGGGGGGGGTTAAAGCTCTGGTAGGAAAACAAACAAAGACGCACGTAGCGGCCACACTCCTGATTCTGGCTGCACGCCATCGGCCTCACCACAAACCACAACTTACGCTTTCCACATGCACACACGCCTACGACCAATCAGCTCCTGCCGCAGATCCTCCTGATATGCTCCCAAGAGTCCAAATCATCTGCTTTGCTGCAATACCTGATCTCCAGAGATAACCTTACAAAGACAAATCATTTGCTATTATTGCCCTGCCGCTCCTTGACATTGTGCCATTAATAAGGCCATTGTCGAGGGCACTCTCTGTTTGGACACCATATAATAGACGCTTTGACAGATTTACTTTGCTCTCTCCCTTCTTTTTTTTCTCTCTTATGAATACAGCGGGCATATTCCACGCTCCTGCTCATCAATAGACAAGCTGTTTGTTTGCCTAGTCATTCTGGACTGATGGTAAATACATAGAGGTATGCCACACCAAAGGCTGAACAAACAGGGCTTACATAAAAGCACTGTACCTGAACGCACACTATGGACATCCCCCTGCAAACACGTAACTATTTCTATGACCTCTTGTTACCTGCTCTTTAAGCAACTGGTCTTTCTTGTTCACTTTCTCTTTAATTCACTGTTTGGAGCCAACAATTAGACATCAACCCACAGGTAGAAAGCAGTAATGTGGGCTGGTGGTGGTGGTGTTACTGGGTGGGGTCAAAGTGAGGCTGGTTTCAAGGCTGGCAGGTGTTCCATATCAACAATGGCATTCATCAGAGACCCACAGGGTCCCTTCCACCACAGCCAGCCGCTGGCTAACAGGCACGCTTTAGCAACACAAAGGAAACCACAACTACTTGACATCCGCTTGGGTTGTCCATTGGAGATAGAGGTGAATGGAGCCCAAAGTGGCTTTTAGAAGTCCAGAAACTCATTAGCACTACAACTTTGTCAGCTAGACTCTTTGACACAGTTCAAATCACAGCTGAAAACCTCAGTTTTCATCTGAATATCAGCTATAACCTTCCTGTCTTGTTGTTTTGTGTTGCAAGGTAATTCTGAGTGTAAATAGTTTTTTATTTTTGAGAAAGTAAATATTTCTCATTAATTTCAATCCATTTCTACATATGTTGTTTTATATTTGTTCATTTGAAACAGTTTTTGGAACTGGAGTTCAAGGCTTTCAGTACCCACGGTGAATTGGAATTGACATGAACCCTGAAGTGGAGGCCTTTAAAAGGTCTCTTAGGGTCCTTATCATTAGTGAGAAGAGAGTTACTGGTCCATCTACGTTCATACAAGCGGTGTTTAATGCCCAAAAGAATGACATCATAAATACAAGCAGTGAAAAGGAGGTTCTTCTCAGTCAGGAGTCCCTCTTTTTGACCCCCTTCCTCACCTCCTCCCTCTCATTCTCAGGTGTGACATGATGGAGTAAGTAATGGGAAAGGTTATCCTGTTCTTATTTAAGGGAGGTTGGAAACGAAGCCTGTCTCTTAGATCAGACAGCTGCTACATGCTAAGCTTGTATGTTTTGATAGACTTCTGAGTATATATCCTTTGTGTTTCCTGTTCTCATAGTTTTAATTAATTTTTAGTTTTTAACTGGTTTAGGGAGGAATTTTTTTTTGGCTTATTTGCATTACGTCATTTTGTTTCTTTTGCGCCTCTTGTAGCTTAGTTTATGTTTGCTTTCAAGTAAAAATAATATGAATCTGGGGTGTGGCATCCTCTTTCTGCATGCTGTGGTCACAGAGCTTAGATGAGTTTTTCTTTACCTGCTCGTGTCCATAACAATAAGGTCATTTACCCAGGCATGGCATGCCCAGAAAGTACACACAGTACTTTTCAAAAGCAGGAGGTCCTTTCCAAAGCTTTCGGGGAATCAGGAGCCATAATAGCTTATTTCAGGAAAAAAAAAAAGATTCTCTTTAGTAGAGTCCCAGCATAAAAAAGGGCACATGAAGCATATGAAGCACTATTTAGGTGCCACTTATTCTATAAAAAGGGGGCACAGAAGATCAAAGGTGAAAAAGGTTTTACTTTTTTTTCTGTTGTGTAAGAAACCAACAGCTCATCACATAAAATCTTCTCTTTGTGCCTGTGTACATACTGTCTCTGCTTTGACTCATCTCTGCAGAATGACTCCAGACACGAGGCGCACGGCAGCGATTGCTGACTGATGACAACCTGGAGTGTCACGGGACTGAATGGACAAAAACATTACAGGTGTAGGGGTGGGGGTGGATTTTGGGAATCCTTTGGCAAGGGCTCGGTGCCGAACAAAACAACAACAATTATGTCCTTTTTAGAGACTAATGAGGGGCCACAGTTACAAGAATGAACCAGAGGGAGTTCACAGACATACAGATACAAGCCACACACAAGGACAAACACGAGAAAACAAAAGGACCCTTGGCAGACAAAAATACAAAAATGAGCCAGGAGAGAAAACACAGCAGCCAATCACACAAGCACAGTCACTGAGTGCCTTCATAATTTCAACATATTTCAGTGTTAATTAAATTTTCAATGCTAATAATTTTGTGTTAATTCTAACCAAAACTGTTTTTCTAAACCTGAAAAATAATGAAAGAATCCTTCATGTTGCATCAATACAAGGAGTCTATTTTTTTTACAGAAGACAAAAGATTTCAAAACTAACTGGATTTATTTGACGTTCATAATATGGAGAGAAAAATCTCAAGGGTTTTTTTTTTTTCACCCCTTGAGAGTCTTGTTACTTTATTAATGTACGTACATTTTTTTTATTAGAATTACTTTTAAAAACTGTATTAAAACAACACATTCACAGCCTGGTACAACAACAGGTTTGGTCTCTGTGGACAGGAAGTCCTTTAATTTTAGCATTTTATAATTCTTTATTTATTTAAAAGGGACAGTGAAGCTTAACATAGTCCAAATATAAAATATCAAATGATGTACTGCACATAGGTTTATAGCTATTGCTCACTTCCAGCCATTGCCCCGTGTTGGGCTTACATTCACAATACACACAGTTACACCATTCACTTTTTTTAATCACCTGTTTGGATGTAATCGAGGTGTTATGTTGGAGTGGGGCTAATTTGATTGACAGGTGTGCATGCGATGCTTTCTAGAGAACTTTTAATGGGATTATCTCACTAGTGTTACAGAATCCAGAGCATTTGTGCTTTCTATTGTTAGCAAATAAGTGTATAAGTGTTAGTATATTTAAATATAGTAAATGTGATAAATCTAGCTTTAAAAACCTGGGCATTCGTCTTGTAATCGGAAGGTTGCCGGTTCGAGCCCCGGCTCCGACAGTCTCGGTCGTTGTGTCCTTGGGCGAGACACTTCACCCGTTGCCTACTGGTGGTGGTCAGAGGGTCCGGTGGTGCCAGTGTCCGGCAGCCTCGCCTCTGTCAGTGCGCCCCAGGGTGGCTGTGGCTACAATGTAGCTTGCCATCACCAGTGTGTGAATGTGTGTGTGAATGGGTGGATGATTGTGTATAGTGTAAAGTGCTTTGGGGTCCTTAGGACCAAGTAAAGCGCTATACAAATACAGACCATTTACCATTCTTTCCTAGTCTAATTGACCACAAGGGCACATTCATAAAGCATCTGATGCTACAGACATTGGTGGATCGACTGAGTGAAATTTGGGGTTTAGTATTTAGTTGAGCAAAGGTATTTTGAATGTTATCATTTGTTTTTGAGATTTATATTTAGCCTTATTAGATTGCAAGAGTGGAATATAGTGAGAGAGTGGAGAGGGTTTGAAATAAATGGTCTGAGGCAGAATCTGAGAACTAAGAACAGAACTGAGAACTGAGAACAGAATCTGAGATTGCTATGCCCTAACTGTGGTTAGGGCATAGCAATCAGTCAATAGTCACTCTCTTTTCCCTCAATTTTTGTATCCACCAAGCCCTGACACCCGTTTATTGTTTGATAATGAGGTAATGAGAAAATCCAGTTCACAGTGTGTTTTAGGAACATTTCTCTGAAAACAGATGTCATGCTCCGGTCAAAAATAAACAGTGACAGTAGACACACACACACACACACACACACACACACACACACACACACACACACACACACACACACACACACACACACACACAGTAACCACAGTGCACACTCCTGTAACAACACAAAGGCTTTCCATTAGTAATAACCTTTCTGCAAAGTAGCGAGGCCAGCTGCTGGGTTCTCCATCCTGCTTGATTACTCTCTGAACAAACCTGTCCAATCAGTCCTATTCATGGGTGCCAACACTCACATGCCAACTCTGACCTGACTGACCTCCGCAGAGGGCCAGCCCCTTCAGACTTGACCTTAGGTGTAGATGCTTATTGTCGGAGCTGCTGTCCCCAGCGCTCTTACAAAGGCTCGGATGCCAGAAATTAGGCACTTGAGGGAAACTCGAGAACTCCTGGCTAAAACTCCTGCTTGCAGAAAAAAGGCAATTGTAAAAATCAAGTGCTGTAATTGAGGGTAAATTTTTGGAGTCGAGAGGAGTGTTGGTAAATGCGTTTGTGTTTTTTATGCATCGTCTATGAAGTGAGGCAAAGAAGAGGGTTGGCAGACAGACAGATTCAGCCTTCAAATATTGCTAATTGCTAACAGTTAAGAATAACACTTAACATTTTCAACCAGGCTGATGTCTGTCTGTGTTTATTTTTCAGTTCAGACTGAAAACGCTTTACAAGGTGTATAGAATTTAAAATGCAAATGGCCGCAAAAACAACTTCAACATGTTAACAAACAGTGAAATGACACGATCGGAGGAATGCCAAAATGCTTACCAGACACCAGCTTTATTGCACCTCCAACTTAACTGTATATAAAAGATGGATGTAACCACTAGGACATCACCCATTAACCCTTTTGGTCCAATGGGAGGCAGCTAGCAGGTAGCTACAGCTCCCTGCACCTGCACACCCATCAGTCTAGGTGCCACACTTCATAACTTCAAGCTTTAATGGTATCCAAATGCAGTGGTTGTACACACAGCTGTTAGGCACCCTCTACACCCTCTACCACCTGGAGCTGACTGAACTAATTAGGCTGGGAGATTTAAGCGCTGTGCTGACATCTCTTCTCCACCAGTTCATCGACTACCCTGCTGCTCCCAGACACTCCACGGCTTTAAACCGCACAGCCTTTTGGACTTTGGATTTTCCTCTCTGTTTCCTGGGATTCACTCCTTGCCTCACCTGCCTGCCCTCCTGCAGTCCCTCAGTCTTGGAACCACAAGGATCTCAGCTCAGCCACATCCACATCATCAAACTCACCCGGACCTACGCCGCCTCTCCTTCAACACATCCATCTCTCACCTGCAAATGTGACTGTTCCCGCTCCAGTTTCCTTCTCAGTCCTGCCCCTTTGTTTTGCCCCAGCCACATTGCCACGCCACCCAAATCCTGTACCGTTTGTCACTACTACATATTATCCTTGTGTTGATCAATAAAACTCTGTTAAAACCTTTTCTCTGCCTCTGCTCTGGGTACTGCGCTTGGGTTCAGTTCCAGTTACCGGTCTCTGGCCTTTTGTGACATGTTTTTACAAACAATACTTTAAGTACTGTTAAGGGAGTAGGTCCCCTCCTCCCTTAAAGTTAAGGGAGGGGACCTAATTTTCCAAACGATTATTTCAAGTGCTTATGGTGAGAAAAACGGTCTTCTTCAAGGTTTTATTTACATTTGATGATATCATAAACACCGCCCCCATTTTGGTCAAAGACAGAGCGTGACACCGTAGAGATTGCCGATGTTTTGAAATATTACAGAGGTCGTGGTGGGGAAAGAAGCTGTTCCCTGAGGGTGTTTTTTCATTAAGATGCCATCGCCACAGAGATTTATAAGACTCACATGGAAAAATCTCTGCCAGGACACAACCTAAAGATACTTTAACCATTCTGAGATTTTTTTTATAAACTCACAATCTTCGAAGTTTGAGTGGCCTTTGCTGCTTTTGCTTTGTCGAGGCGTTTCGTCCTGCAGTTTGGAAAGCACGTTCAGCACCTTTGCTTTCCTCTCCTCCATCTTGCTTTCCTTATCCTCGAGACTCCCAGGCCTTCTCCCTCCAGCCGGGGACTCAGCTTGGTCCCTCCATCCTGGATAATTGGATTCCTCCTCATCTGGGCCCCCTTCGCCTGTGTGGGAACCTGGAGTGAAGGCATACAACATGAAATATACATTTAAAAAGAAAGACCTGGCTCTACCATGCTTACTCTCTACATTTTAACCCTTTAAACATCACAGTGCTGCAAAAGAAACACATTTGTATTCATGATTCTCGAGGAAGGAGCCACTTAGAAGAAAGCACTAAAACCCATTTCCAGGCTGTTAATAGCTAACACTAATTCTCATCAAATTGTTTTTTCGAATGCTGCAGTCACATCTCCTTCAGTCCTTTCAGTGCCGCACTAAAGAGCCAGACTTAAACAGCCATCTATTTTGTCACTGACCAGCCAATTACGAGTCCCATTATCTCCAAATACAAAGTCCACAGAATACACTTCTTGGTGTAGAAGCGTAGAGACAAAGAGCGCCATCAATGCAGACTTGAGCTTAAAGGAGCCTCAAATTGTCTTTTGCGACAGTTTCCATTAGAGTTTCAGACTCTTTTCTTCGTGCTACTTTTGCAAACACGAGTGTTTCTTGTGTTAGCACATGAGCGAAAATTCAAAATGTGATACATCAGGAGACGGGTCCATTCATTAGGAGGAGAAAGCTCGACCGGTCGAGTAGATGATGGACATTGGATTCAATAAGCCTCACGAACGTGGTGGTGGCGAGCGTTCATTTATCCTGCGTGCAGAGGTCAGCAGCTCAGATTGATGTAGCCATGTCTCATTTGACAGGCTGTCTTCCACCACAGTGCACACAATCACACGCCTCCACGTCCTTCTGAAGCCCCAATGTCATCAAAACGGGTGAAAGACGGAGAAATGTATTCATCTTCAGAGCAAAAAATTTATCATTCTGTTTCATATGCAACAAAAAACTTCAACAGTGACACGATGACAAATGAGATGAGAAGCAACACGATTTCAAAAGGAAAACAAAAGCTTTGGTTAAAATTCATTTTATCAATCATCTTGATTCATTAATTAAGAAATGACAAATTTGACTCAAAACTTTATACAGCCCTCATAAGAACAAAAGAAACATCAAAACAGACATGATTAACCAGACTCATCTGTTTTCCTCTGCCTAAAATCAATAATTCATTTCTTATTTAGTGTTTATGGTCAACTCCAAACATCTTCCATCGCTCTCCTTTAAAGTCCAGGGCCCATATTCCCAGTTTCCCAGTCTTTCCTGTCTCTGGTCGCCATGCCACTGCAAATCACTTTCAGTGTGGATGGCGCCTTACTTAAGGGAGTCAAAGCATTAAATAAAACTTTATCTTTAATTTTACTAGCCATGAAATGGCTAATTACAAAGAAAATTACATTCCCCTTAGCAAATAGACTCTGGGCATCAAAACAGCTCAGCTGCATAGGCAGGAAAACTATGTAACATATGCTGCCTGGGAGAAGGCCTGTGTTTGAGCCCCAAATCATTCCCAGAGAGACCTCCAGTCTGCATAAATATGGAGTTGCAGCTGTCCCGAAACAATATGGTGGCTGCTAAGTGTTTAATTCTGATGACTGTAGAAAAAGTCGCAGACTTCAGTTAGTGAACAGTAGGTGGTGGACCAAACTACTGTGATGCATATGAACGGGGGTGTCCATTTGTCAAGACTTTAAAACTGATTGTTCTAAAATATAAAGACGACATTAAAATCACCTTCATCTTCATGTATCCCCTTCATACCGTGATTTATGAGGTGTTTATATATATATTTTCTTCTGACTGATTCCAAACCTGCACAATCTTTATATCAGGGTGAAAGGATTCAGTATTCAGTTTATTCGTTTTGAAGCCCTCCTATCCTAACCTGCAGTGGCCTAATCCATGAATGCACAGCCGTGATTGCTGGTTAGTTCAGGCTGAAAACAACAGCCCATCTAAAACACACAGAGCAGGTTACCATACCAACCGCAGCATCTGAGCACAGCAGATAGCTGGATTTGGCTGCGAGTGGCCAAGTCAAATCCCCTCGCTGATCTCGAAAAAAGGCCACACACCGCCCACAACACACACCGCCTGCCCTTTGCCATGCAGCGCACCAGCCAAAGGCAATAAGGTTGGACTTGTATCTCTTTCTTTGCATGTTTGAGAAAGGGATGAGCATCAACGAGACAATCAACGTGTCGAGGCCATTCACTGACGCCACCCGGAGCCTTCACTCCTCTATGTCTTGAATGAATGGCAGAATAGGAGCAGGGTGGAATAAAAAAGAAAATCCTTCTCAAATTATTATTCATGGGGAGGGGATTTTCCTTTCAGGCCTCCTTTATCGATGCCTTTCCCAACACGTCACCCTCTCTATCTGCCCTGACAAGTGCCAATCAATGGGCTTGAGTCCAGGTTTTTGGGAAACGCCGGAGGATTTCAGAGACAATAGCCAATGAGTCCACAGTGATGGTGGCTCAGAGACAATAGTGACATGGCTACACTGTTAGTGTGTGGTCCACAGGGGGTGAAACGATCCTTGCTTAGTACATGACTAATCTCTGGCTGCATCACCTCTGTCTTTCTGCAGCCTAATCTGTCCCGTAGTTTCCTCAACTTCCCTGAAACAATCCACTGAGGTCAGTTCAGATTAGTGCTCTTTGTGGCCCTGTACATCGCCAGATTCATTTGGACACTTACATCTTTAGTTGCAGCTGAATGCTAAACTCTGAGGGTGAACACAGAGTGACCGAGCAGCAGAGAAACAGCCATGAAACAATTACGAGGGAAGGGATTATTCTACCTATGAATTCCAAATGAGCAAAGATGGACAAAGGTCTTATCGCAGGCCTCACTGGGGAGCCAGGGCATCTTGTAGCAGCTGATTTCTGGGTCTGGCTTAATCTCTAAATCATTCAACCATTTTCAATCGATCCAAAGGGATGGGTGACTCATTGATGTGGGGATCTGGGGTGGAGCTTTCTAGAGATTACAAATTGGTTATTTTATTCAATTCTATTACAGGAAATTCATGATATCAGTACTCATGGAGCTTGGCCAGAACAAAGTAGAAGGTGCAGAAGATTTTTTTTATGTATTTAACTCTTTTTTTTTCTTTTTACCAATTTATTGGTAACAACATTGGTATTGAGGTTATTGCCTCAATGCCTCACTTTTGATAATCACCACCTAAATCTCTATATAAGAACAAAATAACTTAAAAAGAATGTAAATTGTATAATTATGTAAATAGCTTATTTCAGCTCATATTTTTTGATTTTTGATTTTATTATGTTATATTATATTATGCATTTATTTCTACTGTATTTCTCATATGCTGCTCTTATAATTGTTTCTGTTGTTTTAAATGATCATTGGATTCTTTTCTGTTGTGAACTGCAGTGGAATTATTTAATTGTACAGGGAACTATGTTTTTTTTACTGTGTATATGACAATAACACTTGAACTTGAAATGAATTATGTGCTTTAAATTGAATTTCATTAGCATTAACACTATTAGGAATGAAGTAGCTAAAATTAGTCAGCTAGCTGTAATGTTTGGGTAACGAGCAATTTGTGCATTAAGCCCCGTCACATGTTAATAGTAATATCATTATTATCTTTATTATTATAAAGTTCTGTTTGATTCAGTTTTATTCATATAGTGATGATCTTATTATTCTTAAACTATGGTTTGCAGTATTTTGGCTGGGCCCTCAGTCATGGTACAATAACGTACCATATATACAACAATCATAATAATAATAAACATGATTAATAAATAAAGATAATAGGGCAGGACATATGTCTTTTCACTGCTATAGTCAATGTTAGCCTGCATATAGATGTGCTGCTTCGAAACACCAGCAACAATTTAACGATTGCAGTTCCATGGGTCCAATGAATAACAATGGATGGCTTTATGGTTTGGTTGTATGGTTTTATGGATGATACAATCCATAAAACCTTTGTTATTAATAAAAGTGATGGACATACTATAATTGTAGGGTTTGGATCTATGACTTCTACAAATGTAGGGAACTTCATTCAGGATGGAAATCTGACATAATCTTCAAATCCATTCTGAGAAGTTGTTCATCACACTAAACCTACAAAAGGGATACCCATATTCTCATGGAGTCAAATTGGGGTCATTCCCTCCATTAGGGGCTTAAATGAAAGGTTGAACTGCTCGCACGTCCAGGGTAGCCAAATCTCACCTATCCACACAAAGACATGCCACACACTGGGCATCTTTTAGAGGCGCCGTAACCTCCAGAGCGACCTCTCCACGGCCTGCTAATGACCCCTTCCCTCTGAGGGTGACCGTGTCTTTGGCCTCTAAAAGGTCAAAGCACATAAGCCATCACCAGGATCCTCTACATAACATCTTTTTCATGTTTGCCCAAGTTTTACAGGGTAGTTAAACAAGCAAAGACTTATTCTAAAATCTGTCAGGAACCAAAAAAGGAGCATTTTACAGCTTAATGGAATTTAACTTATTGTGTAACTAGACAATGGATATACATTGTATACCTTCTACAAGCTAATAAATCAATCAGTCTTTGTAAAAATGCCTTTAAAGAGTCATAAAATGCTCTTTACTTGTGTGGCCACTTCTTACAGTCAGAAACAGAGGAGGTAAATAAACATGTTACACAGTAAAGTCAACCTTTAGGAAAGACCTGTAAAACACAGAGAAGAGGTTCTGGGTGTCCTCACAAACTCTTTTTTAGGAGACCCTCTCTAAGTTTCAATCACTTCCGTACCTCGTTGAAACTAAAATTTGTCTTCATAACAAGAGTTTTGAGTTTGTATGTTCATGTTTGCAGAAAAGGTCTTCATCCATAAAGAGACTGGATCTGAATGTACAAAGGTGTCCCAAAGGTTCTGACACCTGATCAGAAAATCTTGAGTGACTAAACTGAAGCAAACACGGATCTCTTCAAATACACAATTACACTATGATGCAAAACAGCAGAACTTGAGCTTGGACGTCCAGGTTGCATCCTTGGCTGCCTAGATGTTCAAGGGCATTTTAATTATTGTCTTTGATACAAAAAGAGAACTTTTGGTGACACCAGATGTTATCCACGTTTCAATATTTGCCCATCTTAGTTATTGGCCGTTTTATTTATTTATATATTATTAACTTTATTAGGAATTCATATTGTTTTGCTTTGTTTTTACCCTCTCATCCTCTCTTCAGCTCTAAAATCAAAAGGTGGAGATTCACAGCGTTTTAATCCCAGTAGGGGGTTGTCCTGCAGGAGGGTAGGTGACGCACTATTAATCAAGTGTGTCATCACATGAGTCAAGGTGTGCAAATAGGCATGGGGTCAATACCACAAGAGGTTTGTCCCACCCTATCATGTGACCTATTGAGGTATGACATTTTTGGGACACCCCCACACCCAGTCCATATCACACACGCTGATGAATTTATATAAGAATGTAATGTGCTTGAAAGTCTGATTGTGTACTGTATATTTATTAAACCCTGAAGCACTTTGCCAACGTGTGCTTTGAAAAGTGACATATGCCAAATCCTTCACATGGAGACTTTCTGTAACTAAACAAGTGTTTCATCGTTTTTCATGACTCATACCTCATATCAAGATTTAGAAATACTTTTTATTTTAATGCCTCTGTAATTCTGACATGATCGTAAAAGGAAAAGCAGTGCATTATATTAGAAAACTATTTATCCAATTAACATAACCGAACACTTAAAAAAAAAAAAGTAATTATGTTAATTATGTCAATCAACCGACAGTGGCATCAGACATGTTGGATTTGGTAGACAACGCTGCGCCCTGCAGCTCAGCCTTCGGATGCATCAATCTCAGCTGTGATGGATGCATTTGTAACTTCCTCTAGCAATACAGCAGGCCATGGACCATTAGTGTTATAGCACAATGACGGATAATGGATAAGTAAGACATCAGCGAAAAAGAAAGAAAATGATCACAGTCTGACTGATGTGGTCAAATGAAGGTGGGAGGAAAAAGAGCGAGCTATTACTTCAAGGGTGGCTCTCCATTTCCACTGCGCTGACAACACTCCTGCCTGTTTTCTGGCCTTTTGCTGCCAGCTCTCTAGTGTTTGTGGTCCATACAGTAAAGCACTGCTCCTAAACCATCACTCATGAATGTGCACAAGCTGGCCCTACAGGTGAAGGTGATACTGCAGGCCAGCTGGCCCTAGCGAGGATTAACAGGCTTAAGTGTACCGGAGGCAAGGGAACGCCAAACACAGCGCTGACAGTGAGGAGACAATGGCCTCTAATAAAGCAGAGCCGACAGGGACTGAGTGGGCTTTTACTGGATCAAGCGCTAATGGTGAAGATGGGCTCTCGTATTGATTAAGTATTGTTGTAGTAGGCTCTTAGTTTTGAAACAGAGGTGGTATGTAATGACAGCGCAGACAGAGCCTGAAAAAAAATATGTGTTCTGAGTAAATCTAATGGATAACATACTGTGGCTGGACTGGGAGGGAGAATGGGAGGATCTGAACATGTCGAATGACGGACTTGGGTCTATGATCCATGACGATGGCGACCCTGAACCTCCTTCGGACTGATCCTGCATGGAAACAGAAAGGAAAAAAATCAGTTAGGCTGCTTTTCAGCAGAAACAGGAAGGAGCTATTTTAGGTTAAGGTTTCGGTGGAATTAGATTGACCTGCGTAATGTAATGTGCGGTTCTTTGAGTACAAGTCTGCGATAGCCACCATATCTGGAAAATTTCCACATGCACATGGATCTTTCTTCTTGTTCTATTTGTTGCCATGTCTAACAAATTGAGGTGTAAACAGCAACTTTATATGTAAATGATTAAATAATGTACCTAGCTATAGATGGGGTGGAAATTAACCCTGTTCAGATGCACATAATGTTCCCCTTTTTCAAATTCCCTAACTGACTCTGGGAGATCTCAGCTATATGGACATCCTGAGGCTTTGCTTGTTTCTCTATTAGTTCCATGGTGATTTTTCCAGCATGGTTGGGCTCAGGTAGTGTAGCAGTGCTTCTAATAATGGGAAAGATGTTTGTTTGATCCTTCCTTGTAGTAAGAAAGCACTTTTAGTGCTCAAATTGAGGAGAAAGTATTTACCATTTATTGTGGGAAGCTGCTGCCATAGGGGAGTGTCTTTGCAAAGACTGCTTTAACAGTTTTTTGTTGGGCATTGAAGATTGGTGTTATTCACTTTAACTGTCGGTGGTTTTAATATTGTGGCTGATCTGTGTGTATCATTACAAAAACTGAGATTAAAATTCTGTTTCATTATTAAGTGTAGATTTTTGTTGGGGACGCAGATGGCTCGTTCCTGTGTAAGCTGCCACTCGCTGCCTAATTTTTGTGTTTCCATCTTTATAATTTTTTTTTTATCATACATTGATGCAGAAAAGGACCCCCCCCCTGCCCCCACCACCAATACTGAAAACCAACACCTAGTACATGCACTTCCTTTTTTTCTTCAAAGACACAGCAGAGTAATCAAAATGAGCAAGTAGGGAAGTTGGTTCAAAACTTTTAATAACGTCGGGTTTGCCTCTGAAGAAGCACGTGAGGAAGAACTTGCAGCTTCTATCTTGAAAAACCTACTAATGGTTTATGAGTTTCTCATCATTGTAAATAATCCTGTGGGTGGATACTTGGTTTCAGTGAGGTGAATTATGCAAATGTTTGTATGAATCCTGCTCTGAGCACTCCGGCTAGACCCCCATCGTGGTCAGGCATAATTGTGGGGGGCTTATGGCTCTCATTCATGCTTTTCAGGGGCTCCCTCTCATCTGTCATAAAGAGGAGATTAATCGTAGATCACGTGGAGCACCTGCATCCATTCCACTGCAGCCCAGCGTGCAAAAGCCCTGTTTACCCTCCCGACCCCTCACCCCATCAAACCCTGTCTGATCCTGGTGGTGGTGCATCCTCCAAAAGAATCCTATCGTGTCGAGCTCTAACCCCCCCCCCCCCCACCACCACCACCACCACCACAACGACACACCAATGAGGTGGTGTAAAAGCCTACCATACAGTCGGGCCTCCCCCTTCTCCTGCAGCGCGTGACTGATTAACCACACACCTGCTGCACGCCGCGTGCCCTCTGTTATATTGTGTCTCAATTATCATCATGGCTTGTCTTACTGGCATGACAGTTATAAATGCATGCTGGTTCAAGTTTGTAAAAGGGTGTCTTTGTGTGGGATGTGTGCACTGCTTGGGGCTGTTGTGCGATAGTAGCTGATTCCTCAAGGTCTAGTGTTTGTTGACAACAAAGCACAGTCCTGCTTTTGAAGGAAATCTGATAGATGAATGAAGGAGGGGTGAGTGTGTGTGTGTGTGTTTGGGTATGTGTGTGAGAGAACCAAAACTGGTTTCACAAGGGGCAGCGGCACTCACCGATTTGTTTTCTTGGACTTTCCCTGCAGAGTTGAACCTTTCAGAGACGCTGCCAGCTGTGAGCGGCCTCGAAACACCTGACGAAACCAGCAAAGAACACAGCGTCAGGCAGGAGGGAGAGGAAGCGATTGTGTGTTAGCAGTTGTGTTCATGCATCTGTGTACATAAGTGCTGGCCTCTGGCACACACTTCTATGCGCTTGTCTTTTTGTACTTGAGTGTGTGTGCTCAGATATGAGTAATGTTGTGTAGTAGTTCCAATTATGGCTCCTAATCTCTGAGCAAATAATGGCATAAAATGGAGCAACAAAACCCCAGAGGAGCACCTGTCTGCAGAAGCGTGCCAGGTGTAAACATTGTTCTGCAGACACAGAGAGAGGAAAGACAGGCTTTCAGAAAACTCAGACAGATTTTGTCTTTTTGTAAACATCGGAGGCATGGATGCATGAATGCTAACAACACCGTGGTGATTATATTTCTTTTTATGCTGGGCATGAGCCAGATAAATATGGTTTTATTCAGCCCAGTTTGGAGATTTCCACTGATAAGACAATTTAAAGGAATTCCAGCGGAAATTCACCCAGAGAAATTTTGTTTCTGATTAAATAAATAAGCCACAAACCGTTACAGTTTAAAAAGTACGAGGTCAAAGGTATAATTACATGAAGACCAAATTGACTGACTAACTCTGACTGACCCCCAAATGAAGAGCAAAAACATTGCCATCATACAGATAATGATGATGCAAGTCTCCACAAGATCCATCGTTTTCAAGCTTCCCACTCACTGTCTTTTATTTACTTTTTGCAAATCAGGGGGTCTGCAACTGGGCACCTCAGGATGCTTGAGAAAACCTGCAAAACTAACTGTTTATTACCAAACTGAAGACAACATTCATTTAATTTAGCAGGTTAGAAACTCAGAGTTCTTCCTTCCCACCATCGCAGGTTCTTGCTCACAGGAGGTTGCCTGATTGTTGGGATTTTCACTCTGCTAAGTCTTTATCTAATGCCAGATTCAGGCGACTGTTGTTGTTATTTGCCATTGTACAGATAACTGAATTAAACTAAATGTCTTGAATGTTTTTAGAAGAATATTTTGGCAACAAAAGAAGAAGACAGATCATCATAAATTGTGACGCTGTCAAGTGGTTCACCCAGTAAACGCTTGGAAGTCATGTGACATCCTATCCTTGAGCTCCTGACCTTGAGGTTGGGGTCGCTGAGATTTGAACTTGTCTGAGAGTGTATTTTGTCTGAGAGTGTATTTTGTCTGAGAGTGTATTTTTAGAAAATACACCTACGGTACGAATTTCAAATCCCTATGTCAGCTCGTTCTCAAGTTGTCGCATTCACAAACTTGGGTGCACTCCCCGCTTGCCAAGCACTTTGGATGATAATACCCTTTCAGCGTTTTACGGCTGAGGGATAAAAAGACAGCAGGTCGAGCTGAAGATGCTGAGATTTTCACTGGGAGGGACCAGAATGGACAGGATTAAAAGTGAATACATCAGAGGGTCAGCTCAGGTCTAGTTTAGAAGTTTAGAAACAAGGTTAAAGAGGCAAGGCTGAGATGGTTTGGACAGAGCAGGGATTTGGGATATTATGGATAAAGGATGTTCAAGATGGAGCTGCCAGGGAGGAAGAAAAGAGGAAGACCACAGAGAAGCTTGTACTATAGTGAAGGAGAAGGTGTAGAGGGTTGGTGTGACAGAGGAGGATGTTAGGGAAGCAGACAATCTGTTTTTTGTACAGATAAAACACGATTCCCAGTCTCTTCTTCACAATAAAGTACACAGCTTATTAATTCATTAATACTATTAAGCCAAGGTCTGTTTAAACAGGTCTGTGTTTGAACAAAGAAAAAAACTGTCTGTCACGATCTAGTAGATAGACCTGTGGTATCAATTTGAAAATCCTACATCCCCTCATTCACCAAGTTGCGTGTCCATGCTGCCTGCCTGGTTGCTCAGCGGGCTGCCTTTGAAGCCTTTGAAGCTGAGGGGTAAAAAAGCCCAACTAGGGACAAAAGTTGGAAGCACATCAGTTTAATGCTTGCCATTATATTTATTCATTTCAGTTTTATTTATATGGTACCAAATCACAACAACACTTGCCTCGAGGTGCTTTATATTGTAAGAAAAAGATCCTCTAATCATAAAGAGAAAACCACAACAATCAGACAACCTGTTATGAGAAATCACTTGGTGTCAGTGGGAAGGAAAAACAGCAAGAGACGTTCTGGAGAATCAGACTCAGGCAGAGGCTGTGAGGGACAAAGACACGCTTCATTTATTATAAAAAGTGAACCATCTGAGGTCTAAGTCACCATCAGAGATTATCAGCTTAACAATAAAATATCAGAATATGTCACTTTTGTTAATCCACAACAGTGTTCGTGTCTAAAAGACATGAACAGAATTAACTCAAACATGAGGTTATGTGAAAAAATCTTCCAGTAGATACGTGATAGATGATGAAGCGACGAAGAGCGAGCTCTCTTGATCTTTAGTGCTTTTGAACAGATGCAAAAATCTCAGAGTCGAGTTAAAATGAGAGATGTTTCTTCATGAATGGGTTGAATTGACCTCTTAAACATCCACAGTGTTTATCTCCCTCTCTGGTGCCTTATCAGTCTATAATCAGCAGGGGTTTTCTGCACACACTCTTCTCAGTTTCTTATCCTGTGTTATGTGTCAGTGTTGTTTCGAAGTGTGTTTGGCTTTCTTAGTCGGACTTTCCCAGTTAATGATCTACTCTAGCGGTTTGATCTTTATTAATATGGCACATCCTGATATCCCTATAAACCTTTTTCTGCCTCACCGCACCTTGAGGGAAAAGCAGTTAAGAGCTCGCAGCGGCATGCCTGGGAGCAGATGAGAGTCGATATTACAGCTTGTTAAAGAAAGAAAAAAAAAGGGGGGGGGGGGGGGGGGGGATTTACACCATAAATGCATTGCTTACTCTCAAGGCCAGTCGTAGATGGAGAAAACACACCTTCAGGGTCATATTTTCCCCCCATGTAAGGTCTTATGTGTTTTCTCCAGACACACACACACACAGGCACACCTGTCCAGCTGCTGCCTGTTATTACAGTGACGGTTTTTGCTTATCAAACAATCTCACTCAAACCGTCAGAGCAGGAGGTTTACGCTCAGTCAACTCAGATTTGTCTTTAAGTTACAACAAACATGCAAAACCACAATTAAAATCAGAAGGAATTCACTTTCTCACTCTCACACCAACGATCCAGACTGTTCAGAAACATCTTAACTGAAATAACGGGTGTTAGTCAGAGTTTGTTCTTTGGCTCTGAACTTCCTCTTTTGGCTCAGTGTCCCCTGATCATTAACAAGCTACAAGCTACAGGTGTATCTGCATGTTTGTGCAGGGTTGTGTTAAATCCATGGTTTATGTTGCAATCTCCCAAACTACCCACCAACCCCTCTTCCCTCCATTCATAACATTTAAGGTCTTTGCATTTCCACACAGCTTGGTTTTTTAGCTTTATCATGCTTAATATTGCTGATGTTTTACCTGCTGAATCATACTGCATCGTCAGATCGGACCTCGGGGACACCTCCTCCTCCAGCTCAAAGGGACTCAAAAGAGTCTCAGGCGCCGGTCGGTCCAGGAGGAGCAGCTGAACCCGGGACAGGGAGCCCAGATTTCCAGAGTCGCAGCCCATTGTGAGTGCTGCGAGGCCGGGGGACAGCTCTGCTGGGGGAGGCAGCAGATGTTACACCAGAAAAACAAGATCTGAATCTTTCAGAGACCTCTGATATTCTGCAGTGAAGATTAGACAAACAGACCAGTTAGTCCAGGCAGTTATTATTTCAAATATTAATCAGAAAAATAAACTTTAAAGCTCCAGACATGTTGGAGCCGTTTAAAATTAATACATCTACATGTAAAATGTTAATTTAGATAGGATAGAAAAGATCCTATAACAGTATAATAACACATGCTATTATAAATATGAATAATGGTGGATACATGTATTAAACATGGCCAAAGTTCCAATAATGGAGGTCATCTTATATAAAAGTAACACCTGTGGAACAAAATCGAAACAAATGTCAGTAGGAGTGAATTTCCTTATATGGTTGTCATAGAAGCGAGCAGCACGGTGGTTAGCACTGTTGCCTCACTTCAAGTTAACCTGATAACAAAAAGAGAATATCAGAAAATATCCAGTTGGTCCGACAAAACCACACACCACACCCCAATCTGAGCCTGTTATCAACCTATTCAACAGCATTTATGAGTTCTTTTTAAGTCATATAAATGTTGCCATTAGGTACTCTTAAATAATAAAAGTACTCATTGATTTACTTAATTAACCTATACTAAACTTTCTGGTATTGTATTGGTGCTTGAATCTAACCAAACAGTAAGGGAAACAAAGAGGTCAAAACAAACTTTAACCCCTATTGCTACCATTGAAGAAAACACTCCTGCCCATTACTTCCATTCAGCAGGGTGGACTAATAACCACCCAATGAAGTAAAACTACATACTACACTCCCACACATAGGGGTGCAGTATATGTGTGCTGTCAATTAGTAAAATATAAATATATGAACAAAGTTTTACTGTTTCATTTAAATAAAAAGCATTGCCATGTATATCAGCTGTGCAGGTCTGCTGAGTGGTCAGTAAGTAAAAAGAATAGATCAAAATACCAGCCAACGTCTAAGTGTACAAATGAATAAATTAGTAATAAAATGTCTAAGACAAATTAATAAATTAGTACAAAAGTTCATCTTTTAAAAAAAGTTACAAAATTCACTACCCATTAATTAAGGTGTTAATAGGTATATTTTAAAAGGTAGACAATAGCAACAAGTACCATTTCAAGGGCAGAACAACAGGGCTTTAGAACACATCAACCTGGGCTGGATTATCCAATGAACAGGCCCAGAGACCCACCCACAGCTGAGAGTCCACCCAAGAAACAAAACAAGAAAAAAACAAAAACATGACCACAATATTTCTTATTCTTATTCATAAATCTTCTCATACATCTTCCAATTTTTAAAGGTTCTGTACTGGCCTCCTGTCAGGTCAAAATCTGGGTTCTTACTTTTATGGCCCAACAAGGTGAGTGTCCCCCACCTATATTGTCGACCTACTCCACCTTTATTCTCCAAGTCGGGTCCCTAGGTCTGCAGATTTGGGTCTTCTTGTGCTCCTACTTACTCGTCTGAAAACTAAAAGGGACTTTGAATTTCATTCCTTAGTTATAAAACTTTGCAACTCTGTAATATCCTTAAAAAAAAGCTTAAACTGTTCTGGGTTGTTTTATCGGTTCAAGTATGTTTGTTATATTTTACTGACACCTCTGTAAAGCACTGTGTCACTGCTTTCTTGTCTTGACACATGCTATATTTTACTTACTTAAATAGATACAAGTTTCAACAGCTGACAGTCGATTGGCTGAAGAAATCAGGATGAAAACATTGCAGTGAATATTAGAATTGCTGAGAAAATATTCACCTCAGTCGTGCTAATGAGAAATTTCTGAATGCAGATATTTTAATGTTTTTGGGATAGCTTTTTTTAGTAAGATAAAGCACTCTATGAAATGATTTAGAACCAATATGTGAATATAAACTGGAAGGTCTAGTATAATAAGGTGTTTTATATTCTGGGAATGAGGTACGCAGGAAGCCATCTTATGACATCATCTTAATGAGCTGGTAAAAGTAAATTAGGTAAAACATAATATGCATTCAGAGACTTTTGTTAGTATACAACATATCATAGTCTTGAAAGAGTAGAACACAGTCTAATATTTGTATTCCAACCATAAAGATGTTGGAAAAATTAATAATCTGCTGAAATTTTTTTTGATTCAACTGAAATATTAAATTACTGTAAATTATACAGCACAGCACCTCAAGCAAACCACCCCAGATCTACCCCACCTTACGCACACACACACAATTCCCCCCTCAGACTCCAAAGTTCTCGCCGTCACACCCAATTAAAAGCGGATCAGTGACAGTGTGGCTCACTGCCCATGCAAATCCCCGGTGTGGAGCTACCATTCCTATCTGAGGGGATTTCACACATTACGCTCTGCTGCATGGACACACACACACACACACACACACACACACACACACACACACACACACACACACTAGCACTCCCAGCAGCATCCCAGCAGTGCTAGAAAAGAGAATCAGAGAAAGTTTTGCGCTTGCATCCACACAGAGCACATTCCTCTGTTAAGTGTTTTCAGTTGGGAACTGGTAAAGTAATCCCTCAGGTGAGAAAACTGGAACTGTTGCTTCTGCTGCTGATAAATTAAGAAGTCGTTGAGAGGAAATCCCTGGGATAACTGTGGCTGTAACATAATGTGGCGGGAAGCACTTTCAGTTAGGTCGGGTATTAATCTATCGTTAGCCACAAGCTGCCCAAAGACTGAGCAACACTCAGCAAACACAGTGGCAGATAACAAATGACTAATCCTGTGACTAAGGTGTTGGACACTGTGGTTGCCACCCACTCAGTGTCACAGTGACACGCTCCTGAATGAACTGCTGTACGGTTTCTTCAAAGCGCTGATCAGAAGTGATGTTGTGCAACATCAGCAAAGGTCATGAGTAATGACAGAGGTTTTTAAAAGAGGTTCATGTCAGATTTCAAGTTCTACAAAGTCATTAAAGAGGACAAATTAAACACATGCAGCAAAGTCTCTCATCTGAAGCTGCAATTTGCTCACCATTATTTTCTTTTGGGGTTTTCTTGGTCCAGGCCTGAGTTCCTTTGGTCTGTTTTGAAATAAAAGGCTGTTCTTGAGTCTGCTTTATGCAGTTTAGCCTGATTAAATATCTGTATTTTTTTTTAAATCCTGTATATCCTATACAAATTTAAATTGTGCTTCACGTCAGCCTGATAACAATCAGTCTGGAGCATTAGCTCGCATTTGCCAGAGCTTCTGGACTGAGCCCTGTGTTGATTTTATCAAACTGGTTGCCGTGGTTGCGGCTGCGCTGATCCTTTCACATCCTCGGGGCAAAGGTCGTGGAGGTCAGACAGAGGTTCGGGTCAAGCAAGCAGGTTAAACACCTTGTCAGGGATTAGCAGGCTATGAGGGACGTGGAGGAAGTCTTCATTGGCTAATGTTTCTCTCCGCATCTCACTCAACCACCTCCAGGACACACACATGCTATCTAATACAGGCATGCACACTAACACAAATCACATTTACTCCGCCTTTGTTGGCCAGTGTGGGCCAATGCAAGGACCTGACAGAGTGAGTGGTCAGATAAGCTCATCTCTGCTGGTAACAAGGCAGATGTCAGAGAGAAAGGAGAGCATGTCTAATTGAGACATGAATGGGAGCCACACATAGATGGAAGCAACAATAAACAAACTTAACTTTCTTTGAATTGGAATCACAGAGAGAGAAAGAGGAGCCAAACTAAAGCCTGACCAAATTTCCAAATGCTGATAACCTGTGAACCGCAAAAACGCAACGTGTGTATGTATTATTGTAGGGTCTACCTTACAATATAAAGCACCTTGAGATGACTGTTGTTGCGATTTGATCTATATAAATTAAATTGAAATTAAATTGAAAAAAGCAAAAACAAAAACACACACAATAATAAGGGGATACTTTTGTTTTAAATTATGGTTTAATTACTAAATGAATCAGTAAGCTGAACGATCAAAAACACATCAGACAGACCCTCAAAGATGAGAATGAATTACCTTTCAATATTTGTACATTTGTTAGTTTTGTATTTATACCTGATGACCTGTTGCTTCTTAAAACTGTTCACTGTCCTCGCCGGGTGACCTGCAATGGTCGTGTATTGTGTGATGTCCCTCGTTTCCCCTTATATTTGTGTGTGTGTGGCTGTTTTTCCCACCGTGAGACCTGCCGCACCTAAAGCGTAATCGCATGCACCTGCTGCTGATCAGCCTCGTCGAGGGAGTTATTTAACAGAGTGGCTGAGCTGTGAGATTGTTTGAGTGTTTGAGTTTGCCGCCGATGTGGATGTTACTAACCGCTGCCTCTGTGACTTCCAGGAGTATTGCAGAAACAAGAGGAAAAACCGCATGCATTGTATACAGACGCAAAGGGAATGGAAACATGGACCATGGACACTGGGAGAAATGTTCAACGTAGAAAGTCCTGCCTTTGGGTCCTACTTTCCCCATTCTCTGAAAAAAACATACTTTTTGAAGACATCATATTAACCACTTGATTGGTAATTGGTCCTTTATTGTCAGACCTCTATATTAACCTTATGATGTCTGCACAAAAAATTAATGGCAAGCCATCAAAAAGCTGTCGAGAAAGTTGACTAAAACCATGAAATTTCAATGTCATGGTAATAAGACTGAGAATGTCAGTAGGTTATATCATCTGTGGATTACAAAAGTATCTACAAAATTTCAGGACAATCCAAGACCTAAGTAGGGGTGGGTTTAAAAAAATCGATTTTTCCAGTTCAAATCAATTTTAGTTTGAATATTCTGATATCGATTCATTAAATCCTGAATTGATTTTTAAATATAAATGTACTTTGCCAGAAATCTCAGGTTAAAGCTCACAAAACTATTTCAACAACCGCAAAACAGCTAAAACAGCAAACGATTAAAGAGCAGGTAAATGGAAAAAGATTCCCCCCCATTCACCCGATGGCACGTATGGACGCCATCGAGTGCTGAAAGCCGACATCTCACAGATTCTGAAGCTGCAGGTTTCGTCACTCTCCAACCAAAATTTACTAGCAGCGGCAAAAGAAGACCAAAACTACGCTTCACGTTTGAAAAACATTGTAATGAGCTCCCTCTTACTTCTGCTGTTCTGCTTCCACCACGATTAAATCACACTTCCTGCTCAGCTCTCTCTCAGTGTATTTCAAGAGTTTACCATCAAAAATCTCTCTTTTCTCCATTATTCGGTTACTTATTGCACACCAGTCTACCATTGTGCACAGTGCTGTCTACTGCTGTTATTTTTTTTAAATGACCTCCAATAAGAAAGCCAAATTTCTGCTGGTCAGCACCAAAGAAATTTAAACTTACAAATTATGTCAAACGACAAAACGCTTGGCTGTGTCTAATAAACCTCTGTAACTTTGGCTGCTTCACTTCAGCAGCATCAGGTAATGTTCATCTGCTGATTCATGGTTTTCTTCCGTTTTTGGTCTACTGCAGAATATTTTTAAGGGGGTTATTTGCTATAAAAGACCAAGCCAGAAAAATCTCCATCATGTTTTTCTTTGTTTTATCCTCAGTTACTTTGACACAAAGGCAGCTGCTGTGATGCTTACACCTCTGATGAAGTCAAATATAATTGTCATTTTGTATTTTTGGGGGTTTTATATTTGTATAAAACCAAGTGTCAGTTTTGTTTTTATACATAGATATAAAAGTATGGATATGTACTGATAAATTGATTGTCTGAGTCAAATCAGTCAATCAAATTAAATCAGTTATGGAAATCAAAATCGATACGCAGCCCTAGACCTAAGTGCTTGGACCAAAGTTGTGGAAAAAGCTGGAAACACTGTAATTATTAAGCTGTATCATTAGCTGAAGCTGTTTAAGTGCTGAACGTGTTACCTGTTTCAGGTGAAGGGCAGCCTGATGAGTCAGATGGCTGGTCCAAAGACAAACAGGAAGTTGACAGTGGCGCAATGGCCTCCAGTTCATCGAACACACGAGACTGACTGCAGCTGATCTCAGAGCAGCGAGATGCTGCTGAGCGCCCTGCAACAGCACAGAGCGGGTGTTTAATATTATGGCGATAATACAGATGATGATGAAGCTGAAGATAAGGATTAAATGTATTTTTAATGACATGTGTGGGCACAGTGGATTGTTACATTTGAAAAGTATTAGGACCCAGTACAGTGCATGAAAACAATAGAAAATGTAAGCGCCAAATAACATGACTGCATATTATTTTTATTTTAACATGTTTCAATTTACATTTTCTTACTCTGTGAAACAACTTTTTTGAAGTAAAATGTTTTGATTTTTCCAAGGCAGGAGTTAAATCCATATTTATGTTCTGCTGCTAGAAGATTTTTCTTTAAATTACTTAAGCTATGTCCATTAGCTATATATAAAGCTACAGTTAGCTCAGCTTGCTAGTGTGGCACATAATAACCCATACAACTGTTTTTGTATGGGTATAACATTTTTTTTACACTTATATCATAGCTATATTGTATACATTAAACAAGGTGTAATGTGCAATTGAATGAACTCTAGAGCATTAGCAGGCACACTAGATAAGGCTAGGAAAAAAAAACTAGATAAGGCTAGGTTAGCTGTTTTATACTAGCTAACTTCTGATTATTAGAAAACAAGTGGTTGTTGGAAGTCGCAAGGTGAAATTGGTAGTAGTGGTATATGACCAGCTGTAGCCTGCCGACAACTCTTTAAGTAGTAGTGAAACTGAGACCATGTCCCCTCAAAGTAAAAGGTGAGTTGCAGTGTAATGCAAACTTTTCGTTTGTAGGTGAGCAGTGTCCGTTTACAGTCTGGTTTGTAATTTTTCGAGACAAACTATGGGCAAAGCAGTAATCTGCCAGCGACAAGAGCAATTGTTGGGCTCAACTTCACCTACCAAAAGCCAGCAACCACTTACTAAGCAGTTGAAGCAGATACATTTCAATGGGTCACTGGCTGGTCTCTAGGCCTTTGTGACTGGAACATTAAATGTACCTTAAATTTTTTTCATTAGTACTGACTGATTCCCACATAAACTATCACAAAATCCTTTAAATATCAATAAAAGATTGCTATATAATTTAATAATAATGAGAACACCAAAGAGAAAGGAAAACAAAAGTCAGACTACACAGCTTCTCTTGGCTGGATGTAGTCAGCTATATTGATGCTCACCCCTTCAAGGAGGGGGATTCTGACAAGTTGGCAAAACACAATACAGGACATCCACAAGTGAAGCCCCTCAGGTGAGGCTTCAGGGTAAAAGTACTCTCAACTTGCCTACACTAAACATAGCAGGAAAATCTTCCCTTAAGCGCACAGAGGCCACTTTGAGGAATGTTAAAAACGGTCAGGCTCGTCATCAAAACTGTTTCACTCTGCCTGGTTTAAAACTCAGAGGATTAGTGAGAGAAACTGTTTCACTGGGTGATGTGTTTTGTCATTGCCATGAAAGAAGCTTGTCGAGGCTTTTCTCACATTAGAACAGCTTGGCCTGGACAAAAGGATAATATATACAGAGGCTCTAAAAGGAAAAGGCAAACTCAGCTCCTTCACCCACACAGACGAGTATAAATGTACACATGAAGCCACCCTTGCGCAGTCAAGTAAGTGAACAACGCCACGCACACACCACTGCACTATTGTGCACTTGAGCGGCTTGGCGCTCTACTCAGAGAGACAATGGAAGGACTTGACTTGACACTTCAAAGCATATTGCTGCTGTCAACTCAGCTGTCATTCTCAGTCGACGAGGGCTCTACTGAGTCAGGGCGAGTTTTTCGGGGAGGTTAAGGGTGGCTGTGGGGGGTCAGTGGGTTTGATTTGACAGAGTTGGATAAAAACAACGACTCCTCTGTGTGCCTGTGGCCTTCTTTTCCTGGTCACAGCGCCATGCTGAAAGGCCCTAAGTGGAGAGGCCAGGCCAGGCCAGGACAGTGCCCTGCTTCATTGTCAGGGACAGTTAAACTCTGGAGATGTTGCTCAAAACAGGTCAGTCTGGGGTCACTGTATGGACTGATGGGATATGAGAAAGCCATGCTGGGGGGCACAAAGGGCTGAGTGAGACAAGGAGAGTGTCTGCTGCCAAACGCAGTACCACACTGGGGCTGTTGCTATAGATACAAACCATGCCATCCCTTCCAAAGCCATACCTCTCAGATTATAGCTTTTTAAGTGACAACTCCAGCTTATGACAAATTTAATTTGAGCATTTTTAAAAAACATGACTTTGCAGACACAGATTTAAGAAGGCAAATTTTTTTTGACCATCTGGTGTAAAGTTGGTGATACAAATCCGTCAGACCTTCAGACTTCAGCTGTCTAAGTGAGACATAAAAAAGTTACAGTCTGTTGTGTCTAAAGTCACTTGAGCTGGAATTTGATCTTCTGCTGAGTTAAAGTAAATGATGAACTTCTGACACGTGACCATAACGTGGTGGAAATCTGTCCATAAAACTTAATTTGCCTGATTTAAATTTGATTGATTTGCTGGTTTCAACAGAACTCCAAGGTGAAGTTTTTATAAGAGGAGAAGCATTTAGTAGCACAAAGTGCGGATCTTGTACAGAGAAAAGCTGTGACTTTCCAAGATAACTACAGGTTTACCTTTCTCAGACTACTTTATAAGTTTAAAAAGGAATCTGGGCACTACTGTAGCTCACCTGACTGAGTAGATGACCCGTATGGTATAGGGTACTGCAAGACCATGGGTTTGATGCCACTGGACCACATTTCCTGTGTGTCATTTCATAACAATGCTTCCTAGCAATAAATCTTATACCGTTGGCAAGCCCATTTGTTTCTTCTTAAATTTGTAGGTTGAGCAGTAGAGTTGAGTATGTAGGTACATCCATGAAAATTCTCTATGCTAATGCCAAACTGCGTACTCTGCTATTCACTCTTGTTTGGCATCATTAATGTATTGGATGATTGAAGTCTAAAGAAAGCAGACATACCGGCAAGTAGCATGTGGATGGACCATACACAACTACAGCAGCCTGGCACCTCCTCCTCATGCTGGTCACCAGCTTGGTCACACACTGCTATTTTTCAATCAGCAATTTCCACAAGTGAGCCAATCTGGTTGTGTTGGTCACTATGGCAGCACTCCCAAGCTGATCCCACGAGTGTTCATTGAGGTTGAGGTCAGGACTGCAGGCAGGCCATTCCTTCCCGTCTACTCCCAAATTCTGGAGTCAGTTTCTAAGCTGTGCTGTGTGGGGGCAATTTTAGGTGACAGAGTTTGGTACCAGACCAGTGAAGATATGGGAGAATCCAGTATGCTTTCTTTCTTCAGACTTCAATCATTCAATACATTAATGAAGGGCTGTTGGGCATTGGCAGAGAAGACTGGACATGCTTTTCAGGAACAAACAGGCTTTCCAACAGTGTAAGATTTATTGCCAAGAAGCATTGTTAATAAAAAGAAATAAACACAAATTTCCTTACTTTTTGTGTTTCCTTAGAGCAGCTCCTTGTACTTGCTCTGTACTGCTGAGAACATCAGACTTTGACGTGTTGATTTTTGCATTTTTCTGTTTATTTTGCTTTATTCTAGTAGTTATCTAGTGTTTTTTTTGTTTTACCTCCTTTTTAACTGCCTGGATCACATATTTAAGTTTTGGCCTCCTCTTCGTGTTTCACAGATTTTTTGTCATTCAGTTTCACCTCAAAGCCTGATAGCTTTGCCTCTCATGTCATCTTGTGTTTTGTGAGATCAGATTAAAATAAAAATCCCTTTTAGTTGTGCATCCAGTTTATGTTCTTGTATTGTTATAGGTTGTGTGTGAAGGACAGGAATATCCTTACCGGTACTTTTGAGATAAATAAAATAATTCTCACCGTATCTTATCTAGATGTAATAAACAGTTTAATAGCTGTACTGAATGTTGAGCAAGGTCTAGCTTATTCTAAAAACGATAAATTGAACTGTAGTGAAAAGCTGTAATTTCTTACGAAATGCTCCCGGTAAAGTCATTTTATTTGGGAAAGAACTGGAAGGGAACTGGCCTACTGAGGGCTGAATTACTGTTGCTGCCTTCACTTCCATTTAAATCAATAGGATGTAATTAAGTTGATCAAGCCCAACTGTGGACCTGTCCGTTGGTTTTTGTCTGTCTTTTATAAATGCTGCCATGCACCTTTGCGACTTTGGCAAGAACAGTAAACATAATAATTCATGTAAACCTGAACAAACAAGACTGAAGGTTGTAATAAACTGGAATTAGCTTGCAAGCGTCAAACTGAGCCGCACTGAGGCTGCATTGAACTTGAATTGCCTCCATCTGCGAGGAAATAAATGAACCAGTGACACGCTCTCTGTGTCTGCCGTGAAGAGAACAGCGTGCTCCGATACAGCATGCCCCCCCCCCCCTGCAGCACAGCACCACACAGAGAACAGTAGATGTCTCTGATAGAAAGGAGAAAATCCCTACACAATTTCCACATTGTTTGCTTTCTTTCATAAAGTTCCTGGAGAAGTCAGATGTCAGTGGCATGTCCTTTATGCTCATTGGGAACGGTAAATTAGCGGGCCACAGGAAAGCCATAGAGGTATTCTATTGTGGCGTTCCTCCTCAGTGTTCCGCCGTCAGCGAGCGGTGGTCAGTGTGGATTTATGACCATCAGCTACACGTTTCCCTCTCAGAGCCCAGAGAAAAGTGAAGCCATGGGGGGGGGCTGAGACTGAGAGGCACGCCACACGAGGTAGGCACCCCGACTTCTATTGTTGGGGTCTCACAGCTTTGAGCAGCGACTCAAACGGTACCAGCTTTTCATCAAAAGCCCTCCTTTCTATTGCTGATTTAGAGGAAAAAGAAAAGCTTTATGTGTTATTTATTATGTGGTGGGAGGAGGTGAGAAAAAACAGGCTGACAGCAGAGCTTTCACAATGTGCTGATGGGGGCAGGAGCATCTGAAGGCCTCACTGTGGAAGTAGGCTTTGATTTCTCTGTCTGACCAGATCTCTTTGTCCCGGGGTGGATGTCCACCCTTGTTCAGGACAATCAGGGCCCTCAGAAAGTGGGTAGGAGTGTAGTGTTGGGCAGGGAGGAGGCTGTGAACGACACATATGTCGCCAAGCTCATTTCTCACCTCTGACAGGGGAGATTGGAGGCAGGACCGGCCAGCGATGAGACTCCATCCGAGACATTGGAGGAGAAGGGGTCAGCTTTGCCAGTGACCCTGAGTGGGGAGTGGTCCTCTGTGGACTTGGGCAGGAGGACCAAGTGGTGGAGGGAAAAGCCAGAGTGGCACCTTGATCGGAGTCCAAGGATGTGTTGAGATCGGCAGGAGCTACAAATACTTCTAAGTGGATATTTTGTGGTATTTTTGTGCTTCTCTTGCTGCTCTGAGGTTTATCTGAATTACAGTGGATGGCTGGTATTGGGCGAGGTGAGATGGGTTTGGTTTGGCCGAAGAGTGGCTCGTAGAACACAGGGGTGGCGGTGCTGTCGGCGGTGGTGTTTTTCTTGAAGGATTGATGAAGGTCTGATTCCTCTGGAGGGGAAGAAGCTAGGGGTAACTGCATGAGAGGGGAAGGATGGGATGGGGATAAAGAAACATAGCCTTCTGGATCTGCTGAGACCATCAAATCTGCTGCTGAAAGACAGAAGAAAAAAGAATTTGATCAGAAGTTTGAGTCTAAACTGCTGCTTGCAGTTTCCAGAATGACATCACTTTCTCTCCTGTTAATTCTGACACATTTCACTAATCAAAAAAGGAAAAAAAAGCCATATTTTTGGGACAGAAATAAACCCTTGCAGATATCCTTCTTCATCAGCTGAAACTCATCAGAAACACCAGATGGAAATTTAATCTTTAACATCAAAAGTTTTTAAAAGTTATGTTTCTGTTTTTTTGTGTTTTTGCTTTTTTAACCTTTTCTAAGATCTGGTTTACTTACATGTAGACTGTTTTATTCACACTAGATATTCTATGTTTCTGAATTCATGTATAAGGTATGATGATATTAATCCATCAAGGGAAACTGGAGTTCAATATATTGCCCAAGAACACCTTTGCAACCTGAGCTACAACTCCCTCAATGCTTAAATCTCTTCTTGAGAAATAAAATTTCTCACATTTTGGAGTATTGGCAGGTTTATTTCTACTATACTGTACCATTTATATTAGTTTGTAGTAAATATATTTGGGGTTTGGGTGTTTGAAAACATCATTTAAATCAGCCTGAAGTACTTGATTAGTAAATATAAGTTATAATTCATACAAGTCTTAAAGGTGCCATGAAAACGGCTAACTGAGATTTTTACCAGATGTTTTGTCACAGAGGACGCTGCTCCTGCCACTGCTGAGGTCGGCGCTCCGACTGAATAAACTGGAAGGTGGACGGCTTAAATCTGAAAAAGACCCCCGGGAGAGGGAGCTGGGTGGTGGTGAGAGGGTTGATCCAGCAGGTCTGAGGTCGGGCTCCAGCACTGCGGGTAGGGACACCTTTTCCCCCCCAAGCGGTTTCTCCTTCACAGGAGGAAGAGGATGAGGAGATGCTGGAGTGGGGTTTGAGTTGTTCTCCTGTCTTTCAGAGTCAGGGTGAGGCGTGTTGTTGTAGGGTGGTGTTGGATTAAGGCTGGGTGGAGCAGCGGGGAGCTGGGCACAGGGAATGACTATAGCAGAGCGACTTCCTGCAATCAAACCAACGTTCTCCACGAAGCCTGCTCTTCTGATGGGAATATGATGGAAGTGTCCTTCTATAAAAACACAAATAAATATCAGTAAAGATTCACATCAGCCACAGAGCTGACTTTAAATATGGATCTGAATCAAGGGAATAAATCCACTCTTCTATTCCTCAAAGGTCAACACATTGTGGTTCATTTTTAAAACTTCCAGAGTCTGCTCGTGACAGTTTTGTTCCCACTTTCCTCAGTCCTGGAGCAGACACTTGTTTCCCTGCTGAGTGGATCGGCCTGCTAACAAAGGCTGCAAGAAATCACCCCACTGGAGCAGCTGCCTGTTTCCCAACTCCATATTCACAACAAGCATCAGACCTGAGGGCAGGGGACCTTTTATCTAAACACTTACAACAGTATACACTGGAGGCGTCCTGCAAGCTGTTTGTGGCAACAAGTGTGTGGAAAACATCACAAGCTCTGTTTGTTTCTGTAAGAACTGAGAGATTCAGACGTCACTCTGCTTTTACAATAACATCAAAGATATATATAAAATGAAAGAGAGAAGGGTCGGTTCAAAAAGTGGCATATGAATCAGATATGAAAGATGAAAAGAAAAGAATAAAACGTAAATGTGCAGAAGATTGCTTAAAGATAAACAAAAATACCAACTTTCTGGAACCAATTAAAAGTTTGAATGTTTCTTTTTCAAAGTATGATGAAGAAAGACGCACAGAAAAAAGAAGACAAATGAATCAAACCTGCAACTGCATGTACAGCTGTGTGCAGTATATGTGTACGGTATATCAATAAGAAACACTAAGCAGCGCTTAAAGGTGACAGACTCAAATAAATGACACACAATTTAAATAAGTAAATTAAAAAAAACATATCTGTCAGGTGGAATTAGTGAGTACACCCCTACCGCTTTCACAGTTTAAAATCTCAGACCATCCTGTCGTGGTCCTTGGTGTATTCCAATTTACTATTATGTATTTTTCCCATCCATCGCCCTTCTTTTGCTTATTTGGGAACCAGATGCACAAACCACCCCAACTAGCTCCTTTTGATGTGGAAGAGTAGCGGCTTTAGACTGTTTTTTTTTTTTTTTTTTTTTTAAATTTTGGTTGTAATCTTTGAATTTTGATGTTTGTGTGATAAGTTTATAGCTTTCAGAGTTTTCTTTACTTTCTTCTCAAGTATGAGTATAGAGTTTAACTTGAAACACAAACCCGGCCATTCCTAATGATAATAGAGAATTACTAACACGTTACAAAATGCTACAAATGAAGAGATCGGCTCACAGCAAAACGGATGGTGAGCAACAGGATGAATCGTCCTGTTGCTGACTATTTTGTCTCAGCAGCACATTGGCTCAGACAAAACAGGAACATGTTGTCATGTCAGTTTGGCCAGCCGTAGCTTTAGGTTCAACCAAAGAGACATGAGCCCACTCCTGAAGAGCTTCTGTGACTCTGTGGTGGCATCAGCGATCTTTTACGTTGTGGTCTGCTGGGACAGCAGCATCTCTGCTGGGGATGAACAGGCTGATCCGGAGGGCCAATATATTGGATTTTTATTTCTTTTTCTGATGCAACATGTGCAATTTTGACATACTATTTTATTTCGTTCTATTTTGTTTTATTCTATTGTATTTCTTAATTTTTGCTCCTTTCAACTTTGTACTGTCCACTTTCTGCTATGACCAACCAAATTTCCCACTTGTGGGACTAATAAAGGGTCATCTTATCTTATCTTATCTTATCTCATCTTATCTTATCTTATCTTATCTTATCTTATCTTATCTTATCTTATCTTATCACACAGAAACCCCTCTAAAAAACAACTGGCTTCATTTTCTACATATTTTCAATAATCATACAATACAATCAAACATATATTTACACATATACAAATATCTCAACAACACAAATGCTATAATCAATTGCACATATTTAGAAATACCTTGACTAAACTCCACTAACCTGTCAGCTCTCAAGCAGCTGCTAACAACAAAGAAAAAGTGAGAACCTAAATTCAGACACAGAATTTACAAGACAAATAATTATAAGTTTTGAAAAGTTCTGATTCTTTCGAACAGAGGTAGGTCCATCTTTAATCCTTCATCTTCCATAATCTGTCAACTAAACTCCATAAAGACACAATAAATGTGTCTGCCTTTTCATTTAGCTTAATAATTAATCTGGTTTACAAAAAAAAAGGATTAAAAAGAAGTCTTAACAGTTGACCTTTAACTAAACCAAACTTTTCTTTAATTAATATCATAATAAAAAAAAATAAAGCTCTAGACAGTCAGTGAATTTCAGTGTTACTATCTTAGCTGAACAGCAGCTCTGAACAGAGTAACACTAATATCACAAAACGTCACCCAGTCCATTAAAATGCAAATGATGTGTAAAAATCTGTGACATATATGAGCTGAACTTTGATCTCTGATGTGAGGTTTGATCCCCGATCCCCCGCTAAGCCCGAATATGGATGTTATGTTTGAAATCTTCATTTTTAAGTACAGAGACGTAGTGAATACACAAGACTGGAAGTAAACATAAATTCTCTCTTGTATAAGGGCTAAAGTAGTAAAATGAACTTGTGTAAGTAAAACTGTTAATGGGGAATGAAAACGAACACAGCAAATCACAGAAAACACAAAAAACAAGATTCGCTTGTTTTAACCAACAAACAAGATGATTTAAAGACATTCGATATACAAAATAAACTAAATGAGGCGGTTTTGTGAACTTTGTGGCATCGGATAAATTACTATGTTTCACTGTGACACTTAATATCCACAAAATGTGTTTTAATGCCCACATTCAGTCCAAACCTGAACCCACTTCCTTTCTCTTCCTACCACAGCTATTATCCCCTCTCTCCGGCTCTTCTTTCCACATTTCCTTTCATAGCTCCAAGATTCTCTTCCACAAACTTCAAATCCATACAACACCGCCCATTTCCTCTCACTCCTCCTTTTTTTTTGTTGACTGCTGTGAGGGTGTGTGTGTAGTAGTAGTAGTGGTGGTGGTGGTGGCGCTGCAGGGGTGGAGGGTGTCAGACAATCTGCTCTTGTTTCCTGGGGGTCTGTCGCCAAGAGGAGTCAGCACAGGGGGATAAAGAGAACGCGCTGGAAAGCACATTTCTGCACTGCCTCCTCTTACAATGCCCTGCCATTCCCATCTGTTACACACACACACACACGTGCACATGAACTGGTGTGTACGTGCGTGTGTTGATGTGCATATGAATGACATGTGTCAGAGTGCAAAGCCATGGCATTGGGCGCAGCACGTTTCTTCAGAGAGGAGGGTTAAAGACGATTGTGAGGGAGCCGACCACCATATGGCAGAATAATTAGTATTAGACCCCGATCCTAAGAAATGCCCCCTCCTCTGCTGTACACACACATTCACACACATTCAGCTGAGCATTCTGGGAGTGGTGCCCTGCTGAGGTGTGTGGTGGGAGAAATGCCTTCACATCAGAGGCTGGGCTCTGAAAGGAGCGGTAGGTCTCCCAGCACCAGGCTTTTCACTCCAGGAGACCACCAGAAGGGCGGCGCTGTGGGTACGTCCTCGCTAGAGAGGATAGATTTGGAGTTAAGCAAACACAACTACACACACAGCTAACGACAAGCTTGATGGCTGCTAGCTTTTGCTACTGAGCAGGCCTGTGGAGATAAAGGAGTCAGCAGTGAAAGGTCCAGATGTTTCATTAATAACCCCTCACCCTGAAGCATTTGGCTCTTTGGGTCAGTGGAAGCGTGTGTGTTCTGGACCTTTCCGTGAGAAGAAGGACGCTGCTGTGTGAACTTGGAGCTCCGGTAATAGGGAGGGCAGAAGTCTTTAGGACGAGCCTTCATGTGAGACAGGAAGCGTGGACACAGAGAGG
Organism: Maylandia zebra; assembly: GCF_041146795.1. Classification (NCBI taxonomy): domain Eukaryota; kingdom Metazoa; phylum Chordata; class Actinopteri; order Cichliformes; family Cichlidae; genus Maylandia; species Maylandia zebra. The sequence goes on from NC_135183.1 coordinate 23,400,973, forward strand.
TGCAGAAAGCTGGACGACCGTGGGCCTGCAGGAGGAAACAAAACAAACAAACAAAAAAAACCATTTGAAATGCTCTTATTCTTAAAATAAATGTAAAAACAGAATAAATAAAGTGAAAAATCAACTCTATCTGTAAGTGAATTTTGAAGATTAGGTAAATGGAGAACCAACAAATAAAAAATAAAGCAAAAAGATGTAAAATAACTGTAATTTTTTAAAGTATATTGAATGATGTAAATACATCCTATTGAATAAAAATAATAAAAGTAATAAAATATAATAAAAAATAAAAATAAACTAAAAAAATGACACATGTAAACAACATAAATACTAAAAAAGAGGGGAAAATGCTTACAACATTAAGCACTCAACACAATAAAAAGCACATTACAGATCATTAAAAAATGACTAAAACAAAAAATGTTATATTATTTGATCAAATTAAAATCAAATCAAATTAACTAAATAAAGGCGGCTATTTAAAAGCACATAGTAACTACATAACAAATTAAAAAACTACTTAAACTTATTTGGAAAATAAAAAAATATACTAATTCAAATAAAATGAACTAATATCTAAACATTGTGTAAAAGCATAAATAACATGATTAAAAATAATTTTGAGGAAATAATAAATAAAATTAAAAGATTAAAAAAGAAAAGAAAATAGACAAAAAATTGATTACATTTCAAAAATATTAAACATAACTTTAAAAGAAAATACCCATCATATTTAAATATATAACCTCATTGAAAAACATAAATGATTATATTTATTAAAAACATATATTTGTATATTAATAATCTAATAAGGTACCAATTTATAAAAAGGTTGAAAACATATGCACAAAAATTCTGATTTAATAAATAAAATAATATTTTCCTTCAACTTTATTTGGTACAACAACTGTTATTTGTCACTAAACTAGCAGCAAATGTATCAGTATACAAACTTTAAGCTGTTACAAAATAAAAGCCTGAAAGAGAAAACCTGCTGTAGGGTGTGCTGTATATGGAGATGGGGAGATTCAAATGATGCATGGTACCACCACTGCCCCCTTGTGTTGACAAAACAGATCAGCACACAAAGCAACTCCTGCTTCCTCCTCTTTACCCAGCTCCTTCATGACAAGAGGCAGAAAATTATGGCGAGGGTGATAAAACTCTAGAGTAAACTGTTAGGGAGACACAGGAGATAAAAGCCGGTCAATATTGAAGGAGGGACGGCATGCCAACCACAGAAATCCAAGCCCAGCATACAGCCTTGGTGCCAGTGAGTCATTCAGTCGCTCTCCGGCCCTCAGAGAGCAAACAGTCGTAATAAATGGCCCGTGGACGCAGGGTTTTTATTTGACTTGGATTTCAGCTCCTTCTGCAACAAAGTGCAGCTCCTTACTCTTTTATTATAGAATAAAAATAGTAAATGTACAGATCCAACATCTGTCTGAAAACAATAGCTCACACAGAAAGAGAAAGAGGGTGAAAGGTGGGGGCACTGTCTGTGACTCACACAGGGAGGATCAGCTTTTTAAATCCCTTTCTCTCAGATGCACAGGCTTTAAAGATTTACATTCTTGTGATGTAAAGAAGGCGAAGTGAGGTAGAAATGGCAGGACAAGAGGTGGCGATGGGGGCTGCTCTCCTCCACACTGCTTTTCCACCCTTTTGGCCTCCTTAATACCTGAAACTCAGGCCCTCAAAAGGCTGCGGAGGGATTTCTTTGTAGGGCTGGTGTTATCAGGCTTGTGGCCTTCTGTGGGACAGGTCGGGGCATGAATATCAATGTAAGTCTACACCACTGCAGTCCACTCAAAAACTATTAATGCAGCCAAATCTTCAAAAACACTTCTATTTAAATCCTACCTCATCACACCAATGCAGGAAGTCTAAATACTCAGTCCTCTACTTCATTAGTTATCTATGGACTGAATTTATATGATGGACTAAGGTCTTTCTACAACTTCCTGATGTCTTATCCTTATAATGACACCCACTGGTTTGTTGACATTTTCACCAAGGTAAATGTGTTAATGGAGTGCTACGTTATGTGATAATGCTAACTATCATTACTGGTTAGTCACACAGCAGGTAGGTTTCACTGTGGGTCAGCTGAATGAACTTGAATGATAGGATGAGCATCTGTAAAACATGGTGGAGTCTCAGTCATGGTTTGGGGCAGCATTAACCCAGAATCACATCAAGGATCCATCCAACGCATCTGGAAAAAAACATCCTAATGGCAAAAGCTTCATTATTCAGCATGACAGTGAGCCAAAACACACGGTATGCAGTAAAGGCATACCTGGATAGAAGAATTGGAGCAGTATCAGGCATGGATTGGCCTCCCCAGAGCCTCAACCTCAATGTTATTGAAGCAGTGTGAGATCATCTAAAGCATAGGTGTCAAACTCTGGCCTAATTACATTTGGCCCGCGAAGCCATACCAAATTACTATTAGAGCTGGCCTACTGGTATTATACAGCTAATATATATATTGTTTAGTATTAAGCTTTGCTTGTTCCATATTCAGTTTTCCAGCAAAACTTATTTGAGTCCATAAGAAGAGATTCATTCTTAAATCTGGAGGAAGATTTTTTTTCAATAAATATTAATGTTAGCCCACCATCTTTCTCATTGTCCACAGCTCTGTTGGGGCTGTGGACAATGAGAAACAACATTGGAACAAATGTTAGCGACTTTGTTCCAGTTTTGAATTTTGGCCCACTGTGCATTTGAGTTTGACACCCCTGATCTAAAGGCACCCAACATCCAGAGCTCTGAGTGTCCTTTAAGAAGCTTGAGAACTATTCCTGAGGACTACCTAAAGAAATTCCAAGAAAACTGCCTAAGTTAGTTCAGGCTGTGTTGAAAAATAAAGGTGGTCATACCAAATATTGACTTTCAAGCTTGTTAGAATAGTTCAACTCTGCACCTGTTTCCCATTTTCCAAAATATAAAGAAATGAATAATGACTCAAGACTTGTGGACAGCATTATATGATTTATGGTATTTAATATTTGGCTTATAGGTTCCCTGTCCCATGTCACAGAGGAAGGCATTTCCAGCAGTGACAGTAGGTAGGACTGTAGTTTTTGCAGATGCCCATAACACTTGTGTGGGCTCCATCAGGGGCCCTACAGGCCCCCAGGAAACAGGCTAACCTCCTGGCGTCAGGCAACCCACACGCTGTCCTCACACAGCCAGAGCTGGCTAATGTCATTACGGGCCTGTTTGCGGTCAACAGCTACATGATTGAGATGTACAAGTAGCGCTTCTAGATGAATGTAGGAAGTCTATTAGTTAGTCAGAGTCCCAGATGGCCTGCAGAGGACAGCCTTGCATGTGCTCCTTCACCCCCCCCCCCCCCCCCCCCCCCCCACCACCACCACCTCTAAACACACACACGCACACACACATATGTACACAGCATACAAGCATACATAAGCAGTTGTGCAGACACACATCCATGCACACACTTAATTATGCTGCCTCTGAGTGAACCCTCTGACAGGCGGACGACTACGAGCAAAGACAGAAGTGTGTCTATGTCCCAGCGTCTGCAGGAACAGAGAATTCTTCACAGAGCTGAAGCACAAGAAAGCCAGGCTTAGGCCCTAACAAGGTTAAACCCCTGAAAAAGAGTGACTTTTTAAATCATGGAGATTTGTGTTTCTGCGGGGTGTAATTAGCTTTGCTGTGGGGGAGGAGGGGAGAGGGTCGGGACTCTGGCAAGGGGGCCGGCGAGAGGCAAAGTGAGGGACGACGACAGTGGGGCACATTGTGGAGTCCGGCGGATTCTGGGGAGTAAATCTGATTATCAGCTCGTGTCAGAAGCCAGACTCAGATGCAGCTTAGCATTCAGAGCAACTTTCTACTTTCGATGGTGAGACAATGACCCTGATTTACGGGCCCACGCAGCCCCAGAGGGTCCGGCAGCTTTTACCCCGAAAACGCACAGATCCCAAAACAACTCAGCACAGCAAGGATGTGACGATACTGCCGCACAGTTTGTGCTCAGAGTCCTCTAAGGCCCTTGAAGTTCAGGTATAACTGAACAAAAGTTTTGGAACCATTTTTTACATCAGGGATTTATTAATTGGTTTTTCCTTCCTCTGATGTACAGTCACCAAAATGACTTAACACAGAGTAATTATTGATGAACGGTGATATGAACATTAATAGTAGTAGTATTTCCTCATAACCTTCTTTTATCTGTCTATGTTTACAACCTTTAATATTACAATAATGGACTTTACAGAGTTTGGGGAAAAATTTATTAACAGCATGTGCCTCAAAGTTTAGTAAATGACTCCATTAATACTTCCTTTATGGCCATGTGCTGACACAACTCCGACATTTTGGTGAAATTGTTTGGAAGCAGGTGTTGTTGAACTAATAAAGTTTCAGATGAACTAAATATGGTAAATTCTTTCTAACAATATTGCTCCTAAACTAAAAAACAAACAAACATACCACATTTTTATGTAAAAACCCTGTTATATATGAGTGCTCTGCCTCCATGTTTGGGCACCTGTGCAGCCCGACCTGCATCTCGTATCCTGGGTGAGAGTAGAGGAGCATCAATGTCTGGGTCAACAGCCTCTCTGTCTCTCTGCTTAGCTACCCTTGTTGTAAAAGTTGTCCCCCTGTATGACAGCGGGCAGTTGTTACCATCACAATGCCCTCATGATTTATTAGATATAACCAGAGCGGGCGCAGGAGATTGGAGAATGGCAGTGGGTGATGCCAGGCCTGATGAACTCTGTGAATGCAGAAGCGGTGAAAGCGGTTGAGGATGTAAATGAGGCTGTAAGGACCAGCGGGCCCCTTTGTCCGACGACTTTACTTGTTTGTTTAACCAGAGGCCGAGACAGGAAGCCAGCCCACACAACTGTGCTGTCCCCATGGCAACTCCACTGTTAATTGCGGCACATCCACTCCCGGACGCTTTTCAGCAGAGGGGAGAGGTGGGGAATCGTGAGTGTTGAAGAGAAAGAAGATGAAGAAGAAGAAGAATATGTGTGTGTGTGTGTGTTTTATGTTGCTTGTTAGAGGAAAAGCAAGGGTTCAAATTATAAAAAGCTTTCAGGAATTTGAAAAAAATTTAAATTGCCCTGTTCTCTGAGTGAAAACAGAGCTAAAACTTTAACATTTATTTGCTGATTTCATCCTTAAATGGATGATCCTCCATGCTCCATGTCGAATACCCCTTATGTCAGAGGCATACTCATTAACGGCCTTTGGTATCTGGACCAAAGTATAGATTCTGGATCCTGTACATTAACTTGTTTGAGTGAGCCATCACTTTGGTGCTGACAGTTGGTTGCAAGCAGACATTGCTGACTCTGGTTGCCAAGAACCCTTCTAAATCTATTCACTACCTTTGCTTTGAAGTTAAGAAATCTTGAGTCCTAGCATCTATTTCACTGGAAGTTCCTGAATGTCACTGATTTTCTGAGGACTCTGGCTGCCACCTCACCACCGTCTGGACGCCCCATTAGGCAGAGAAAAGCCATGGTGCATCACGATGGTGCATCCCTGCGTTGCCTGAGCAAAATACGTGATGCAGACATGAAATATACTTCCTGTTATGCTATGACACATTAGATTCTGCTGTGAGCCATGGCAAAACCTACCCTTTTAACATTTTCTACGACTCCAACGACTTATCTTATATCTTTTAGGGCACCTGTAGTTAATTTGTTCTGGTCCGAATCAGTTGATGAGTTTGTAAACTTGCCGCTTTTCACCATGATTTGGATTCTTTTCACACAGAGAAAAATCCAAGTGAACCAAAATGTATCAGCACAAACCACGTCACAATGTTTAATCCGCTCAGATGTGTAATAACAGAGGATAAAAAACAGAAAGAAGATGCTGTGTTCTGAACTGTTGGAGAATGGAGACTTTATGTTCGTTTCATGGCTAGTTGCTAGCCTGTACAGACTTTTGTGCATCCATTGTTCCATACAAAGCATACAGGAAGTTTCTTAGCTCAAACTTGTAATGTACACCTGGTACTATGATCATATCGGCGTCAGATCATGTTGAAAACAAGTGCGATTACTGTGTTCACATCTGCATAAACGAACTGCTCCAAGGAGGGGAAATGAAGTTTGATTTAAATGGATTAAACAATTCAGGGGTTGAAACACCCTTAATCTAGTCTCACAAGAGCGCACTTATAAACAGGAGGTATTCATGATTTTATGGCAAGTTTGGAAAGCTAGAAGGATCACTTGTACAATCTCACAAAAACAACAGGTAAGAATACCAAAATCTGTTCAGGTTCTTTGTGGCTACGAAGTGTAAAATTGGGCACTCACAGTGTAGTGGCAGACTCCTCTGTCCCACAGGATAGCCTTGCTGACAAAAGAGACATAAATGGGTCTCTGCAAGAAAAAGAAAATAAGTCACATTTAACAGTATTGATTGCAGAAAGACGGCTTATTTAAGTACAGATCTATCAGATTGAGATTGATCAGTTGAAAGAGTTGAAATGCTTTTAACTCCACAGGCCTTGGGACTGAGAACAATGACTGAAGCATTTGAAAACACATAATGCCACACAGGGAGTGGGCTCTCTGGAGATATTTAAACCCCCTCTGTCTTGATTATTGAGCTGCTGTGAAACACCTCCAGGAGAAGCTGAGGACTCTGTGATGAAGTCTTCTCTCCCACACAACCAGCTTTCCAACATCTGCTCAGTGTACAGAACGTCTGCTCCTCATTTCTTCGAACATAAAGCTTCCTTGGGACAGTACGGTGGTCCTGTGGTCCCGATGTGTCGGTTTGACCCATGGAGCAAGAGGCACTGTGTTAACTCATCAATCACCCGGAGACACAACACCAGCCAATTCCCAGCAGCTCATCCATCTCTCTTTGCAGCTCCTGGCAGCTCCCAGAAGCACTGAGTCAGCTCCAGAGTTGATCCACTGCAGGGAGCAGGAGAGCAGACCCTCCCAGGATTCACCCTTCATTCATGGGCTGTAACCCCAGACCAGAGTAGGTGACATGGGGCAAGAGTGGCACACGGAGGAGGAAGACAATGGAGGTTGATGCGTGCCTCCATTTCCTCTGCTGCCGAGCTCTCAAACAGCTTCAGTGCCACCATGAGAGGCTAGAGGGCAGCGTCAGGTCTGGCCCATTTTACCTCCTTTGTCTACCTACCTGTTGTATGCAACAAAGCACATTATGTATGATTACACACATTATGCCAGAAATACCTCACGAGCTCTTCGTCCTTAATAGACGCCTTAATTGCTGCCAAATAATGAACGGACGGGGAAAAACAACCGTTTTTTTCAGTAAATCACGGCACTTGTGGCCCAGTGACCTCATTGTCGCTAATTACGTTGAATGTGAAATCAAGTACATCATTTTCAGACAGCAGAGGATGGAGTGGCTGGGGGCTGGGGTGGCCTGTGATTAAAATGTAGAGAAATCAAATGAGCCGAAAGAGAAAACTGGGCAAAACAAAAAAGAGGCTGCAGTCACATAGCAGAAAAAAACATCGTGTTCAGTTTTTATTATTCAATAAATGCAATTAGAAAAAGATTTTAATTTCGGAATTGTTAGTTTTTAAAAAAAATATGCGTCTCATTATGGATTTAACATTTTTTGGCAACGCTATGTCTGGATATGAACAGTGCTTGGAGGGTTTGTGATATAAGCCTAACTACAAAGCTGTGGTTAGACTAATGAACACATGAGAATAGGGAAAATGCAGTAAGAGGGTTAATTTGTTGAGAGTCCCCAGCAGGAAGAGACAAATGCTATCAGATGACACCTCTGAGATGAAGCCATCCACAACATGGGGTTAGTCATTAATATGTTGCTGTGTGGTTTGGATTAACCACTGTGAAAAAGTCCTGATCCTAAGCTCGGCCTGAGAGTGTCATTTAAAGGGTATGTGAGAGGTGGAATAATTTGCAGACACAAATGATTATACGGAAGTAAAACTTGACACAGAGAGTAACACTCACCAAAACTAAACAGGAAGAGAGACACAACTGAACAGGAACAAGAAAGACATAAAGACCTGCACAAAGACGAGGCTGAAGGAACAGAATGGGAATGCTAAAGGGAACCAATAAACCTAGAGTCACCTTTAACTAAACTAAGATCTAGAGAAAATAAGGAAACATTACAAAGCACCAGAAAATAACAAAACTCGCGAGCACAAGGAAATGCAAAATAACCCTATAACAGAAACTATGAAATGATAGAGAACATGAACTTCAGCACTTCTCAGAATCCAAAAGGAAACAATGAACTAACAGAGAACACAAAATGAAAGGTGATTCTTCTCTGAAGCCCATGTCCCTTGAAAGGCTCATTAAATCCTGCTATCCTGGTATATAAATGAGCTGTTAGTTAAATGTGCATTTGTCACATAAAGAAAACTTAATGTAAATTATAAATGTCAAAATAATGATCATACTAAAGTTGACTATTAGGCTTTTCCTCATGATCATATACTGTTTCAGTGTTCAGTCCAAATATTGGAAAACCAATCCTAGCAAGAGAGGAGCGGAGGCGCTGCACCAAACCCTCAGCAAGATAAAGAAGCTTCTTTTTTTAACTGTGAGTCATGTAAAGCTGCTCTAGCCAACAATAAAAATATGGATATCTCATTTAAGGATAACCCCTCACTCTGATATCATAATTAATGTTTTCTGCTGCCAGGTAAAAAAATCAAGCCTGGCCAAGAAAGGCAAATGTCATCAGATTACTGTTGCAAGTCTGAGGTAAAGACTACTTTACAAATTTACAGATAAAAGTTATGAATTTACATTTACTCAGCATTTTATCTTATAGCTCCATAAATCACTTTTTTTAACATCTCTGACGTGTGTTTTCCTGAAAGGTTTAAAAATTTCTGGAAATCACTTCCCAAACTCATCGATGAAAACATTTAGTCTTCATGTTATTCATTCCAAACAAAGAAGCAAACTCGTGACAAAAGAAAAAAAAGAAAGCCAGTGGTCTATTAGCTCAAACAGAATTTCATTACTCGCGGTCCTCGCTCTGCCTTTGATGTCACCGTTTGACCCATCATCACATAATCCCAACAGAGGGTTTGTCTAAAGTGATTGCTGCTCCTCTTTTCCTTGTTCAGTTCAGATGATGAGATTAGGGAGATTCCTGGCAGATGGGATTTCCACTGTGCGTGTGTCGACGCTCCACCTCACGGCACTTCCTGTCAGAACTGCTGAGCGTAGGGTGGCGTGGGCTGGCAAGTGGACAGGAAGTGTTGTGCTGTCGGTCTGAGCCAGCAGGGGGAAATATGGTCAAATATGGTTTGTCTTATCAATAATGAGTAGGTGGAAGCGGTTAGATCAAATTACCAATTTAGAACTAATCACCAAAGTGGTGGCTGGTATTTGCTTTATCCCCTCTCCCACTCTGCTTTGTCCTCTCTCTGGTGGTTCCTGTCGCCATCTGTCTGTCTTTCTCAGGGGAGCTCTTCCTTTTCTCCCCAGCACCACACTGGATGTTTTATTAACTCTGTTTTACCTGATTACACCCCGTCTGCGAGTCATTGTGCATTAATAGGCATTTAATCAGCATTTAATTAAGGGAGCAGGAATCGAACAGTGAGCTGGGCACTCGTGAGGTCAGCACCAAGGACACAAATTACCCAGAACAATGCAGGTAGCTTACGGAAGTAAACAAGCTGCCATTAGGGTGGTGGTACATGTGCAAACCTTAGAATAAAAATCAGACTAAAGGTTTCTGGCACAATTTCTAGTAATATATTGGAAGTGTTGAAGGGTATTTTTCATGACAATCGTTTTTTTTACAAATGCAGAAATACTTTATGGTGTCAAGCTTTCAGTTTGGTATCAGTCTTTTCTTTTTCACACAGATTGCTAAAGCATGACTGGTCAATAACTTGAAGGCTACAAGTGGATGTCCAGATGAACAGAATCCACCTTTTGGCAGAAAGCTTCCAGTACAAAAAGTCTTGTCATATACAGATTCTGTATATTCATATTGAGTAATAGGAAAAAGAAAGTAGGCTTTAGGGATCAGGGCATGATAAAAAAAAAAATCTGGTCCTCAGCAGGCCTTATAATTAATTAAATACACCCTCAAATGAGTATACCCTAAGTATACCCTAACTGCTTCCACTGGAATAATCTGATCTGAATAACTGATCATCAGCAAGTGTGAGCACCTCACATTTTGGCAGTTTTCCGGTGTGCGTTAACACAATATCAAGGAGACATCAGCAATGCTCTTAGGGAACTGTTGCTGCCCATTATGAATAATTGGGAAAGGTTATAAAGTCATTTAAAAACAATCTGAAGTCCATCATTCTTCAATGAAAAAGATTATTCACAAGTGGAAAACATGACAGTTTCCAATCTATTCAGGAAATTCACCCCAGGCTTAGAGCCTGAGTAACGCTGAGCACTGAGACAAAAGAGCTGCACAGTCCCTAAACTTAAAAAGCACACTCGAGGAACTCGACAAAGCAACACAACGGACGAGGCGATCCAGTCTAGAAGACAATCAAGTTAACGGCTGAGCTATCAATGCAAACAAAAGGCGAGAGTGACCACCTCAGCATGGCTTTGGCCAGGTTAGAGCCAGAGATAGAAAAGACGAGCAGCACACTGAAAGAGAAAGAGCCCGGGGTCAGCTATAATGAGCTGTGAATGTGAGCATCTGACCAATCCTGTTTAATGGACTTCATCCCTGGAAAGGTTTCTGTCCTGCCCTGCACCGGTGTTTTCGTGTGTTCACTTAGGGTCTGGGTCAGGAGGCTGAGAGGACTCTGTGACCCTGAAATGAGCTCTCGAAGTCAGCGGAGACCCCTGCTGATAGGACAGACCTCCTTTTATACTTTAATCTGCCAGCACGAGGGATCAATATGGTGACTATTGGTGTCAGGATTGTGTGCAGGAGTAAGTGGTCGAGCCATTTTAGACGTATCACGGGGGGTTGGCGCACCATGACAAAAGCACAGCCCGCTGCCACCACTGGCCACAATGACCGGTGGGACACTGGCACACCAGCAGCTAACCTACTTAACATTCATTAGTGTCAGAGAGGTGGACAGATGTGCCGGGTGTTACGGATCTTCCCTCTCATGTTCTCGCCATGGGGCTCATTCAGCAGCATTTGACGTGTCTTTCATTTGGGATTTCAGAGTTGTGGGCGGTGGCGGCAGTAGGCCACTACTGCTGGGTGGGCATGCATGGACTCACCCCATTGGAGCCATCAGCCGGCCAGGTGCTCGTGCAGACAGGATGCCTGGGCAGAACCAGTGGCCTCAGTGGATGCTTGAAATCCCGATTTCTGGAAGGTCTAATTTCCCAGCGAGCCTCCGAAACTTCTCTTCTCTCCACAGCAGACATGTCCAGGGAACTCTAGGCTTTCAGTTTACTCATTTTCTCTTTAAAAGGAGCCTGAAAACGTCTCCACTCGCCCAGAAGGTGTTTTATGCATTTACACTTTGCAGTCAGAGCCTCTCTCTGTGGGAGGCTGAAAAAATGCAGCCTATTCAAATAGCTTATGGCTGTTAATAATTACCATCCAGCTAAACTAGTGCAACTCTCTCAGGCATGCTTCCTTGGTGAACACAATAACAGAGACACTGGGCACAAAGAGGCTATCTCCCTTCTCAGCTCACTACAAATTTTCAGGCAAATAATGTGACACAAAAACAGGCCTACAATAAACCAAAGCTTTCAATTAGGAAGTGAACAGCACTATAGCTGCACACACTGACAGAGGCCAGAGCAGAAACCAGGACCAGCTGGACAGAGAGGCAGCTTTTCAGTCCGACTCCAGACACAACACGGATCAGGTTCTGGGCTGCTACAAAGCAGCATAAATCTCCTGGCCTTAATTGCATTACAGGGCATATAGTGGAAAGCACTGTGGAAACAATGGACCCTATCAATTCCACAAATAAGAGTTCACCAGTGTGTGTGTGTGTGTGTGTGTGTTTGTAAGCCCGGAACAGCCTTCTATCTGTATTTGCAATCAAAGCTCATTATGTAGAGTGCGTCTTGTGCTTCGGGCTTTTCATCTTCAGGTTTGTTGTGCAGGAAAATCCTAGTAAACAATTTCTTGGTGTAATATTAACAAGGGGAGGTGGCCAAGGGAGAAGTAGTGAGTGTTTTCCATGGTGACCGGACCAAACATTTACAATAGTGACACCATCAGCCACCTCTGCACAACCAGTTTCTGCTGAAATAAAATAAATAAGTACGTAAAAAGAACAGCTTTTGCACCTGTTTTAGTTCCTCATTTTGTGACATTTGTTCTTTCATTCAGGGACTAAAATGAGTGCTTTATTTAAATGCTTTCAGAATAAGGATTTTGCTGTAACATAGTCTGAGCACAACTTGTAACATGAGCTAAAGCTTCTTGAGACCGTCTGAGATCAAGACCTCTCCTTTACATTTCCCTTCATAAAGCAACGCCTCCCTGAGATCCCTCTCTGTTCAGCCCTGTGGGGAACCTGCAGTGCACTTTGGGTAATCCACATCCCACAATACCAGCTGCTAAGACACTGTAATAAAATTACTCGTGTCAGAGGAAGCTGTAAGTATTTTTGTGGAATGTGTGGCTTTTCTACTAAAAGAAACTGCACATAAAACTGGTATTCTCGTGATCTGCTGTTTCATCTCTTTTCTCTCCTACAGACTTTATACAAGATGTTTTTATGTATAATTCAATGGTGAATATGATAATCAGTTATGTAAAACTACTTGTCCACTACTGAAAATGTAAATATTCTTCCATTCATCATTCTGGCCCACTTGAAAATTCTTTGCAGTATTGTTTGAATTCAGCCACATTAGAGGGTTTTCAAACATGAACGGCCTGTTTGAGGTCATGCCAAAAGATCTTGATCTGACTTAAGTCCATTCCTTGACTAGGCCACTCCAAAACCTTTGGGTTTTTTGAGACATTCACCAGTGGACTTGCTGGTGTTTTTCAGATCGTTGTTCTGGTAGATAACCAAAGCTTAATGGCATGAACTCATGGTCGGCTGTTCACCTTAAGAATTTTCTTGTTGAGAGCAGAATTCATGGTTTCATCAATTACAGCAAGTCGTCCTAAAGCAGCAAAGCAAAAAGTTCAGCTTTTGTCTCATCAGTCCATAGACTATGTTTTTGGCAAAACTGGGACAAGCCTTTATGTTCCTTTTGCTTAGCAGTGGTTTTCGTCATGGATCGCATTTTGCAGAGTGTCTTTCTTATTGTTGAATCATGAACTCTGACCTTAGTTGAGGCAAGTGAGGCCTGAAGTTCTTTAGATGTTGTTCTGGGTTCTTTTGTGACCTCCTAGATGAGTTGTTGATGAGCTCTTGGAGTAATTTTGGTAGGCACTCCTACGAAAGTTTGCCACTGTTCCAATTTTTCTCCATTTGTGGATAAAGGCTCTCAGCGTGGTTCACTGGAGGCCCAAAGCCTTAGAAATGTCTTTATAAGCCTTTCAAGACTGATAGATGTCAATGACTTTGTTTTCCAGCTTTTGCTTGATCTGCCAATGATTTTCAGGATTCAGTAAGTGGTTTGTCTCTCTGGTGGCAACCATACAGTAGAAGGAAGCCTACTGACTTAATAAGTAAAGCATCTGACTGTCAAAAATGTATTCGTTTTCTGGTATCTGACAATTATACCAGATACCCCCCCCCCCACCTCTCGGAGCTACTACAACCATATACACCTGCCCGTTCCCTTAGGTCCGCCAATCAGCAGCTCCTTAAGGTACCAAAAACTAAGTATAAATCTAAAGGTGATCGTGCTTTTGCTGTAGTTGCTCCAAAGTTGTGGAATGATCTACCCTTGCATGTTAGGCAGGCCTCTTCTCTCTCTGAATTTAAAAGTCTTCTTAAAACATATTTATTCGCTGAAGCCTTTGGCATTGATTAGAGGGGTTGACTCAATTTGTTTTGACATGTTTCAATTTATTTTAGTTTTTTAGTTATTTATTTTATCTTATCTCATTTTAATTTTCTTTACTTATGCTTTTAGCATGTACAGCACTTTGTGAACTCTGGTTTTATGTTAAAGTGCTTTATAAATAAAGGTGGTATGGTATGGTATGGTAATTAGGTGAAATATCTCACATTTTATCCAAATACTACTCTACTTCCCAGAGCTACATGGAGCTACTGTAGCTAATTATAAATGCCTGCCATGTGGTGTTTGTTAAGTATATCATACTGTAGGATTTTAGAGCTTTTGATTTGCTGAAACCAGCTGGTCCCGGTCCAAAATATATGCTCTGACAATGAAGCAAAAAACACTAAGCTGAAAAGAATAGTCATGTTTTCCACTAATAACATAAAAGTAATTTTTTTTCTAGTATGCTAAATAAAACTTAAAAGAAACGTGGGACTCTTAGGCTTTTAGAAGTACACACTTGACTTAACTTGGATTTTGCAGGACTGCAAAGGCATACACACACTCACACAAATAAACACATACATCAGCACACAAAGGCTGACAAAGACTCTCACAAAACACATAAAAATACCATTACAAGGGGCTTTCATGCTGTTCTAAGGAAAGCAGCCCTGCCCACTGCGTGCTGCCCTTTGTGGGCTGTGGGACCCAGAATCAAAGAGCGGTGACCTGCACAGGCTGTGGCCCGCAGGCCTGCAGGGAGTCCTGCACTGACTCCAAACCCTGGTTGCCACACCATGCTGAGATCCTCCTCTCCTCTCCCTCCCCCCTGGTTGGCTCCGTTATTTCCTCATCTCATCAATCTGTCAGCTAAGCCCTTTGACACCACAAAACAATATGGTCCCAGTATTTTTTAGTGTGTGCCCTCTCTTTCAATATGGTCCCAGTATTTCAAGATTAGTCAGCTCACCCACGAGGTCTGCTCCCCAGTGCCTCAGGATCCAGGGTGAGTCAGCATGACGGCCTGAAAAGCAGTTTGAATTTTCCAATTTTTCCTGCAAAACCAACACATTTGCAAGTTCCAAACAGATCATGGGCTCTGTCCTAACATGGAATGCATACATTTTATAGCCTTGTTTAAGCTGGCTCATGTTTGCGTTCTGAACACGGGTGTGTTTGAGGCTTTGTGCAGATATGGCACCCCTGCAAACTGATTTATGCAAATATAATTCGATTCACATAAGAAAAACTGCAATTGCAGAAAGATAAACTAAAACATAACGAGACATGTAGTGATCAAGCAGCTGGCAACAGTGGGGAGGAAGAAACCTCCAGCAGCACCAGGGAGGGTGGGCATCTGCCTCAACCAGGCGAGGTTAAACCAAAAACAGTAATAAGAGTAACCAGAAATCAGGACGGGGGAGAGGACAGACAGGAAGAAGCACAGAACCACAGAAAAAAGGTTCACATTTTTTGCACGTAAAAGATTTTAGTTGCACTTTCTTAAAAAACTTAAACAACAGCTTAAGTTTTAAACGTTCATCGTACGGGTGGGTTTAGGGATTTGACTGCTAGAAAGTTCAACTGAGTTGGTCCCAGAAATGCTAATTAGTTAAACAAATTATTAACATTTTATTAATGTACAACAGCAGTTAAATGTTCCCTCTCATAGCACCAGCATTTCCAGCTCGAGTATGTTTCCCCAGATTTCAGTAAGATTCTAGTTTTAAGCTCCCTTTTCTGACTTTGTGTTTTTGCTTTTGGGATATCTGCCTTCAGCCAAATAAACAGCCTGTTTTCCATTACCTCTACCTGCCTTTGCATCCTAGATGTGGGTCCCCAGGCTCAGCTCATAACAATCAGAGCCTATAACTACAACAACAGTACAGCACAACAAATTATATTTGAAAATTATGAAAAAAAATAAGAAAAAGACAAGAGACAAGACAAAGTAAATTACATTAAGAGACAGTTAAGTAGATAAAACTAAGAAGTAATAAGCGAGACTTCTTTTCTGGCTACTCCCTTTAGGGGTCGCCACAGCAAATCAACTTCTTCCATCTCACTCTATTCCTGGAATCCTCCTCTGTCACACCAACCCTCTGCATCGCCTTCATCACTACATCCATTAACCTCCCCTGTGGTCTTCCGCTTTTCCTCCTGCCTGGCAGCTCGATTTTCATCCACCATCCCTGCTCTTTCACACATCCAAACCATCTCATCTTTCCTTTTCTAACTTTATCTTCAAATCAATAAGCCAAAACAATCAAAAAGAATAAAACTAAACATTAGTTTGCTCAGGAGGTAGCCTCTGATGCATCCATCAGGGTATGAATGTGTGCGAATGCGGGTTAGTAAGCACTTAAAAGCATTGAAGTATACAAGAATCAGTTAATTTACCAAATGAAAAATATGGTAAGTAATGGGCTCCAGTTCCAGGGAGCTCCTAAAATACATTCAGTGAAGAGAGGTTTCACATTTACATTCAAAACTTCTTGATCAGGGGAAGCTCAAACAAACTTCCCTGATCTCTGCTTTCTACAAACTTTATTTCTAAAAGTCTAAAGCATGAATCTGATGAGGAAAATATACAGTGGAAGACTTATTGGTCACCTGTGCATGTGGCTAACACTTCTATGAAATAAGAGAGCCCAGTTTTGAGATCACGCCTGCTGGACTATACTCACTCGAGAACAGACCATTCAGTTTATTTTCAAGTAAGGATGAAAGGACGACTCCAAACTATGCATGTCGCCTATTCACTGGTGATGCTTTTTAAAGGAAAAAGGAAAAAAAAGACAGCAGAAAGAGTTGGAAAAGGGTGGAGGGGTGGAGCGCTGCATACATTTTACATACACAAGGCAGCAGACAAAGTGATTGTTGCTTCCCTGAAACTTTTTTTTCGCCCCTTCAGAAAACACTTTCCCTGCTGAATAGGCACCTATTAGTGACTCCATTATGGGCACAGGGCTCTTGAATGGCTCCTCACTGTGTGTCTTTATCATAGTCAGGCTGTGAATACAGCTGGCCCCCTCCTCCTGCGGCCCAACCAAGCTCCTTACAGCCTGTATTGATAGGTGCTGCCGTGCTGGTGATGACGGGTGAGGCAGCCATTCTCGCCCCCGTTGTGAGCTCCAGGTGTGGTGGTTAAGCGTATTGTGCTGCAGACTTTTTTTCTTTACCACTTGCTCCAATAAAAAAAAGAGAGAAGAAAAAATGGATGCAATGTTTTACATGTATTAGCTGATCTCCATAATGCCATTCCACCGCCGGCCCCTCCCCTCCTACCGCTGCACCCCAAAACAAGTCAGGCCTCTGGCGAATCGCTGCACACCGCCTCAGAGCCCTGTATTGTTGCTGGATTATTGAGGAGTTAGCTGAAAGAAAGAGGCAGCAAGAGTGGGGTGTTTGTACTTTATCTCCAGGGGAGACAGGGGCTAAAGAAGGAGCTTCTTTAGAGGAGTGAGTTACTGCGGCAAAAAGCCCAAAAACACCTGCAGGAGACAAGCACAGGAAGGTCGAGGCAAGAAAAAATGCTTGCCTTCTTGCCTCCTCTCTGAGATACTGTAAACCAGCCCCCTCTGAATGGAGGCGCTTTCATTTATTGAGCCCTGTCACAACATTTTCACCTTGCTCGGTCTCTGCAAACGCCAACTTTGAAGTTATGTGTACGCATGTACTCAAAGGAGGGAGACGCCGAGAGTTAGCAGGACTTTATGATGAATATGGAAGCATTGTTCAGCCATGCTTACCTCCACAGGGAACCATCTGCTCCCTGTCAATGCATCACCTGCTCGTCTGAGCCGTCTCCAGGGCAACGAGGGGTGGGAGGGGGGATTAGGAGAGGTTATGGCTTTGATAGGAGGGGCCGTCGATGGGGACGAGGAGGAGGAGGTCACTGGTGAGGTGGGGGCTGATTGGAAAGAGGTTACTCGGCGAATGTCGTCCTCTGCTGGAGGTGAGTGTTAGAGCAGGGGGTTTACAGTACTGCACATGGACTGCAGAGACAAACCACGCTGAAACACTTGTTGAACGAATTATTTAAAAGACAAAAAAAGTCCTGGAGCATTTATGAAGCTGACAGAAAAGCTCAGGTCCATTAAAATGAGGAAAAAAGCAAAAGTTTATGTTTCTCAGTTTGCAGGCTTTTGCTCAGAGCAGCTCTGCATGATTTACAGCTCAAAATAATCCTTATTTATCAGTTCATCTTATGCTGAGCTGTGCTACAGCCCTCTTAGTGCACCCTCTCTGACCTCTTTTAGTTCCTTTCTTTTTATGTCAGCTTTCTTCTCATCACAAACAGAAGGTTTGAAGAGCAGGTGGGTGGGGCTTCTGTCATTATAGTTATAGCTGTGTAACCTCAGACAAACTGACATGAATTTGTGCAACAGAAGCGAACCTGTATTTATGCAAGTTAAATGTATCGAATTGGGGAAAAAGTTTTTATACACATATCGTCAGGATTCGTCTGAAAATGAAAAACAAGCTAAGTGACGCTGTGTGAGAGCAGCTGGGGCTGTAGGGTTCAACTTCTCTTATATATAAAGATAAGGAGATGTAATTGCAAATGTAGGACTTCGGTTCTCTAAAATAATGTGCAAATTTTAGTATCGATCTGATAGTTAAATACAGGGCCAGTATTGCAGACACCTATACTGATACTAGTATCAATGTGTATCGATAACCGCATCGGTATCAATACTATCGATATCACTCATCGATTTCAAGCTTATGGCTGGTTGCTTGTGGGCGTTCCAACATCAAGTTACCTAGGTAACCAACTAATATATTCACCCAACACGTCACGTTCTCCCTCCCAAAGGGTAACATATTACGCTATGTGACGAATCGTCATTATGTTACGCTTTCGGCCACCCAACACGTTCCTATGTTACGCGTTCAGAAACAGGAGAACCATTTGGACTGAATCTACACATGTACATTTATTTTACTTTCTCATCACGAGCTTTGAAAAATACTATCTAACACGATTAATGTTATGGTTAGGGTTAAGGTTAAGGTTAGGGCTCGAATACATGGCTGGAACGTGTGTTGCCGCTGGGAGCGTCATTCTATTGGATTCCATCCACAATCGCACGCGTATCACAGTTATCTTTTGCATTCCAATGGGATGCCTCAGGATGTGACAAATCGTCGGTATGTTACGCGTCGGGAATGAGAATGCTCTGCAACACTAGCTTTGCCAATAAATGGTATCCTGCACTCTCACTGGCAGTTACTTTAGTTGCAATCCTGGAAGGTAAGACAGTTTCATCTGCTCTCTGGTTGACACGTCGCTTCCACTGAGTGCAAGTTCTGAAAACATGTTACAGTAACTTGACTCAAGCTCTGGGTACTTCCCCTCCTCGTGCCATTGGCTGTTACTGCCAAGTATTCATATATTTCCAAAAAGACTGCCTTCAGGTATTTGATGTGAACGCACAGACTGAAAAGGGTTAAAAAGACTGAAACCGAGCATTTAGATCTAGATGAAGTCCGAGCATTTGGTTCACAGGGATTACTTGTACATATTCTGATGTCATTATTTGAAACTCAGTTAATCCGAGTACCTGTTCTACCAGTGCAACAATATAAATATATGATGAGAATTATGGAAAAGCTAAGTAGATACCATTTAATTCTTACTTTTATCGTACATTACGCTACATCACTTATTTTTTCTTTGAAAACAGAATAAATTTAGAGAAAAGTTAGTGAGATTTAGGTCAGTATGTTGGATGTCTTCAGAGCTCTTCAAGTCCCATAAAGTGAAGTTATCTCTAAAAGTCATAAATGGGCTACATAATGCATTAATTTCTGCAGCAGATAATTGCCGCTGATGACAGTTATTAATAATTTTTGTTAATTAAAAATGTCATTTTAGGATGTTTCAAGGTGAAACTGTAACTTGAATAGCTGAGCTCTTCATTGTAACGGTGACTGTGATATTCAGAGACAGCAAATAATATTTGGGTTTGCAAGTGCTTATCATTTTTATTCTTTCTTGGGGCACATGTAAAGTTGGTGGGCTGTCATGGTTTGGTTTATTTAGAGGACCGACGTGTTGATTGTTGGGGGGGAAAGCATAACTTTAAAAAGTACTGATTTGGTTAACAGAAAAACATTTCCTTTTATTTCATAAGTTTACATACATATTCTTAATATGAATAGCAAATTGTCAAATTAAAGTATCCTACATCTTGCATGATTCACATCCCACAACATCTTTTCACTTCCATCTCTTTAAAAAAATCATACCATACATCATACAGAGTGAGGAAATTACTTGTCATATGTGAGCCTGATTAGCAGCTGCAGAGTGACTTTCCCTTTGTGTGTGTTGATGCAGGTATTATGACAGGCTGCATGAATGCAGATCAATCACAGGTTTCTCATTTAAACCACTGTCACCCGCCAAGTACAGCACGCTGCTGGCTCTGCCCGTGACGGCTGGGTAAACACAGACCTGAGGGCACCTCGAAAGGCAAACACGTAAGAGCTGATGCCTGGCTGATGAACGCGTCAGCCAGCAGTACTTGGAAATGTTTGGGACGTCACATTTGGGACTGTAATATGAACCTTAGGTCAGATAGTGTTTTTATTACAGGAAACCTACGCCAAGGAAATCTAAAATCCCCTGACAGATATCTATTTACTCACTCCATTGTTCAGGATTCATTTAAACACTATGGATTTAGCGACATCTGATTACTCCAGGGGATTAAATTACATTATGAAAACATGCCTGTTGAGACTGAGAGAACATATGTACAGACCTGTTTGAACATGAAAAAATCCACTCTTACTGTAGCTCCTCACTGTTTCATTTAACTGTCTAGCAGCATGCACACATACATAAAAATATTTAAATATTACTCCTTTTCTAACTTAAATTTGAGGTTATGTCTGAGTACCTAGCATCATTTAGACTTACATCATTAATCAGGATTTTTAATGGCTATAAAGAGGGACTATGTATGTAAGTGTGATTGGTCTGTGAGTCTGATGAACCTTACTTAAAGTCTCTGTAGTTTGTCATTTTCAAGAATTTAAAGGAATTGTGAAAAACCTCTTATTTACTTCTCAGCTATATTGTTCAGCCTGCCTTTGCACAGGTGGAGACATAATATTATCATATTTTTACTAAAAGTCATCATAAAGCTTGTGCTTGCTTTGTTGATTTGTGATGGTCATATTAAACATTTTGATGCAAACTAAGCAGAAAGCACTGTAAGTGCTGTGATGAGATTGAGAGCTGTTATTCGTCTTCCCCCCTCCTATCGGTTATGATCTGCATGTTGACCTATGGCTTCTGGTGGTATCTTCTTTGGCTTAACAAACTGAGAACCAATAAAAAGAGGAGTACAGAGGTCCACATTTGAGTGGTTTTATTGTCTGGGTCAGTGACCCAGCGTTTTGTGTTATTTTGTATTGTTGATTTCTTACGTTTCTAACGTCAAGCTTGTCCCACTTCATGCCTCTCCATGCTTCCTGTTTTATTTTGAAAGTCTTGTTTATATGTTTCTAAGTTCATTGTGCTTGGTTCTACTTTTCCCTGTGGTGTCATGATTATTTGAGCCAGCTGTTTCCCCAAGTGCTTCCACTTCCCCTGATCACCTCCTGTGTGTACTTAGTCTGTGTGTTTTCATTCAGTCTTTGTCAGGTCGTCTGTGTTCCTTTCTACCTCGTCAAGTTTCCAGGTTTTTCATGATTTTGGGCATGTTCATGTTTCTAGTTTATGTTTCTCTATCTCATAGTTGCTCTCATACTCCTGCACAAAATCAGTCCTAGTTTTTCCAGTTTTGTTTTTGTTTCGTTTTTGCCACTGTTCATGTTTCTTTGCTTTTGCATTCATGCAATCAGGATAAAGGATCACCTTTTGTTTAAACCTCAGTTCATCTCTCCTGTCTCCGCCCTTGGGTCCATTTCATAAATGCACTGTCCCGCCATGACACTTTGACAGTTTAGACAAGTTTTCATTTGGTCCAGAGGCAACTATTTACAGATTATGTACTTGGAATGACAAGGCACGCAGATGTTTTTGATGTTTTGATGTTTTTTCTCAATCTTGTGATTGTTTGCAATGCTAAGGATTTTCCTTTGGCTTCGGCTGAATCCTCTTTGGAAGACAGCAGAAATCCATGTATGGAGAAAAAAAACCTTCATTAGTTTTGCTGCGTGCTAATCATAAATTAAAGAGCTTGAAAAATAACAACTGCCTCATGATGTGCTAAGAAAACTTCGAGGCTCTTCATACCTGTGTGGATTGATGCACAGAGAAGCTAAAGTCTGAAATCCAGAATTTAGCTCCAACTGATCAGGTTTTGATCCACTTAAGATAACATCAGGACTCTTTGTGCAACCAACTCTCTTAATAACCTAACTACATTCTTCCAACATCATTCCAACTGCTATCGTGGCACAAATGTATAACAATAAACCACTAAGAATCAGTTTTAAGTTGATAAACCTGGGTTTGTGCCTGGGACTCCCAGGTGACGTGAGGAGAGGACAGGAGCTATTATCCACGCTTGAATGCTCACCTGGAGCCGCCCTCCCTGGACGCTGGTTCACTCAGAGAGAGTCTGAGTGACAGGTGAAAGTGACCACAACTGACAGAAGGAAACCACCTTTTGTGTTTGGTCACAGAGCCAGGGGAAGGCGGTGACCCGGGTCCCCCTCCCAACTTGCTTATCAGCCTAAGGCTAAGGAGGAAGGGTCTGGATGGATCACTCTTCACAACATCAATATGTCGAAGCCATATCTCCTCTGTTAGGCACCTCAGGTCTGCTCCTTAAAACAAACTTAATCTAATCTCAATCTTTACTATATTTGTTAAACAAGATGGCTTAAAAAGCCATTACAACACAGCAGCCACCTGTAGGTAATATTATCCCTCTCTGTTTTCTGCTGCGTGTTCTGCAGAGGTGACAAAACAGTTGTCAAGCCCATTACAAGCTTTGTCAGCACAGATATTGGTAGACTCAAGAATAAAGTGATAAAGTTTTCAATATATCTTTTAGCCTCAATTTCTCTTGGCATACACAGATGAATTGCAAAGCAGAAGATGTCACTAAAGAGAAGCAGATGAGTCAGGTTGGCATTTTGCAGCTAACACGCATACATACATTATGCAACAATACTTTCTAGTCAATATCAAAAAGATGTTCCTATTTTTTGGTCATGAGAAGACAGCACACTCAACCTGAAAATGCTGCAATGCTAATGCCAAGCAAGGGCCTGTTTTAACAAACCGAGGTCTACTTTGACTTACCCCAACATCAGCAATCAGGCTAAGCAGTCACAAATGAGCATTAACGTGAAAGAAACAGTGGTGACTGTTGATGTTTTCTGATTGGTCAGAGGGCCAAACTGTAATATTATAAAAATACATACAACACTAGCTAAAAGCAGCAGAGTGCAATTGGTGAAGATCAGCACACATACACCAAGTATCAGCATCTATAGGTTTTTAAGAAGATAAAATTCTTTTGAGTTTCATATCCACTACGTTCATTTCATCATCCCCCAGCAAATGTAATGTTGTATTCATTGTTTGCGTTTGTTTGACGTGTCATGTTCATTGTGCATCGACCGCGCAAAAATGTGTATCCTCTATGGAATTTTGCTTTAATCGCCTGTAAAGTCAGGCAGTACAAACACGTGCTCTGGATTATATTTTCATGGTTGTTCTAAACTTGGTTGCTTAGTTCTCGACTGATGTTCATCAGGGAAAGACAAACCTATACGCACTCCTGCTACCTATGCACTAAGGTCAACAGGCTTTTCCCATGAGTTTTCAGAGAACTGATTGGTCAGTATGTGTTTATCTTTTATATCTGAAACATAACCTGCTGCAAAATGGGTTAGGTTTTCCAGTATAAGTTAATATGGTGATTGACCCAAGAACTTGATAATAATGACTTCCTAGAGATAAACCTTATCTTATGGGTTATGTTACAGAAGGCAGCAGTGTGAAGCCAAGGTACGCCAATGAAACTGGATGCTGTAGACTGACAGATGTTAATGTTGTTTCTTAAAGAAAGAAGAAGAAATATTAATCACTTTATTGCAATAAAGAAAGTAATTGAAAATGTCTTTGTTATTTTTTGTTTTGTTTTCTTGTTCAAATAATCTGGTCACTAAATGGTGATCAGACACCCACATAGGAACAGGCCGCACAAGTATTTAAATAAATATAATAGTTAAGGTTTTCTTATATATAAAATCACGTTTCTGTCACTTAGATTTCTTCTTGTGCAAATTTTGCATAATTCTTTTTGTTGCACTGTGAACTTTCTTCTCTGGACCAGCATGACCTTTGATGCATTATAACCCTGTAGTGTGGTTAGCCCAGTGTCTCGATCAGTTAGCTCCCACACATGTGCATGTGCATTATACACACCAAAAATATGCCGTCTCTGACATCTCCTTTCTCGCAGGTCAAAGTCCTCCACTTAACCTATTGTGTCACCACTGCTTCCTTACTACATGGTCTTTTTTGCTCTTTGTACTACTTCTCCTGCTCACCTCATGACTTAACCAGACCTGAGATTGGCCCCATCATGGTCTAGACTTTCTAAAACACTGTGAGGTGGTACTGGAGTGAGGCCTCTTCAAGTATAATATGCTGAAGAGTTACAATGGATTTGTTTGCCCAAGATGGCGAGAAACAGGTTTCCTACCCCAGTTTCAAATGGTCACCAAACTTACAAGTCAGTCTGTCAACCATGCAAGAAGTGTCCCAAATACACAGTGATATCAGCCATTTGTTTCTACCGACTGTAACACACAAGTCCCCTTCCAAAAGGTGACAAAATCTGCATTAGGAACTAAGCTGGGTTGGAGGGAATACAGAGACTGAGTCTCACCTGAGTCTATTTTTAAATTTAGTTCATTTTAGGTACCACGCCCACTTGTTCAGAGATAGTTTGCTGAGTCTTTTCCAACATAAAACACATTAGAAAGCTCATTTTCAAAGTTTTTAGTTCTGCCTCATCTAAAGGAACTTGTTCACACTGGCACCAAGGGTCTGAAACATACACTATTAACTGTTATAACCACTTATAGTTAAGGGGCTGTTAGAAATAAGCTAAAAGTACCCCCACTCAATTGACCATTTGTTTCACTTAAAACTACCAAATTTCATGGCAATCCAGCCAATAGTATTTGGGATTTTTCAGCTGTCCACTGAATCACACTGCTAACTTGCCTCTCAGTATATTCATCAGACTTTCTCATTGGATAAAAAGTTGATCCTGGGAGAGTTCCTGTCAGGGCCACGTGTAACAGGGGACATGACCAGGGAAAGGGATGACTTTCTTGGGTGTAAAATTCAATTATCCAGCGGGTGAGCGTGGCTGAGCGTGTCTGTTGTGAGCGGCGGGCGGACGGCTGCCCGTTCCCAGCATGCGACAAGGGGGTTAAGAGCCACAGAAAGGCTCCCATTATTCCGAGTGAGAACTGCCCATGTGGCTGGCTGCACGGCCCCTGCTCTCATTCACTCTCCTTTACAACAGCGCTGCCGAAAGCCTCCAAGTTTCATTCTCTTTTCCCTGCTCCCACTCCTTTTTTCCCCTCCCCTCCCACTCTAGCTCTCCTCCTCTCAGAAAAGAGTCTCCACAATGCTGCTGGAAGGCTGAAGTGGATTCTTCAGCACCCCTGTGGACTGTGCACATGTGGACAACATTCACAGGATGTCTGTCAACTAGTCCATTAATCAGCAACGTCTTATGAAAGCACAATTAGGAGCCTCACAACTCTATAACCGATTATCATCTCTAAGCACCCCTGCTACTCCTCCTGCACAGCAATGCTCTGTGCTGAAGTCGGCCTTCCTTGTTTAACTGCACTTTTCCACTTATAAAAAAACATGGAGTTGTATAATCAGGAGAAAAACTCAAATTATTATTTTTTTAGAGTGTAGACAGCTGCAGCATGTTCAGAAGCTCATTCCTAACATGTTAAACCTATCAGACATTAACTCTGACTTGCATCTGTCTAATCATCAGTGTGAGAATGGATCTTCAGTGTGTGAATAAGGCTGAGGCCCTATGGAGAAGGCCATTGTAGACACACACTGCACCACTTCTTGTGATAAATGAGCAATTGTGTCCATCACCATTAATGACAGTAAATGACGCAGTAGGGAGCTCTCCATCTACTGTACAGTGTGAGGACAACACTGAGAAACCTTTTGGATTTCATGTGACATCACGTCCCAGATGGGTTCATGGGCAAATTGCTAACCAGAGGAGACAAGCACATACAGAGGTCCATTGTGGGTCCTAATTGGCAGAGAAACTGTATGTTGATGTGCATTTAAATGAGGCCAGTAGGGTGTGCAAAAAAAAAAAGCATATTCAAAGCCTTGTTTGGCCTTAACTGCTAAAATTGCTTGGTACATGAAGTTTAAACGTCTGCTGAAAGTTCATATTTAGTTCAATTCAATTTTATTTATATAACGCCAAATCACAACAACAGTTGCCTCAAGGCTCTTTATATTGTAAGGTAAAGACTCTACAATAATACATTTACAACATTAGCTTCTCTTAAACATTCTCTAGTGGTTTTAGCGTCTTCTGGAAATGTACTATTTACTAGGGCTGAGCCATATCATACGGTAATAGAATATGGGTAAAACGCGCATGCGCAGTGCCTTTGTTTTCATACACACATGGCGGAAAAAGCATGGCGGCAACGGAGAATGAGGAGGGCAAAAGCGGACTGTTAAATGAAACGGATGAACCCGAATTGGTTTGTAAAAATGCTGCAACTTCAGTGGTGTGCAACTGGTTTAGCTTTCGTCTGTCAGATACACAACAAAGCACTATTTTTGGTAGAGCATGCTAGCGGGCCGTCGTTATTACCGTGTTTTTTGGAAAATACGGCACACTTTGATTTTTCTGAAAATCGACAGTGTCCCTTATAATCCCGTGTGCCTTATGTATGAATTCTGGTTGTGTTTACTGACCTCGAAGCGATTTTATGTGGTACACGGTGCTCGAAAATCTGTCAAATGTTTTAGTACGACTTTGCTAAGCTACAAACCTGCACCGCTTGATGGATTGTCGGAGCATTACAGCTATC
The DNA here is from genome assembly GCF_041146795.1 of Maylandia zebra. NCBI lineage: Eukaryota > Metazoa > Chordata > Actinopteri > Cichliformes > Cichlidae > Maylandia > Maylandia zebra. Next base: position 23,427,939 of record NC_135183.1, read on the forward strand.
GTAGGCAGGAGCCTCGCGGAGTGATACATACTGTGCTTCAACATAATGGTCGTGTCCAAATTCATGGGCTGCATCCTCCTGAGGCCGCATTTGTAGACCGATTACGTCACAGCGACGCGCCGAAGGCTGTCCAAATTCGTAGACTCCTCCGAATGCAGCCGACAAATGCGTCCTCCTTTTCCCCGAATTTGAAGGATAGGTCGGGTGTGTCCTTCGTCGCCTACCATATCCCAGAATTCATAGCGCAGCCCAGCCAAACTCCAGTTTCCAACAATGGTAGCCGTTACTAAGTTTTAGAATTACTCTTACTAATCTTTCTGGGTCACAAAATAAACTTTTAACATATTTTCAGGCGAGAAAGTAGCTGTGTAAACATCAAATATCTGCTCGGTTTATCAAGATATCGCATATTTGCTAAAGTGCTTCGACGTTTTCGGAGACGTCTGCTACCCACCAGCTCAATAGCTAGCCGGAAGCTCGATGGTCACTGATGCCGCCGAGAACGGCACAACTCCCGGCACATCATTTTCAGATCACTGCGGAGTTTCGCTACTCAGGTTAAACGTAATATATAAGTCACTTAGACAACCTAAAAATGTTATTGTTGGGCTTTTTTCAGTGTTTTGTTTGTTCGTGAGTAAATCGGTTTGGCTGAGATTAAAGTTATTAGATTAGATTAGATAAAATAAAACTTTATTAATCCCCCTGGTGGGTTCCTCCTTGGTTTTTACACAGCTGACTAAACGTCAAACAGAAAACTGATTAAACAGAAGTATGAGACAGTCGAGAATTTACGCCAGTGTCCTGTTATGTTTTAGATAGCAAGGAGCAGACGGCTGAGTTTATTAAACTCCACCGAGATAGCAGTGACGCTAATCAGAAGGCTAGACCGTCCAATTTCCCCAGCCGTTTACTTCCGGCCTACCTGACCTTCTGAGGACCCGGCCCACGTAGACCGCGAAGGCCGGGTCCTCAGGAGGATGCAGCCTTGAATTTGGACAAAACCAATATTACCGTATAGACCCTGTGCACGAGAAAATGCTAACTTCATGGTTTGAGACCGGATGTAGGGTTGTACATTTCCAGTAGCTTTACTTTGCGGCCAATCACTACTGCGAAGATATACTCCAAAATCATGTCCAAAACTCGAAAATGAGAAAGATCGCGTTAAGTTACAAAGAGCAGAAGGTGGGAACACTCACCACTGTTGTGTCATAAAAAAATCTAATGATCAATTTTGACGTTTAAAGAGTTTAGATCAATCAGTTGTTTACATCACTCAACACAAGCAGAACTGCATTACAAAATCAGAAGACACATTGTCCACATTCAGAAGCACATCTCTGTATACTGGTCTTATGATTTAAACAGGCAAATGTTCAGCATTCAAATTACAGGTGAACAATAGTCAAACCAGCTAGTCAAGTACACACTTACACAGCATGTTAACAAACCGTGAAAAAAAGCCACACAAAAAATGAATGATTGCTGGTAACGGTTTCTATACATTAGTATTTACGAAGGGTATGTTGTGACTTACCTTCAAAATTACAGTGGTCCCTCGCTATAACGCGGTTCACCTTTCACCTCGCTGTTTCGCGGATTTTTTAGTGCAAGTTTGCATGCTTATTTTTTTTACATCACATGTCCTGCGCCCTGATCACTGCAGACGATCTCCTCCATGACGTCTCTCCTGTACAGTGCAGAATCGCTGCATTGATCGGTATCAGTGTGACTCTGAAGTGCAGTACTGTATGTCCACGATGTCCACGAAACGTTTTGCACCGTCAAAAAATAAAATTGGCTACTTGGTTATTTTTAGAACATAACACCCGCAATAAACGAGGGACCTCTGTTTACAGATACTGAGAAATATAACATTTGAATCCCTTTTCTCTTTTCCTCTGAGGCGCGGGGGAAAAATATCGACAAGTTGATGAACATCATTTACAGATATATTGGGTAAATGCTCAAGACATCTATAGAAATGTAAATCGCTGCTTGATTCATTCATTTGCTTAACTTGTTTTGGACCGTAAACAAGGCGCGAATAGGAAACCGGAAACAAAGCTCCCCACAGGAGTTTTCGCACCAGAAGTGGCATATGCTAACATGCACATAGTCTATTGTGTGTGTGTATTACCTCTTTTTAAGTTTTGTGGATATTATACATGGTTATGCTGAGGATATGTCGGCCAATTTCCACTGGAAATGCCTTTTGGTTAAACTGTCAGCAAGGATTTGCATTTGCACTGTAAAATTTTTATATAACTTTAATGCACATAAAAAACAGCTGCTTGTTCAAGTGAAAATACATTGTTGGGGTTTTTTTGCACTAATAAAGTTATGGAGTTGTAAAGTGATCTAGTGTCAATTATATCGTCAGTTATATCGTTATCACAAATTTTCAAATGTATATCGTGATAAATATTTTTGGTCATATCGCCCTGCTCTACTATTTACTTTTCTTAGATGTCACAGCAGAACTTCAGAAGAAAGGTTTAGGGAATATCATACAACGATCACAGCACCAGCAATGGCCCGCCGGACCATGTAAAGAACATCCAGGTCTATTTGAATCTACTGTTGAGGAGAAATCACTCAAAGGCTAAGATCTGACAGACTTGGGAAAAACCCTTCCAAGGGAAAAAAAAATGGCTTGGACTGGGAATACCTTTTTAGTCCCTACATATAAACCATATTGGTTGGACCAGGCTGGTTTCCTGCTCGCTTTCTCTGTAAGGAGTTACCGCATCAAAAAAAGAGAATATAACTATTATACAACAGAAAAAATCAGGTCTGCAGATGACCTGCAATATCTTTTGGGGGAGCGGTCACACTTACAACACCAAATCCAAGTCCTTGAGGAGGATCAATTTGAATACCATAATGATTCAATATTTTTTTAACTCCAAATTGAAATTTATTCAAAGAGGGTTTCAGAGGCAACATCAATGCTGAAAACAGAATGGAAAAAAAATTATCTGACCTTTGAGTTTTCCATATCGGTGGAGGTTGATTGCTCTTTTGTTACATTATACCGAAATTGTGGTGAAATCCCAGGCCAGCTAACGGCTCAGGATGAATATTTATCAGTTTAAACTACTTTTGGCTGTGAGATAAGACAGCCATTGAGTGGAAAAAGCTGCAGCTAACCCTCCAACAAAGGTCGACTAGATTGTAAAGGTCAATTAAATAAACTCAATGGAGAATCTGACCTTTACCTCAAGACTGCAATAAGATTAAGATATAATACTGGGCACTTTACATAGCACATGGAACTGCCAATCTCTTTTGTCCTTGAATTTAAGTGTTGCTCACGTCTCTTTTTGCTTTTATGTGTCAAAAAAAGGAAATTTCAGTTTGATTTTATGTGAACTGATGTTAGCATTTAGTTCAAAGCTCTTCTGCTGCAGTTTGGGCCTCTGATGGATAAGGAATATTTTACATAACAAATGGAGAAAGTACTGGACACGGACCAACTGTGCCCATAGTTTCCCTCCAAAGACGCAATTTAAGCCATAAAATCTCCTGAAATTTGCAATAAGTGACAATAAAATGACAGTAAAACACAATACATGCTGGCTGCAAAACATGAGAGAGCAGCTTTTTTAATTATAACTTAAACAACTGTAATCTCAGAGATCAAAGTCACATCTGCAGAATACGAGCTAACATATGGAAAGTTAGTCTGTCAATTTCTATTTACAGTAGAGGGAAGATCCACAAAGGTGCTTTAATTTATGAGATACCCATACTGGCCGTATGGTTTGGAGGTAAAACAAAGTTTAAGACTGCACCAACCTAGGTTGAAACTTCTGGCTCATTGGAATGGGTCAAATTATGACTTGGCTTAAAGTTAATCAAATTACCCTCTGCCAATCAGGCTCAGTCAGCTGATCTATTATAGCCTACAGAATGAAGAGACCTAGTTTTGTAAAAGTTGTTTTGCCAATATTATTTGAAGGTAACTGAGAACGTAAACATTATTTGACTAAAATATATTTTGCTCAAGAAACATTTAATTTAAATATCAGAGGGTAGTTAATTAGCACCCCTTTCACACCTCCTTATTTTACTTGGTTCATGTTCTAAAATTTTGTATGTAAAGCACTGAAACAGTCACAGATTACAGTGTTGTCCCAAAACCTTTAAAGACTCAGTCACAGTTTTGGGATAGATCAGAAATTTCATTTTGAAATTACATGGAATTAGTGCTAAAACAAACACAAGACACTTTAGATGAAGATTGTGTAGCTTAGAGACTGAACTTAAATGACAACATTTAAGAGCTTCAGTTTGAAATATTACACATAAAAACCATTACTCCTTGTGTTACTGGTGTCCTGCACACATTACCAAACCTATACTGCCCTCATGTGGTACCTGTGGATCACCTCAGCATCAGGTGTGATGGTGTGACCAGCTATTCATTACAGTTTGTAGATTAGAGCGTGCAATCTATAGTGGATTACATGTAGTATCTCAGTACTAATATGTACAATTGAAAGGCTATCTGCACCAGGGCATTGGAAGCACGGGCCTGCATGTTTTGAATAGCTTCATTTATTAAAAAATAATAATAATAATAATACGTATAAAATTATTTTATCTTAAGGCATTGATTAATCTAGTCTTAAAAAGTGTATTATGATATTTACCTCTGTTCTTTAACCTGAAAGAGCATCCTTCCCTGTAAGACCTAGCTGAAGTCATTACTGTAGACAAAGCTTCTTAAGATCTGATGATGTTGTTTTTCAAGCTATCAACAGCAGCTAGCATTTGTCTTCTCCTGAGTGTTCTCCTCATGACGGAACAGAAGTAAAAGAGGCTTACTTTTAATTCAGATCTAACTTAAACTAATTGCTGTAAAATAGTGCAAATGTTTACAATTTAACATTATAAAATGCAAAAGTATCAGTTATAAAGGATCACTTTTATTAAGTATCAATTGAGAGATCTCCATCTTTGGAATACTTAGAATGTATAAGCAATTTGCAGTTTTGTGAAAAAGAATTTACCCCTTTCCTGATGTATTAGTTTTTCATATTTGTTATTCAAACCTACCTGGTCCTGTGTGAAAAAACAATTTCCTTCCTTGTTGAGTCAAGAATTAACTGTGATTAACCACATTGTTTTTACACTAGCCACAACCAGGTCTGATTACTGCCAGACACAGTGACTGTATGACTAATCCAGAGAGTTCCTGGATAAATCATTTTAACAATTACCTTAATTTCTTCACAATGTCCATTTATCTAAAAGCGCAGCCCCTGCATGGCAGTAGATCAGACCATCTGAGGGAGTTCTCCCCTTGCAAATGTTTGAGTTGTTTGGCCTCGAGGGTCACAAAGAGCAATATGGTAAATGGCCTGTATTTGTATAGTGCTTTTACTAGTCCCTAAGGACCCCAAAGCGCTTTACACAACCAGTCATCCACTCATTCACACTGGTGATGGCAAGCTACGTTGTATCCACAGCCACCCTGGGGCACACTGACAGAGGCGAGGCTGCCAGACACTAGCACCACCGGGCCCTCTGATCAACACCAGTAGGTAACGGGTGAAGTGTCTCACCCAAGGACACAGCGATCGAGACTTTCATAAACGAACATTACACCAACAGCCAACCATGGTGGTGGTAGTGTTATGATCTAGGGCTGCTTTGTTGGACCTGATACTGGATTATCTGCCATAATTGATGGAAACAAGAATTCTGATTTCTGTCGATAAATCGTAAAGGACGATGTCCACCCACCAGTTCATGCCCTGAAACTCAATTTCAGTTATCTAGGGGGTGATCCAAAAGACACCAGCAAGTCCACCTCTGAATGCGTAAAACAAAAACAAAATTAAGGTTTTGGAGTGGCCTAGTCAAAGTCTGAGTTTCTATCACATTGGAATGAAAATTGGGATCTTAAACAGCCCATTCATGCTTGAAAACCATCCAGTGTGGCTGAGTTACCACAATTCTGAAAAGAAGAGTGGATCAAAATTCCTCCACAACGATATGAAAGATTTATAGCCAGTTATCATAAACGATTGATTACAATTCAAGTTGCCAAGGGTGGGACAACCAGTTTTTATCCTAGTTATTAGTTCATACAGTGCCATATGGCAGGAGCACTAATCCCTTATCAGTCATGAGGTTAGTTTCCACTGCAGGTCACATCCTCAGTGTTTGCACTGTGAAGTTACACAAATTACACCTTACACAGTCGTGTTTGTACAGATATTTCTTCTAAAAGATTATATTCAGAATTATATCTTAAGTGTGGAGGTTTGGGAACGGCCCGATTAAGACATTCACACCATGCCTTGAAAAATATATCAGCACCATTTTTCCCTTTAACATAACTATGATTACATAATGTGTCTAAATGGATAAAAACAAGTTTTTCACTGGTTATTTCTACCTGTTCTCAAAACGACCAGGCTGCGCAGAAACTGACAAAGTTGCTGCACAAAATCCAGCAAACTCTGCCCACAGGCACACAACAAGAACCAGATGTGCCACTTTAGTTCTGTTTCACAACAACCATCCCATGACATATCGATGCAGAGGGGGTGTGGTGTCACGTGGACCGGTGTTAACCAGGAATGGTTTTTAAAGGAGCGCTCACAGAGGAGCTTTCCCGAGATCTCAGCCCAGCATTAGCATACACACAACTACACACTTCCTACCTGGAGGACGGAGAGGATGGACGCTGCATACAAGAGGGTTAATGGAAACTACAGCCCAGAAGCAGAAACAGGGGACCAAGTCCCAGGGGTAAATCTGACTTATAGCTGACTTAAAAGCCATTTGTGTTTTCTTTCTTTTAGCACTACATTCAATTTTGTCTGTTTATTTGTGTTCTTTTTGTGGAGGTTATGCAAAACAAACAGCCTTAAATAGCGATTCAAACCAGTGCGTTTTTATTAAAACAACAGTATGGCTGGGCAGAGCTAGAAAATTCGGGGTACAAGAGCAAACAAAGCAGAGAATTACAGTGAATAGAGGTGAAAAACAGCTGACGATAATGGAAAAAGTCAGAGTGCTAAACAAATGCAAGAAATGTCCCTACTCTGCAGGCTTCTGTTTTTGTTTCTGAATGACAAAAGCACCCTTTAAGTTCTTTTTTATAATCAAATAATTAAAGCTACAGGTAACTTTTTGCCAGATGGACCACGAAGTTAATATCTTTAATATCAGTTTGAGCTCTGTGTATCCATTTATTTAACTGACATCAGATTTCATAAGCAACATATTAGAAATCTTTAACTGGAGCCTGAATAAAAGCCATACAAAAGATGTAGAAATTCAGTCACCTGTTGAACTCTTGCAGTCAAAACTGTCCTTTAAAAGCTTAATTTTATGTGGGTTCCTTTTAAAAAAGCATGGGACATGTTCAGTTTAATAAATAATTAACTAGGTTGTTATTTCTTCATCTGTATTTACTCATCTGTAAAACATCTGTAGAAGAAATGAGGGGATGTGTTGGGTTTTTGTTTGTGTTTATCTGAAACCCTCTTTGAATATGGCTGAGTGTGAAGCTTTGAACTTTACGCGCTGCCCTGGATGGCTTTAAACTACATAACATGCTCTCTAACAGCATATGGCAGGCAGACAAAAGGAGAGCCAAACACTATTCTAACAATTTTTAAATTCATGATTCACATCCCCGCACTAAAAGTGAATCTGTTGCATTTTTGTAATAGCTTTGCATTAACAACACTGTATGCACGACTTCATCCATGTTGTATTTTTATATAAAATCTGTATATTTATCTTAAATACGTCTCTCAGCAGAAGAGAAGGGGCTCCATGTACCTGGAGGAGGAGACCAACAATAAGTCAGAGGTGATCTCCTGCATCTTCTCCTTAAAAGAAGAGGTCGGAGCTTTAGCCAAAGCCCTGAGGCTGTTTGAGGTAAACTTTTTATATCAGTGGACAGCCCTGGGTCCTAATGGGGTTCAGTGACAAACTGAATGCTAATGATATTCATGTACCTTTCAATATCATTAGGATTTCTAACTTGTTCATTTAGTCATGGAAAGCAAAATTACAAGCAGCTCTTCCAGTAATAAACCATAGGTTGTTAAATTAATGTGTGAATGGTTCGGTATATTAATCTTTATTTATGACAGTGTCTGACTATTGTGAAATGCATTCAAGAAGAATAATTTATTTTAAAAAAATATTCCATCCATCCATCCATTCGCTTCCGCTTATCCTTTTCAGGGTCGCGGGGGGGCGCTGGAGCCTATCCCAGCTGTCATAGGGCGAAAGGCGGGGTACACCCTGGACAGGTCGCCAGTCTGTCGCAGGGCTAACACACAGGGACAGACAACCATTCACACTCACATTCACTCGCACATTCACACCTAGTGACAATTTGGATTAATCAATTAACCTATCCCCACAAGCTGCATGTCTTTGGACGGTGGGAGGAAGCCGGAGTACCCGGAGAGAACCCACGCAAACACGGGGAGAACATGCAAAATCCACACAGAAAGACCCCGGCCTGATGGTGTAATTGAACTCAGGACCTTCTTGCTGTGCGGCAACAGTGCTAACCACCATGCCACCGTGCTGAAAAATATTAAAATGTGTTTAGCATTGTCAGTACTTTGAACATTGTGCCTCTTGGCTTTCTTGCAGAAAATTAGATTCATAGGGGACCATTAAATGAAGAGCTATAGCCAGCCACTGGTTGCTGGTTAGGTTCCGAAGAGCGGTTCTGACTGGACTAGATATAAATAAAACGCTTCAAGCAGCAGCTATAACTAAATAACATTTCATCCATCTATATATCCATATTCCTCATTTCTGGTTTTTATATCTCACATTTATATCTTATTTGTTTCATCTGTGTCACCAGTGTTTCTAAGAAGCTAAGCTTCAATGTGTGCTTTAATCTTACTAATTAGCATTTTATATTTCATTTGTATTTTCTATAGCACCTTAATTCAAAGTTTTTGTGAGAAGATAAGATAATATAATAGTATATAATATAATACAATAGTTCTGATCTCACTAAGAATTTATACTATTTCTTTAATCTATATTACTTGATTCCACTCTTTGTGGCTGTGAGCTGGCTAAGCTAAGTCTAAGCTAAGCTATAACCATAAGCTACTTACCTTGTTAGACTAACAGGAAAACACCCTGGATGCAGCCCACACAGGAACACCCCCAATCTCTCTAAGCAACATTTTACCATCAAATGGGTGTCTCCTGATTCAAGGTTTTGTAAACAGCTAAATATATGGTAAGCTAAGGTACATCCAGTAGCTAGTTTGTGTTAAGTAGCAACAATTTGGCTGGTCTAACTGAAACAAACTAATAATGACACTGATTGAAATAAATTCACATTTCTATATTATATTTGTTAAATTTTTAAGTTTTATTTTTAAGCTAAGATTTATTATATAGGAAAGTACAATGCAAAGTGGGGGGAGCTAAGCTACCTTGTAAAATGCTAACTCATGCAACAGCTAAGCTAATGCTTAGCTAAACTACATTCACTATTTAGTTAGCTTATTTTAGCATTAGAGTAATCAGTTTAGCTTAATCGAACAAAGTCATGCTAGTAATACCTACAATTTCACCACATTAAAATTCTATGTCTGATATATTTAATCTATATGATTCAATTTCTACTCTTTGTAAGAATGTAAGCTAAGTGACAGGTAAACTAATCCTGCAATAAGCTACCTTGCAGGGCTCTAGACTAACTTTTTGCCATGGGCATACGGCACAAAAGTTAGGCGTACACAAATTTTATAATAATTTATATAATATAAATGTGTTTTTCTGGATACACTGTGCTTTTTCAGCATTCAAAGATTGATGACACCGTGTCAGAGCACTGGCTATGAATTTCAGAAGGATCAGGCCTTAACTTAACAGAAAAGTTAGCAATAGTTATTTTCCTATTACAGCTACATCCACGTCTGTCGTGCCTAGGCTGCTCACTAGGGCTGGGTATCATCACTGATTTCTATAATCCATTCGATTCCGGTTTTCAAAGTCCCGATTCGATTCAACTTAGCCTCAGACAGTCAGAAATATTATAATTCTGATCATTTATCAGTACTGACTACATCAGAATTGTGAACATCACAGCAGATGCCTTTGTGTGAATGTAAGTGAGAATAAAACACAGAAAAACATGAATGAGATTTTCCTGGTCTGGCTTTTTATAGCAGATAACCTTAAAAATATTCTACAATGTTCTGCATATAAAGTTTCAATTTCTTCAGTATTGAACAACAGAAAAAATAGGCTTTCTTGTCCGAGGTCATTTAAGTGAAAAAAAGAAAAGAAAAAGACAGCAGCCGACAGCGCTGTAAACAACGGTAGACTGGTGGGTAATAAGCGAATGAATAATACAGAAAACAGAGATTGGAGACGGGAAACTGTTCTTGAAGTACAGAGTGAGAGAGTATAGAGAGTATAGAGAGAGAGAGAGCTAGCTGTGCATGAAGTGTGATTTTAATAGTCGTGGAAGCAAACAGCAAAATTCATGACCACATTGATCAAATGTGAAGCGCAGTTTGCTGCTTCTTTTGCTGCTGGCTCTGTGAATTTTGGTTGGAGAGAGACAAAACCTACAGCTCAGAATCAACGCAAAAAGACGTAATCACAGCGCAGACTGGACGCATCAGAATCGCTAAGCTCCGATAGCGTGTCCGTCTACAGGCCGTCGGGTGAGAAAGCCGAGAAAGACAAAGTTGATTCTGAGTTCTGTGATTACGTCTTTGTGTGGAATCCGTGTACCTGCTCTCATTTGCTGTTTGGTTGTTGTTTAAATGGTTTTGTGAGCTTTAATCTGAGAATCTGTCATGAATCGCCGTGCGGCAGGCAGGAGTAGGACCCAAAATGCAGGACTCACAGGCGCGAGGGAATGAACTCAAAACTCAGCTTTATTTGCCGGCAGAACAAATATACAGACTTAAACTAAACTGGGAAACCAAACTAAGAACTCACAGAGAGACACAGGGAGAGCCACACACGGCATGAGGGACGACGTCACACTGAACAGAGGGAGACGCAGACAGAAATACACAGAGGGTTAACGAGGGAAGTGGGAACACACGGGGAACACAGGTGACACTGATAATCATAACGAGACAGGGCGGGGTGAACTGAACACTGACGGGAGAGGTGAAACAGGAAGTACAGGAGGAGAGAGAGCACGAGTAGAACACCAACGTAACAGGCAGGGGAGACATGGAATAAACACGAAAGGGGACGAGGGCTCATAAATACATAGAGGGCACACAGGGGGAAGAGAGAGCACGGGGAGAACTAGACATAATGGGCAGGGGAAGCATGGAATAAAATACAAACATACAAGGAAACTAAGAACACTGGGCCAACATGGCCCAGGACCATGACAGAATCTGCCGTTTCTGGCAAAACACAGTTATATTTAAAAGTCGATTCAGGATTTAATGAATTGATATCGCATTATTCAAGCTACCAGAGGTGGGACCAAGTCATTGTTTTGCAAGTCTCAAGTAAGTCTCAAGTCTTTATCCTCAAGTCAAGTCTCAAGTAATGTCAGGCAAGTCAGAGTCGAGTCTCAAGTCACTGGTGTAAAAGTCCAAGTAAAGTCACAAGTCTGAAATTTTGAATTTCAAGTCCTTTCGAGTCTTTAAAAAAAAAACGAAAAAAGAATGTTGCAGTTATGCTAAATGTAAATATTAGACCATGTAATTTTTAAATCTGTGTTTTTCTCAACACATGACAAAATAGTGAACTTGGAAAATATACACAAATTGTGAAATTGCACCTCTTTAAAATGCAGCTCAATTAAACCTAGCTCCAAGAATAATTTTCACCGACAGTTCTGAGATAAGCTGCATGTTATTCTTGGATGTGCTTGTAGGACCAGCTTTAAAATCGCATGACAAAAATATCATACACATTAAAAAAAACTGCATCACCAACGTAGCCTGGACAACATTTGCTAGTTAGATGAAGTCAGCTATCTCATCGTAGCATATTTATATGCATATTTATAATAATACGGTTCTTGGAGTGAGTGCACACACTCATGAAGTTTAGTAACTTCAGGTCACTGCAACAAGCCCAGGTACAGTTTACCGACGGATGGGTGCAGGACCTTGAAATGCACCGTGTAGAACGAAAGACCATCGTACGTATCATAAGTTTACCAGTCTCACAAATCGTCGTCATAAATACACATTCGTTAACCGTTTATTAATATAACCTTTGAGCTCAACGGTAATTAATTAGTAGTGGAAATAATTTCTGGTACGCGTTACAGAAATGTAGCAGTGACAATAATACTGTATGCTGTAATCGTACTGGGCAATTAGTGATACAAAACAACTGTTTTATCCTGTGAATAAAAGTATGTTTTTGTCAATGTACCATAATAACAGAAGCGAAACACAATATTGTGTCAGGACAATTCACTATTTATGCACAATAAACAAAGGAGCATAGCGCGACAATTTCTGTTCAGCGTCAGACTTGCTTGTAACCTATATCACCAATTATGTTATGAAAATGACGCATTCACTACAACAGAAGACTGACCTTTGTGGAAATGCTTGGAGCAGACTAACATGTGAGCTGGAGTGTTCTGGGACGTTATATTTGGTCTTTGAATGGCTGCGATCCAGGCCATCCGTCGCCTCTTTGTTACTTCGGAAACATGGCTCGAACAATTTCTCTTCAACGACGTAATCCGATAACAACCGATTTCTTTACCCGTCGGCTTCCCGTGGCTGTCATGTGACCGGCTATTGCAGTTAATAATACAACAGCTTGCCATTTTTTGTGTTTCTTTTTATCGCTGTATAACTGATTTCAATTAAAAGCCTGCGTGCGCTAGTACCTCTTGCCACGAGTTCCCAGAATCCTTTGTGGTTCTACCCCAGAATGACATCACATTTTCAATCTCTATATGCATGTTACATTTTATATTTGGAGTGAAATATCAAGTCTTTTCAAGTAAACCGGTTCAAGTCCAATTCAAGTCCCAGGTCATTGGTGTAAAAGTCTAAGTCAAGTCACAAGTCTTACAACATTTTTTCAAGTCAAGTCTAAAGTCATAAAATTAATGACTCGAGTCTGACTCGAGTCCAAGTCATGTGACTCGAGTCCACACCTCTGCAAGCTACTCACCTCCCACTTCCACCTGCACTTTCAACTGGACCACGGCCAATCAGAGAGGTCCCGCCCCTTACTATCTCTGATTGGTTTAGTCCACGATAAGGGCATAATGTGTGTCTGTTGTTGACCACAGGGAAGGTTGCAGATTTTTTTTTTTTTTTTTTTGCTACCCGAACAGTTGGTCGCACAGGTGCAACCAAATGGGTTTTTTTTAGTCGCACCACTGAAAAATTTGGTCGCATTTGCGACCAGATTGGTCGCACTCTAGAGCCCTGCCTTGTAAGATGCTAAGCTATGGCAGAGTCACAAGTCTTACAACATTTTTTCAAGTCAAGTCTAAAGTCATAAAATTAATGACTCGAGTCTGACTCGAGTCCAAGTCATGTGACTCGAGTCCACACCTCTGATAGAAGCCACTAGAAACAAACTATTCCAGCCTAATTGATGACATTTATGGCATTTGTTTTCTGTGCTGACTGATATGCTGCTCAGTGCTTTGCTGCCTGCTTTTAAATCAGATGTCACTCTGAACATAAACACAAGCTACATGTGATGTCTCTGATGTGTATCTGTTTCTACCCGTGCTGATGCTAGCATGACTAAAGCTAGCCAAGCAGCAGTAAATATGTGAAGCAAGGCAGAAGGATATACTCATCAAACAAACAGGATCATAAGAATATAAAACCACGAGCACTACAAATGTAACAGAAATATGTTGACATAAAATGGCATGTTATTTGAAATCTACACGAAACAATGACACAACTACCGTACTTTTTTTCAATTTTTTCAATTTATTTATTTTTTACCAATTGTCCAAATTAGTCTGTGATTGGCCTTAGTGTGACAGAAATCATATTTATATACAACTAAATATGACTCAGCAAACATGTTATAAATGGATGATTCCTCACTTGATGACGAATGATCCATTTCCATATTTGCTGAGTCTTAAATTTGATGTCAGTGAACTTTTCAGTGGTTGGTGTTAAAAAAAAGCCCCCAAATCCCCTATGAGCAAGCACTTGGCGACAGTGGAGAGGAAAAACTCCCTCTTAATAGGGAGAAACCTCTGACAGAACCGGGCTCAGGAAGGGGTGGCCTTCTGTCTTGACCGAGAGGGGTTCAAATGTTCACTGACAATTTAGTTGTATATAAATATGATTTTTAGGACTTGATGTTGACACCAATTATGTGAAATTGGGGACGCGCACAGTTCCGCTTCTTCTTGTTCTTCTTCTTCCTTGGCGGAATCTCTGGCAGGCTCTTGACTTCAGTCTTGAGTTCAGCCACCTTGACATTGAGCATTTTCTGTTTGTCTTGTACACTTTGCAAAGATTCCTGTACAGAAAATGCAGCTGACTCTTCTTTTTCTATCTTCTGTTGTTCTGTGGTGTCTTTTTCTTTCTGAGGCTCCTGCAGAGACCTTGCAGTGGATGGCAGTGAGTCCTCTTTTTCCATCTTGTCCTGTTCTCCAGTCTCGTTTTCTTTCGGAAGCTCAAATTTGTGCATTTCATTTGCAGCAGTGGAATTTTGTTCTTTGTGCTGCTGTGGGATTTTAAGTGAGGAAGCTTTGGCCCCTTTCAGCTCTCGCTCCAGAGACTCTAGCTTCAAATCATGAAGGGCCTTGTTGGGGCAGAGCTGGGATTTCAGGTCACTGATTTCCAGGTTGAGTGTCTCCTGCTCCTGCCTATGTTTAACGGCCTGCTCTTCAAGCTGATTTTGAGCTGCTAGGAGCTGTTTCTGGAGCATCTCAATCTGCTCTTGCTGAATCCTACATTTGAGCTCAAATTCAGCCTCCTTAGAGGACTTCAGTCCTACAGAGTCAGTGTGTGAAGCCTCTGTGGTTGGAGTGGCAGACTCCACACACTGCTCTGTGGTAGGGTGGCTGATTTGGTCCTGCAGGGTAGCAATCACCTCATCCAATATGACCATAGCTTCATTGTCACTCACGAGAGTGTCTGTCTCACTGATGTCATAGGGCTTATTACTAGAAGCTTCTTCCAGCTGCTCTATGAGGCCTTTGATCGTTTCCTCGTGATTTTGCTCGTTCTCGTGAATTTCTTCACGAAGTTTGTTCACCTGAAGCTGGTGATAAGAGGCCCTCTTGTTTGCACCTACCATTTTACCGTAAAGGTCGTTCTGATGGTATTGGGAGGCTTCCAGTTGGTGTCTGAGAGCAGCAATCTCGTGCCAGGGATTAAACGGGGGTCTAAATGTGGGAATGGGTTGATATTCCCAAGTCCCTCCATTAGGCACAGGGTTTGGTCTGCTGGGGTTCTTCCCATTTCTCTCTCTCTCCATGTCCTCCTTTGCATTTGAAATGGGGAGCATTTCTTCATTTTTTGGGTTTGCTCCATCAGCCGTGCTGTTTTGAGCTTCAAGAAGAGCCCGGGCATATGCCCGAGTAATTGCTCTTCTTGGTTCTTCAGCCACTCTTTTCTGTTTTTGCTTTTTTGGTTTCTTTGGTTTCACAACCGTTTCCTTTGGTGGTTGTGCCACAGGAGACTTTTTAGTATTTGGTTGTGCGGCTTTATCAACCTCAGGTTTTGGTGTGATGACCATTTCTATTTTTGCTTCTGCCATTGTAGATGCGTCAGCGTGTGCGTGTGCGTTTCTCTGCGTCCGCCTTGTCTTTGTTTTAACAACCAGGTTGCTTTGTGTTTCTGCCATCCGAGATCCACTAAAGTCGGTTGAACGTCTCCCCTATTTATAGGGTTTTCCAGTAGAATGTGCACTGTGACATCACAGGCTGTTCCTGTGATGCGCTGTTCCTTTGAAGTGCCATGATTGGAACAATTCAAAATAAAATGCCCACAAACCTAATGTAAAGGAAAGGCTTTTATTTTGTAGCACATACTGAATTAACACTATAAAAGCTACTCTACAGGAATTGCAGTAAAAAATAAAACAAAAGCAAAATATGTTTTTTAAATGGTTGTTAAAAAAACTAACCAAAGTAGAAGACAACTGTTTAGTGGAAAGTATTCGACATTCTAGAGATTCTCAGGCATAATAACTTCTTTCATAATTTAAACAAGGACAGGTAGAAAACGTTCATATTTAGTGAAAGATATTTATTAACATTATCCAATGAGAGTTACTGAATGTCTGTAGGCAGTGAGATCTTGGTGGTTGATGAGGCGACAGAATGTCATCTATGTTTTGTTTTAAATTCAGTTTCAATGCTGAATCTAAGAAACAACAGACTGCAGAGGGAGACTTTAATAGAGGTTTACTAACTCTTACTATCATATACATTGTGGAAAAATCTGTCTTTATTTAGCATAATATATTTGTTATAAGCACTAAATATGTTTTATGATTAACTGATGAACACTAACGTACCAAGCTGAAAATTCTGCTCACCAGTCAGCAGCTTATATTCACAAAAAACGGATAAATCTGCGATCCATGCAACTCTAACCAGCAGAGGTGGGACCAAGTCATTGTTTTGCAAGTCTCAAGTAAGTCTCAAGTCTTTATCCTCAAGTCAAGTCTCAAGTAATGTCAGGCAAGTCAGAGTCGAGTCTCAAGTCACTGGTGTAAAAGTCCAAGTAAAGTCACAAGTCTGAAATTTTGAATTTCAAGTCCTTTCGAGTCTTTAAAAAAAAACGAAAAAAGAATGTTGCAGTTATGCTAAATGTAAATATTAGACCATGTAATTTTTAAATCTGTGTTTTTCTCAACACATGACAAAATAGTGAACTTGGAAAATATACACAAATTGTGAAATTTCACCTCTTTAAAATGCAGCTCAATTAAACCTAGCTCCAAGAATAATTTTCACCGACAGTTCTGAGATAAGCTGCATGTTATTCTTGGATGCGCTTGTAGGACCGGCTTTAAAATCGCATGACAAAAATATCATACACATTAAAAAAAACTGCATCACCAACGTAGCCTGGACAACATTTGCTAGTTAGATGAAGTCAGCTATCTCATCGTAGCATATTTATATGCATATTTATAATCATACGGTTCTTGGAGTGAGTGCACACACTCATGAAGTTTAGTAACTTCAGGTCACTGCAACAAGCCCAGGTACAGTTTACCGACGGATGGGTGCAGGACCTTGAAATGCACCGTGTAGAACGAAAGACCATCGTACGTATCATAAGTTTACCAGTCTCACAAATCGTCGTCATAAATACACATTCGTTAACCGTTTATTAATAGGACCTTTGAGCTCAACGGTAATTAATTAGTAGTGGAAATAATTTCTGGTACGCGTTACAGAAATGTAGCAGTGACAATAATACTGTATGCTGTAATCGTACTGGGCAATTAGTGATACAAAACAACTGTTTTATCCTGTGAATAAAAGTATGTTTTTGTCAATGTACCATAATAACAGAAGCGAAACACAATATTGTGTCAGGACAATTCACTATTTATGCACAATAAACAAAGGAGCATAGCGCGACAATTTCTGTTCAGCGTCAGACTTGCTTGTAACCTATATCACCAATTATGTTATGAAAATGACGCATTAACTACAACAGAAGACTGACCTTTGTGGAAATGCTTGGAGCAGACTAACCTGTGAGCTGGAGTGTTCTGGGACGTTATATTTGGTCTTTGAATGGCTGCAATCCAGGCCATCCGTCGCGTCTTTGTTACTTCGGAAACATGGCTCGAACAATTTCTCTTCAACGACGTAATCCGATAACAACCGATTTCTTTACCCGTCGGCTTCCCGTGGCTGTCATGTGACCGGCTATTGCAGTTAATAATACAACAGCTTCTTGCCATTTTTTGTGTTTCTTTTTATCGCTGTATAACTGATTTCAATTAAAAGCCTGCGTGCGCTAGTACCTCTTGCCACGAGTTCCCAGAATCCTTTGTGGTTCTACCCCAGAATGACATCACATTTTCAATCTCTATATGCATGTTACATTTTATATTTGGGGTGAAATATCAAGTCTTTTCAAGTAAACCGGTTCAAGTCCAATTCAAGTCCCAGGTCATTGGTGTAAAAGTCTAAGTCAAGTCACAAGTCTTACAACATTTTTTCAAGTCAAGTCTAAAGTCATAAAATTAATGACTCGAGTCTGACTCGAGTCCAAGTCATGTGACTCGAGTCCACACCTCTGCAAGCTACTCACCTCCCACTTCCACCTGCACTTTCAACTGGACCACGGCCAATCAGAGAGGTCCCGCCCCTTACTATCTCTGATTGGTTTAGTCCACGATAAGGGCATAATGTGTGTCTGTTGTTGACCACAGGGAAGGTTGCAGATTTTTTTTTTTTTTTTTTGCTACCCGAACAGTTGGTCGCACAGGTGCAACCAAATGGGTTTTTTTAGTCGCACCACTGAAAAATTTGGTCGCATTTGCGACCAGATTGGTCGCACTCTAGAGCCCTGCCTTGTAAGATGCTAAGCTATGGCAGAGCTTAGCTCATGCTAAGTTACAACCAACAGTTCGTTAACTTATGTTAGCATTATAAGAAACAGTAATGACTTGCCTAATGACCACTAATCTCTCTAAATAACATTTGAAATCCCATTTGGTTAATGTATATCCCCATGACTGCACTCTGTGTGAGAAGCTAATCTCGCATAGTTTTGGAAGGCTGGTTTTGCTTAATACTAATTACTACTAACTGTTACAAATGATATATATGAAAATGTTATTGATCAAATGTAAAAATGTTTCTGGCAAGGATCCTTTTCTTTTTACACTTTGGCCTGTGCAGATAAAACAAATAAGAAACAGCTGGCTTCAGTGAGATTGGTATCTGTCCATCTTACTTAACTCTGGGCCGTGTTGCCAACTCCTCAGTATTGAAAATCGCTATTGGCTGTCCTAAAAGTCGCTAGAAGTGGCTAAATGATGTCATCGCCTAATTTGCATAATTGGTCATGCTAATGTGATTGTAACCTACATTGTTGGAGAGAGGAATAACATCGTGGAAGAGACATAAAGTGAATAAAAAAAACGTCCTAAATGCATTTAGTTTACTTAGAACTACAAATTAAATTTCTTTTAGCAATTTTTGTGCTTTTTTTAATGTCACAATTCCAACCCTGCTCCTTTACCCGGGCTTGGACCGGCAAAAGTGACCCGAAATAGGCACTCTGGTGGAGTTACTTTGTGTGTGTGTTTTCCGTAAGTTTTAAACCTTGTGATCCACAAAACAGCATAAGAGTAAAAGAAGAACTGACTGCGTTACAGTCAGTGTGGGAGCAGCGGCTTCGCTCATGCGCGATTCATTTGCACTTTGGACGCATAGGTGTGAACATCTTCTACCCTGATAGCAGCTGGGGGAGGACTATCCTCCACCCGTGAGCACTGTGGAACGGGCGAGGTGCCCACGGCAGCACCCGCTGCTTGTTGAGAGTAAAAGCGATATGCGCTTTCACGTCAAAAAGTCGTCATAAATAAGTCTCCAATAACACCAGAAAAAGTCGCCAGATTTGCTAGTCGATTTTTAGAAAAAAAGTCGCTAAGGGGGTCTGAAAACTCGCTAAATATATAAATATATCGCTAAGTTGCTAACACTGACTCTGGGGGGAGACAATTTGTCAACCTGCTCCTTTAAAAAAAATGGTTCATGACAAAGCAGTTATGTTACGATAAGTTAATGATTAACATTAAACAAAACAAGCCACGAGGAGACACTAAAAAGTAAATCCTGGGAATGTTCCACTTTAGTACATAATTTATACTAGTCATGTCATTTAAATACAATATGGCTTTTGGCGAGGGGAAAGAAATGTACAAATAGGCTAAGCGCTTTGCGGTGTAGTTTTCATGCTCCTGGCTTTTTCTGACTCTTTAAAGGAGGAAACTAAACAAACAGAGCTTATCTCACATGTTTGTATATCAGTGGTTTGCAAACATGGCAGGTGCATCATTGATCTCAGCTGGGGGTAGTGATAAAGAACCAGGCAAATGCTGCTAGAAAATTCTCCATTCTTACACGCTGCAAACTGATTGCTGTGCTGTACCTATGTGAAAGTAAAGTAGTTTACAACATACTATGCTGATGACTAACAGCTGTTTTTATCTATAAATTCTTCTTTATGTTTTGTTAGGAAAATGGGAAAACGGTAGAGCAGTTTCTTGAAACATGTATGGAAATATAATGAGCTTAAATTTTTTATGACGATCTTTATTCTTCAAACCACCTGAAATCTCTTAGGTAAAGTCTTTACGTAGTCTTCAGGGATAGTTCTCCAGGCTTCTTGAAGGACATTCAAAGCTCTTATTTGGATGTTGGTTGCCTTTAGATGAGCTCACACTGCTCTAAATCACTGATAGTGCTCCATTGTGTTTTTCTGTCCAGGTTTGGTTTTACAGCATTGACATTTTTGGGATCATTGTCACGCTGAAAAATGAATGGATCTTGAATGGATGAGAGTTGAAAATCTGATTGTATATTTCTATATTTCTTCATAATCACATTTACAGTTTTGACAGGATCTCCACCACCAAGGCTTGAAATCTAGCCCCAAACCATGACTGAGCCTCCACCGTGTTTTACAGATGGCTGTAGACACTCATTGTTGGACCTCTCTCCTAGTGTTCTCTTTCATAATAACTACAGTTTGCATTATGACACAATTTGAACCCAAAATTTCTCCATCAGACCTGTTGCCAGTGATTTTTAGACCAGGTTTTGTTTAATATTGAATACCTCACCCTTTTTTCCCAGTTTCTCTTCCTTAAGAAGGTCTTCTTGACGGTCACCCTTCCACTGTGACCATTTCTGATGAGGCTTCAGTGAACATTAAATGATCAACTGAAAGACCAGGTGGATCTCTCAGGTCCTGTATACAGGACATCTGTTTCAGATACTGTCCTGTTGTAGATTTGTTTTAACACATTAATTTGATAAACAGTCTATGTTGTGGAATCTGTGCATACAATGGTACTTAATGGTTTGTCGTACTTTTGCACATTTACCAAGGAAAATCAGTTTGATGTGTTATTACACAACCTGTTATTGCTTAATCCTTCAAATCCCAACAACATCAGTGCGTCATTGTGTTGTTGTTTCTTCTCATATCGATCTAAATTGCCTCTGCGTAGGTGACTACGTGCTCGTGGTAAATAGCGACTGGCAGCACCTTCATTGTTTAATCTTTAAATCTGACCTTCTTTCAAGTATCAAGTTTTAATTTTTTTAAATACATTTTGTATTAAAACACTATCATAACATATAAAACCAGCCATGAAAATTATGTTTTCAGTTCATGAAAAGCATTTTTGTGAAGAAAATGTTTTCTTTGTTTAATTTAATTTTCCACATTTTTGTGGGTGGAGATGTGGCTGTGTTGACTCTGATCAATACCAAGTATGTGCCAAATGCTTGTCTCAAATGCAGCTGTAAACATCAGGATCCCCTTTGAGCCTATGAGCTCCCACTCTGCCGATCCTCCCCCTGCTCCACCCCTCATCCTCCCACTGCCCTTAACGTTTCAGTAAAACACGCCAAACGACCCCCAAACTATCAACAGACCCCATTCTTGCCCAGCTGTGATGTAACACATGCTGAGTCTGCTCACATGCTTTAAAGTAAATGATGCTGTAAAAAACAAAGCTTCAAGAGTTTGTGCTCCAGGACTTCATTTTTCTCTCCTGTTGTGTGTGTGTGTGTGTGTGTTTTTTACTGATATATTGAAAACGACTGAGCCATGTGCTAACGTTTAGCCACACAGCTTGGACAACCATCACGTGTTCATTCAGAGAGCCGCTCATAAAAACTGCCGGACAGCTTATCCACCCGGGTTTCAGCGCACATGTGACACAGCGGCATGGCTTTCTTGTGACGAGTCATGCTACCAACTGACCTTGACCTCAGCTGGGGTTATTGTCACCGGCGTCACAGTGAAGGGACGGCTCGGAGGGGTACAGAAATTTGGCAGATTTGCCGCTGCACTATATTCGCTTCAGGACTTGGAATGGTTATGTTAAGCTGGACCAGGCTGCCAGTGGCACGCACATTGAATTATTTCTCTTTGTAGTCATGGACAGATTAATTATGATGACAGGGACACAGTTCTCAATCCCAAACTAATTAAAAATCAGAAACTAAATCTGTCAGCTACATATACATATCATATTTTCTGTGGTGGCCTCACGAATGATTTGATGTATCACATTTTTTTAATTTATTAACAAAAATTTAAGTAATAATATACAGTAATATTGGGTTTTTAATTGAAAAACACAGTTTTAAATCTCTTCAAACAAATGAAATTCAAAAAATGCCATCGTGGTCTCATCTTTGGTCGTGTCTGTAGTGACTCTTTGGGGGGGATGCAGAACCACATGACCCGTAAAAAAAAGCTGAATAGGATCCAGATGGGAGAAAAGGTGATGTTGGGTTGCCTACGCCCTCCTCTGCAGCCTATAGCGGACCAAACAAATAACACACTCCCTCCAAAAAGTTACATAAACGTGCACAAAAACAAAAGCACATTTAGGTGAAAATTGCCATATAAAATTCATTCACATACAAGCCAGAACTATTTTGCATGTTAAGATCAAGTACAGTTCTTGAATTTCAACCATAAAACTCTGGAAACTTCCCAAGGGTTCCACAGTTGTGTACTAACTATTACAACATGTCCCACACGTCTTTACTAAGAGAATGCATCCAGTGTCTGGCTCAGCGAGTTCCAGCCAGCTGACCTGTGGTCTTCACAAAGTCTGATAGAGTGCACTCTAGTAGTTTACTAACAGCACACCACCCTCTAGTGATAGCACAAAGGCAGTGCTGCGGGACAATTTTCCACCTTGTTTTTTATTAGAAATCCCTCTCAAACAAATTTAACATTTCCGTATACAAAATACATGCGTGGATGAGCGTAAACATAAAGACATAAACAGCTGACACCCGCATGCCAACATCTTTCTTTTTGCAGGAGAAAGGCATTAACCTGACACACATCGAGTCCCGTCCATCGCGCATGAACAGTGAGCAGTATGAGTTCTTCATCAGCGTAGACTCCTCCTGCTCTCAGGCCCTGGATGAGGTCATTGACTGCCTGCGCACACAAATCAGCGGCCATGTGCACGAGCTAACACGCAGCAAAGAGAAGGACACAGGTTAGTGAGTAAGTTGTATGAGGATGTCCACTGAACAAGAGCACCTTCAATCAGCAACATGATGAAATTATTAAATGTGAATATATGTTGTATGTGAATGTCAACTTACAGATATATTCTCGTGTTTAATATGCCAGTCATTTCAGCCTTTAAGTGCTAAACAAGCAATGCAATGAAGTTTTAGACTTATAAATCAAAATCTGAGTCGCTTTTATTTTTAGCCAAAGGATGGCACTAGGTCTCCAAAATGATTACAAGAGGCACATGAATACCTGCAAATAATTAATTACAAGCCATTTGATATTAAACAAGGTCATTCATTGCAAAATAACAAAAAATGTAGCACAATGGGGATTATCTTCTGGGGATCATAAATGCTTTTTGTCAAAGAGCCTTTTTCTTCATCTATGTAATTTTTAAGTTTTTAAGAGTATACCCTGGTCAGGGTATACTCTGGAACCAGATGTACTGTACTAGATTATGTAGCAGACCATCGAGTTGACATTAAATAGTTGATATTTTAGTACAAAACACAGTAAACCTCGATGTAGATGCTTTGTCGAGCCTCTGGGGAACCTTGATGTCTGTACCAAATTTCATTGCGATAGACACCAGTGATCATCCTCTGGGGAAATGTCATTACCGTGCTTCATGTTAAGCCACCCAAGAGATGTAAATACGTTTCACTACATATACATACCTTTGAGCTGATTCTGATAAAAAAGGAAAATATGGGCGTATCCTCTGGGGACCCCTGATATCTGTACCAACCTTCATAGCAGTATATTTGAATTCAACACATAAATGAAAAGACAGCAGCAACAACCTATCCCGTAATAATAGAAGTAGTAGTGGTAATATTGTGCGATGTAGATTAAAGATTTTGGTAATAGAGGGAAATTTAGGGTATATTCTCTGAGAACCAGAAACAGCTGTGGTTAAAAAAATGAATAAATCTAAAAAGCTGACACCACTACAGCTGAAATGATCCATTTATCAACCGGGCCTGGTGCTGGGTGTTGAGCTACACCAGACTTAGTAATGGACAGCCAGTGTCGCCCATGAGAATGATGGCCCACTGCCCCTTTTATTAGTTGTTTCCAGAATGACATTAGTTTAGCTACTGAGGACCAACAGGCCCGGCAGGAACAGAAGAGTTTAGTGTCTCCGCCCCAGACTAACCCAAGGACAGAGAACATGCCAAGGTCACGGCAGGCTGAGACAGACAGGGCCACCATGGATCCCCCTCTGACCTCAGCATAGACTCTGTGGCGTACTGGTCAGGGTCAAGTGGACAAGGAGGATATTTATGGCCAGTTTTGGAGACAGCCTAAACAGCTTTATTGTCTCTGCAGGGGCCTCAGGCTGGACCACACTGCCCAAATGCAGATTAATGATTGTGCCTCACTGTTTTTTGAGTGTCATAAATCCATATGAATAAGCAGATGCCCCCCTCGTGTACAGCTCTGTTGAGTGTCAAAATGCCACAGCACTGAAACAAATTTTGCAGGCAAAACGCACACAAGACTGTGTAACAATCATCAATATTAATGTGAACTGCAGCCATTTATATAAGTCAGGAATAAAAAAATATTCAGGCTTCAACTGATGATCATTTCCTTAAATGAAAGTTTTTTATTAAGCGCTTTTTACAGACAGCCACAAAGCGCTGTACACAAAAAGTAAAATAAATATGAGCATTAAGTGCCATAATAGTCAAAGAAGAAAGATACAATAAGAAACAATAAAATAAACAAGTTGTTTTAAAATAAATAAATAATCTTGGGATCAGATTTTCTGCAGAATCTCTGAAGCAGACACTCAACGCACAAAGTGTGGCGCAGATATGTTGGTTGACTCCTTTGAGCGTAGTGGGTATAATAAACACAAATACAGTCATTAAAAAAGTATTCCTGTATTAATATGACCCCACTTGGTTATTGTAGTTGTTGAAATAGCTTGGCCACTTGACTTATCTCTGCATAATATGACAATAAAAGGGCACAGAGATGACCTTTAACCCTTTACCTAACACTGAATATCCCCTTCAGACACTGCACGACTGGTCTGTTTGATCCAATGTTGACTTAAAACATAAATTATAAGTACTTAATGACTGCTGTTATCCTCTAGTGCCATGGTTCCCCAATGATATCCAGGACTTGGACCGTTTTGCCAACCAGATCCTGAGTTATGGTTCCGAGCTGGACGCCGATCACCCGGTAAGGACCGACTCATCCACCGCCACATCCTGCCTCTGCGTGTGCACGTGAATGCACGTCCACTCACGTCCACTCACGCCCACGCGCTTGCTTATGAAAAGCAGCGGAGATGACAAGGCCGCACTCCGCCATCCATTCTAATGGAAACTATCTACACACACAAATTGATGTCAGTGCTTTAATTGAGCCCCTGTAATTATAGATAATTGCTCCCTTTTGCCACTGACATTAAAGCAGAATGCATTCATCATAAGCTGAAAAACACTCTACAAAGGCTTCATTTGAATATGTATGTGAGTTTGGCCTTCCCAAAGGATTTCCACCTTTGATTTAGCTCTGAGTGGCTCTGCTGCAATCATGAGATCTAACATGGCTTTTATTTGTGTGTGTGTGTATGTTGTCAGGGCTTCACAGATCCAGTATACAGAGCTCGCAGGAAGGAGTTCGCAGACATCGCCTACAACTACAGACAGTAACTACTCCTACTTAATATATTTATGCTCATAGAGACGTTATGGGCTGAGTTTGAGTAATAGTGGGTTTAAAGGATCACCTAATCAGGAAGTCTTATTCACATGTTGGTCAAATGCTGCAGACAAATGATGAAGTGAACTTTCTCATTGGAATAAACCAATATGTTTTTAAAAAAGAGTTTACTGTGTAGATAATTTAAAAAAAAATTTAAGTTATACTGTAGCTTTAGGGTATAGAGAGAGTATCGAAGTCCAAAACAAAAACACAGGTGAAGTAAAAGGGAAAAAAAACCAACAAAAAATATAAACTAAAAATATTTTTTTGTCCTTTTCTTCACAAAATTCAGTCTTTCTTTGTGAGGTTTTGTTTTGTTGATTTTATTGACTTAATATGTTGTAGACCTGCAGAGTTTTCCACTTTTGTGGTAAGGACATTGAGTCTACATGTACTGAAATGTGCTATGTAAGTTAAATTGACATTGATATATTTATTCAGTGATAAATTATTTATGAGAAAGCTGTTACAAATTAAATTATTGCAATATTTCCTAAAGGAATTGCAATATTTCAATTTTTTGTTATATAATAGATTATTAATAGTATCATATTATATTTTTTCAAAATTTCTAAATGCTCATTATATCATATAATTATTTATTATTTTTATTTAATTCTAATTTTTATTTTTGTACGGGTTCTACTAATTAATTCAAGCCTTTCTATGGGCTGTTTTTATTGTCTTTTCTGCCGTGACACAGCAATTACATAAAGAATTCTATATTTATTTATTTCATTAAAAAATACTATATAATTATTTATATAATATATAATATATGATATTTATATATGATATATTACCACTATATCATATTTTAAATTATTTTTTATGTAGAAAAAATTACCACATTTATTTTTTGATGCTACCACTAAAAATCCTCCACATCAGACATTAGAAAAACTCTACATATAAAACTACAGCCATGGTGAAATTTTTATTGCCGTTGATGTAGATGCTCAAAAGCCATCAATTTATTTTTTAGTAATGTTCACATATAACCGATAAAATGTCTAAAACATGGTTTTAGCTGGGTCGTTAGTTGCTGAGTGAGACTTACAGGAGCAGCAAGTAAAATAAAACTGATATTTTTCAGGTTAGAAAACAGGAATAATGAGCTGTGGCTCAAAGGTTTGTTGGGTTCAGGGAGACTTGGGGAAACATCCACAGAAAAACTGATTCGATTTAAATCTAGAAAAATTTAAGGTAAACACAGTGTGGTGATGTTAGTGTTTATCAGGGAAACATAACTTCTGTTGTGACTGCTGTTCCAGTGGACAGTCCATTCCCAGGGTGGAGTACACAGAGGAGGAGAAGGCCACCTGGGGCACGGTGTTCAGGGAGCTGAAGACTCTGTACCCGACTCACGCCTGCCGTGAACACAACCGCGTCTTCCCCCTGTTGGAGAAATACTGCGGCTACAGGCCAGACAACATCCCACAGCTCGAGGACGTCTCCCGCTTCCTGCAGTGTAACTCCACACCTAAAAAAAACACTTGTTTTTTATCACTCCGAGGTTAAAATGCAGACATTTGAAAGACTATGTTTAATAATATAATTTATAAATGCACACTATTAAAAAGCTGCTAATTACTGCCTATAGATGGCAACAAAGCTGCTATAATATGTAAATTCTCTTCTAATGATTGATAGAAATAGACAATCTCTTTCTGTTATGAGTCACGCAACATCACACAGTCCATGAAACCCAATGCATGAGTCATCATTCAGTTCATTTGGCTGTACAGATACAGACCCCCACTTCCTCTTCCTCCCTTCCTATCAATGCATGCTCTTATTCAACTCAAGCAACAAAACGCTCACTGTCTCATCTCTTTCATCTCCCCACCACTCTCCTGCAGCATGCACAGGTTTCCGGCTTCGCCCCGTAGCCGGCCTGCTCTCGTCCCGTGACTTCCTGGCTGGACTCGCGTTCCGCGTCTTCCATTCCACGCAGTACATTCGCCACGGCTCCAAGCCCACGTACACACCTGAGCCGTGAGTGTCTCAGTGTATAAAGCTAATAAAAAATTACAGGTGAAGTAAAATCTTCCTTATTACAAGGAAGTAAAGATTTCTAAATTAAAGAGCAAATTGTGTTTCTAATCCAGGGATATCTGCCACGAGCTCCTGGGACACGTTCCTCTGTTTGCTGATCCAAGCTTTGCGCAGTTCTCACAGGTAATATTAAAGAGGAGAATTAACACTTTACTTTTTCCCTTTTCTATTATTCAGATTAGACCAAGAGTGATATGAATTCCTGTGCTGAGGCAAAAAGATGACAAATCTCAGTTTCACCAGTTTATCCTGGCCTTGTCTGACAGCGTGAGCAGCTCCTCTTAACCCATGTGCTTTGATCCCACACAGGAAATTGGCCTTGCATCTCTCGGAGCGCCGGATGAGTACATTGAGAAACTTGCTACCGTGAGTACTGTGTACAAGGCAAACAGCGGTAATAGATAAGAGCCTCTAATTACAAAAGATTGGATCAATCTAGACCACATTAAATAACCTGTTTCTTAATCTAACAGGCTATTCTGACATGTCGCTGCAGGATAAACACAGGTTTAATTAATAACATTAATTACAGTCCTCTTTGCTTTATAGAGCCTTTGGATTGTAAATATAAGAAGTGCATTTTGTCCATGACACGTGTTTACCTTGTTAACTGGAAAAAACAGTTATTGTATCTTAATGCAGAAATTGGTCAAGACGAGCTTGAATTAGTATTAAGGCTTTCTGTTGATAAAGTAGTACATATATGTATATATATGTCTAGAAATATCAAGACATATATGCTGCTAAACACATTTATTGCAACTCTTTCAGTACCTCCAAAATCATGAATAATTTTTTTTAAAAGTTCATTATTAATATTATATCTGTATTTAATATTCCTATTTTTAAATACTCTGAGTAAAACAAGAGATAAAATGTGATCTAAATCCTAGAGTTTATTTGAGATTGTGTATATCAGAAGCAAACCTCAAGAATCTTAATGACAATTTATATTTTTGTCTTACATAAGTAAATATAAAAAGGAATAAAAAAGAGTGGAGAAATATTAAGAGAATAATAAAAAATAAATAAAAACTTACTTTACATAGTATAAAAATGCAATTTTTATGTCATCATCTTGTTTAAAATAAGATATTTTTTCCTCAGATTTCCTCTGAAACCCAAAGCTTCCTTTCCTTTTTTTTTTTTACTGCAAGTCACATTTCATGACCCAGGTGTGTGTCCCTCAGGTGTACTGGTTCACCGTGGAGTTTGGCCTCTGTAAGCAGGGCTCTGAGATCAAAGCTTACGGAGCCGGCTTGCTGTCTTCATTTGGAGAGCTGGGGGTAAGAGGAAGCCGAGTACAGCGATGACATTTTGCTTTCTGTACATTATTTTTATAACACATTTGCCTTATTGCACAACAGCAGGCAGTGGGTTAGTGGTCCACTCGGGTTCAGGTTTAATGTGTCACTGGGGGAGTTGCTCAGCAGGGCGGTGGTAAAGTGGTTCAGTGGGTAAGCACTCAGGTGGGGGCAAAGACTTCGAGGTCATTAGCTGCTGTCAGCAGAGGATGTCCACTCAAGTCAGCAGAGTCAGCAGAGTCTTAAATCGTGCCGCACTTCCTGTTTACAGACAGGAATAGAGATGCTCATTGAGAAAATAAAGCAGTGAAAAGAAAAAAAATTTTTTCTTTCAGTACTCTCTAACAGAAAAGCCCAAACTTCTGCCTTTCGACCCCGAGAAGACGAGTGTCCAGAAGTACCCTATCACAGAGTACCAGCCGGTTTACTTTGTGGCAGAGAGCTTTGAAGATGCCAAAGAGAAAGTCAGGTAGGACAATTTTTAGTTTTTTAGTTGTTCTAAAATTTACAATGCATGCGAGTCTTTAATCATTCACATCTCTCTCTGCAGGAAATTTGCAGGCACGATCCCCAAGCCTTTCTCAGTGCGCTACAACCCCTACACCCAGAGCATCGAAGTGCTGGACAACACCCAGCAGCTCAGGAACCTGGCTGACAGCATCAACAGTAAGCAGCTTTGGTCAAATTACTTATGACTAGTCGTCTGGAAATATCAAATAATAGATGTCTGAACGTGAATGAATGTTTGACTTTGAGTGCCTTAAATTTAAACACCAAGCACAGTGTGGATTTGTTATGTACAGTGACCCCAAACTCCAAAAAGCACGTGCAAACTCCAAAAGTTTGTACGTGTTTGTCTAGACCTGAACACAACCATACAATCAGCCAAAGGCCCACAGACCTGGATGTATACACTCAAAGGACTAATCATGGAAATGCATGCAGTGTGAGACACAGGTGAAAATAATCAACACAATGAAATGGGCAGGAAGTGGAACCAAAACAAGACCTGGGAGTAAACCGTCAAAATACAAGAGAAACAACCCAAATGACACAGGCTTTTCTCACCTCCAGTTTTTACCTCCTCGTCTCCTCCGTCCTACAATAGAATAAAATAGAATGTTTATAGTTAGATGTTTAGATGTTTATATAAAGATGTATTTATTTTCACGTGTACAGTGGTAATTAGGTGCAATTTGAACACTATATAAAAACACTATATAAAAACAATAAAGTATATGAAAATATATTAGACATAACAATAAGTAAAAGATAAAAAGTAATCTTTCTCCGATATTACAGCATTTATTGCTTGTACAGCTCTGGGATAGAAACTGTTTTTCAGTCAGTTTGTCTTCATTTTATTTGTTCTGTACTGTCAGCCTGACGGTAACAACCAAACACTAGCTGACCATGGTGATCGATCCATTGTGATATTATTAACCTCTTTGAGGCAGCAGGAACTGCCTGATCTTTCAGACATAGGAGGGGGCATCCAGTGAATTATAGGACTGTGTGGATGTTGCAGCAGAAACATAGAAACAATATGTTAATATGACCTCTGTGGAGCTGTGGTAGAAGGACATTAATGGTCTTTGAGAGATGTTCTTTTTGAGGGTCCTCAGGAAGTAAAATCACCAGCTCTGTGGTGTTTTTACACACTAAGTTAGTGTTATAGCTTCAGTGTGTAAAAGTAGGCAACGTGCCACACAGTATGGTGGGATGACTCTTTAAACAGCTCATGTGTGCAATTAAAAAAATACTCCACCATATTGTGAATGTTATTAAAAGCCACAAATAAATAAAGTCCATAAATATGAAAGCATGCGATGAGCATTAACATACAGCAGTAGTTGCTCCTCTGACTCTTCTATTTTCTTCTGTTTCAGGTGAGATGGGGAAATTGTGCGAAGCCCTGCGGAAGCTGGAGTAACAGGACAGGAGATCAGACTTGGAGAACCCTCCTGACAATTTCTTCTTGGCTTCTTTAAACGTCATGCTTAGAGATTCAACTTCTTTGTATTAAAACACATACGCAAGTCAGATAGTGACCATATTCTTAGAATTCAGGTAATAGGAAACATGGGCCCGTTACTTATGGAGAATAGTAAGTTTATAACCTCATTAATGTTATGTGAAGAATAGCTTTTCAAAATAAGAGCATTGTATAATAAACATTTCTTTGTTAGCTAACTGCAATAATCAGGTTATTGTGCTTTTCAAAATGACAGGAGGCTTTCTGTTATTATATTTCATTTAATCTGGATTAATTAAATGTTTTGTATATGCATGACAGTTTTTAATAAATATCTCTGTACTCTGACTGTACTTCCTGTGTCTACTGTCAGCTAATATTCCTCTAGTGAGGGGAAAAAACGAATGCCCACTTGGGGTTGGCTTCATAGACTCCAGCTCCAGCAAAGAGTAATTTTGTCCTCTTTGGATAGTTTTACTTTCTGTATTCAGAAGTCTTGATGGGGTGCATTTTTTATTACTCATTCATTTCTAGCTGGGGTCACTCATTGTGCCTTTTAAAGTGTTATTAATGGTATCATCATTCTAAAAATTAAGTCTTCATGCTCCAGTTTTGCTAATATTGTCACTTAGCGCCAGAGCAGGCTCAAAGTATAATGGGGGCCTTAAATGTTGAGACGTGCTGTGCTCCCCAAACCATTTAAAAAATTCTGTTTAACACTAATTAGCAGCTATCTGTGCCCGTGAGTCGCATCTGTACAGTTCATCGGTTTAGCTCTTAGCGCTTCACCTTTCTTCCAAATATGGTCGCTTCTGGCTATCACTTCTCCATCTTTTATATACAGTCTTTGGTCTGTCCATATTAACAGACTGCAAAGCATTCTGGGTGCTGCAGGATATTATTTTTTTGGAGGGGAACAGCTGGTACCAACACAAACATCCCCCTCTGTTGTACACCACCAGTTTAGTGAATAAAAAAGGGTAATTTACTTATAAATCCACCTTTTAGGTCAGCTGGAGCATTATTAAGGCTGATTAGTGTGCTCTTTTCCTCAATGAGGTGAGGTTATGTTCACCTCACTGATGTCTTCTTTACCTGCAGTCTAGATGTAATCTTGAATCTGTTCCTGTAGCTGCCCCAAAACACAGGGTGAATAAGAAGCGAACATAATAATCTTCATAGCATAATTTTCTATTTATATCCAAGACTGTGTAACGTTTACGTAACCTTTAATGGTTTTGTCTGAGTGCACCTGAAGCGTCTCCTCCTGATATTTGTGCCCCATAAATAGAAAAAACGCCGTGACGCAAAGCAGGCCTCCAAGCAGCTCATCTCCATACAGCCTCTAGAGGAGAGGAGGCTATTTAAACCTGTCCGAGCTCTCAGCTCCAACAGAGATGAAGACGGACGGTGTGGCGCAGACCTTCAGCGGGAGGAAGCAGAGCCTGATCGAGGACGCGCGCCGGGAGCGCGGAAGTGCCGGCGGCCCGGCAGGCTCCCCGGGGCCCTCCAGGTACGGAGACGGCTTCGTGTTTGAGGAGAAGGACGGCAGGGTGACCCTGAACGTCCTGTTCGCCCTCAGCAGCGAGAAAAACGCGGGCTTCTTCAAAACAGGGAAAATATTTGAGGTGAGCCTGAGACTGAGGTGTGGAAGCACTTCATTAAATGCATAGACTCGTGTGACGATTTTATAAATTAAATGTAAACTTGAAAAAAGCATAAATTTCAATGTCAAGCATGTCTCAAACACTCTTGAATCGTGCGACAGAGGCATTTTTCAGTAAATGAAGCCAGATATCACCATTAAATTTCCTCATTTCTTTTAAGGACTGACGAGTTTGTGACGTGTAATAATGCATTAAATTTATAAATATGCATTAATTTGCACATTTACAGAACATTTTTTTGCTTTGTTGACACTTGTCCTTTGATAACCTTATAAATTAAAAAAAAAAAAAAAAAAAACTACAGAGAGCCAGAAGCAAAGCACATTTTTCCACATTTCATGGTGTGCAGAATCCCTTACAATAAAACTTTCAGAAAATCCAGAATTACTGCAAAGTTTAAAGCTGGTGTTACTGAAACTTCTGGATAAAAGGATTTCAATTATCAGGCATTATTGCTGCTGTAGGAAAAAGTCCGATTTTTATTAGAGATATCACCAAAACTAATTACTAATTCATTTCATTTATGCAGTTAAATTGTACTGCTGTCTTTTTTTAACCAAGACACTCTTAAATTATATTTTTAATGTCAAGAATCTTGTTTTTTCTCCTGGGTAATGGAAAACAAACAAACAAAACAACGAATTTGTGTTTGGTAAGATTTATTTGGTGTGGGTGATTTGTCTTGAGCAGCCTGTGAAGCTCATGGAATGAGTGACAAATAAAAAGATTTTGTTATGTTTATGGGGTAAAGCTAAAGACCAGCAGAACTGAAAGAAAAACCTGAAGGAAAAGCAGGAAAATTACATCTTTGTACTTTTTAAAATCTCTTGCAGACATTTGAAGCCAAGCTTCTCCACATCGAGAGCCGAATGGGGAGGAAGTGTAAGAACAGCACGACGGACCTGGAGTTCTTCATGAAGTGTGAAGTTCACAGCTCAGACCTGGACGTGTTCGTCAACTCACTGAAGAGAGTGGCTGACGACGTTCGCTGCATGCCAGAAGAAAAGGGCAAGTGTCTGATCATTGATTCACCCCAATGCTTTTATCGTGTTAGCACAGGACCCATTAACCACTGCATGCGATATCAGCCAATCAGACGGATGGCAGGAGCACTAATTAGTTTGTTTGCGCTCGACCACAGTGCCCTGGTTTCCCCGACAGATAAAAGACCTCGACAGATGCAACATGTTGATCACCAAATTTGATCCTGACATGGACCACGACCATCCAGTGAGTGATTACGCATCTGCTCCTAAATGAAAGACAAAAATAATTTCAAAATAGAGCGTAATGATCATTATTCATTTATTGCAGGGATACAATGACCCTGAATACAGAAAGAGACGGGCCGTCATCTCTGAGCTGGCCTTCAGATACAAACAGTGAGTCCCTCTACGCTGATGACGTCTGAAAAAGTCACGTTTGGTATTACCGGGTTAAAAAGTTTAATCTAAAAGAGGTGAAAAGTTTGAATTGTGCAGCTGAAATGATGCATAGGCTGGTGGAATTGTTAGCTGTTGCAGCACAAAGAAAGAAGTGATCAGAAAAACACCACATCAGATGCTGCAACCCGCAGGTGAAGCTGTGAATAAAAGCTGGATGTTTTTAACTCTATGCCGCCCCCTACTGAGCACCTGGACTGTCTCCACTTGTAATGTCTTATCTATACTGTGCAGATTATTGCTTTGACTTCAGGATATTTCATTTGAAATTTTAATGCCATAGTTTCCTTATTTTTATATATATCTTACCTTTATATCTTTCTGGGTTAACTGGTGACGTGAATGCAGTCAGATCCAGTTTAAAAATAGTTTATTGAACATATTATTGAACATGTGGGGACTGATGTTTATGAATATCCTGCAGGGGGGACCCGCTACCTGTGGTGGAGTACACAGCAGAGGAGATATCTACATGGTGAGGCAGCCCAGCCTGCACAGTCATGGCTGTAGATGCACTGTGGAGGGGGCGATTACATCACAGTGATGCTCTGGTATGGTTGTGTTTAAAGGAGGCAGGTCTACCAGCAGCTGAGGAGCATTTACCCGAGTTTGGCCTGCAAACAGTTCCTAGACGGCCTGCAGCAGCTGGAGAAAGAGTGCGGCTACGGAGAGGACCGTATCCCTCAGCTACGAGAGGTGTCGGCCTTCTTGAAAGGTGACACACTTAAAAATTAAAATCTGAACAGAATTTAACTCAGACGAGTTTTAAAAGTCTCTAAAAGACGAAATTACACGTATAAAGAAGAGAAGTAGTGTTTAAGATATCACTCTTTTAAAATGCATTATAAAAGTTCTTCACTTCTTCAAACAGCTTTTTATTTTCTTGGCTATTTTCTCTCATTAGTTAGGTTTCATTTAGACAGATAAGCAGATGAAACGTGATTCTTCGCATGTTTTTTTGTGTCACAGGTACTGATGCATCTTTTGATGCATTACAAGTGGGGAGTCTGGGACGACAGTGCTGTGCCTTAATGCTGTTTTTGTGTTAATTAAAGCTCCTTGTTGTGACAACAAGGACTGAAATGAAGTAAAGACGCAGAAAGAGAAGATACCAAAACGGACAGTTTATTTTCTGTTCTTTTTTTCTGGTTAAATTCAGAGAGAACTGGTTTCCAGCTGCGCCCAGTAGCCGGCCTGCTGTCAGCCCGAGACTTCCTCGCCAGTTTGGCCTTCAGGGTGTTTCAGTGCACGCAGTACATCAGACACTCCTCTGCGCCCATGCACTCCCCTGAGCCGTGAGTTTTTAGTAAGACCTGAACTGTTTCTTTATGCTCTTGGCTGATTTTACTTTGATAATAAAGATCACACCGCTCCCACAGAGACTGCTGCCACGAGCTGCTCGGCCATATCCCCATGCTGGCAGATAAGGAGTTTGCCCAGTTTTCACAGGTGACTGAACTGTGAGCTTGTTTTTATTCTTTGTGTGACCTTAAATGAAGTATAAATTAATAAACTTGGATGTTTTCAGGAGATTGGACTTGCCTCACTCGGGGTTTCTGATGAGGACATTGAGAAACTGTCAACGGTACGATTCTCAGCCTCAAAAATAGAACATGTAAATGCAATGAGTGATTTTTAACACATTCATGCAGACCTACAGCTTCACTCTTTGCAGTTTAATGGCCTTCAGTGCCATCTAGTGGTAAACACCTTTCATCAACCCTCTTTTTTTTTTTTTTGCACTGCAGTTATACTGGTTCACTGTGGAGTTTGGCCTCTGCAAGCAGAACGGGGCAGTAAAGGCTTACGGCGCTGGACTTCTGTCCTCCTACGGAGAGCTTGTTGTGAGTTTCCTCACACACAGATGTCCTCTGTTTCTGCATTTACCTGCTGTGCTGTCTGACACTGCTGGTGACCTGTGTCTCCAGTACGCCCTGTCCAACGAGCCCGAGTACAAGCCGTTTGCCCCGGAGGAGACTGCGGTCCAGCCGTACCAGGACCAAACCTACCAGCCGGTTTACTTTGTGTCTGAGAGCTTCGAGGATGCAAAGATGAAACTGAGGTACAAGAAAAATATATATAAGCACATAGAAACCCTCATCAAATGTTCATGGAGGTCCCTACTTTTTAATAGTGTATTATATATCCTATATATATTATATATTGTTGTCTTCTTTTTGGCACTTGTGATGGACATAGAAAAGATGGACATAGCTACTGTGACATCACCCTTCATTAATGCAGGTTATGAAGTCTCAACTAGAACTAACAACATTTGAATGAGAAGTTGGAGTTAGAGCTGCCGACTATCTGCCTCCACTAGTTGAACTCACAAAGTGGACCTCTCTACTGTGTCTCTGCTTCTCTAGGGAGCGTTTTTAGGGGAAATATCTGACTAATAATATGTCCTGCTGTGAGGTATAGACCATCCATATGTTTGTGCTTCAGTTTGAGTGAAATTCCAGTATTTCATTTGTTTGTCACTTGCACTGATTAGCAGATATTTGTGCCTGTGAGTGGCACCTGTACAGTTTAGCTCACTCTTGTCCAAATATGCTCCCTTCCGGCTCTAAAAAAAACCAAGCCAATGTGTCACACAGACATAGAAACTGATCTGCAACCATCTGGCAACCACCATCATGCCAGTCACACAGGGCCACAGACCAGTTACTGACCCTCTGACAACCACCAGTTGGGAGTGTGGCCCACAAAAAGGCCAGCCACTATACTGAGATTTAAGTAAACACTGCGGTCAAAAATGCAGAGCACAAGCAGTTTTATTGGTTATGTAAATATGCAGGAAATGCAAATAGATAAAGATGAAAAACTACAGGCAACCATGGCAACCTGCTAGCAATCAAAGCAATTACTAGGAGGTTTTTGGTGCAGCACCAAGTTCATCCAGTGAGTGCCAGCCATTACCACTGCTAACAACACTACAGTATACGTTTCCATAGCAACCTGTGGTTGTATCACATCTAGTATGGCAGACAATTCTACCAGTGGGCATGACATTGAGTGAAAAACCAATCAGACAGTCTTCAGTACTACAGTTGATCTCAGTAGAATCGCTGGTTATTATACCCAGTAGAAAATCTCCAAAGTGATTTCCAGACATGTCTGGTCAGTTAAACGTTGTTCTCTTTCTAATATTTGTCTTCAATTTGTTTTATGTGCACAGGAAATACTCTGCAAACATCAAGCGCCCCTTCACAGTCCGCTATGACCCCTTCACCTGCAGCGTGGAGGTCCTGGATCAACCCAGTAAAATCCAAAACGCCCTGAGCCAGATGAGGGAGGACCTCAAGACCCTGCACAGCGCCCTGGAGAAGCTCAGCTCGTTTTAAGACCGGGGGAGACATTTTTATAAGATTTCTCCTCCTTATGTAGTGAGATTTGTAAGGCTCCACTGGGCCATTTAACTGTGTGTATAAAGTAGACCATGTAAAAAGACAATAAATGTTTATTTTCATGAAAAACTCTTTGTTGTTTTACATTTCAATCTGAAAAAAATGCGCCACAGAGGTGGTTCAATGTTTGTCAGCAGGACTAATCAAAGGCAAAGGCTGAACCACTACAATACAGGGCTCCCAGACCATTTTCTAGCTTTTAATTCCAAACCGACTATTTCCATTTGGAAAATTCTTGGAAGTCATTTATCTTCACGTGTTATTAAGCAAAGGGAAGGAGCTAATTATGAATGATTTAAGTATCGTGTTCCCTCTTCTGGTCAAGGCCAGAGCCAGCACTGAGGCCCAACACGTCAGCAGGGCCAGGTCGCTGGGACCTCACAGCCGACCACAGCACGGTCCGCAGGGCTGCGCTGCTGACAGACGCTCTTCTCTCTTTATTTCTCTTTGGAGAATTTGGCCTTCGGGGTTTTTGATAGACGTCCAGCGTTTTGATCTCCACACCGGCGACAATGCATATCAAAGCCGTGCACGTCAAAGCTTCCCCTTGAGAAGACAAATCATCTCCATCTGCAGGATTCATAAAGCATCACCAGCATCAAGACGGTGGCTGGCAAAAGCCTTGCGCCAGCCACCTTGTGTTGGGAAGCTTTCCCTTCCCATAATTCCACTGTGCAGTAAATCAAGCCTCCCTGGGAAAAGCTTGTGTGTGCAGAGGAGAAAAAATTGTGTGCAAAAAGAGAGGGCTAGGGAGGGGGGGAAGAGTAATCTGCTGCTTTTGAAAGTGTGCAGCAACGCACACACTAGCACTCTCCAACCAAATGTTTCACACTTTATAATTTCTTGTAACCCGGCGACCAGCAGAAGGGATCCAATGAGATTCTTGCGCTTACTCGCCACAAATCCCAAATGCTGTGTCATCCCTGTATCATCTAACCATGAGTGTTTCCTTTATTGATGTCAGGGCCATCTCATCCCGACGCTGGCTCGGTTGCTTCTGAAATCAGGGTCAGGAGGTTCACTGCGTCCTCAGTAAGATAGTCTGTGAGGCACATTAAAAGTCCATCCCAGTCCTCATGGGTCCGTTTTGCACTAATGCACCTCACTGGACCTCAAGGTAAATATGTGTACCTTTTTTCTCCCTAAAAAGGTACACAGGTCATGAACCACCCTTTATTTTGCCAGGAAAATTGGGAAATAGCTGCAGGGATTTATTGAAATCTGTGCTAACATGCAAGTAGTACAGTATACGAGGCACAAAATAGTCTTTTGTTTTGGGGTTTTTTCTTTTTTTACAATCACATGACCACCTTTATTCTTCAACACAGCCTGAACTGAAGGCAACCTTCTTTGAATTTCTTTAAGTAGTCTTCAGGAATAGTTATCCTGTGTCTTGAAGGGCATTTAAAGCTCTTCTTTGGATGCTGTATGCCTTTAGATGATCCCACACTGCTTCAGTAATGTTGAGGATGTGTGTTTTTCTATCCAGAGATGCTTTTACTGCATTGGCAGTGTTTGGGATCATTGCTGTCAATCAGAAACGTTCCAGATGGTATTGCATGTTGGATTAAAAATAAAAAAATTCATAGTTTTCCGTGACAAGATCTCCAACACCGCTGGCTGAAATGGAAACCACCTCCGCCATGTTTTACAGATGACAGATGACAATTTGAACCAACAATTTTCACATTTAAATTCATTCAATTTAATTCAATTTTATTTATACAGTGCCAAATCACAACAACAGTCTCCCCAAGGCTCTTCATCACTCCATCAGGCCAGTTCTTGTGTAAGTTTGTATACCTCGTTCTTTTCAGCCACCCTACTCTGATGAGGCATCAGGGAACAGCAGATGGATCAGATGAATGTATAATGTATATGTCTCACAAAATCCCACATCTCTCTGATCTTTTTTCCTTTTTCTTGAGGATATACCTTTCAGATACTGTTCTTCTTCTTCTTCTATACAGACATGGATAGGTTAACTGGTGATTCTAAACATGGATCCAGGAGCTCATGTCATAGTGGACAGTATTAGTAAAACACATATCTATACAAACTTGTTTGGTCTATGATGTGTACTCAAGTAGTAAAATGACATTCACTGATCAGTTATAATCTATGTGTCTCACAAAATCCCACATCTGGACGTGCCCCCAGCACTGCCCCAGCCACAAGGTGTTGTAAGAGTATTTCATGAATTAAATACTCTTAAGAATCACTTGGGAAAGCCTTATAGATAAATAGATAGATAAAAGGAATAGTTAAATATTTTAAGAGACATTTTATCTGAGTCACTATACTATACCTGTGCGTGAGGAGCTGAAGTCAGGTGAGGGAAGGCAAAGCAAAACAACACACCTCTGAAGCTGATTAGCGGTTCCTTTTTTGTTCA
The DNA here is from genome assembly GCF_041146795.1 of Maylandia zebra. Lineage (NCBI taxonomy): Eukaryota > Metazoa > Chordata > Actinopteri > Cichliformes > Cichlidae > Maylandia > Maylandia zebra. The sequence goes on from NC_135183.1 coordinate 23,468,136, forward strand.
CTTCAGTTAGTTAATATGTTAAACACAGACAAACATCTGCCAGCCATCATTAGGTGAAGCCCTGGAAGCATCTGCAACATCTGGAATTCAAACAAAGTCAACTTTAGAGAAGTGTGGTTTTTACAGCAGCTTCACTGACGCTGAAGTTAAACAGAGAGAACAAGAGACAGAACGGAAGTAAGGAAATAAGACATTCATCGGTGATTGGCTGGACTTACCTGGAAGACCAGGACTCCAGCTTATGGTAAATTTATGATGGAGAAGGAAAGTTCAGTGTGATCTCAGGCAGTCAGTTGAATTTGTCTTTCCAGCTCCAGAGCAGCAATATGCAACTACTGCATGGTATTAACTTTTTGTCCTGTGTTAAAATATCTAACTAAGCAGAATTAAAAAGCACATTTACAACCTGGCACAGCAGCTCCAGAGGCTGCTGGCACCGATTCTCAAAGCCAAAGTCATATTATTTCAAATACAGCCCAGTTGGATCCAAATATATGGATTTTCAGAACAATTAAATTAATGAGTAAGAACAGATTTAATAAATTACTTACTCATTATTAGATGATGAACAGCCAGAGGCGTCCCAGTTTTTCTGTTTGGTTTATCCATCCATCCTTCCTTTCTCTTCCACTTATCCTTATTAGGGTCATGGGTGGGCTACCCCAGCTGCCATAGAGCGAGAGGCAGGGTTCATCCTGGACAGGTCACCAATGTGAAGCAGGGCTAACACAGACAGATGACAACCATTCATACCCACATAGTTAACTCCTCCCTGCAAATGATGCTACCAAGCTAAGGGTCTAGCCGATGCCAGTGGATGGGTAGGTGGTTTTAAGTATTCCTGGGCCTTTGACAGTCAACCATCTAACCTCCCAGTGCCATTTCTGTTTCCGTTGCCTTTATTCAGGCTTTGAAGAGACCACTCCCATCATGCCAGAAATGTTTCATCAACAGTTTTTTTTTTTTGTTTGATTTCAGATGATGAGATGTCATGGTTCAGTGAGTAAACTCAGAAGTGCAAAAGCACCCAGCTGAGTTTGCTTTTTCGTTCAAACGTGCTCATAAAACTTTAAATCGGGTGCAGGTACAATATAGACCTTATAAAAGGATAAACCGTTGACACACAGCTTCCATAAAGTGCATACTGGCTGCATCAACACTTCAGATGATCAGCCAACACCACCCTAAAGCAGTGATGGGACCCTTTTTCACTGACTCTTTCTCCTTACTCCATCAAAATCAGCATAATCGCTTCATTCTGGGAAAGCATCGCAAACAAACCAGGCCAACCACAAGATTAAATCAAACACCAGCCTCAAAGAGCTCTAATCTCTCTCTTTGTTTCCTGCCCTATCATGCTCCTCATTATTTTTATTTTGCTCTCTTTGTGTTGAGCCCCCGGCTTAAAGTTGGCAGGGCCGCAGAAGAATTATCTGGGGGCAGGAGATTAGAAAGAAGTTTGTGAAGATTTGAAGACGGCCTGATCTCGCTTTCATCGTTTCACAGTTTGTTATTAGTCCACACAGCACCGCCACCGCAAGAGATCAAGCTTCATTCAGGTTACATCAAAAGGTAACGCCGGGGTCATCTGAGTGACATCTGAGGACTGCTTTCAGCAAAGAGAAGTCCACACAGCTCATGAACAAGATTAAGCCTCCCTGCTGTTCTGTCAGGCAGCCATCAGATGGCCACCTTGAGTCACAGGATTTGTAAACCCGCTCAGGATTGAGACTCGTGTTTGTGATTGCAGCAGGCGGAATGTGCACACATGAAAGGGCATCTTAAACCACTAGTTTATCCTTCTTTACAGGACTGCTCTCGGTCTGTTACTGACTTACATATGTGACATGAGTAAAGGAAGTCAGTTCCTTTCAAAAAGAAGCCAGCACTGAATTGGAAAGAAAGGCTTCAAACTTAATTAAAAAAAAAAAAATCCACTAAATCGTATGCACTGTCTCACTAAATGGCCTTGAAGTAATTTTAAAACATCTGGGACCCTTATTTTAGGCTGTAAATGTAGACGCCTGAGCATTGCTACCCCCCGTTTGGTCCAAGACGACTGTGACAACTTTTTCTCATGCTCCGGGTGCCTGAAATGAGAGGGAGGCATTTGTGACGATGAAGATGGAAGTGAAAGCGTACGAGTGGGGAGGGGAAGAGTCCAGGCAGGGTTCAGTGATTTGTGACAGAAAGACAAGGTTCACAAGATAGTAGTGACACCTGCTACGATGTGCCTTTTGGAGACGGTGGTACTGATAAAAAGACAAGAGGCCAAGCTTTAGATGTTAAGATCTTCATTGGGAGTGATCAGAATGGACAGAGTTAGTAGATCAGAGGGAACCGTTTGCAGACAAAGTAAAAGGGGCAAGGCTGATATGTGCATAGGAGGGATGGTGGATATGCTGGACAAAGGATGCTGAAGATGCAAGGGAGGAGGAAAGGAGGAAGGCAACAGAGAAGATTTAGTGAAGGAGGACACGCAGAGGGTTGGTGTGACAGAGGATCCAGGGGATAGAGTGAGATGGAAGCAGATGATCTGTTGCTGCCATGACCACAAAAGGGAGAAGCTGAAGAAAGAAGCAGAAGTCTCTTTATTTACTTCATATTTTGCAGTATTTGTGTGTATTACTGGGTCATATTGGCCATGACATCAAAAGAGTCGCGTTTTCCTGAATAACAACAGTTAAATGAATTAAAAATTTAAGTACAAATACAAATTTCAAAGATCTGAAAATATATCCATCTTATTAATAATGAGGTAAACATGATCGTGTATTGAAAGTGAACGTCTCAGAGAAGCTGATTTGTGGGTTGGAGTTCAAAATAATGTGACCTGATAAGTTTGCAGCAGTTTCAGAAACACCCCTGAAAACCATCACTGGTGCACACAGTTCTCCCCTGCATCTACAAACTCTGCAAACCCAGCAAATATAAACACGAATAAAATCCAGAAACGCTACTGCCCAGACTGTTTCAGAGGCCGTTAGTGAACAGGATATAGATAATGAAGGATATGTGCGGGTATCACAGGGCTTGTGAGATGATGCCAAACCGCTTTGTGCACGTACTCTGACAGCACGGCTCTGGACTGAGAGAGTCCGGGTGCCAAACTGGCCTGTCTCCAGTCCAAACTTGTCCTCCATTAAAGATATTTGGCACGTTATGATACAAACATATAACAAAAGGAGGCCCGAACTGCTGAGCAGCTGAATTTGTTAAAGTAAGACGTGATGCAACACAGTGGGAAGGTGACACTACTCGGCTTCGATCTTTTTATACGTTGGCTTTGCAGAATATTCAGTTTAACGCAGGCTTTAAATGATTTTCAAATCATTTTGTTTTTATTTGCATTTCACACAGCCGCTCCACTTTTTTTTGGAATCGGTCTTGTATACGCAGCTGCTCCAACACCGCTTGCACCTAAAGCACGGCAAAACCCAGAGAGCTGCGACCACATTGGACTTGTTCAAACAAAAAAAGTGGACCGGGAGAGCAGTAGCATGTTATGCTTTGTGGATGGTGGTCAGCGCCTCCTGTCCAAGAAATATAGGAGGCTGATGGACTGGTTTGAAAGAGTGGTGCTCGCTCCTGCTCTGTCACACCGGCGTCGGCGTCCAATATAACCCAGTGTTTAAGCTGACGTTTACGTTGAAATAAAGCTCGTGCATTGAGGTGGAAGCTGAAGTGATCACCTGCCACCCCGAATGATTCACGATCAGTTTAATTACACCAGCACCCGCTGCAGTTGAGCGGCCGTACAACCGCTTTGAAAACTCGCAGGCATTCCTGTGATGGTACAATGAGTCTTTGTTCTACTGCGGGCAGCTGCCAAGTCATCCCGAGTCTTCATCAAGGTCAGGTGAGGCACATCTCTTCCTCTTCCTAAATCCTCACGCAACTGCTCAGTTTGAAGCTGAAGATAACCTGAAATGACCTCAGACTTGAGAGCCTCCCTGAGCTTTTCCCGTGCTTACACTTTTCGTGATATGATTCAAGGTCCGCCGTGGATAGTAAGAAAATTCAGAAGCCAAGAGGGAGAGAAAACACCTGTACGAGGACAACGTTAACTGGTGAAGTGTAGAGTTGGCACTCGGACACGTTCCTTTGAACTACGGCTCTCTTGGCAGGACATAACAGACAACTGATGTAAGTCATTCCTCTGAGAAATGAAAAACAAGTTCTCAGCATAAACCAGACAATCCTGCTGTTTATCTGTAGCTGACCTGAAGGGGTGGTCAGAAATGAGAAGAACAAAGCTCGAGCATGCAGCCAATTCCCATCAAATTCCACACAAACTGCACGAATACTTGGAAAAATATTTTATTGAGCACAAACAGAAACAGGACGCAGGTTTCCACAACAGATTTCTACATCTCAGTCATCCAAAAGCAAAGCTTCCTGTCGCCGCCGACCACACAGAGCGGCAGCGTCCGGTGCCAACTGAGGCCTGATCCGACGGTCACCGACCCGATCGCCACCGGCTGTAACGACATGAGGTGTGTGACGTGAGCTGATGGAAAGCACATTAAATTTAATTAAAAACAAAAACAAAACTCATAACAACTATGGAAAGCGCACACACAGACCTGCGGGTGGCCGAGATGGTGGATGATCAGCTGAGTGTTGATCTTTCCTGGACATCCCGTTGTGGCAAAGAGGTTTTCATTGGCTCGAGACCACCTGGAGAGAAGAACAAAGTCCTGAAAGCCTTCACACAATTGGAGAATTACTGTCTGAAATATAAAATCATCCTCCTGAAACTGACTTGTGTTAAGTTATGAAAGTTTCTTCTGTGATGCCAACCAATTCAGGTCTTTGTAAAAGACCAAAAAGAAAACTCCAAATCTTTCAATTTCAATAAAATTAAAATATTTTTTAGCGAATCACAGACTGACCAGATTTAAAGGAGAAACCTGAGCAGGTATGAACCGAAGCAATAAGGCTTATGGAAGAACTTTCCTCACCTAAACAGCCGTGCTTTATCGATGTGAGCTGGTCTTTTTTCTTGTGGGTAACTGCAAACAACAAAAAACGTGACTTAGACACATCCCAAATCAATACCTCGAGCAATATCAGCACCACACATCCTCTCACCTGGATCGAGTTATATCCCAGATCAGCCAGTCGCTGCCCGACACCCCGCCTACTTTGATCGTGTTGGTAAGGCACCAGTCTGCTGACATGAGCGGTTCGCTCTCCAGTGACAGGATGGCCTGCTGGGTGACCATGTCATAAAAGCGAATCGTCCCCTTCTTCTCTGCCACCATTAACTAGAGAGCACAGGACGTAATGAATGTAGCAAGGATTTCACAACACTTTGTACTTCTGCACCAAATTCATGCTTTATTCTGAAAGTGGTGCTCGTTTTGGTTGCAACAAAGGTAGCAAAGATGACACGGATGCATGGTGGGTCCTGGAGCACAACTAAACCTCTGTACCAAGGTTATATGAACAGAAAACAACTGGTATCAAATATCCTGTCGGTTCATAGAGATTTCCTAAAAATGATGGTACTTATTTTTATCATGGTTACATAAATGCCAGTGGACATATTTTACAGTATGGGCATCAAACACTGAGGCATCAAAACTCATCATTAAGGGTACCGTGAAGGTTGTGAAACGTCTTTATCAGGGAAACAATTAAGATGAGCTTTTTTTCAATTACATCTCTTCAGTGAGGTGAAGGCCAATCTCCTTCAACATGACTTTGAGAGTAATTCTCACCTTTAATACCTCTTGATTAGAGTGTTTTAATTCTTTGTACGTTGGCTTTGTTAAGTCGTTACTTCGTAGCCCGCAGGCTCTACAAAATGGAGCAACTCGCTTTCTGACAATAAAGAAATGGCATGACCACACCACACCTGTATTGGCCTCCCTATACTGGTTTCCAGTCCATCTCGGGATCCAGTTTAAAATTTTATTACTTGTTTTTAAGAGTCTTAGTGTTTTGGCGTAGAAGCTCTACACGCCTACCAAAGCACTGAGGTCTAGGAACCAATTGTTCTTGGATGTTACTACTTCCAGGCTCAAAGGCAGAGGCGATAGGACCTTTTCGGTGGTGGCCCCTAATCTGTGGAATAACCTATTTTTTCGCACAAGAGCTGCCCAATCATTCAGTCGTTTAATCTCACTTGCTTTCAGATCTACTTGAGCAGGACATCCTGGCGTTTGTTTTTGTGCAAACAAAGCTGACTTCTATTATTATGTGAGAGTTCTTCTTTCTAATTCAGATTTATGGTTTTTAGTGTATAATTTATTGTATTTTTATTGTTGACCCTATTAACTTTATGCAGTAGAAACCATATTTACAGAGACAGTGGTTTAGAGATGTGGAGCTTCAGTGAAATATATACTGATTTATGTATATCATGTGCAATATATCAGTTAAACTACAGATTAGAGCATGTCCCAGCATGCAACAGTATAGAAAGTAGAAATTAAGCATGATTAAACTCTGTTGGACTCTGCAACATTATGAAAGGATTTAAAAACTATATTTTTTTGTTTCTCACCCTCCTCTGTACACTTCAGCAGGCCTTTACCCACATGTGTGCTTTGGGCTCCACATCAAAATATTTCACAACAAAATCTATATTTGAATGTTGGGCAGAATCTTTTATCTAACCACCCACGTGAACTTCAAGTGTTTCTGATAACAATGAGGATGTCTCGGAGGAGTGAGGGCATCCATAAAGTTGACCTCACACCTGACCCTCCAACTGTAAACCATCTATACTACTCAGGTGTTTTACCTCAGCTTTAGAGTAGGCAACTCCTACCTTAAAGACTTCCTTTGGGTGCCAGCACACACTGATGCCAGGAGACTGAAGCCGGAAAGTAGCGCTTTCATTCCCATCCAGGTCCCACACCCTGCAGACATGAATTCACGTGGACAACAAAGATTAAAATGGACACCAACAAAATGCAGAGCGATCTCAGAGTGAGGCACCTTGTTTGACCCAGTTTGACTCACTTTGTTTCCAGAGTATTGGAACTGACACTGTGTTCGCAAGTGCTGTGAGAATTAATTGCCAAAACCTGTATAACTGTCTCATTATTGTGTAGGAGGTAAAAAAACACAGGGCTCTAATCATTTCTAATTAGTTGTGCTACGGATTGATTCAGTTTGACACGTGAACTGTTCTTGGCCTAAAATCCAAAAACAAAATCCACTACCTCTTAATTAACAGCAAAGATGGGGCTTTAGAGCAGGCGCCTAAAAATAGCATCGGATTTTGAGCCACCCTTAGCCCTTACATAACATTAGAATGAATTGACCTTCCAAAGGTTTCTTTCTCTGTAGTGCTAAATGCAAAAGCATAATGGCACACACAGCCTTGACCTTTGCAAATATAATGCCCTGAGTTTTCTTATTCCTATTAAGGCATGCAATGATCCAATATTTGGATGAGATATGGTTCTGTGTTTGCTGCAGCTGTGTATGTTTGCAGTAGTTATCAAACTCCCTCAACTTGCACCATCATCTTGTCTTGAGTGACGGGAGGGTGGAGCATGAAACTGCATGCAGATGTTGTGTTAAAGAGAGCCTAAAGGTTAAGCTCTTGATTTATCAGTTGTCTACATTCCAGCCTTCACTTGGTCATTTATCCAGACTCATGAACACAAGTAAACAAGGTCGAAATGGGTTACTGCTGGCTGCAAGCTGTCTGGACTGATCAGAATGCCTCCCTGGAAAGTTCTCTAGACATGCCCCTGGTAGTCCCAGAATTCACTGGAGAGACTATTAGATAAACCTTGCTAGCACTGGGTTGGACTCCCTTTTACCTTAAGAACTGCCTTAATTCTTCATGGCATAGATTCATCACACAGTTGCTGCAGATTTGTCAGCTGTAGATCCATGATGTCATTCTCTCATTCCACAGCATCCCAAAGAAGCTCTTTTGGATGGAAATCTGGTGACTGTGGAGGCTATTAGAGTACAGTGAACTCACTGTCATGGACATGGTGCATTATCCCGCTGGAAGTAGCCATCGGAAGAAAGGCACACTATGGTGTTTAAACAATGCTCAATTGGTAGTAAAGAACCACAAGTGTTCCAAATAGATATACCCCCACACCATTACACAATCACCACTGGCCTGATAAGTTAATATCAGACAGGATAGAATCCAAGTTGGTTGGTTGGTAAAACCAACATGGGTCATGTTGGTTTTACCAAATTCTAACCCTTCCATCTGAATGTCAGAGCAGAATCTGGGACAGACCAACGTTTTTCTAATCTATCGTCTAATGTTGGTGAGCCTATGTGGGTTGCAGCCTCAGTTTCCTGTTTTTCGCTCAGAGGAGGGGTACCCAGTGTGGTCTTCTGCTGCAGGCCACCTGATGCGCGTGCAGTTCGTTCAGATATACTTTTCTGCATTCCATGGTTGTAGTGAGTAGTTATTTGAGTTACTGTCGGTTTTTTGTTTTGTTTTTTTGTCCTATCAGCTTGCAGCAGTCTGGCCATTGTCCTCTGACATCAGCAAGGCCGTTTTGCACAAAGACCTGCTACTTACTCATATATTTTCTCTTTTTCAGACCCATTCTCTGTAAACCCTAGAGATCGCAGATCAGCAGTTTCTTAAATACTCAGACCAACAACCATGACACGTTCCAAATCACCTTCTTCACCATCCTAATGCTTGGTCTGACCATATCTAACTAACTAAATGCACTGAGTTGCCTCCATGTGATTGGTTGATTAGATATTCATGTTAATAAGCAGTGGAACAGATTTAACCAATAAAGTGGCTGATGACCATATATCTCATCTGGGCTGATGGTGTCTCAGAATCTCTCAGAAGACACAGGGAAAAAACATCTGGGCAGAAGGACGTTCAGAATACCTCGGTCTGCCTGCCGCTACTATAACCTCTTTGGAAGTGTGAAAGGAAATGGATGGATGGATATTGTTCCTGTTGATTTGACTCTTGTTGTCTTCTGCAGTGTTGGTCAAGTTACTTGAAAAAAGTAATCAGTAACTAATTACTGATTACTTCCCCCCAAAAGTAATCCCATTACTTTACTGATTACTTATTTTCAAAAGTAATTAGTTACTTAGTTACTTTAAAAAAAAATGATTTACAACCTGAATAGGTAATAAAGCGATCGATCTTTCAGCCCAATTCTATTTTTTTCTGCATAACCCATCATATAAAATGTAATCAAATGAAAAAGTCTCTTTTTAAAACTTGTTTTATTAGTTTTAATCTTTTAACTTTACGCATGAAGCAAACATTAAATTATATGCAACATTCTCTGACTGGAAGAAATTTGTTTAACATTTAAACCTATTTTCTGCATATTCCAGCACATAAAATAAAATTTGTTTTTGTGTTTACACTCACTCTTTCAAATAAATGCAGGTAAAACACAGCAGAAAATAAATAAAATCAAGGACTCAGCGGTCCTGTTGCTCTATTTTCACCTGTATAGCAGGAGTGGGGCAGGCGGAGGTTTGCCCTGGTGCAGGTGTGTCGTAGCGGTCAGTGGAAGGATCTGGGAGTTTCATATTCCCGTGGCAGTGTACTGTCCGTGCTTGCTCGGAAGTTTAGGGTTTTTTTCGCTGTAAAAAGAATTTTTCTTCCCACGCAGTGAACAGCGGACACTAATGTTTTTGTCACTTTTTATGGAATCAAACTTAAAGGTCAGTACTTCCACGCTTTAAACGCTGCACGCTCATACTCTCTCCCGCACTCGATATATTATCCATTGTTGATCTGCACACAGCTGTTGTCACGAACGTCGCACTTGCTTACGTCACTGTCATGAGACACGCAAAAAAAAAAATCACAGTTTTAGTAACGCAGTAACGCAGCGTGCTTACGGGAAAGTAACAGTAATCTAATTACCGTTTTTGCAATAGTAATCCCTTACTTTACTCGTTACTTGAAAAAAGTAATCGGATTACAGTAACGCGTTACTGCCCATCTCTGGTCTTCAGCACGAAATTTGGTTAGCTGTATTTGTGAGTTGCTGGTTGTTGTTGCTATAAAGATCACAGCAGCAAAGATACCCACTAATGCCAGACTGGTGAATCGTGTTGGAGTGCCTTTATTTTTCAATAAATCTGCAGCTTTGTGGAAACATGCCTGGCTTTCACAGTAAAAGGCTGGTGAGTAAATAATGGGTGGCGTCTTTTCACTGAAGTTCATGGTTTCCTCTAATCTGCAGCAGGGTACAGCTGTCTTCATCCTTTTCCACGGAAAATGGGCTCTTTTCTCAGATTTGGGCCTTCAAGCTTCGAAGACAGACAGACTTATACTGGACTCTTACAGAAAAAACGCCAGCGTCAAATTACATTGAGCTATGACAGCAGGGGCAGAGGAAGGTGGGTTGGAGTGGAATGGAGGTAGGGGGCTAAGCACCCTCGCCTGAGTTGGTGTTATGCTCCACTTGCATTACAGCAAATGTTTCGCTGTGGGCGGCCCGCTGCCATTCATTTTCTGTGGAATACAGCGTAGGGCGGCGAAACGCACGTCAGCTGGGGAAGCGTGGCGGAGAAAAGTTGAACAGCATCCTACCTTATGCAAATGAAACAGAGAGCTCTGGAGGATTAGGACCAATCTTAATTAGAGTATGGCTCCAGCAGCTAAATAAGATGTATGATCGCAAAAGCAGCTCAGCAACACCACGGATGTAATGAATCACTTGGACCGAGAGAGCTGCGGTTCCTGAGACCTGGATCTACGGTTAACCACATCTGAACTAGAAGAAAAGGTGGAGATGGGGGCACAGGGAAGGCTGCAAGTGTTTCTGGGAATATAAAACAAAGTCTTGTGAAGCATGGGAAGGCGCTGACTGATGAGGTCATGCAAAAGACATCATGTAATAAAGTACCTCCAAAGACTATCTAAATGTCAAGTGTGTTGTTGGAGAGATTGATGTCCTCAGTGGTGCGGTGTAGGGGAGGATATGCCCCGTCTCAGATGAAGACCACAGTAAACACTCAACTTTTCCTGCCTCGTCTCCCGTGCAGGCAGTAGGATAGGGTGCTGTCAAAACTCTAGGCTTCTCTCCTCTGCCCATGTGCAGCCTGGGCCTCCATTGTGGAGAACGAAGGAGGGGGGGGGGGGGGGGGGGGGAAGAAAAGAGAGAGGAAAAACCCCCAGACCACATGAGGAAAACAACGACTAAACCCTATTCTTTTAGACCACTAGCCAAGCAGAGCTCAATTGCACGCTACACCACCAACGGCCAAACTGCGGTCAACCGCTCTCCCCTTCAAATGGAGAACGCCAGCTCCCCAAAAAAACATAACCTCTGCCGAATGAGGTGAAAGACATGAGACATGAAAACACGCGTCACCTCTTCTGATAAAGCACTGTTATTGCATCACACTACATCAAGCAATAACTCTCTGCTTCCATGTACAACAACAGAGATGAAAAGGACATTGGAAGTGATCTGAGTGAGCAAACAATAAGGTTGGAGCGTTGTGGTTTTTTGGGGTTTCGGATAAATGAAGGAAACGGGAAATGCCGTTAGCACTGTGTGACCCGATTTGTTTTAGAGAATAGAATAAATAATCAAAGGTGAGAAATAAGAATCATATCTCAGGTACCTTGAAGGGTCACTACATGAACAGGGAACACAAATATATATGGCTAACAAACTGAAAAGTCAATATTTGGTGTGACCTCCGTTGTTCTTCCACACAACCTGAACTCAGTTACTAAGTAGTCTCCAGGAATAGTTCTCCAGGCTTCTTGAAGGACAATCAGAGCTCTTCTTTGGATGTTTCTGCCTTTTCTTCAGTTGTCTGTTAAGATGATGTTGAGGTTCAGGCTCTGGGGAGGCCGATCCATGACTGATGGTGTTCCCTTGTGTGTTTTTCTATTCAGGTATGTTTTTACTGCATTGGCAGAGTGTTTGAAATCATTCAAGCTGTTGATAACCAGAAGCTTTCCAGGTGGTTTTGTACGGTGGTTAAAAATCTGACAAGATCCCCACCATCACTGGCTGAAATCAAGCCCCAAAACCATGAAAGGGCTTTCACCATGTTCTACAATGGCTCCAGATACTCACTGTTGTACCTCTCTCCTAAAGCCGTACATATTTCAAGTTTGGATCCATTACTTCGTCAGTGCAGTGATTTTCAGTGCAGTTCTTGAATAATTTGGCATACCTCAGCCTTTCTCCCGGTTTTCCTTCCTTTAGAATGGCTTCTTGACATTCATCCTTCCAGTAACACCATTTCTGATGAGGCTAAAAGGACAGCTGGAACCATATACTGTATATAAAAGATGGACATGGCTGTTTTTTGTGTGTTTTGTTTTTGTTTTTGTTTTTTTCATAAAGCCCCCAGGTGGCGATAACTATAATTGCAAAAATATTTCAGTTCCTATATAAATCTATGAGAAAATATCAGTCAGGCACAACGTCTGTAATTTGACAAATCTGTTAGCAGGGAGCAACACTGAATCTTGATAATCTAGAAACATCTAGCTTCTTCTTTATAAGCTAAGACTGATCTAAAAAAACATGTGGTCCAGATTGTGAAAAGGTGGCAGGAATGCTCTCTTAAGACCCAGAAACAACTGAGAAAGGTGGAAAATGTTGGTTAACGACTTATTTAGTTGTTGACAGAGCGAGAAACAAAAAAAATGTATTAAATGTTTTATAAAACTTACATATCTATACTATTGCTAATATATATTGTAATATATCTATATCACTAAAGCACTTCTGGATGGATGCAAACTGCATTTCGTTGCCCTGTACCTGTGCATGTGCAATGACAATAAAGTTGAATTCTATTCTATTCTATTCTAAAAATAGCATTTCTTACGCTCTACTGACTTTAAAACACATGATCACACAGGATTCACACAATTTTCCCAACTTCCAAGATTACTTATTTTTTTTTAAAAAGGCAGTAGTAATGGAAGCTGCCCACATTAACAGAATATCCACCTTAATGTAACTAAAAGTGTTGAATAAGGTCAGGTTTGTAATCCATGACAACAAATTCAGAACATGTTGAGTGGGTGGGGTTACAGAGGGTTATTTGAACTAATCTTATAGGGACCCAATAAGGTTGAGAACCAGTAATCGAGGACAGGCTATCACAGTACTGTAATTTTTTCTCCCCTTACACAAGATGAGGGATTGAAAAAAAAGCAAACGGATTATCAGTGAGAACAGGATATATTGCTTTAAACCATACACATAATGTAGCAGCAGCAGGTGGGCGTTTTCCTGAGTTCAGCGGTGAACTCAGTCAGCCCCAAATCCTCTCAGAACCCTGCAGTGTGCCCTCGTGATCTCTAGGTGGCATAACCCACACCCTTTCCACCTACACTGACACCATGAGTTGTTTAGACTACATGAAGCAAGACTCCATCTCTGAGGAAGTGCAGTCTGGTTCCCCACCTTGCTGCTCCAGCGTCAGGTTGCATACTGGAAACAGCAGAGGTCCCACAGCTGCAGGGGACAGTGATGACAACAAACTTATAGTAGAGGCACTCCAGCCAAAGCTAACAGACTGATGGAGAGGTCATGAGTCTATACATGCAGATAGAAACCTCCCTCCCTTTCTTTCCTGTTCTCATATCGAGGCTCAGTTTGTGTGGGCTGACTGGAAGGTCGTCTCCTGTTAACTTGATCTATCCCTTGTTCCTCCTCTGTCTTCCTCCTGCGTCCCATATTTTCTCAACATGACAGAATTTAAATCTTTCAGCAGAGAGAGCGCACTCCTGTTTTCTCTGGACACTTGGCAGAGGGAGCGGAGGAATAGAGTTGAGGAGACTTGTTCAGATGTGAATGGACAGGGGGATCACTATGCTGCTGATAGTCAAAAACGGACCGACTAAAAGCCTGTGAAAAATTATTTGCCCCTTTATCATTTCTTACAGAGAAGCAGGGTACAAAAGAATCACTCAAAAAGTAACACATCATACACAATCTAAAGAAACAGCTGAGAGACAAAGTCATGGTTACAAACCCATTTCTAAAGCGTTGACACTCCAGCGAACCATAGTAAGAGCCATTATGCACAAATTGAGAAAACTCGAAACTAGAGCAGGGCGATATGGCCAAAAATATTTATCACGATATATATTTGAAAATTTGCGATAACGATATAACTGACGATATAATTGATGCGAGACAAAATACAACTCCACAACATTACTAGCGCAAAAAGACAACCTTCCATTTATTTTCACTTCAACAAGAAGCTGGTTTTTATGTACATTAAAGCTTTATAAAAATGTAACCGTGCAAATGCAAATTCCTTGCTGACAGTTTAACCAAAAGGCATTTCCAGTAGAAATGTGCTGACATATCCTGAGCATAACCATGTATAATATCCACTGAAGTTAAAAAGAGGTGCTTTGCAACATTAAACTGCAGTGTGCAGTACGTATTTTTCGGACCATAAGGTGCACGGGATTATAAGGCACATTAAGCGAAACAAAGCAGTCAGATAAATCAAACTTTATTAAACTCATTCTTCTTGCTTCCTCCACTTCTGTACCATTGATTCATTAATGTTGAATTCTCTGGCAGCTGCTCTATTCCCATGTTGTTGCAGTATATTAATGACTAACCTCGTATTGTGGATGGATTATCTCAGTTGTTCTCCTGACTGAAGTTTGGTCCGTTTACAGCATCCTGCCATGCGATTGCATTTGTCTCTAACCATGAGGAACCTTCAAGCTAACTTTTATAAGTGGAAAAGTGTTAGTGTTCGTCCTCCAGCTTCACTGTTTATGTTATGCTAACATAGCTGTGTCGCTAGCGATCACGTAGCACATCATTATATACCAGCTAGCCCAACTTCAGTAACCCTACAAACGTCACTGCTGTTTAGTTTCCTGTCTTCATTTATGTTGGAAGTGATAGCAGAGATGTACGTTTGAATTTTTTCAGAAATCTCTCAGTCAGAACATGCTATATCATGCTTAGGTAACTAGCGAAACTAGCAAGCTAACTTCCGCTAGCTTCCTGCTAACTTCTAACTCCGTTAAATGTAATAAATTTTGTTTTAATGGATGCCTGGACGCTAAACTTCATAGTTACACCTGGTAAAGCAGCAATGCTGATTGTTTTACTAAAGATGAAAGAATTTAGACAGTTTTTAACTCTAAGTGATGCTGCAGTGTTGTTTGACCTGAAGTATACGGAGTTTAGGACCCAGATTACTCCCAGATTTAAGAGCATCTTAGTCCGACAAATACGACAATAACGATGGCCGCTTGCATGTTCTGCAAAAAAAATGTGCTTTGTTGTGTATCTGATGGACAAACACCAAACCAGTTCCACATCACGGAAGTTGCACCATTTTTACAAACCAATTCTGGTTCATCTGTTTCACTCAACAATCGGCCATGTGCGTATGAAAACAAAGGCACTGCGCATGCGCGTTTTACTCCCATTCTATCGCGATATTTCATTTTCCTATCGTTGCCTAACATTATACCGGTATTACCGTGAACGGTATAATATGGCCCAGCCCTACTCGAAACAGCGGTGAACCTTCCCAGGAGTGGCCAGCCGACAAAAATTACCCCAAGAGTGCATCGATGAGTCATCTAGGAGGTCACAAAAGAACCCAGAACAACAGCTAAAGAACTGCAGGCCTCAGTTGTCTCAGTTAAGGTCAGAGTTCATGATTCAACAATATGAAAGAGACTGGGCAAAAATGGCATCCATGGGAGAGTTCAAGAAGAAAAGCACTGCTGACCAATAAGAACAAAAAGGCTCATCTCAAATTTGCCAAAAAACATGTTGATGATCTCCAAGACTTCTAAGAAAATGTTCTGTGGACTGACGACACAAAAGCTGAACTTTGTGGAAGGTTTGAGTCTCGTTACATCTGACATAAAACTAACACAGCAGTTCATAAAAAGAACATCACAACAACAGTCAAACACGTTGCTGTGAGTGTGCTGGTGAAGGGCTGCTTTGCTGCTAGATTAACTTGATGAAAACATGAATTCTGCTCTCTTCCAGAACATTTCTGACCATCAGTTTATGACCTGAAGCTCAAGAGCACTCAAGTTACACAGAAGGACAATGATCTGAAACACACGAGCCAAGTCAAAGTCCAGACTTAGAACTGATTGAGATGCTTTGGCATGACCTTAAACAGGCCAAAGCATCTGGAAAACCATTCAATGGAGTTGAAAAAAAAACCAAACAACTTCTGTTGTAAACTTCTGTAAAGAAAAATCAGCTAAAATTCCTCCACGATGATCTGAAAGACTCTATGATAACTGATGTTTGATAACTAATGCTTAATTGCAGTTCTTGCTGCCAAGAGTGGAACAACCAGTTATTCGGTTTAAGAGGCAATTACTTTTTCCACACAGGGAGGTAGGTTTGGAGATCTAATATTAGTATTTGTTTGATGATGTGTAAGAAGTAAGTGTGACAAATACGGAGAAAATCTAAGAAATTATGCCATAATTATATAAAAAAATATATAAATACTTTTTCAAAGCACTGTATATTAAAAAAAAATGCTGGATTATAATGCAGTGTGACTCTCAAGACAAAATCATACAATACTAACGCAAACACACATAGTTTCACAATAAATTATTGGAAAAATATCCTCCACCTCAGAATCCACATCAACAGATATTAATAGCATTTTTTTATACTTCAGAATATGAGATTAAACTCTCTCTTAATGGCAGCATGATAAAGGACTGTCTGCGATGTGGCAGTAAATGCCAATAAGGTATTGTGGTTAGCTGCATGCCTGGGCTTTCATATCTTCCATTCACCATCCATCCATTCACTTCCGCTTATCCTTTTCAGGGTCGCGGGGGGCGCTGGAGCCTATCCCAGCTGTCATAGGGCGAGAGGCGGGGTACACCCTGGACAGGTCGCCAGTCTGTCGCAGGGCCAACACACAGAGACAGACAACCATTCGCACTCACTTTCACTCACACATTCACACCTAGTGGCAATTTGGATTATCCAATTAACCTATCCCCACAAGTTGCATGTCTTTGGACAGTGGAAGGAAGCTGGAGTACCTGGAGGGAACCCACGCAAACACGGGGAGAACATGCAAACTCCACACAGAAAGACCCCGGCCTGATGGTGGAATTGAACTCAGGACCTTCTTGCTGTGCGGCAACAGTGCTAACCACCGTGCCACCGTGCTGCTTTCATATCTTGGTGTTTTGAAACCAGACACGAAAAGCAAGGCATGGCTCTACCTGTGTAAATAACAACAAGACAGGAAGGACTTAGATAATGCTCTTAAAATTATGATAATCTTCACTTTTTATTTGATAAGGCCTGAAACTAGCAACTGAGATCATAAAGCCATGTGGAAAGTGTTTACTGAGGTCACAGAGCAAGGGAAATGAGTTTCAAATATACTTCTATAACACTTGAAGTCTTTCAGCAACCAGACTAGCCAGTAAAAAAAAAATGCATGTTGAAGGTATTTCTGCTTTGGATTCACTGCCTGGAAGATATCAAAATCTGGATGTCAACCAACTTTCTCTAACTGAACAACAATAAGGTTCCATTGCTCTGGAAAGTTCTTTGCACCAAGTCCTGCTAACCCATCACCCTCACCAGCTCCCAGTCAAGGTAAGTCTCCTGTAAAATCCTTCTTCTCAGCTACAAATCCAGTAATTATCAGAACCTTCTCCTCCCCTACACCCCATCCCGGACACTGGATTCCTCAGTTAAAGGTCTACTCTCCATTCCCACACCAGACTCCCTTCTGAGATCTACAAGGCCTCGCGGAGGTCTTCATAGAGAAACATAGCTACATATGCAGTCTTCAGTCAGGTCCGAAAAACGAAACTTTTTCTTCTTTCTATTAGCCAGAAGGTGTCGACTCAATCAGGTCCAACTGTATAAAAAGACAAGCCTACTCCTAACCCAATTTATGACTTGATTGACGTTTCTCATGTGATGTTGTGCGCATATTATATATATAGCTGTATATCTCAGATTTCTGTAAAGTTATTTATTTCGTATAGTTTTTCATATTTATATCCTGTTCATATCCTGTACATAGCTTGTACTCACTACAGCCTGTACATACCTATAGTTATAGAATATTCACAACATACTTCATATCGTGTACATTATAACATACCATAATAGACCCATTTCTGTAATATACTCACATATCTATATTATTGCTAATATATATTGTAATATATCTATATCACTAAAGCACTTCTGGATGGATGCAAACTGCATTTCGTTGCCCTGTACCTGCGCATGTGCAATGACAATAAAGTTGAATTCTATTCTATTCTATTCTATATTATTCAAGATATTCCCCAACTGGTTGACATAAAGAAGAGTATGATTTGGTGCATGAAGTTGTTACTATGTGTCCACAGTCTTGATTTACATAGTCACCCCTTATTCCATGACAGGTGGTGTAAGTGTAGCTATTTTCATCTTTATATCCAGTCCGTTATCTCCAACTACCTGCATTTTTTTGTTTGAATCTAAAAATATTAGAGTTTCTACACTGCTGCTGCCATTTGAAACAAAAAGCAACACTAGCTGAAATAACTAGCTAAAAGTATATGACTTAACTACCTCCAGGACAGCTAATACTAACGGCTATGTGGCTGAAGTGGGCATCCAGAAGTAAAAGCTAAATGACGTGCTTGTATGTTGCAGCAGAACCAGCCTCACAATGTTACAGGGGTTGTCCCCGTGGTGACCCCAGCTACTGATACACTTTTTCCCCTCCTCTCGCCTTAATTGAAAAGGAAATTTTGGGGACCCTGTTACGGGACACCCACCCCCCTTTAGAGAGAGGAAAATCTTTCTGCAGCTAATTGGATTTCCATATTTAACCAATTAGCTAGAAAAGCTACAAAGCAGCTCTGTGCTTACGCACAGTCACACTGGAGCATGTTGTGCTTAGCATCGTGTTTCACTGTGGAAACACTGTCAGAACTTTCTGCACCATTAACAGAGAACAGAACTGAAAATCAGAAGCTGGGAACACACACACACACACACGCACACACACACACATGGAAATAAAACGGGTTCGACCTGCAAGTGTGGTCATCACTGACGGAAGCAATTTGTTTCCCCTCCATGGGCTCGAACACCAAATGGTTAATGTAGCTGGTGTGACCCTCCATTACCTAGTGACAGCATTGGAAAAACAAACGTGTGAACAAAAACAGAAAATATACCAATCAATAAGTTGTTAAATGAATGTTTTGTAGCAGTTTAACTACTTCCTCTATCGCTAAGCACTGAACGTCAGCACTAAGCAGCGCAAGTTTGATGCCTAATGACAAGCGCAGTTGTGGCCAATGTGCTCCAGATGTTGCATTACCTTGACTTCATGCCTGTCCTGAAGATCAGAAGTCAGCAGGCGTAGCTTTCTGTCAGCTGCAGCCGTGCACAACCTGCAAAGAGAGGACATAAAAACACAGAGTGAGCATCAAAACAGTCAGACCGATGACAAACGACATCATGCAACCACCTACACTGACACCTCTGGATGAGACTGTGTGTGTGTGGTAAAAACTTGGACGCCGATCAGTAGAAACACTGCCAGGGAGATTCTGATTGCAAGCTAAGATAAACATGTAGAAAAATAAGAATCCTCACGCCATTTGTGCACGCTTCTGTTCAAAAAAACCTGTGCAGAGCCAGGCAGAGGACTTTCCCCTCTAATCAGTCCTCGTATACCAGCGCCTGCAATTATTCACACAATTACACTAACTCACTTATGACAAGAAAAACACACACATATCACCAGAATAAACAGACAGCAGTTCACACATTTTCGAGCACAGGCACAGATGGATTTGGCATGATGTCACTACAAACAGCCTTAACGTGCTCCAGGGTTTTACTGCTACAGTAGATTAGATTATATTAGGACAGGCCCTCTCAACCTGCGTATTAGTGTTTGTTGTAAAACATGGAACACACGCTGGCGTTTTGCCTTTTTTTAAATTAAATGTCAAAGCCATTCCCATTGAATAAAAAGGGGAAATTCCAGTGAATTTTTGTTTTGTTGACATAAACTCACTCTACCTCGTGCCATCATTTTAACCCCACAGAGGCTGAAACAGGATAGGTTTTTGAAAGTGAGAACATCTTTGAAAGGTCTGCTTGACCAAAATTAGCAGAATCTTGGCTTAATGTTTTACATTAAAAAAAGAAGCTACATTTAGAGTCTATATACTGTATGCATATGTGAATGTTTTCCCCTTTCATCTTGTAATGACATTTATGAATCCCTGCTTTATTGTGGTGGGGAGGTCTGTGCCCCACTGATCCCAGGAGCTATGTTGAGGGGGCATTTGCTCCTAGTTGGGTTTTGCAAGGCAAATTGGTCCTGGGCAAGAGACCAGACAAAGAGTGATTCAGACGACCCTTATGAACAAGAGAACAAGGAGCCAGTTTGCTTTGCTCAGGATAGGGTTACCAGGGCCCCCTGGAATCAAGCCCGGGGAGAGGGGTCCAAGAAAGAGTGCCTGGTAGCCGGGCCTTAGCCTATGAGGGCCAGTTGGATGCAGCCCAAAGACAAAATATGGACCTGGCCTTCTGTGGGTCTGCAACGCACAAGAAGCACCACATGGGTCCAGTAAGTCAGACAGTAGTTATGGGTGCAAGCCCAGTGGTCTGACCCGAGCGTCCCAGTGATTCCAGGAGCTATGTCGTCAGAGAGAGAGAGAGATCGCATCTCCTGGCTGGCTTGAGAACACCTTGGTGTTCCCCCAGAAGAGCTGAAAGACGTGGTCAGGGAGGTCTGGGCTTCTCTGCCTTGGGTGTATTTGATATCCCCCATGTTGGCGTTCTTCCTGAATCATCACAATTAATCTTGGTCAATCACAATGTTATTAGTTCTGTGACATGGAAAAAAAATTGCCAATGTCCACTCAGGAAAAAGAAAATGTAAAAAAAAAACAAAAAAACAAAAAATAAAAACATGGCTGTTAGGGACATGGTTAGGGTTTGGTGTGCGGTGTGATGGTGTGTCAATAACACCAAAACAATACATCGCAAAGTGATAACATCATATCACAATGTTAACCTTGGTGTTCGAGGAACAAAACCAACGCAGGATATCAGACCATGCCTCTTCTTAGACTCCCCCCATTTTAATGCTATTGAGTCTCTTCTTACATTACCAACACTGCAACTTATCCTGCCTAACCTGGTTCAGGTCGTTTGGGCAGCAGCGATGTCCAAACCTCACTCTTCCCAACCACCTCCTCCAACGTTTCCACAGGAACACCGAGCCATTCCAAGATCAGAGATAAAATCTCTCCAGCGTGTCATGTGTCTGCCCCCTGACCTCCTTCTGGTAAGATATGTTTGAACCACCTTAGCTGCCTACTTTTGATGTGGAGGAGTAAGAACTGTGGTTTAGTTTTTTTATCTGACAAAGCGAGGCTGAATTAAACCAAACGTAAATAAAATGTCAGGATAAAATACTAATAAAAACCAATCACAAAATACAAAACTATAATAACTCTTTGTGAAACAATGAAAGCTCCTGAGTAGAAGATTACCAGATAGACCCCAAGATAGTAGAGTTGGAATTAGAGCAGGGCAATATGACCAAAAATATCTATCACGATATACATTTGAAAATTTGCGATAACGATATAACTGATGATATAATTGACACTAGATAAAATACTTTACAACTCAACTTTATTAGTGCAAAAAACCCCAAAAAACATCAATGTATTTTGCACTTACACAAGCAGCTTTTTAAATGCATTAAAGTTATATAAAAAATTTAAAGTGCAAATGCAAATCCTTGCTGACAGTTTAACCAAAAGGCATTTCCAGTGGAAATTGGCCGACATATCCTCAGCATAACCATGTATAATATCCACAAAACTTAAAAGAGGTTATAAACACATACAATATGGTAATATTGTATGTGTTTCACTCAGCGAGGCACCTGCCTACTATAGCCATAATGCTCCGACAATACATCAAGCGGTGCGGGTTCGTAGCTTAGCAAAGTCGTACTGAAACATTTGACAGATTTTCGAGCGCCGTGTACCACATAAAATCGTTTCGAGGTCAGTAAACACAACCAGAATTCATACATAAGGCACACGGGATTAAAAGGGACACTGTCGACTTTCAGAAAGATCAAAGGATTGATTTTAAGTGCGCCGTATCTCCCAAAAAACACGGTAATAACGACGGCCCGCTAGCATGCGCTACCAAAAATAGTGCTTTGTTGTATATCTGACGGATGAAAGCTAAACCAGTTCTACACCACTGAAGTTGCAGCATTTTTACAAACCAATTCTGGTTCATCCGTTTCATTTAATGATCCACTTTCGCTCTTCTCATTCTGCGTTGCAGCCATGTGCGTATGCAAACAAAGGCACTGCGCATGCGCGTTTTACCCATATCCTATCGCGATATTTCATTTTCTTATCATTGCCCAACATTACACCGGTATTACCGTGAACGGTATGATATAGCCCAGCCCTAGTTGGAATTATAGGATAATACAATATCCATCAGTTATTTATTTGTCAAAGTACTTCTATTATTTGCTGAAAAGAAATTTAGAAAATACATTTAATAAAAAGAATACATCCTTGCAAATATACCCATGCATGCAGCAAACTAGGATGCCAAGCTGAAGTTTTAAAATATGTTCTGTGCAAACTACAGAATATATTAGCATGTAATTTACTGATGCATGTCTGTTTCTGGTTGCCTAGTGATCCAAGCTGCAATCATCCCTGAGGGCATCTGAGGGTAAAATGCCACAAACATGAACTTTAGCTTCTCTGGTTTGAGCCTGGTTGGGGGTCTTTGTTGTCATGTCATTCTCATGTCCCTCTGCCCATCTTCTCTTTGTGCCTTTAACTCTCTGATAAAGGCCAGCATGTTGTCCACTGTATATAGTAAATGACAGGCAAGGCTGAAAAATGTGTGTGTTCAGTTGAAGTCTGTGGTTTTAATAGTCTCCAGGCTTGTTCTCATTATAAGCTGCTGTGGTGGCAGCTTGAGGCCCCTCTTCTCCCCTCTCTGTTACTCTCTCTGGGCCCCCACTTGAGGCAAACCCGTGAGAACGTTGTACTTTTCCTGGAAGGCACAGCTACGTGCAGCCTGAAGGGAGGGATGGAACCTGAGTGGGTAGTCATCAGCGCAATAACAAGTGCGCACGTCACAGGGCTGGCTCAAGGGTCCTGTGGAGTAAACCACAGAAGGCCAGCTGCTTTTCCTTTTCAATTACAGAAAGGCTAAACACCTCCAGGGGGACCACGAAACCTTCCCATCCACCGCCTCAGGCGAAAACTCTTGCTTTCTAACAATCTTTGCTTGGGCTACTTCCCTCCTGTCCAAAGCCACCTGAAACAACTTTGCTCACATCCTGGCATCTGCAGTGTGACAGCAAGAGGCAGTGATGACTACTTTCACTGGCTGGTGTGCTTTCTCTGCAAATGTCTCTTCTCTGGTCCCAAAAACTGTGTTTACAACAGTGACCCTGTTATGTTAAAAGACGTAAATGTCTAATGTGGAAGTGAAAGTTGGCTGGAGACCTTCTAATCCTGCCTCATCATGACCTCTCACGTAACAAGAGGCCCATGACCTACAGATGAGCTACAAATGTCCAACCAAATGCCTTTTGCTAATAAGGCATCAGTTACATTGGCTTAGACACTGTCAACCATCTGTTGCTTGGGTAAGATTGTGTATATATTCCAACCGGTTAATAAATAACATTGCTGAACTTTTTCTATTTCCAGTTTGCATTACATTTTGTTTAATTTTACAGTCACTCACCTAGTAGTTGGCAAGCATTCGCAGACCTATATGGAAAACTACAGGCAACTGTGGCAACCTAAACAACCTAAGGAACCACTGGAGCTGGTGGTCATATCACATGAAAACCTACAGGCAACTGCAGGAATCTGCTAGCACACCGGTCCCCAACCCCCGGGCCTCGGACCGGTACCGGTCCGTGAGTTGTTTGGTACCGGGCCGCGAAAGTTGAGGCTCAGGTGTGAAATGTATAGTTTTCAGGGTTTTTATCGGTTTTCAGCGTTATTTTTCAGAATCAGAATCAGAATCAGAATCAGAATGGGTTTATTGCCAGATGTTGAGGTTTACAACATTAGGAAATTGCTGCGGTGCTTCAGTGCAGACAATAAGAATTAAAGTGCTATGTAGAAAGAAAGATATGTGCATGAGATATACATGAGATATATACATGAGAATAAGAATTTTGTTATCGTTTGTATCGTTAACTCGGTTTTCCTTGGTGTTTTCACGTGTGTTATGAATAAATCTTCTTTATTTTGGTACCGGTACTAGTTTTATTTTGTTGTATTTATCCGTGACACCTTAAAGGCCGGTCCGTGAAAATATTGTCAGGCATAAACCGGTCCGTGGTGCAAAAAAGGTTGGAGACCGCTGTGCTAGCATACACAGCATACACAAAAAGGGTTACGCTGGGGGTAGGGGTGGGCGATATAAACGATATATGATGGAAACGATATAAATTTGGCTAACGATAGAGATTTTGACTATATGCGCTATTGCGATAGCGCATGATGATGATGTCATCAAGCTGCGCCTGTTTTGGTAGAAAGCATCGTAGCGGCTACAACCATGTCACAGCAAAGAGATGAAGCACTTTTGAAATATGGGGAAAGCCAAAAACTGCCCTTCCTCCACTTCCGTAACATTGATTCATTAATGTTGAATTCGGAAGCAGATTTGTGTCGTGAAAAGGCCAAAACGCCTGAAACGCGCGTCAGTGTAGCGCGTTTCAGGCGTTTGACTTGCGAAAAAAAACACGCGCCTGAGTTTTTGTGTTGCATTTTGTGCATACGCGCGTTTCGCATCTACCGCTGGAGTTGGAAAAATCTGAACTCCAGCGTCAAGTTGCGCCGCGACAACCAATCAGGAGCCTGGTGACGTGGCTGTGACCTAGGTCAAAGGGGCAGATCCAGCCAAAGCCCTTCATTCTTCAGTGGAGGGGAAGGCTAATCAATGCTGTTGCAAACAACCCAGAGCTGTACGACACCAGCTGCTTTCTGTACCGAGACAGGAATATAAAGGACA
Source organism: Maylandia zebra (assembly GCF_041146795.1). NCBI lineage: Eukaryota > Metazoa > Chordata > Actinopteri > Cichliformes > Cichlidae > Maylandia > Maylandia zebra. The sequence continues at coordinate 23,493,164 of NC_135183.1, forward strand.
GAGCTTGGAGGAAGATATGTGAAGAGATCGGGCAACCTGGTAAGTTCATTCATTTCTCTTTTGAAAGTTTTCACTGACCTGGCAAGCTAGCAAGCCACCGCTATTTTCCCATGGACGTACAAATACCGTTCTGCTTTTATGCATGTTGTCATATAGGAATATATTTTGTTTATTAATAAACAGCACACAGTGGTCCCGCTGTTCATCCGTCACTGCCTCGCTTTTTCGCTGATTTTTTTTTTTTATTGCACAGTACAGCATTGCATTCTGCAGCCTGATTGACAAATCTCCTCCGTGCCGTGTCTCCTGCGCGTGGCAAATTTATCATGTTTGGTTTTGATAACCATCACGTCCAATAGAAAAAAAAAAAACCGCACAAAAACACCCATAACTATGACCCTCATTCGGAAATAGACACCTGCACCGCAAGGGAAAAAGGCGCACGAAAGTGGCAGGCAGATGAAGACAAAACGCGGCATAATAATACTTTTACGTTTTGCAATCTACAAAGGTTTGCACTTTGAGAATCAATTGTGAGAACTGTGACCAATGTTCATGTGTGTGGGGAAAACAGTGTACGAAGTGCGTGGCCAGGGCCTAGTGTTTCTGAGAACCCCTGCTGCAATAAATGATGGACCACTGTATATACTTTCTCTGATTATTATATTCAACCTGTTAACATTTAATACTGTATTGATAGAGACAACTGATTCTGCAGCAGAGCATCCCCTGTTGCTTCTCCTGGCTCCCCAGTCCCTGAGCTCCTGCTGCTGCACCCACAGGTATGTACAGCAAGCACTGATAGCTTTTTACTCGGTTGGATTCCCTTGTGATCACCTTTACTAAATATCTACAACTAATCTGATTATATCCTGTTTTTTGTTTTTGTTTTCAATGTTGAAATTAAAATCTAGTAGCAGCCTTCTCATTTCTTTGTGTTTTGTGCTGTTTTACAGGCCCACAGAGGAGGACGGCTCCGAGGCAGATGAGGGACGGTCCATCGGCGGTGGAGTCCCTGAAGAGGCCACACCAGTCTCCAATGGAGCATTTCCTCCTCAGCCTTGTTCCTGCTCTGGAGAGCAGCTGGGTCCTTTTTATTCCTGTCTCTCTGTAAATACTTATATTTTATATATTTATGTTTAATGTTTTTCTGTTCGAGAATTTTAATATTGTTTCAAATAAATTTTTATAATGACAAATGTCTCTAGTTCTACTACACAGCAAACGTTGGCACACGACTTGACACATGTAGAATTTATTTCATATTATACTAATGACAAAATATACTAATACAGTGGGATGCAGAAGTTTGGGCAACCTTGTTAATAGCCATTATTTTCCTGTATAAATCATTGGTTGTTACAATAAAAAATGTCAGTTAAATATCATACAGGAGACTCACACAGTGATATTTGAGAAGTGAAAAGAAGTTTACTGGATTTACAAAAAGTGTGCAATAATTTTTTAAACAAAATCAAGCAGGTGCATAAATTTGGGCACCACAAAAAAAGAAATGAAATAAATATTTAGTGTATATCAATGTCTGTGTCTCCTATATGATATATGGGGTGCCTTTGTCTGGACGTGCTTCCCATCCAGAGCTGCACAGCACAGAGGGAAGTTTCAGCACTCCTGGAATCCCTCTGTGATGGACCGCCAGTCTCCAGGTGAAGGCACAGCCATGAAGTTGTCCACTAGACAGTCCCAGATGGCCGTCGCTACCTGGGGGGTGATCTGACACACCGACTCTGTAACTGAACGCTTGGAAGGAGTCCCCGGTGACAAGGAACCTGGACAAAATTGTTCAAAATCAGTATTATGTGTACTGCAGTTACAAAATACATTATTCAAATTCCAAAATACTTTTGTGATGTCAGATTTAAATCACAAAACTTGAATCTTACATAAAACATTTTGTAATTATAAGGATAATTACAAAATGTATATTAGATAATATCTAAAACAGTTGTTTTGTTTTAACTTTAACATATCATAATTTGATTGGTAGCAACTTTCACAACTACAGTGAGCCAATCACTCATAATTCCTAAACATGTCAATCAGGTAGGAATGAAGTAAGACATTAATAGAAATAAAGAGTTTTATGTTGACATGTAGCCCTTTCCTTTCTTATATCATTAATATTTTTGAAAAATAAATCTGTGATAAGACATAGCTTATCAAGATGGAACCATGCAACTAAAGATGAACCAAACTGTTCAGTTTTATCTAACTCTCAGTTTTAATAAAGGCTGGTGACCCCTGTTATAGAGTCTGACAGCTGCAGGGATTATATACAAATATTCAACTATACCAGAATTAAACCAGGTCTAAATAAAAAAAGGAGTGAGTATCACTACAAAGATTAACCCACAGTGGTCCTAATGCTACAGTTTGATATCAGCAAACACCGAGCGCATACATTGATAGGACACCACAGCCATGCTATCAATGCAAACACTGATAACAGCATAAATTGAATTAAATCAGGACTTGATAAGAACTGAGTATCACTAAAAATATTATAAACAGTCGTCTCCATACCACAGTTTGCTATCAGTAAACACCAACGGCATTCATTGATAGCATAGCACATCCATGTTAGCAGTCTATAAACGATAGTTTAGCATATTAGCACAGGTATCAATAAAGGACTACCGTATTAAACACTTTTACTAACCTCAGGCAGACGGACAGGCGCTCTGCAGGTGGGATTGAGCGCCTGTAGTTGGTGTCTAGGCGGGCGATGCTTGGACCAGCGCGGGCCGCAGGTCCTCAAACTGGGCGAGGGAAAGACGGCGATATCGCTGTCATCGCCTCATCCAGGCGCAGCTCCTGAAGCAAGTGGTGAAACTCACCAAACTGCTCACGCGTCTGGAGGACCTGATGGACCCAGGTACGGCGAGGACGTCCTTAACGCCGCTGCTCTGCTCTCCACAGTAAATAGAGAAGGGAGACTCTCTCTTCAAGCGCTAGCTCGACAGCTGCCATCTAGCAAAGATACCGGTCTGGCACAACTTCCTCCCACATTTCCGGTTCACGCGCGTCAAAGTATGCAATTTTGAGGCGCGATGGATTTTTCTTGGACACGCGTCGAGGTGCGAATGTGCACGCGTCAAATTAGGGGCGTTTGGGGCGTTTTCGTTCGCGTCTATCGCGTTTGGTGTGAACACACCGTTAGTGTTCGTTTGACTTTGGGACCTGAAGTGGATGGAGTTTTGGACCCAGATTACTCCGCGAAGCTCCTCACTACGGCAGCCATAATGCTCTGACAATCCATCAAGCAGTGCGGCTTACCAAAGTTGTACTAAACATTTTTTAACAGATTTCTGCACGCAGAAATCGGTTCGAGGTCAGTAAGCACAACCAGAATTCATACATAAGGCACGCTCTCGATTTTTGAGAAAATTAAAGGATTTTAAGTGTGCCTTATAGTGTGGAAAATACGTTATACAGAAGAAAAGAATATATCGTGATATATATCGTTACCGCACATGCTTGAAATTATATCGCGATATAAATTTTAGGCCATATCGCCCAGCCCTAGCAGGGGGCAGTTGATTTAACCCAGCGAAAACCAGAAACATCAGATGAGAAACTTCAATCAAGCTCAAAAGTGACCACCCATGTTTTGAATGTCTTCAGCTCCCGAAGCTGAACATGGGTGTCTTCATTCATGTTTCAGAAAGCGCTTACATGAAGAGTTTTAAACAAGCCACCGAGCTACAAAGTGAACGATGTTAATAAAAAGACTTGATTTGGATATAAAAAAACAAAACAAAAAAAAAAACAGAAGAAGGCCAAAGCACGTGGAATGCAAGTGGCCTAGTACCTGATAGTGGGTATCCTGTCCAGCCGAGACTCGGGGCTCCAGGCTAGAGCGTCGACACGCAGTTCATGGTGAAAAGCTCGAAGAACATTGAATTCAACTCCCTCGACCTCCACATCCTCCTCCTGTAGGAGCAAAGTTGCATTCAGAGAAGGAAACAGATGTGCACTCAGTGAACCAAAACACGTGAGACTGTATCTCTAACCTGGAAGAGGCAGGTGCCCACCACCACGTACTGGTTTCCACCATAGGCCAGGAGAGATGCCGGGGTACCGGAGCTGAAGGGACTGAACTCCACCACATGAACAAAGTCGTCACATGGTACGGTGTAGCTGGGACTGTGGCTTGAGTCCTCCTGCATGTCGCGCGTACTTCCACTGAAAGAATCAGAAGGATAACCGATAGGAAATGATTAGGATGATCATCAATACCTGTTGTTTAAAACCACTTTTAAACAAGAACATCAGTTCATTGATCAGATTATTATCGGTAAATGTACCAGTAGTCATGATAAATGTGATAATTAAAAGTCTCAACACTACATATATGATGATATTAAGCTATTTTGTTAAAGGTTGTGTTTAACTTGATTTTTAACTGATTAACTAAACAGGTTCCCAACTTTTAGGATAAATAACATTAGGTTTGTCTTAACGCTTAAAGGTAAATCAATGGGCTTCTAATGAAAAGGCACAAAATACTCAGGCACAAAATAAATGTTGTGTTAATTGTAATGTCTTAAAATCAGTCAGTTCTGTTAAGTGTTTGAGCACCTTAGATGTGGTAAATGGAGTTGTTATTATATAGCGTTTTTCTACTCTACTAGAGCAGTCAAAGCTCTTTATACAACATGCATCATTCACCCATTCAAACAAGCACTTGTTTCTACATCTATCTTTCTAACATTCACACACATTCATACATCATACCTACATACTCTACCACCTGAGCTACAACCACTTGTTGTAGCTGTACATCATGGAGGTACAACACACAAATCTGCTGCAACTGATGCCATTATATCAAGAAAATTTCCAGGAACTTATTGAATGTATATTTTTAAAAAGTCTAGACTGGATTTTATTTCAGTCAACTAAAATTGTTTTCAGGCCTACTTTTATCTTAGTTTTTGTTAACTACACTAGTTGGGGATTTATAAACCCTCTTTTGTATCTTGCAGATAAAAAATAAAGTTAAACTTAACTAAACTAAATCAGTATTTTTGCTTATGTTCAATTAAAAAAAAGGAAAAAAAGTCTGCAGGGTTACAGTTGCTAAGGATCCTAAAAACCAAACGTCAATCAAAGACTTTCTTGTTTTTCATATCCCAGTAGTTACAGACTCATGCACAGCAAGTAGGACGCAGCTGGACTATGTTTTACCAAACTACATTGATCAACATTAGATTCGGCGCAGTTAATATACACACAGAGTCCCCCCCCCCTTTTTAAACTTAGTACAAATGCAGACAGTGCTTAAAATTGTATTACTGCTTATGAGTTAAGTTTTTTCTCGCTAAGTTGCAACAAGGTCGTTTATTTTCATGTTATTTCTGTAAAGGAAAACTAGGTGAATATGATATCTCAGCTAAACTAGTGTGGCTTTTGTGGAAGAATAATAATAATGGTAGCATGTCACCAGTCTAGAAGCAAAACGTGCTGCTGGTTTAAATGCGGAAGCACTGCTTGTCGTTTTTACCAGTCAAACCGCAGCCTGGCAATGTCGTAGCTAACCCTTACTGGTGAGGGTCTATCTAAACTCAGAACACAGCAGTAACTGATAGACTTTACTACCTTATTTTCAATGAATCCCTTGAACGAAACGCTGCCCGCGTTTGAGATGTTTTCAATCTTCTTCCGATTACGACACGGAATGTACCATCGAGTAGAAATGTCAGAGGGTGGTTGGGTATTAGTTATGGCGACAGAAATTTTTGGGGAGAAAGTCTAAACCACTTTAGAAAATCCATAAGCGTTACTGAAAGATTTTATTTGAAACACGTCTAATGACACGAACTTATAGCTAGCTGTCGAGTTTTAGAATTGAATATCTCTACGAAAAGAAAAATCTCACCCCCGCTATTTGCTGAGAGGTGATTGGACAAAAAGGAACAACGTCATCGGCAATTTAAAATTTCAAAACAGCTGCTTTGTGTCGTGGCTGTGTGCTCTTGGAAGACTGCAGCAATTTAAGAGGTTTGCGTTGTTTAATCAGTCTTTTTTAATGTAAAGTGAATAAACGCTGTGTTGTATATATGTATGTAGTTGTAGATGTAAAATGTGGACACATTTTTGCTGTGAAATACTTACAAGTTATCGAAGGTGTTACATGCCACTGAGACCCTGTATGAAAATTAAGTCTTTAAATTAATTTCAGGTATGTCTTTCTGTATTTAAAGAACTATATGTATAAATTGGTTTTGAGGGTTTCTTTTTTTTTTTGCCAGTGACTTTTTCCTTTCTTGAAGGAAGCAATCAGTAACTTAAGGCCTTCGAATTCCCCTCAAGATATTCTTCCTTCTCGCCTTTTCAAGGAAGCTCTGTCGACTAAGGTTGTTCTGTTGCTTTAGTCACTTTACATTTGACTGCCGCCTTTGACACAGTTATTCATAACATTATTTTTTATCCGACTTGACCATGTCGTTGGTCTTAAAGGCACAGTTTTATCTTTAAAGAGAGGTCTTTTTCTGTTGCTATTGGGAAATACTCCCCCTATTTGTTGTGGTGTGCCACCGGGGTCTGTTTTGTGTCTGTTTTGGATCCAACTCTGCTTTTTTTTTTTTATACATGATACCTTTGGGATCCATTTTCAGGAAATACACATTCCCTTTCACTGTTATACTGATGACATCCAAATTTACTTCCCCTTGAAATTGTATGTCTCTGTCCCCCTTCACCTTCTGCTTAACTGCCTACATGATGTTAAAGAGTGGTTAAAACACAATTTTCTCGCCCTAAATGGAAATAGGACTGAAGTTATTGTTTTTGGAAGTCATGGCCCTTTTGGATAACTGATGCCCTTGGTCCTCTTGCTTGTCATCATTTCCACACTGTAAGAAATCTCGGCATGTTTTTAGATGGCTCTTTTAAATTAGAGAAGCAAGTGTCCACAGTTGTGAAATCGGTTTTTAATCAGTTACGTGAAATTGCGAAGCATCATCTTCCTCCTAAAGACCTAGAAAAATTTATTCATGCCTTCATCACCTCTAAACTGGACTACCGCAGTTTTCTCTATTTGGGTCGTCAACACTCATCTCTCCATTGCAGCAGCATTTTAGTCCACTTCACATCACTTGCCATATGATATTCGTACTTCAGAACCTACACAGTCCTTCAAATCACACTTAAAACACATCTTTTATGTTGGCTTTTAAATCAAGTTCAGTTTAACATCAGGCTTGTTTTATGTTTTGTTTTTATGTTAATACATTGTCATTGCCTCATCTTATATCTCTCTCTCTCTCTCTCTCTCTCTCTCTCTCTAGATATATATAGATATAGATATAGATAGAGATATATAGATATAGATATAGATAGAGATAGATATATAGAGATATAGATATATAGAGATATAGATATATATATATATATAGAGAGAGATATAGATATATAGAGATATAGATATATTAAAAAAAAAAAATTTATTAATGTTTTCTCTTGTTCTTATTTAATTGTGAAGCACGTTGGTCAACTTTGTTGCATTTAAATGTGCGATAGAATTTTTTTGTTGCTTTTGTTTAAGGGAATAATGGAGGGTATAGGAGACCAACTCAAGCTGATGGTGAAAACCTTCAGGAGGGAGCGTCACCGGGTCTTACAGTCTGAGAGGACCACCATTCATGGAGCTGATGGCATGCTTATGGTGCTGCAGGTGGCCATGGCAGAAGTGAATAAAAAGGTAACCCTAACACCCTGAAAATACCACAGATTATTTGTATCTGTCCTCTCTCACCACCTCCATCAACCTCATCTGTGGCATTCCAGTTTCCCCCCTGCCTGCCAGCTCCATCTTTAGCAGCATCCTCTAATTTGCGCAGAGCTCAAAGGATATGAAAAGACAACACCAGGCACAGCCTGTAAGCCAGGCTGCCATCTGGCGAGTGATACAGGAGTATCAGCTGCCGAACTTCCAGGCGTCAGAGCAGTTTATCTCCTCAGGCTGTCATACTTCTGAATTCATCCTCTACACTCTACCACAAATAGTAGCTTTATTTTTATGTGCTTATTATTTATTAATTTGTGTATTTTTGTGAGCAACATAAGAGGCTGGTGTTGGATAATGATTGAAAACATGGAGATCTTAAATAACCCACCTTTCTGCACTCTTCCCTAACAGTCCCACTCAATCACAATCGTAGCATCTTTAACTCAGCTGCATCCAGCTGAGTGACTGTCTAAGCCACATGACATCTTCTAACCCTTCTCCTTATATTCTCATCCATCTCCTCCACCCTGCTGCTGCTTTGAACAGTTGACCACAAATATTCAAATTCATCTTCACCAACTCGTTCTCTGCTGTGCTCCTTTTTCTTTCACCTGCATGCACTTACTCTCAGTCTTACTGATTTGAATGCCTCTTCTCTAGATGAGATCTCCCATCAGCCTGCTCCTTATTTTCACAAGCCACAAAAGTCACGCTTTGACCCAAAGTACCAGTCGAAAGGTTTTCAGACTGCGTAGCTGATGGGCTTTTTTCATGATTGCATCATTTTTGCACAAATAATACACAACATGTATCTTGATTTCTTCCACAGCTTTGTTGTTAGACCACAAGGAATACACAGAAACTACAAAAAAAGATTGTATGTAAAATGCAGTTTAAAATAGGTTTATTAAAATGCTGCAACACCACCTCAAAGTTACTCAGTTTTAAGTAATACGGTTCTGGACTTGATTCATTTATTCATACACTTTAAAATACTTTTACTGATCTGATTCATATCTATAAAGGACAGGTCACACAGATGACCCTTGATGCAGTCTCACCTCTACCTTGAAACCACCTATCCCACCTCATTGCCCTCATGTGTGCCATTTCCTGCTACTTAGTTCCTCATGCAGTAACTCACCTCCTCCCTCGCCACATGCTTTGACTAAATCCACAAAGTCTCAATGGGTCTACGTCTGACTTTCAAAGTGCTCTTTCCTGGCACGAGACCCTACTGCCACTCGCAAATCATCACCTCCATTCTTAATCGAGCTTCCACTACACTTTCCCATAATTTCATGCTGTGGCTGATCAGCTTTATTCCTCTGTAGTTTGGTCCCTTTATGCTTAAAAATGCCTATATATACAGATTAAAAAAAAATCCATCTAAAAGTAAAGTTAAAGTAGCTGAAATGCAGCAATTCTGATAGCCCAAGGTTTTCTGAAGTTATCAAACTTTGTCTAATGGTAAACCAATAACTTGCATTTTAGGCCCTTTATTTAACAAAAGGGTCAGGCTATCCAGTAACACTCTGAGAAATCTTAGAGCCATTTTATAACAGGATATATCCGTCGCTGCACATATTAAACAAATATGTAGGACTGTTTTCTTTAATCTGCACAATATTTGTTAAAAATAGAAACATCCTGTCTCAGACTGACGCTGAAAAATTAGTTCATTTATTGTCAAAGGAGCTTGCAAAGAAAAGCATCTGGACTTCTTTAAGTTGCTTGAAGACATTTCACCTCTCATCCGAGAAGCTTCTTCAGTTCTAAGATCAAATGGTGCAGAGTCCCAGATTTAAACCTAGTGGGAGTGTCCCCCCCACAGAGGGACAAAAGGACCCCCTGATGAGCCAAGGTGTGAAATTGGGTGTGGGTCCCAATCAGCCAGGGTTTCAGGTGAGCTCATTGTGAAACCTGGCCCCACCTTATCATACGAATTCCTGAGGTCAGATGGCCCAGGATGTGAGTCAGGGGGTCCTTTTGTCCCTCTGTGGGGGGACACTCCCACTAGGTTTAAATCTGGGACTCCCCACCATTTGACCTTAGAACTGAAGAAGCTTCTCGGATGAGAGGTGAAACGTCTTCAAGCAACTTAAAGAAGTCCAGACGCTTTTCTTTGCAAGCTCCTTTGACTACGATGACCTGGATGACTGAGAACCTTCACAGACACAGTTCATTTATTTAGTACTTCCAGACTGGAGTGTTGTATTCCTTCAATCTCATGCAGAGCCTTCAGCTTTCAGGCCCCTCCACTATGGAACCAGTTCTCAGTTTGGGTTCAGGAGACGGGCTCTGTTTTAAGAATAGGCTTCAAACTCTTACTTTTGATAATGATTTGGTAAAGCATGGTTATGGCTGCATCAGGTGAACCTGAATCAGTTGTTAGTTGAGCTGGTGTAGGCTCAGGCTTGTGTGGGACTTCCCATGATGCACTCTGCTGCATGGCATTAACTTTTGTCTTCTCTTTTTCTTAATTTTTTTTCTGCCTCCCCAATTCATGGCAGATGGCTGCCCCTGTGTTAGCCTGGCTCAGCTGGAGTTTTCTTCCTGTTAAAAGGGAGTTCTTCCTTCCCACTGTCACAAATGCTTGCTTGCTTACGGGCAATCTCGTCTTTTTGGACGTTTCTGACACTTGCCAATATAAAGAGCTTTGAGTTGATTTATTGTGAGTTGGTGCTGGAAAATTAAAACTGAATTGAAACGTACTGTGACAGCAACCATGTTGTAAACCCAGCCTTTCACGCTTCACTCTCAGTCGCTCTGAGGATACTCATTTTTTTTTTAAATGTTAATGTTTCTGGACTCATTTAGGATAAAGTTGAATTTTGAAGGTGAGGCTAACGGCAGTTTCGAGCAACTGATGAATTTCCTCTTTCGCAAAATGGAAAATAAATGGAATTAAGGAGGAAAAATATACAGTGTGTCTGTTATCCGGTGTCGTAAAAGCGAGGCTGTGTGAGCCCATTTCACATCATCATCACGGCATAGTTCAATTGAACCATCAGGCCGACTGTCATCACGTCTATAACTGATGACATTACTGCAGGTTTCCGGGTGAGACCACTCATGGCTTATTTTTGGACGGCTGCAGAAGGTCTCTTTGCTTTTGAACTGATTGTTTCCAGGCTGTTTGTAATTGCACATGCTGCTTTCTCTCTTCCTGTGACAGCATGGCGGAGAGTTCAAAGTGGCTCTGAGTGATGTCCTGATGGCCTGGAAACACTTATTGTTAGACAAACTTCACCTGCTGCCCCCCAGCCCTGCACGCCTGGAGAACTATGATCTCATTGTGGAGGCATACGAGTCGTTCCTGAAACGCTCCAACACCATCGACCTGATTGATCTCCTCTTCATGTACAAACAGCTGAGGCTGGTGGACTCTGATCCAGAGGAGCCTGTGAGCCTGGTGAGCTGGTTGAAATCAGGCTGATGATGTTGATTGTGGATGATCACACTGGCTACACAGTTGGAGATAAGGCCAATCGGTTTATCCCCTCTCTCTCTCTGCTTTTGTAAATTCTTTTGCCAAGATCCAGCTGTTTGAGTTCCTATCGGGCAACGTGGAAGTCCCAGAGTTGCCAGTTTCCTCAGTCCCGTCAACCCCATCTGGTAAAGGCAGGTCCTGCAGCTCACAGGTAGGCCCAACTGTGTTTTTTCTGCTTCAGTGAAAGGTGCAACTTGTTTCATAAACTCCCACAAGAAATCCTTTATTTCCACTTTGCCTTCTGCCTTTGAATATTGTGTTTTAGTAATATGAAATGCTTCTCTCCTGCAGGCAGTAATCCATGCTTTTGCTTTCCCAGCCTTCAGTGTAATTTCTGTCTGGAATCCATCCTGCTCTTATTGACAGGAGCTCTATATCACATCACTCAGATTTAAGGGTGCAATGTGAATTCAATTACCAGGCAGATGTTTAAAACACGACACAGGAGCTTCTGTAACACAGTCTCTTTGCTGGTCTCTTCTGCCTCTTGCAAATTTATGGGGTTTTAGAGAGGAGGCTTGCTGTGCTGATGTAATTTTTTACTGGAGCGATGCCAGCTGCTGTTTGTAGCCGTTTTACTCGGGAACTAAAGCTACTTTCCAGTTTGGGCATTTCAGACCGAAGGTTTTTACTGAAGTAAATGTTGTTGCTGGTTTGCTTAGCAGAAGTAAAAACAGACACGGAGAGATTATCTGCTGTTTTAATATAAATAGGGAAATAAAAATAATTTTCCGCTGTCTTGTCTGGTTCCAGTAACTTCCTGGAGTCTCTGCTTTGTTTGGCTGCAGAATGGCAAACTAATACAGCAGATAACTCTCCATCAAATCCGTACATTTTTGTTTCAGTGATATCTCTAGACCCTTACCCCTAAACTAGTCATGGGAGGTGGTCTATTCCTGTTGAAAGAGAGTTCTTTCTCCTCGTTGTTGCCAAAATCATGTTCATAGGAGACCATCTGGTTGTTGGGATTTTCTGTCTATCACCTTACAATATAACTGATGGATGGTTTGTTTGGTCTTAAAACAATAAAAATAAAAAAATAAAAAAAACTGAGGTACTAATATAAGTTTTTGTTTTATTTCATTTTGCGTTTAAAATATTTCCTCCAGGTAGGTTTTTTTTGTTTGTTTGTTTTGTTTTTTTCAGCTTTAGTTTTTAATGTTAATTGTAGCCTTTCTTCTTAAACTATTGTAAGGTCAAGACAGGGGAGAGATTTATAAACATGATACCTAGCTGCTATCTATGATGTGGTGATTAACACAGTCACCTTACACCTAGAACATCCCCAGTTTGAAACAATGAGGAGACACAACTCTATGTGGCTCTATCTGGTATGGTCACTAATTGGGGAAACAAGGGAGCTGAAGGTTTAACTGTATCTATTAGGTGCCTGGTTTATTGATCGGGCTTGTTTCCAGTCTCCTTGGCACCAGCAGTCAGTAACCTTTTGAGGTTATTTAATTCAAAGGAAAGGATAAATATACATTGTGTAGTTATGTCTTCCAACAAACTACACTTATAATCTATTATAAATGCATAGGAGCGGGTGTGCAGCCACTGTCTTCCACCACCATATTTAAATACAGTGGCCAAGAAGGACACCTCCCTTCTGACCAATTGAGAAAAGTATGAATATAATATGAAACAGTAGTCATATTTGTTCCTACTGTACCTCTGTTGCTTTTCAATTCTGCTACCAAATCACTAGAATGCGCTGATTTTTCTCTCTTCAAATTGACCCAAACCCTTCCAATCTATTTGAAGTAGAAGTTGCAGGAAATGTACTTGAGGAAACAATGGTACTGAGTTGGCTAATCACAGTTGTTTGAGGAGGGTTGACACAATGTGTAGTTACATCATGAGTTTTTGGGGAACCGTTGACAGTTTATTAAAATGTAAAAATCTTTGGTCTTGTGTGTTTTCTATTTGTCTGTAGGTGAAAATGGCTGTGAGACGCGTTTTCTGCTCCTATCTGAATTTGCTGGTAAACACCAAGAACGACATTGCCATGGCGCTAATCCTCGACGTTCCCAGTCGCACTCTTGGACGACAGGCGTTTACTGACATCAAGCATGCTGCGCACAACAGCAACACTTCTCTGTTCTTGGTAAGAACACCCCCAGTCATTATGTGCTCAAGTAAATGAGAGTAATCCTCTCTGGTGCAACATCTGGGTCGTTCTCATGCTTTTGCTTTTTTTTTTTTTTTTTTTTTTTTTTGCAGGCCGTGACGTCTTTTGTTAGGGCTCTCCAGCTTGGAGGGAAGGGCTATGCTCCAGCTGAATCTGACCCACTGAGAAAGCATGTCAAAGGCCTGTCTGACTTTGTCCAGTTTGTAGACAACCTGGAAGAAATACTGGGGGAGATCCCCGACCCAAGGTACACAGAACTGTTTGATCCAGGCTTCCACTTGCTCCCTGTCTTGCTGCTTAGTTTGACATACGCCTCCACCGTAGAGACAGAACTAAATGTAAATGTCGGGAAGTTGAGATGCACTCTATCACCTGAACTGGAAATTCTTTGTTTTCTAAAGAATTGAAGTCAAATTGCAATAGAAGTTATAAATACATCAGGCATCACTTAGATTTTCAACAACAGAAAAAACAAAATTGTTCGCTTTTTTTTTTTTTTTTTTCTCAACCATATAACTTTTTTTTCAATTTTTTTTTAACTTGTAGCTAGCAGCTTCGCTTAGTTTCACATAATATCTAAATACCAACAGAACACGCTACTCTAGCTTTATCAAAACGCTGGAGTCTGAATAACATAGTTTTTAGTGCCTCTTAACCTATAAATTATCACACATTGGTTATCATCTCACACAAGATGAATTATGTTTCCTACTTTATGTTTACAGCTTGTAAGCTTAGCATAAGCATCTGCTTAGTTTAATGTTAATTACATTGTGAGGCTAGCTATATCACTTCATGTCATTCACACATATATAGTATATTTTTATGTAAGTAGCAGTTAATTAATAGTCTTCTTAATCAACATATTAACAACAAATGTTTTTGAAATCTAAATCTTTTGTACAAAGTGGGCATTGAAGTAAATGGGTTTTTTTTTTTTGTTGTTGTTGTTTTTTTTTTTGTCAAAAAGCTGTCTTTAATTATTTTTTCAGGTAATCATTTCTAGAACACCTTAAAAATCATGTAAAAGAATCTGTCATTTTTTCCTAGTTTACTGTAACACACATACTGTTGCGTGTTACTGTGTTAATGTTTAAGCATGACTAAAAATGTTTGAATCATGCAATATAAGTAACAGATTTCTTTACTTTTATTGACCTGAGGGAACCCCGAAAAGGTTTTCAGTTTCAGATAAATACCTAATAATTTCAAATTGTTCTACAGTATTTAATAACTTGTGCTTTTATAGTACACACACATGTATTTCATATCCAGAGTCATCCTAAGCTGATGAGGAGAATGCAGAGATTCCAAGAAAAGCTGAGCACCTGGCGGCAGCTGAAGTCAAGCACAGTGAAACTTGTGATTTATAATTGGATTGGATTTTTCTTTGAATTTCTCCACTTCAGTTCAGGTTAAATCCCGCTTCCTTTCTGGAGGAGCTGACTCAGTTCTTGTGAATTCAAGGATTTGGCAGTGCGCTGCTACCACTGGTGGGAATATTTGTAGCAGGGCGGATCAGACTGTGCTGAAATCACACCTGTGATCATAAAATCCACCTGTCCCCCCACTGCTTCTTATTATTTCCTCCCAAATCCCTGTAATGACTCCCATCTAAGCATGATAACATTTGGATTGCTAAAGCATGTTCATCTTTGCTACATCAAAGCCCATCTTTGTTAAATAACTTGTTCCCCGTGTGTTTGCTTCGCTCACTTTGATGAACTATCATCAAACCTAGAGCTCCACAGATCACTCTCTATACTGTTACAGATTATTTTAGATGTCAAAGCATCTGGCACCACAACAGAAGTGGCTATCACAAATAATTTAGCAGTTCAATCATGTGAGCTTTGAGCTGAAGCTGCAGAAGGAGCCTTTTGTAAGCAGTCCCAGTAGCAACGGCGGATTCGCTCGAGCCATAACAACACATGATGTTTGTGCAGTGCCGTGTTCAACTCTCGCTGCTCTTCTGAGGGTTCTCAGTTCACGCGGGTCGTTGAGAACTCCCGTCTGATGAGATGCTGATGAGCATGGCCAACGTGTCTTTCAGCAGGCAGTGCCTTTACGCTCTCAGTGGAGTACCGTATTTCCTCATACAAACACCTTCTGTGGCGAGTTCAGGGCCCCTTGTTCAGCGAACATCTGTTTTCCCAAATGATTCTGTTACTGAGGCGCGCTCGCTCCCTCGCATCAGAGCCGGGTCAGGTTTGGACCACCGCCTCGCCACCAAAACATTTTGGTGCACTTGACTGTTTGAAACTTACATAAGTGATATGTTGCTATGATTTTTGGACATACTGTGGAGACAAACACGGATCAACACCCCCCCCTCCCAACTGCGACATAAAGAGGAAAATCAGACCGGAGTGCAGTGACCATGTAACTGTTATAACTGTTAACATTGGCAAAACTCTGCTATAGTGAAATAAAGCTCTACTGGATGTTAATGCTGAAACAATTACTCTGAGCCCTGAAATTCAGTGTCCAATTAATTGAAAGTGAAGAAGCAGTATATCTTTTAAAGACATTCAGACTAAAGCCCCGGCTTTTCTGCGAGAGCGTTATTCATGCTGGCAAATGTTGGCTGAACTCTTGACTGTTTACTCCATCCAGATGAAAACCACTGTGTGTCCCGCATAAGAAAGAATCTGCTCCTTTCCAAAGTTATTCAGCGTTTCTTCTCTTCCTGTAGCTCATTTCTTGTTCCCTTGTCACTTTGTTGACTTCCCAGTGTATGTGGAGCCAGGCTGGTGACCGCCATCAGGGCGGTGTTGGTGAAGGGTCGCAGCAGCGGAGATGCCGTGTACGCTGCTGCTGAGGAGACTGCACAGGAGCTAAAGGAGAGGATCTGCCAGCTACACCAGATCCAGAAGCAGTCTGCTAATGGAAGCGGGACAGGGATAAGTCCTGCAAGGGTAATGTATAACCTCTGCTTTCAGCCAGCTGGCTCCACTCTGGGCTTTTCCTTCTCGCCACAAGTCCATACATTGAACCCACTTCATGTTTCACTGTCTGTTCACCATCTGGCAGAGCTGTGACTGTAGTTATGTTGGTCTTCACCCCCAGCCAAAAGTGTATGCAGTCAATCACGCTACAGCATACGGAGGTCGTGACACTGTGAAGGTGCTGATGGCGCTGCTGGATGAAGAAGCCCTGACTCCTCCGTGTCAAAGCAAAGCCGACCTGCTGTCCGAGGATCAGCCCGTCCTCGGTGGAGCAGAGGGGACCTGCGTCCTCACGCTGTTCAGGTTGGTTCCTGTTAATTCTGCAGTTCACTCAAAATCTGATATCTGCATTTTCAGTTGGTTAAAATAAATATTAAGGCTACATTTGGCAAAATTAAGAATTAAAGCAGGCCTGACTTACTGCATTATGTGATGACCTCTAGAAGAAAGGTTATAATAGTAAAATAAAAGTAAATTTAGGGGAGTTTGACTAATAGTGGGTTTTAAGGTCAACCAAAAAATTGCTTTTAAAGAAGTGAAACAAAAATACAATATCAATTTATCTAGTTTTAATTTTTAATATTTGATTGTCTTATCCAAATATTAGATTTCTAGTGGTGCAGTACCCAAATTTCATGAAGTGACTGTTACCATTTCCTTCAGTGCCATGTGCAAACACAGTAAAGAGCGCTTACATTATATAACACTGTAATGGAGCAAAATCACTACTTTGTATTTATTAATTTTTCTATGTTAAACTGGAACTTCATCGTGTTCACAGCCTCGTCGGATTAATTCGAGTTAAATGAGCTTGTAGTTTACTGTCTGCCTTAATATGATGGGCAAGTTCTTGAAAGATGTTGCTGGTCTTCTTATAATATTTTGTATGGGTTATTGATCCCAAGAGTCCAAATATGTGAGTTTCTTTCCAAAGCAATACCATCACTTGAGTTCTTTTTCCTCAGTTCTTTGTCAGTGACACAATAATGCCAAAGGAGAGAATAATTATATTTGTGATTAGTTTGTTGCAGTAAACTCTGAATCTGAGTCTGAAACCAGTAAAGACTTTTTTCACTACCACAGGGTTCAGTGAGAGTGGGAATCCCCCTGAAATATAAAATAGGCCAACATGGATCTGTGCGACTTTCCTCTGAAACCGTATGGAGGAAAATCCTCCCACATCACAATGGAACAATTTATCTGCTCTGAAATAAAAATAATACAGCCACTGGTTGTGTTTGTGGCTACAGGGGCGGGTGACACTGTACGGCTAATGCTAGTGAAAACATCTTTACATGGTGAGAGTTTTAAAGGGAGAACGTTGTTTGAAGAAATAGCAGGCAGATTTCTCGGTTACTGTGGCCATGTAAGCTTGTAGCTTTTTTAATTTATTGAAAAATTTTCTTTGCTTCTCGCTGTGGCTCTCTCTCCTCAGATCCCCTGAAGTGTCTACTGGATGTTCTCCAGAACCCCTAAAGAACAGAGTCCAGAGCCGACTAGACCTGCTCAAACCCAAGGTAACGTGGGCCCCTTTGTCCAAGAGCCCCAAATCCTAAATATGAACCTCTCCAAACTGAATCAGATGTCCAAACATTGAAAATAATGTCTTTATATCCTGTAATTTCTTCCTGGTTTTATATTATTTATTTGCTTAGCTGAAGCTCTCATCTTAACTGACTTCCACTCTTCCCGTTTGCACAGCTGGGTTTTAGCTCTTAGTGTTGGTTCGAGCGTGCTGAAAAAGTTATGTATGGGGCATTCAAACCAGTAACCTGTTAACAGTGCCTGTTTTCTTGGAAAATCCTCTTTTCTGGCACCTACCTAGCATCACTAAAATTTACAAAAATTTTTATCCCGTATAAACTGAAACGGGTCAGTGAGACCATAAATTCACAAGGAAAGTGTTTAGAGACTTTGGCAAAGGGCAGTTGTCCCACAGAATGTCCCATCTGAAGTCTTTTATGGCGATAAGAGTCGAATTTGAGTGTTTACGTTAAACGTTTCTCTGGTTCACTCGCTTCAGTCACACAAGCATTACATTATGACCACCTGCCTAATATCGCGTTGGCCCCTTTTTGCTGCCAAAACGGCCCTGAACTGTCAAGGTATGGACTCCACTAGACTCCTGAAGGTGTGCTCTGGTATCTAGCATGGATGGCAAGATGTTGTACGTTAGCTGTTAACTACAGATCCTTTAAGTCCTGTAAGTTGGATCAGGTGGTGGGGGAGGACGCTGGACAGACCCGGTGCACCTAAACGCGTAGTGACGGTGTGCTGGGAACGTCTAGCAGAGGCCCCAGTCCATGAGATCTTCAACGCACACCTCCGGCAGAGCTTCATTGCATTCCGAGGCAGAGTGGGGACATTGAGTCTGAATGGACCATGTTCAGCATCTCCATTGCCGAAGCTGCTGCATTGAGCTGCGGCCGCAAGGTGGTTGGTGTGTGTCATGGTGGTAACCCCCGAACCAAATGGTGGACACCAGAGGTGAAGGGAGCCACCAGGCTCAAGAAGGAGTCCTATCGGGCTTGGTTAGCCTGTGGGACTTCGGAGGCAGCTGACAGGTACCGACAGGCCAAGCGGAATGCAGCTCGGACAGTGGCTGAAGCAAAAACTCGGGTGTGGGAGGAGTTCGGAGAGGCCATGGAAAAAGACTTTCGGACTGCCTCGAAGAGATTCTGGCAAACTGTCAGGCGTCTCAGGAGGGGAAAGCGGTGCTCTACCTGCACTGTGTATAGTGCTGGCGGAGCGCTGCTGACTTCGACTGAGAAAATTGTCAGGTGGTGGAAGGAATACTTCGAGGACTTCCTTAATCCCACTGACACGTCTTCCGAGGAGGAAGCAGAGTCTGGGGATGAGGGGAATGACCCGCCAATTTCCGGGGGCGAGGTCAGTAAGGCAGTTAAACAACTCCTTGGTGGCAGAGCCCCTGGTGTGGATGAGGTCCGCCCAGAGTTCCTGAAGGCTCTGGACGTTGTAGGGCTGTTCTGGTTGACACGGCTCTACAATGCTGCGTGGAGATCAGGGGCAGTACCTGTGGACTGGCAGACCGGGGTGGTGGTCCCCATCTTTAAGAAGGGGGACCGGAGGGTGTGTTCCAACTACAGGGGGATCACACTCCTCAGCCTCCCTGGGAACGTCTATGCCAGGGTGCTGGAAAGGAGAGTTCGTCTGCTAGTCGAACCTCGGATACAGGAGGAACAATGCGGTTTTCGTCCTGATTCGCGGAACACTGGACCAGCTCTTTATCCTCTTAAGGATACTTGAGGGTGCATGGGAGTTTGCCCAACCAGTCTAAATGTGTTTTGTGGACTTGGAGAAGGCATTCGACCGTGTCCCTCGGGGTGTCCTGTGGGAGGTGCGCCGGGAGTATGGGGTGTCTGGCCCATTGCTACGGGCCATTCGATCACTATACAACTGTTGCAAGAGCTTGGTTCACACGCCAGTTCGATCCCCGGGCTCTCTGTCCTGATTGTTGTGTCCTTGGGCAAGACACTTTACCTACCGCCTACTGGCGTTGGCCAGAGGGGCCGATGGCGCGATATGGCAGCCTCACTTCTGTCAGTCTGCCCCAGGGCAGCTGTGGCTACAACTGTAGCTGCCTCCACCAGTGTGTGAATGAATAGTAGCATTGTAAAGTGCTTTGGGTGCCTTGAAAAGCGCTATATAAATCCAATCCATTATTATTATTATTATTATTATTATTATTGCCGGCAATAAGTCGGACTCATTCCCGGTGGGTGATGGGCTCCGCCAGGGCTGCCCTTTGTCACAGATTCTGTTCGTAATTTTTATGGACAGGATTTCTAGGTGCAGCCAAGTGGCGGAGGGCTTTCACTTCGGTGGCCTTAGAATCTCATCTCTGCTTTTCGTGGATGATGTGGTTCTGTTGGCTTCATCGGGTGATGGCCTCCAGCTCGCACTGGAACGGTTCGCAGCCGAGTGTGAAGCAGCGAGAATGAGGATCAGCACCTCCAAATCTGAGGCCATGGTTCTCAACCGGAAAAGGGTGGATTGCCCACTCCGGGTCAGGGATGAGTTCCTGCCCCAAGTAGAGGAGTTCAAGTATCTCGAGGTCTTGTTCGCCAGTGATGAGAGATGCAGATGCTGCACCAGTCTGTCTTGGTGAAGAGAGAGCTGAGTGTAAAAGCAAAGCTCTCAATTTACCGGTCGATCTACGTCCCTACCCTCACCTATGGCCACGAGCTGTGGGTAGTGACTGAAAGAACGAGATTGTGGATACAAGCGGCAGAAATGAGCTGGTCTCTCCCTTAGAGATAGGACACTTTACATCTTAAATTCTAGTGTGTTGTTTGTCCTTCTTTCTGGTCTCAATTAGGGCTGCACCTCCATGAGCCTGATTCTGCCTGAGGTTTCTTCCTGTCAAAAGGGAGTTTTTCCTTCCCACTGTGGCCAAAGTGCTTGCTCATAGGGAATCAAGATTGTTGGTGGTTTTCTGTTTTGTTTGTATTATTGTCTTTCCCTTAAAATATTGCTTTATATTTTAAGGGTAAAGAGTGTGACTGTTGTTATGAGTTACACTGAATGAAATGTAATACTTGGATCAAATTGCTAAGATATGCTATTTTCTGAAACTGAAAATTAATTGTAGCAACAAAAAAAAGACAACTTATTTCTCAGAATATACCGGTAATGCCATTTTATTTTTCTTGTGGTGGTAAGAGGTATTTTTAGGGTAGTGCTGCTGCATCACCCAGCTCTAGATTGCAAGCTATTATCCTTTAAGCAAACATGAAGTGTGAAGCACTTATTAGAAGATGTATGCTAGACACATTTTGTGAAATAGCTCCTTTATTTGATTGTGCTACCAGATGTCATTTTAGCTCCCCACAATCTGGCTGCCTTCCTGTTTGAGTGCGCTGTAATGGTCCCTGGGCAGCTCACCGCTTCCTGAACTCGGTGAGCGGAAGCTTTCTGCATCAATTTCACTTTGAAGATGCCATATCAGTCGCGTAACTCGACTAGCAAGGGAAACTTGAAAGGTTATTGTTTCCTGTTGTCTGCTAAATGACTTTATCCTAGACTTCTCCAGCGGTTTCATCATGCACTGACGTCAACCGGCACACACAGAGATGGACAGATTTAGTTTCTGCTTTTGGGTTGTTTCCAGGTCTTTTTCTTTTCTTTTCCTCCTCTTTCTTCCTTCCACTATTACCACAGATGATCAAAACATTGAAAAACACGAGAAAAACTCCTGCTTCCTCTGTGACACAAGTAACGATGTTCAAATGAGGTGCATTCACCTTTAGCTATATATTCATTTTATTTTATATATAGCTCTGGTTCCGCTGCACCTGCTACTGCTTTGTTCTCACTTCTACAAAAGCAGATGTCAGAACACAAAGCTGCAGAAATGGCTTGCACCTGCTTTTTAAAATGCTATCAGGAATGTCTCGGTCAGTTGTCGGGTCAGACGTAGGTTATTTCAGGACAGTTGTGTACGGAGGAATGAGGGCTATGTGACCACAAGGTGCCATGTCAGGCTTCCACCTGTTGTAATTGGATTAGTTGTTCTCTGTGGGTCATAGTTTGGCCGTGCAGCTCTTCCATCCCCTTCCATCTTCTTTAGGTTTTATTAGCATGCAACCAGTAGCTCCGTTACTGAAGTGTACCTCGGTGCTGGGGTTTCTGTTGTTTTAGGTCCTCTTTAAAGAAGTTCTTTTGAGAAGCACAAAGGCTTTGATCCCCTTTGTGCTCCGCGGACCCACCAAGCTTTGCTCTCTCACATTTCTTCTCCTTACTGTGGCCCATTGGCCTGAAGGGTGAAATCCCTGGATTGTGATAATCCCAAGCAGGCGTACATCAAACAGTGGATGAAAAGCTGTGGATCTGTGTGTGCCCCTGGGCTGGGATTGTAGGCTTCAATATCATTCACTTTGTTATAGAAACTTGGCTGTTGGGTTTTTTGTTTTGTTTTTTTGTTTTTTAAAGGATGTGGTAATTGATAGGAGCAATGCACAGTATATCAGTTGGCTAGAAAAGAAAATCTCATCTTTCTCATTTCTGGGATTTCAGCAACATATTAAACTTTTAGTTGTTCAAAAAAACCCAACATAAAACATGCTTTAAAAGCCAGGAATCTTATCCCCTAATTAAAAACCATACCCTTTTATTGTTTTTGTTATTGAAAGATCTGAGCAACTATTGGATGGATTACAATGACCTAATAATGGTAATTGATGCTAATGACTTTAGTGATCCCCATACTTTTCACACATTGTGTTTTTTCTGGCTCTGAGTCACGTTTTTCGGGGCTACTTCAGACGTAAGCATGACTGTTTTGTGGTACCTTATTTGACAGAAATTGACGCATTTTCTTGATGATAAAAAGAAAAGTCTATTACACTTGAGTACATGAAACCCCACTCAACAAAAGTGGTTTAAAAAAATAAAACTTTATTGCAGCGCTGGTAATTTTCCTTTAGCTCCAGAGAAAACCTTTTTGAGATGTGCCAAAAATTCTTCTGATTTAACACCACAGAAGTTGTGCTTTCTGTGAAATGTCTTGACTGCCGTTGGTTGGATTTCCACGAATTTTAGTGCAGATATGCATGTTCCCTTTTAGGTTTGGCCTATAATACATTTAATTACAATATCAGAGCAAGGAAAGAAAGTAGTTTGTGTACTTCAGTGCTAATTAGCAGATCCAGCTGCTGAAACTGGCTGAGCAGGAGTGGAAAAGTACTTAAAAGGGTCTTTGTTTCAAAACGCCAAAAGAAAGAGCCAGAAAAATCTCGGCCACCTGCCCTCAGTTGTTGATACTGATCACCAGTCGCCATATCAGCTGGATTTCAGTTGTTTTGCATTTATTCCAGGTCCGAGAGAGAGTCATCCGATCCCAGTTCGCCTGCACTTACAATGACGAAGAGCTCCCTCTCAACCGTGTGCTGGACTTCCCGAGCACTAGCCAGGTTCCCACTTGCGTGCACCCACCCAAAGCTAAAACCACCACATCTGTGAATGATGGGTGCAGCTCTGATGTGGAAGACTCAACAAAAGGTAAAAGTTTATGTTATTTTTCTTTACAAGCTACACCCCCTACCCCACCACCATCTTTTATTTTTTTGTACTCAGCAACATGTCAAATGTCAGAACAAGACGTGCTGCATTTTATCTGCTGGAACAGACTTCTGTTTCCTCTGACGGCACACAGCTGGACCGAGGCCCAGGCTCACCTTCTCAGCTCCGGCCTTGGAGCCTTCTCAGTCCCAGTTGTGGGACTGGTACTTACAACTTGCTGTTAAATTAATTCCCATTCTATAAAACCTCCTCACCCCCACATCTGTCGTAAAAAAACAAAACACACACACACACAGTCTTGTACAGACTTTTTGCCCATTTCCCCCTTCTGCTTTTTGTTCCGTGGGAATTCAGGCTCTGCTCCATCAGGTTAACATGACAAATGTTGAAATTCAGGTTCAGAGAATAAACACACAGCCTGCTTCAACTAGCAGCTAACGTAAGCAATTTCGTCACAACATTTTTCCCTTTCCCCCCCTACCAACTTGTCACACTTACTTTTGCTTTTTAATTATTTATTTCATTTTTGTTTTTCTTTTACATTTGCAGCCAAGTCCTCTGAATGTACAAATAAGGCACGGGGTGAGATACAGCGGGGGGCTGCTCTCGAGCAAAGAAGTGGAAATGCCCCAAAACAAGGTGCAAGCCTGGTTAATGGAAAGGGAACTGGCTTTCAGATGCAAAGCAGGGGTAACAAGAGAAAGCAGCTGGACCAACACGGTGGATCTGAAAATGAGCCTCCGGAGAAGAAACAGCCAACTCGCACATCAGTCAAAATGCCTGGCAAAAATGGCAGCAAGGCCTTGAGTAAGAAGAAGCTCATAGCTGGACAAGGGAAGCTGACCAGTTTCTTCAGAGTCTAACCAGTGTTTGCACTAACGATGACACAATAAGGACTTTTCTATCAGATATTTATATGAAGCAGCTGAAGCTTGTGTACTACGAGTATACAACAGCTTGGGCTGCCATTTAGAATCATTTGTCATCTTGTTTAACCTCGAGTATTTTATATATACACACACGGTAAAATATCACGTGATCTTTAGTGACTTAGTGATTGCTGTTAAGAGTTAAATATTTTTATGCTAAGCTACACTGAGGCTTCGTATGAAATGTGCACAACAGTGTTATTTAACTCTTTCTGAAAATGTCACTAAAATGTCCAACATTGTTAGGCGAAAAGCAAGCTGGTCATTGCACTTTATCACTAATCAATTTTAAAATGAGTCTAATAACGCCTTCTTGGAAATAAAATGTATATCGTCACTGCTAGTATGTAAATTTTACCTTTATTATTTTCAAGATTCTACCATTTACATCCACTCTTTAAACACACAGCTTGCAATTGTTAATAAACTTTTATTTTGTTTTCCATGTTTGTCTGCTTTATTTCCTACAAGTAAATTAATCTTCTTATACCAGACAGGAGGAAACATTCATTGACGTCGCTCATGCTTCCCAGCAGGGCCGGTACACTCTTCCAATCATACATCGCAGCACTAGGTTAGGAAAGGAAACCACATAGAGCAGTTGAGTTTATATGACTTTTTTTTTTTTTTTTTAAAGTTTATTTTCCAAGAAATGCTGGTTTTCCATGTGCTTACCGTCAAGGTCGGTATCTCTGCGATCTATCTTCACGCTGTACTCGGCAGGAGTGTGGCTCAGGCTTCGATCTGCGAGGAGAGGAAGGCTCCGAGTGAAGGCCGGGTTCAGCCCTCGAACACTGTGCCCTTTCAGCCTTGCATCCTGAAAAACATCATATTGATCAGTGATTACATGTGACACCCGGAGCCCACACACACACATTCCCGTACTGTAGGATGTGAACTCTGGATGGTCAGGTTGCAGGAACAGCTTTTAAAGATTATCCTTTTTACTTGTAGTACAGGTGTTGGATCTGCTTTTACCAGCTGATCCAAGCCACAAGAACCCCAAATGGAAGAAATGTGTTCCCTCATTTTTTACTATATCACAGTGGCCCGTTTTCTTCCACAGCTCCGGTTCGCCCAGATGTCTTTGTCTCCATCATGGCTGCCTGTTTCCCATTACCACAGAGATAACCACCCTGTTCATAACACACAAGACGCAGTCTGCAGATAAACCTTTTACACATCGCAGCTAAACATTTGGGGGAAACACTGATATATCGTCATTCTTCCCACTGAGAGTCCAATAAATCTTTATAGGCTTGTGATCATTTGACCTTTTCGCTTAATAGTATTTCCCAGTTTTCCAGCGTTGCCGTAAAATATTTTTATAGATTTATGTGAAGTATTGACTTAACAGTAGAAGCGAGGACGGTGGCCAATTGAAAGGGGTCAAGTATTCAGTCACAGGATGGAGATAATGTGCTCTTTGTTGTTGAACTATGGTTAGCTGAGGTTGTTATGAAAAAAAATCTCATACAATGAAGATTTATGAGGCATGACCGTCACTGGCAGAACAGTGTTAGGCTGAATGACAGTGGATAGTTTGCTGTTAAGTTAATTTGATCCAAAAAAGAATCAAAATCGCTGGTTATAATTTTCTTTAAGCACTAATTATAGTGCTTACCCTAGGGGTGTCAAACATAAGGCCTGGGCGCCAGAATATATCCAGCCCACTGTGAATGAATGAAAACGTTATATTTTCTATTTACAGGACAGTCTGTGCAATGAACTTCCATAACTTTTTTTTTGTCATTTTGCACATTTAGCACAGTTTCACAGGTCCACTCTACTTTATATCAAAGTGGGCTCGGTATGTGGCCCCCAATGTCAAGTGAGCTTGACATCCCTGTTCAGGAGAGTGTAAGACTATGTTTAGGTGGGGATTCGAAGCAGGGTTGGTCTTTGGTTAAATAGCCTTTTAGTATTGTGAAAAGTGGACCTTTAATTGTTTTTTCCATATTTTCTGTGGGTGTTTGTAAAAAAATAAAATAAAATAAAAATGAGGGGCAGCAATCAAAAGAAAGCTAGCTTAAACAGTTGGGGAAAAGGGCTGCAATGGATGTACGTAGTATGTACATGGGTATTTTGGCCTTTTGTCAACAACGAAAATTTAGATTTTTTTCTTGCAACATCAATGGTGTGGAACTTTACCTCCTTTTCTAATGTCAGACAGTGTAGTGCATTGTTATTTATTGACTTTTGACTGGCCAACTTTTCTTCTCGGTTAGTGTTATATGCCTACCTCTTGCTTTTCCATATTCTTGACAGACCTTGAGGTAATATTTTTCATTTTCATTTCAAAGGAGCTATTCCCTTGTGTGGATATAGCCTCACGTGCACAGCTTTTTAAGCAGTATTTTGAACTGTGAGCAACTCTAGTCAACTTCAAGAATAAAAATGAACTATACCTAATAATAATAATAGTACGTTATATTTGAGGGCGCCTTTCTAATACCCAAGGTCACCTTACAAAGAGAAGAAAATATCAATTCATTATTTCCAAACCAAAAATCAGCATATATCAGTCTCTTGTCCATAGATTCACTCAGAAATACTGTCTCAGATGAACATAAAACAACACTGATTTTGCAATATTAGTAATTACATTCCAGGAAGAGTGTGTTTTTGTTACAAGCTCCTTTGTTTTGTGGGGACTTTTGGGAAAATTAGAATCCTTTATGGGAACAGTGTGGAAGCAGGGGTGTCAAACTTTTTTTTTTTTTTAATAGGACAGGGGGAAAGAATGAAAGAAAGAGGGGGAGAGGAAGAAAGAAAACCAAAGGGGAGAAGAGACGGTGAGAAGGGGGGGAAGAGAGAAAAAAAAAACAAAAACAAAAAAAACTCCTGGGTCACCTGTATGGAGAGAAAGAAAAACAAAAAAAAACAGGGGAGACAGCAAACAACAAAGAGCAACATAATAAAAAAAAAAAAAAAGCACCATCACAATAAACTAGCTAGTCATAGATATCAGTAGTTACTAAATAATAAACGATATTGTGCAGCACGCAAGATAGACAGCACACAGTGTGCTTTGAGGCAGCAGCCAAGAAATAAATATATATATATATATATATATATATATATATATATATATATATATATATATATATATATATATAATATATATATATATATATATATATATATATATATATATATATATATATAGTGAGAGAGAGATAAGATTTTAAGTTTTAAAGCATTTCTTATTCAACAGGGCCACCTGTACAGGCTTTTATTCTACATCAAAGTACTTGACAATTACCTACACAGTTATAGTTTTATATAAGTTTTTTCATAATCCAATATAAAAATTTCTGGATATTTTTTACAAGAATTAATGAACGCTTTCTCCTTTATAATTACAGAACAGTCTGGTAATTTTAGCTACCAGAACTTTTGCTGTAATTTTACACATTTATTTTTTACAATACAAGCACAAAGAGTCAGGCTGCCACAACAGCTTTTATTTTCCATGTAGAAAAACTAAGACGTGTAGTTGAAATTGCACTTCTTTTCCTTAAATTAAGGTATCTCGGGCATAAAACATGTAGTTAAAACTATATGAAATTTCACTGGTCTCCCCCACTTCAGATCAAACTGGACTGTATTTGGCCCACACTGTAAAATTAGTTTGTTACTTCAAAGGCGCATGGACATCTGCTCAGGTTTAAGTTCCAGCAACACTTGTACTACAAAGAACTACTTTAATACTTCTTAATAAGAGTTACTGGACCTTCAACCAATTCAGAATCCTTTATAACATAACCATAATGACTGACACCTGATTATTATCAGGATCAGCGTAGTAAAAATTATTGTATATATTGTATATTGAGTACAATTCAAATATATTACTGTAAGAAAAATGTTCTTTCTTCAGTTTAAATCAATTTTGTTTATATAGTGCAAAATCCCTTCAAGGCATTATATACTTTATATTCAAAGGCATAGACCCCTACAATAATACAATCAAACGAACCCCTTTGAAGCCAAGCAGTTGACAACAATGAGGAGGAAAAACACTCTTTTCATACAGAAAGAAGCCTCCAGTAGAACCAGGTTCTGGGAGGGGCAGCCATCCGCCCACACCATTTGGGGTTCAGGGGAAAAGGAAAAGAAATGGGAGATCTTGTCTCCACTGTGCGATAACAATAAAGGCTAAAAAGTCGCAACAAAAAGGAATAACGTTAATGCATGATGAAAGTTGCAACACTTACCGAGATGATGATTGTTGGGTTCCCATCTTCATCCCTGATTCGGCGCTGCCTGAACACCGGTGGGATCACAGCGGGCTCAGAGATCGACTCGTCACCCAGTATCAAACCCAGGCTGTCTTCTTCTGTTGTACCATCCTCTGCATTAGTTGCAGGCATGGCTACGGTGACTGAGTGGCTGCTCAGCTCAGTGAAAAGCAGCAGAGTTAAGAAGACAGAGTAGACAGAGATCATGGTATCTACAATGTTTATTTCTTAAGACTTTCGCCAGTTGAGCCTTGCCTTAACAACTGGTATGATTGGACTTTAAGCTGCTTTATATATTGAGGGAGAGAGCATTTTGCTGCCAGCTCACAATTGTTTAATGTACAAAATCATCATCATGTCTCCCACAGGGACACATCAACGTATAAGATCAAAGGTCACAGGAGATGTGGTATAAGTCCATTAACAGGGAAGCAAAAGGTGACAAACTTCATTTAGTACATTTAAAGATTTGGCGAATTAAGGTTATTAAAGATGGGGAAACATGGTGTGCTATAATTTTAACCACATTAAAGAACTCGGGGAAAGAAGGCTCATAGAGGGTCAAAGGGTAGGAACTGATTCAAATCTGTCCCTTCAAAATCCGCATGTTGAAATTAACCCAGCAGGTGATAAGATGGAGACTTGCTGCAGTAAGAAACACAACTCACACAGGGAGTCTTTCAGAGGTATCAGTGACTTAACAAGATCCCCATCAACAAGGTGCTGTCGCCTCCAGACTCAGGTAAAAAGGCACCTACTTAGATTATTTGTCTGGTATCGCCAATCACTATTATACCTTCTTGCCAAGACTTTGAATAGAAGAAGTCTGTTAGTTGAACTTGGCTCAAAGACGGAAAATAGGCTGAAATGGCTAGCATATTCTGTTTGATGAAAACAAAAGTCATGTCAGCTTATCTAAAAGTCACAAATTTAACAATATATCTCTTTTGTAAATTCTGGAGGAGGGGTTCATCTTATTTATAAGGAGACTAAACCCACAGGTTGCTTGTGCAAGCTCTTATTACAAGTTTTATTTAAAGTTATGTTTTTGTGGCCTCGTTAACTGGTGCGAGTACAGTGTGTTCTGATGTGGTCACTTTTACATGGTTTTGAGCCAGGTTGGTCATTTTATCTTACAATTTAAAAGGAGAACATTTTTAGGCAAACCACATAGTTTATGTTCCTTAATCTAACCAAAAAAGTCCAATTAAATGGCAAGTGAAAGTTTATCTTAAAAGAGGTTGAGCTCAAGCCTCCTAGTTAACCTGGGTTAGGGTTAGCATTCTTCTTCTGTTGCCTCTATATCACCAGCCAAGTGAAAGCAATTCTCTTTGTTGTTTAAAGAATGTTTATATTGGTTGTTTTGAAGCTATATTTAAAAAAAAAAAACCCACCCCAATCTGATTGTTTTGCTTGAAGACGGGTTTTTTAATCAATGCTTTTCCAGTAGTTCTGGGAATCGGGAGTACACCTCTTAAATCAAGATTGCAAGTGCCTCAAGAACTATTTGCTGGGTTTCCATGTAATCTTGTGCAGGCATGTGGCTTCTGGAAAACTGATTCTTCTGATTTTGGTGACATTTGACAGAGCAAGCATGCAAACAGCTCTCTGCGACCGTGGCTCAGGGGGTTGGGAAGCGTATCTGTAACTGGAAGGTCGCCGGTTCGGTCCCTGGGCTCTCTGTCCTGGTCGTTGTGTCCTTGGGCAAGACACTTCACTTACCGCCTACTGGTGTTGGCCAGAGGGGCCGATGGCGTGATATGGCAGCCTCGCTTCTGTCAGTCTGCCCCAGGGCAGCTGTGGCTACAACCGTAGCTTGCCTCCACCAGTGTGTGAATGCGAGAGTGAATGAATAGTGGCATTGTAAAGCGCTTTGGGTGCCTTGAAAAGCGCTATATAAATCCAATCCATTATTATTATTGTAGAAGTCACTAAAGGGGTCCTTTCACACCTTATTGTTTACTTGTTGCCTTCAAGGTTTCCAGTTGATGCAAACCAAAATTACAGATGTGAGGCACCCCTACGAACAAAGACCTTAACCTTGGTCCAACAAAAAATGGTGGTTGTGGTATAAAATATGGTGTTCAGAAGGTTTTGATGTTCACACAAATCAGAGAAAGTTAAAATAGTTAAAGTAGTCTGTGGTTTGAAAATGTTGTCATGGTCCTGTACTGTTCAGGGGATTTTCCCCATGCTTTTTACTGACTTAGCTCTTTAGGTAAAGGATGGGTTTAACCTGTAGATGGAGTCTCCTGTTCATGCCCATTCCTTGACCTGTTCCTCATCTCCTATCTTGAACTTAAAGACCAACTAAAACATCCGATCTCTGCCATATTTTTGTCAATAGTAGAGCAGCATTCAGGCTTCTCTATGGCTCCTGTAATTTCCAAAGTTCCCCCCTGTGCTAACGTCTTTGATATCTTGTTCCGTAGTTGCCCCTGAAAAGCTGAAGAGTTCACTTTCTGCCTGTATCACTTACCTCTTTCTTTCATGCTGATCTGGCTCATTTGGAAAGTCTTAGTTAAGTACTCACCTCTCAAACCCACCTGCTCGTCCATCCTCCAGTCGTTCCACCCTGTTGCTCTCACTTTGGACTCTTGAAGTAAAAACTCACTCTTCCAAAGTCATAAAAATCATTAACTGTTGTGTTTTGGGTCATGCTTTATAATCCGCCAGTTACTGTTGCCTATAAAGATCATGGTACATGTAAATAGTCCATCCATCCATCCATCCATTTTCTTTACCTTATCTGTACTGTAGTGACAGCTGGCTAAGTAGTGTCCTTTTGACAAACAACATTTTCCAGTCTTCTGGTAGTTCCCAAAGGAAATCCCAGACTTTTTTAAGATATATAACTCCATGGAGTTCTGTGTCTGCCCTGGATGTCCCCCTATGTGGGTGAAACAACTCAACCTATTTTAATTAATGCTAGGTTTTCTCCAGGGTAAAAAAGGAGCCAAGGTATTAAAATACATTCCTACAATATGATAAAAAGTAAGCCGAATGATAAAGAAAGAACAGTGCTATACAAAAGGCCAAGAAAAGGAATCCTTTGCTTCACTTGTTGCCGTTCATTCAAACGCCAATCCGGTCGTTAAGTCTGACGTCACTAGCCGTGTCTGGGCCTAAACTCCGCTGCAGGTCCATATATCAAACGATCACTATGGCATTACTGAGAGTTGAAACACTGTCTAAAGTCTTTCATCTTTAATAAAATGATCAGCGTTCTGCTCTACCAGGTGTAACAATTGTGTTTAACATCCAGGCATCCACGAAAACGGAATTTATGACATTTAACGGAGTTAGAAGTTAGCAGGAAGTTAGCTCGCTAGCTTCTATCGAAATACAATATAGCATGTCCTGACTGCGGGGTTTTGGAAACAAATTAAAACAGCTGTTATCACTTCCAACATAAATGAAGACAGAAAACTAAACAGCAGTGACGTTTGTAGGTTTACTGAAGTTTGGCTAGCTGGTATATAATGATGTGCTACGTGACCGCTAGCGACACAGCTATGTTAGCATAATATAAACAAGCTAACTTTTTTCCACTCGATAAAAGTTAACATGAGTGTTCTCGGTGGTCAGGAACAAATGTAATCGCATGGCAGGATGCTGTAAAAGGACCAAACTTCAGCCAGGAGACCAACTGAGATAATCCATCCACAATACGAGGTTAGTCATTCATATACTGCTGCATGGGCTGGGCTGTAGTTACATCCTAAGGTTTTAAATACTGAGCTTAAATAAATGATTAGCGGTAATAAAAGCCGAGGGAGGTCAACAGTGATCACTGACTGTTTTAGGAGCTTTTTGAGATTAAATAGAAGAAAATACAAAACATTAAACATGTTAACAACACAAAAGCCATATTAAACACAGGCTACTTTAGGCCCGGAAGTA
This sequence comes from Maylandia zebra, assembly GCF_041146795.1. Lineage (NCBI taxonomy): Eukaryota > Metazoa > Chordata > Actinopteri > Cichliformes > Cichlidae > Maylandia > Maylandia zebra. Next base: position 23,525,606 of record NC_135183.1, read on the forward strand.
GGATTCGTCATGTCATCACTTAACGACCGGATAGAAGGCAAGTGGCCAAATTGACAAAACGCTGATGTCATACTTTAAGGTGTAAATAGGTCATTTGTGAGAATGAAAACAGCTGGGTTAGCTGTTTTCACTCTTTATGCTAAGCTAAGCTAACCAGCTGCTGGCGGTAGCTTTGTATTTACCATACTAATCAGAGTAGTGTCAGGTGTTAGTGGGGTCTTCTCATCTAACTCTCATCAAGAACGCAAATAAGCGACCTGTCAAACTTTTTGTTTAAAGGAGAATTTGATCTGCAATAGCCCTGTGATCAAGCCTCCAGGCCGTTTGATCACGAGCTCTCACACCAAGGTGCTGACCATCAGCTGACAATAAAGGCGGAGGCAAGCAAAAATGTTGACATAACGCCTGGTAGGCTTCTTCTCAGCTCAAAGGGCTTACCTTATTAATATCACAGGAGCCGTGGAGCAGGGAATGGAGAACCAGGACATGAATAATAGCGATTGAACTCAGCTGAAGTGATTTTACTTGGAGCGGTCAGCCTTTATTTTGTAAGTATTATTGTTGGAGGGCGAGGACTTCTACTGAAGGACTGAACTTGTCCACAGGGGCACGGCCGTTCCAGCAGAAGCACAACTGAACTTGTGAGCTTCGTGCTCTGTTGTTGTAACCTTTCCCGCTCTTTCTTTCTGATAATGTATCCCTCCCTTTTCCCATATTTATTCTTATAGAGGGTGCATTCATGGACAGGGGATGGACTGGGAATTCAAAGCAAGTCCACCTGATTCATGAGCCTCTGGGCTCTGTCAGCTCCCCTGGCACTTGCCGAGAGGAATCAACGAACTCTGAGCTGTGGTGAAGGTCTCTCTATCTGGTAACTGCGTTTTTCACCCAGTCCGAGTTTCTAAGAAATCATTACCATAATTCTGTAACAAAGAACATTAGTAGAAAAGCCAAGAGTCAAATAATCTTATGAAGACCAGATGTGATTCAGTGGGTATCCATGAACATTATTTACTAAATCTTTATGTTTCCACAACACCGCTTGTCAAATCTTCAACTCATGCCAACAAAGTTTATTCAACTACTGACTGCAGTTGGTCTTGTTTGTATGCGCTTGTAATTGCATCCAGATCTGATTCGGTCTGTGCGTCTTTTAAATTTTGAGCTCGGTTAAGCTGCAGAGTGTTTTTATCAACGGCTTTGTCAGCTGCTTGCATCACCTGTCAGTTGCCGGTGCTGTATTTCAATCACACCACCTACATCTTTGTGCGTAAACGAGACCTCATAATAAGACTGGGCTCTATGACATCAGTAGCAGCATTGTTTAATAGTCCTTCAGGGTACAGCATGTTATTTCCTCGTCCTGTATTAACACGCTGCCTTTCATCACCGACACTCATCTTCTAATGAAAAACAAAAAAGAAAGTAAAAGGCAAACACTGTTGCAGTGCAGGGGAAGCTCTGGTTCCAAGGAAATGTGATGCTTCGTCCAGGATGCTTCACATCTATGTGTGTGTCTTGAGCTGTGCCAGAGGCCGGCGTGCTGCATTCAGCAGAGATGCGGGTGCAGAAGAGGGGGGATCGCATTTTGGGCAGGATTTTTTTTTTTTTTTTTGCCCAGAGAACAGACCATGGTTTCCTGGAACAATGCAGCTGATGAGAGCCTCTCCAAGGAAAATAAGGCTCTGACATCATGGGTTCTTAAAGCACACAGCTGAGCCAACACTCTCCTGCTATAATCAAGTCTCAGTGAATTTCCACTGTTGACTGAAATTGAGAGAAAGAGAATCTCCAATTCTGAAGCTTTACATGGTTTTTTTGAATACATTCTTTAATCTAGCTGCTAATATTCTTGAGTTAGCACCGTGCTCTTGCACTTTGCACTGCATTTGGCTTGCAGTAGCAATCAAATTACACACAGGGCTACTTGTAAATTTCTCATAGTAAACTCATCATTTTCCAAGACTGGATTTTTACCTCCAAAATGTAAAAACATTTAAGATTAAAGACAAAAAATGCTGACAACAGCAAAGAGCAAAAGTTAGAACTCGGTGAAGTGAAATCCTGGGTGTCCTTTTGGAAAAAAATGGATGGCGGGAGACTGATGAGGCCTTACAACTTCTTTTTCTTTTCTTTTTTGTAAAACAACCAGCAGAATAAGTAGTAAAATTGGTGAGGGTAGTAAAACAGACCACAAGGTCATTCAAAAGACAATTGTGTGCTTAAGATGAGGAGTTGAAGAGTGTGGAGAGATTGTGTTTCAGAGCCCAGTCCAAAATCTGTGTCCTCAGATGCACTGGATCCCGAGTGCACGTAGATCAATGGGAAGAGATTGTTCTTTCCACAACCATCCTGGTTCCTGAGGTTATTCAAACATGTTTGTGTGTTGCACTCTTTTGACTCACCATGTAATGCAAAATTAGCCCATATAAGAGTATAAAATGAGCATTTTAAAGACATCCTAACCTTGATATTCACTCTGATAACTGGCTTTCTTTCTCTCCACTGCACACGATCTCTCCAATTTATTTGAACTCTAAATCTTGCAAGCTTGCAACCTGCAATTGTCCCATTAGGGTAAGATAATTGATTCAGTATTAGTCATGGAGAGGGATGAAATAACATCCAGGATGGTCAGGATGACCGGGACCTTGCCGGCGTTCCTGCTGTTTCACATTTTGATCTCCGCTGTCTGCTGAGCGTCAGCCAGAGAGTCAGTTTATCAGGGTTTTATTGTTGCCCCATATACATCAGTTCTTTAAAAAAAAATAAAAATTTAAGTGCTGACAACGAGCAGAGCTCAGCGCTGTCACTGTTAGCATCCCCCAATAGAGCTGAGACATGCAGGAAGCACCACGCCCCTTCTCTGTTTGCTTTGGCAGATCCTGCTGCCTCTTAGGAAGTATTACTTTGTCATTTAGCCCAACCAGATTCATATGCATGGTGCACAAAGCCTCAGCTTGAGTTATGGCTTTATCCATGACCAAAATGTCTTTAAAGATTTAAGAGGGACGAACTTCTACTTTGTAATTATCTGCTGTTTATGTGTCTGACTCCACTGGGTTCCTAATAAAAGCCATATAGATGCTACCAGTGTGATGTTATGTGGCAGGGAGAGTAATGTCTTTACAGGGTTATGTTTCCCCAGAGATTTTTATAAGTTAATACACATGCAGTATGAAAGAACGCTCCAGCCATTTCTGTGATGTTGACAAGTGGTTTATTCAGCAGGAATGGTGAACAGTTTGTCAGTATTTTTTTTTTTTTTTTTTTTGTCTACAGAAGGCAATCAAGCACCATGAATAACAGCGCTCCAATCAGACAGTTGTTTTGGACAGTGACCTTCAGGAAATTGTATCATCTCGTATAACACCTCATATAATCATTAATGACTCACACGCTCCCATGATCCAGGCTTTATTGATCATTGCATACCACTGACAAACTGGAATGTTTCATTCATTGTGTGAAGATGGTTGCTGCAGCTTCTGTTTTTTAATGCACAAACTGTATTTCAGGTACCAGAAACATAGTGTGACGGGTGTACTGTTGTTGTAGTGAAATTGAGACAGTGATACCATCATTTGATATTTAATGAACAGCTCATTGGTTTCATTCATGATACAATAATGGAGAGTGAGGCTTCACTTTAATCAAAAAGTCATTGGTTTATACCATTTATCTGAAGATCTGGGAGGACCAGAGCTGTTCTCCAGCCAGCTTCCTATTTCATTTCTGCTGCCAGGTTGACTAATAAGACAGTTTGCTTAGAATAAACACTAAAGAATATAGCAAATCCACATTATACAACCTTTTTAGAAACAAAAACACACTTTTAAATTAATCTGTGAAAATAAGTTTTAATTGAGAATTGATAACGAATGTTTTGGACAAGATAAATTAAACTCCTGGGTTACTCTTAAAGCCAGACAATGCAATCTTAGTTCAGTTCTCAACATGGGCTAATTTCATTTTTAACTGTAGCTTAAATATGAAGCCAGGTTCAGTAGCCCGTTAAGCTGGGCTTACACTGTGCGATTTTTGGCCCATTTTGAGCCGATTTTTGAGTCGTGCGCCCGTTTTGGTGATCGGCCCGATTTTGGCCCTTATCGTCCGTCGTGGATCGTGTAGTATACGTTGGGTAACGAGAAGCGATTAACACCTCACGACCAGCTCCCGATCATCAATCGCTTGGTCGTGAGGATTTCAAACCGATTTGAAATCCTCCCGACCGTCGTGAGGGTATCACCGCAGCCGCTCACACTGCGCACACGCAAACACATAAATGTCGGTGAAAAAGACGGAGCAGCACGGCAGTGCAGCGTGTGAGCTGAACACAAGCGATGGAGGCACTTGTAGAACTTTGGAAAGCTCATCCGAGCCTTTTTGATGTGGCCTCACAAAATTATCACGACCACAACAACCGTGAAAATAGTTGGCTCTACACTGCTGCTCAATCACAGCTGATCAATGTTTTTCATTAGCAATTTAGCAAAGTTGATGGTGGTGGTGCATGTCTGTGTGAGTGAAAGACAGAGGGAGAGCGAGCGACAGAATTTCTGTTATAACCTTCATTTTATGGACGCACAGTGTGAGCACTCAGGTCGCATCAGAGCATCGGGCCGTATAGTGTGAGACCCTGCATCGTGACCGACGAACTTCTAACCTCTACGAGTCAATCGTGCAGTTTGAGCAGGAGCTGAATAACGCGACTGAAAAAAATCGCACAACGTAAGCCCAGTTTTCGTTTAGCTTAGCAATGTTAGCTAGGAACAGGGAACAGCTGCCTTGGCTCTGCCCAGAGGGTTTTATTTATTTATTTTTTAAAGCTCCTCTAAAGCTCAGAATCTTGTTTATCTAATCTTTAAAAATTGAGGTGAAATAACACACAGGATTCACTTCCTGTGTTAATCTGTGAGCTTTAGGATTGCTAGTGGGCGGATTACATTGAGTACACGTAGTCAGCAAGCTAAGCTAACTGGCTAAATAAAAAATGTAGAGACAAAGCACAAGTAATAATTCAGCCCTACATTTATTTTGTGGGAAGATCACTTCTTTTCTGTCGCGACTGTTAGCACCAACAGACTAAATAATGGAGAAGTGTGTTAAAGGCAATTAGCCAGGAGTGGGAACGGGAAGAATGGGAAAACTGCAATTATGGCTGTATTTTTCTAAGCTCTGCTGAACCACTGTGTTAAAGTTATAAAGTTAATATATCTGCAAATGGCTTTGCTAGTTTTCTAATAGCTAAAAAAAAACAAAAAAACAAAGATAAAAATAATCCTCTGGGGTTTTTTAAAAAATCTGGAGTTTTGAGATAGCAGCAGGAATTTTATTAACATTTCAAGTACAACTTGTGATTGTTTCCCCATGCCAATGGAGTAGTTTTCAGAAGAGCTCACAATCTCTGTGAAGCAGCTCTTTAATTTTAGTTAAATAGAATAAAATATTGAACTTTATGCCATTATATTCCATGTTGACAGGCACAGGTCCGACTCAAAGATATTTTTTTTCAATGACCCTAATCCTTCACTGTATGTCATACCCATTTTAGTCTTATCTGCTGAAGCCAGTGAAGCTGTATCTGGATAAATCTGCAGGTGTAAGTTATTATCAGAAAAAAAAAATTTAAATATACTAAGGCAGACATGTTGTCTTACAATTTTTAGATGATGTGGTTTGTTGGTAGTTGAACTGTGATTTTCAAAATGCTGCGAACTTTAAATGTTGTCAGTTACTTTGGAACCGACTCTGAGTAATAGTTAATTAAATCTATAAATAATAATTACATTGGCTAACCAACACTCATAGGCATAGGCAACCAGATGCCAAAGCAGAAGAGGTTTAAACCTGCATTCTTTTCAAATGCTACCAGAGGGTGACTCCTGCAGATTCAAAATTACTTTCTGTCCTATATAAATTTGTGTGGTTTCAAAGTTCATCTTTTCTGGTTTCAAAGCATCAAGAATGGTGTAAAAAAAAAAAAAAAAAAAAAAAAAAAGAAAGAAAAGGGAAAAAAAAGGAATAAATAAATCAGCTCAAGACCTCAACAGGATTTCTCAAACTAGTGGCTGACTTCACAGTGCCCATCTTATATACTGTCAATGTACTCAGGTTTGGGTGAGTCCTTAGTTGTGAGCCCAGTAAGACTGAGGACCATATAATCAATAAAAATGTTATTAGGTAAGAGCGTGTCAACTAAACTATCGACCAGTCAACTCTGAGTCCACAGCCCTACTTTCGTAGGGTTCGTCACCCCGTCTCTATGAGAGTAGCAACGACCTCTTTTTATTTATGTCATTAAATTAAAGATCCAGATTCTAAATATGTTACTGAAATGGGTACATTTGGGATTTTTGTTGGATGTATGCTGATTGTCTACTGTTTGACAAAGGTTGCATTGTCTTGTTTTAAGTAATTTCAATAGCTGGTACTTTGACTTCCAGTTAGGTGAATTATCACCAACACACACATCTGGACAGACAAAAGTACACGATGACTTTTTACAATCTTAATACAATTGGAAGAATCATTGTTCACAGTTATTTTGTCAAGTTATTTGGCATAAGGGATCTATATTGAGAAAATAATTTAAAACAGTAGAAAAAATAGCATTTTGCCTTCTTGGGAACACAACATGGTATATTCATTTCCTTTTTTTTTTTTTTTTTTAAATTCTTCATGCATTCACAGATTTCACACAGATACATTTACTCGCTTAGACTACTACCTTATTGAAACAGCTTACAAATAAAAACACTATTAAAATGGTGGCCACAAGGCTGTGCAAAAGGGAAGACCTCCAATGTAAGCCCTGCCATCAGTCTCTTAGCCATCTCTTGCAAGTAACAAACTACAAAATAGCACCATTATACAGTGGATAGGATTCTTAATACAGTTTTGTTATATGAAACCATCATGTACAATGAATGATAGTAATGCATAGGTTAACATAATGGGAATACTGTTTGATTATACACAGGCAGAGGAGACAGAGCCAGAGATGAGTCGTCTTGGGCAATTATTATTTTTTTCTTATTGTTTTTTTTTTTTTTTTATCGGGTTTTTTTTTTTTTTTTTTTTTTTTTTTGGAGGCTTAAACAAACAGCCGTTTTTGTTAGTCCTCATGCAAGGACTTCTCAGAACTGGCTTTTCATCAAAGTTGGTGTATGTCTGCATGACCTTTGCTTGTAGTTGCATAACTCTAATTTACCTTGTGAGTGCTTTTGTATGTGTATTTGTATTCTGATATGCGAACATCACATCACCAGAAAGATTTGTCCTTGTGGTTTTGCCAACGTTCACCAAATATGTGTGTTTCTTGGGTGCACTCTGCAATGAATGCAGTGGAGGTTTATTCTACTCTTGCCATCAGATAAAGTTGCAAAATTCTCAGCCTTCCTAAGCTAATAAAATATCCAGGTCAAGATCAATCACTTAAATTCATACGTGTGAAGGCTCTGCTTTTTTTTTTAGAGCACTTGCTTTGACTAAACTTTCATAACATCGTGTTTACCCGGGGTTAAACGGAAATGTTGACTGAACTGTTGTCAAAAATCAAATTTGGCTGGGGTGTTGACACGTGAAAGGATGCAGACGACAAACATTTTGCCTGATTGTCATTATTTGACTTTTTCCGCTTCAGTTTGCCAAATGCACTTTGACTTCACCGAAGGACACGCTTCTGAGGGCCAAACGAGAACTCAGTTTTAGCTTCTGGTTAATTTGTTTTTCTGTTTTGGAAAATGTGAAAAATCCCAGTCTTGTTTTTGTAGTACCTTCTGTACTACCTACTTTCTTTAAAATCCCCTCTAATAGTGCTTGAGCTCTTTTTATAATGTTTGGATTGTAGACTCAGTCCTCAGGTTTTGAACACTTCCTGGGGCTTAAGAGAGATTTGGACTGATCTCAAACCTTCCAGCGACTCCTCGTAGTAAGGTTTAGACTTAGGCTCAAGTTAACATACCTACAACAATGTTCAAACTCTGATGAACCACCTGGTCTTTGTCCTTAAAGCAAACCTTTTTTATTTATTTTTTTTACATAATAAAAATATCCACAGTAATGGATGGTGCATAAAAACAAACTCTGAAGGTAATATATCAGCTTTGAACTGGGGTACTAACTGTTAAATGTGACCGAGCCACAGTCATGCTGCTCTCTGATTGGCTGAGGCCCAGATACGTTCCCATCTTTCCTGGAGCCTGGGGAGGCTGCAGCTCCCACATGGAGGTATAATAAGCTCTTGTTCGTGTCTTAGCAGCTAAACTAGTCTGTTACATTGCATTAACAAAGAATTCCTCCCAGTATGGAATGGTGCAGTGTATAAAATAATCACAACTTTCCACATCAGACCCTTACACACCACCTAGCTCTCTGTTTTCAATCATTTTGAAGAGCTTTTCAGGTCATTATTAGCATCTTCTTTCTTTTGTTTTACAGTGAACCATTCCACAGGGGTACCAGGTAAGGCCACTCCCTTCTCTCCTCCCAAGTTGCTGGGCATTTGTCCATTTGCTCCTTCCCTACATTCTGTAATTCCTGCCCCCCGAACTTCCTCGACTTGAGTTTTTCTGGTGGACTTCCTGCAACAAAAAAGAAACACATTTTTTTTTTTTTTTAGATGTACAGCAGAGATATAGAAGATACCGGATGGCCTGGTCTTCTGTACTTATTTGGTCAAAATTCATCTACCCGGCAGTTTTCATATTGCTTTATCCAACTTGGGGGTCACAAGGGGTTGGAACACATCCCAACTGATATTAGGTAAAAAGTGCAATACACTCTGTGTGGTTACCCATGCATCTTGGGGCTAATTTAGAGAAACTTAGAAATACACACTTTCACATCTATGGCCAGTTCAGAATGACCACTTTACTTAACAACCGCATCTTTGGTCAGTGGAAAGAAATGAAATCAGATATGTAATCTCCAAACAGAAAGACCCTAGCCAACCAGGATGCTCAAACTTAGAACCTAAAACAGCTGCTAACCACAGCAACATGATGGTGATGGTGATAAACAATAATGAAACAAAACAAATTTTTCATTTTTTATTTCTGGTAACTTCAAATAGGAATCAATTTTAGTACCTAACTTCCAAATCCCAAAAAGTTGTTTTCATTCATCTGTACATTACACTTTCAGTGGGAGAAAGGTTTTGTTAATGATCCAACTGTCCTTTTCAGTCCACAATGAACCGAATCAACGTTCTGGTATGATGGAACATGCATCAAGACATTCCAACATCCAAATGTTGGTCTAAAAGTGATCTTGTCTAAGGTCAGTCATATGCCATAAGGATTCTTACACTGGTTAGGGTAACACTAGAGCAGATGGGGTATCCTGGTCTTGTATTCAAGCAACTGACAGCAAGGGGAAATCAGGGGGAAATTGCTTTGGACTGTGCTCTGGAAGAGTCCAGAATCTAGTAATAGTAAAAGCCCTTAAAATTACCTGACCTGACTGCTGATCACTTTCTTCACTCTCAGTGTTTAAATAACTTCTTCTTCCACTAACATCTGCACATCCTAGCCTCTAAACAGGGTTTTTATGTGCCTGAGCCATGCAAGACCTAAGTAAGGGAAAGTACATAAGTAGTTCTGCCTGTACTTATTACAGTACTTATTCTAGTAGATTCTAGGAGTAGTTATCTACTTAGTTCTTAACTCCTTACCTCCCTGCCAAGGAGGTCTGCATATTTTAAATCAACGATATGTTCTTTATATAATTGATTTTTGGACTCTAAATGAATTCAAACAAATGCAGCTCACTGAATTTTTCTTCAACATCCTTCCCTCTACAATGCTTGATTTTACACTCTGCCTCTTCTGAGTGTGGTTATTCTGATCAGACGTGGGCACTCGGATTTCAAATGCATTCAGTCAGAAAACATGCTATATTCGGACAGAGTATGATCTCAACCTTCGAACAGATCTAAAATTGTTCACCACCAACTGCCAGTGATGTACGAACAGCTGCAAACATAAAATCACTAAACGTGATATGTATGCTTTGGCTCCTTCCCTTGCATGTGTTGTATTGTAAGCTATCTGAATTTTAGGACATAATGTAAAGTAGCAGAGTGGAGATTGTGCCTGGGGAGTGCCACTGCAGGTCTACCACAAAAACCACTTAGTTTCTTCTTCCGATTCTAATGGTGTTCTTTTTTTGAGAAAAGAGTAAAAAGCACATGGTTGAATTTTAAAATGCTCACACTATGACACCGAATCCATATTTAGAAATTACACGTTCTTTAGTTGCCCCCTGATGTTCTAGAACTAGGATTTATATAAAGTTTTCATTTCTTGTAAAAAGATTGCCCTGCTTTTGAAACTCTTACGTCATTGGCGAGATTGTGTATTTGATAAAGCTTAGATGACAAAAGGACAATGAAACATGAGATCATTTTTGCATGCATACCTTGAAGGATGAACTATGTCCAGGTGAAGGTCTCTGTGGAAGAAAAAATAGGTCACTTTAGTTTCTGCTAATTAAGCTATATTACCTTAATTAATCAGGATATTATGCACGTATGTTCTGAGTATGTAACAAAATGTAAATTCAATCCAATCAACAATTTTTAAAATTTATCTGTTTTGATGCTTTGCTCACCTTCTTGTTTTTTGTCTTGTCTGGCTGAGGCGCTGTCCTACGCTCTGTCCCCTTGCTCGCTCTGCTACTAACCTTGGGTGTTCTTGGCATGTCTGTGTGCCGCTGTGAACGCACAGAGCGAGAAATCTTGGGAGTCTTGACAGGTGCACAGTACATCTCAAGGCGCTGCAGCTCACAGCTTTGGAAGCAGCACTCATCCACGATGCCACGTGACCGCCTTGCACTGGGGCCATAGCCTGTTGGTTTATCTGTTTGAGAAGAACGGCAGCAGGTTTTAGACAATGGAGAGACAGAACCAGTTCCATTGCTTAGTTCTAATTTTCTACCCAACAAAATTGGTGGCTAGTGCGCTGAAATAAAGGACTCATTGATCCAAACTTTACTACTTCAGAAAGAAATCTGCACTTGTTTACACGAGCTGGTATAAAAAGGCTAGGTAGCAATATTTTGGCTCTTGAGTGGACTTGAAGAAAAACCATAGATTTGTTTAATGATTTCATATGACTGGATATATTCTAAAAGTATATTTATATAAAAAGTCAGCCAGAGACAACATTTTAAATCGGTTAACAAAACTATTGCTAGCTTAATTTGCTATCATCCTATAGGAAAAAAAAAAATCTGTTAATGGTAAATGTCCGTTCAGCCAGTAAAATCAGTGTTGTCCGCATTTGTTTACCTGCTTCTAAATTAAGGGAACTTTGATTTGAAATTTAGTACATAATTTAAGTGGTAAATTTGTCCTCATGCTTATGGCCAGTACAGGTTTAGCTGAACCAGCCAAACTCAACAACAAAAATATTGATGTTAGCTAGGAAGCAAAAAGGAACAATGTTGTTTCATGATTTCCGTGCTTTCTACATATAATTGCATATATTTTTTAATTTGTACAAATATAAAGCATAGGCCAGAAAAAACACTTTACATGTGTACAGCTGACAAAACATTTTTATATTAGCCAACAAAATCCGTGCCTTTGTCTATTTTTTCCCAAAATACCCATTGATTTAAAGTTTACTACGCATTTTCAGTTGAAATTGTCACTTTTGAGTCTTTAAATTATGACATTATTATTTTCCCTTTCCTATGCTTCTTATTTTTTTAATAGAATTAATCAAAGACATTCTGGCGATGGCTGGACGCCGACGCCACGCTCGTAATAAAGCTGTGATAACAGCCGTACGGTCTCAGTGACACTGATTTCTTACATGTAAAATTTACAACATATCACATTGCACACTGTGGACTCATTTTGGCAGCTGCATCAATGTAAAAAAAAAAAACTTTAAAAAAAAGGAGGGAAAGGGGTGGGGGAAGGGGGGCAGTCACCCAAATGGTGAGAATATCCTGCTCAGCCATTTTGGCCCAGGTGTCTTTTACATAGTCCAGCGAGGCCAAGCCACAAGTCCCCTGGGCCCGATCCACCTGCAGAAACATCCAGGCAGGCTTTTAGGACCACACCACCATTGGCTATGTCCCACTGTTCATTCACATTTTTATTTGGCAGAAGCACCCTGGAGGCTCGTTCAAATAACACAGATTTTGAGGATGGAGACATGATGCATGCTCACTGCATGAAGTAAAGAAGCAAAGCCAGCTAGCAAAGGTGTTTTGGGTATTTTGCTTTTTGGGGGAGGTTTTTGAGTCCAAATAATACATCTCAGGGCGTGACAGATTTTTGACTCAATGATCACATTTAGTTACAGTGACGCCAGTACTCACTTCCTCTTTTAACTCCCTAACCCCCCAGAACCCACCCTCTTTGGTGGCTTTTAGAAAAACCCAGACTTCCCATTTACAATTCCCTGCTCACCTTGAACAATATAGTCCTGATGGGCTTTTCCCTGTTACCAAATGAAATAATAATAATTTAATATGGCATTTACAAGGAGGAAATGCCTTTCCCTCTCAGAGTTAATAGCTCTTGGCTCAGAAGACTGCCAGTGCTGACAAAGTGCATTAACTTCTGCTCTCTGTCTGCCTTGTCCTGACAACGTTATTTTGAACAGAGAGCAGCTTTCATTCAGAAACAGAAGCATCTTTCTCCTCAGACCCCCAGACACAAAGCAGAGTGGAGGCTAACAGAGGTGTGAATGAAGAGGAGGAGATGGGGGGTGATAGGGAGGCTTTCATGTTGCTCATCAGGTAGCTGGATGCTAAAAATACCTTGTGCACCTGCATTATTTAGGAAACAGAAGAACTGGATTTACCCAGATCTCAGACTTCTAAACTAGATGTGTGCAAACTAGAAAACTGAAATATTTAAATGGCTGAAAAAAAAATCTTGATTTGGATATTTAAACTATTTATTATATACAGTTCAAACGATTGTATTCATTTTGTTTTTCTAAGAAATTCTTTCAGTGCTTGTCCCACTGAGTAACAGTGGGCCAAGCATTGGCTGTTCTATTAACACCTGACGTGAAGACATTTAAAATGAGAAAATTGCGACACTGAGCCCTGGCTGGTGATTATATAATGGTTTCTGAAAGCCAAAAGAGGGGCTGTGCCTCAATGCCTGGCCTGTTTTTCAATCCCCCAACCCCCCCACCCCCCCAATAAAGCCTTACAAATTAACATCCGCTATTATTCTGAAAATAGTTTGCCACCCTGCTGCACAAACAGCTGGAAGGGACAGGGTAATCAGCTGGTGCCGGTTGTAACATGTAGGATAATCAGCTCAGGCAGGTTAGGGGAAAACACGCATATAATAATCAGGTCTAAAAGCTTTGGATAACTGCTGTAATCCCCCATCAACAAAGAATTGTTTTCTGTGACTGTTAAATAAGGGTAAATAAAGAAGATGCAAAAAAGGTTTTGCCGATTTTGCAAAAGTCAGTCTGAAGGAAAACTTAAAGAAAGAACGTTTCTTTTGATTATTAAATACCAACTGTCTTTAGGAAGGACCTTTAACAACTTACTTCTTTGCAGATGATGCCAGCCTGTACAAATATTTCTAACCAGAGCAGCACATACCGTACTTGGTGGTGAATTCGAGAAAATAAAGAGAAAAAAGCCAGAGGTTTATTTAGGAGGGCCTGATACACTGGATAGCTATGCATGTCGCACAACCGGTGAGTCAAGGAACCACAACTAACACACACATCTCTGAGAAACCCTGGACATTGAAAAAGCTATTCTTTTCAGAAGTTTTATGAACATTTTGATGTGTTCTGAGGTATTTTCCTTTGTCCATAAGTGTGTTAACTTTGGAATAAGTTCTACCGGTTGTAAACTGAAAACAACCACAGTCTTTGTCCACTACGAATTAGCCACTTAGACATTTACAGAACCTTCTTTTAAGTGCTTTTTAAAGGCCAAATCATAACTTTTGTCTCATTGTATCACTGATATGCACATTAGCACTCAACCCAAAATCTGAAGCCGTGTGGACTAGCACCACTGCAGTCACACCAATTAAAAGTCAAGTGAAAGCTTGTTTCATACGCCATGTGTAGTTTAGTGATGTCTTGCACAACCTTGATCTTGTTCTTGTTTTGAATTTGCACACACTGTTTTCTCTTTTTGACTTTTTCCTGTTGTTCAGCCAAACACAGCAAACTAAGCAGCTCTTCTTCCTCCATCAGGAGGTCCACACGATTTCTAGTGAGCATGTGTGGAACGCGTCTGCGTAGACTTGACCCCGGTTAAATATGTATAGAAGCACTGTTTGAAGTTTAAGTCTACAGCTGGCTGCACAAAAACCACAAATTGGTCTTTGGGGTGGAGTACTTCTTCACCTTGGATGTCACTCTGACAGCATCCTTCTTAACAGAAGCTATGCTATAGTTTTGACTAGCCACAATCTATGTTAGTTTTTCGTAAAGTCTTTCATCTGATGTCACCGCACGGTTCCCTGAAACATCTTTGGTTTGGTATTTGACAGGCTCAGCATGCATAGTGCTCATTCCTCCAAGGAACAGCACCGGAGAGAGATGGCTCGATTTCCCCATTCCAGAGTGGCACAGAAAGCATCTGAGTTTTACAGCTTGGTCATGGTCAATAAAAAGCAGTGGATTCTTGGAGCCAGTGCACTGCTCCTCCTGTGAAGTGTCAGGGAGTTTACGGCTGGGCAGGGACTAGAAAAGCTGCTTTAAGTACTAGAAACTATCCCTTTATCATTGGTACCATGTTTTACGGCTTGTGAGAATTTGAACCTTATCCAAATGCATTATGAATATTTAAAGATGGATTTTTCAGGGTATGTGTTCTTGAAAAAGTTTTGCAACAACTTTTGGAATTTACAAATGTAACGCAATTTTTTCTCATGATCGGTAGTTGGGAGACAAGTTAAGTTATCATTACATGGTTAGTGGTCATGTGTCTGCAAAGCCTCGACACTGAAAGTCTTTATCACCAGTTGGTGGCCATTAAAAAAGATCGCAGGGGAAAGAACTTTGCCTGGAAGCTGCATCCATCTTTTAGATTGTCTGCGGTTAATGCCTGTGTTTGATCATGTATTTCTTCTGCTTATCGTGGAGATAAATGTCATTATTTATTATAGCCTTGAGTATTTGAATAGTTATCGAATTTAGGAAGGCTACATTTCTGCATTACAGACAAATGTAATGTGATCACTGCTGTGCATGAGTCTTTGGTTACACCTAACAAGCGAAACCAAGCCATTTTATGAGATCTATAAAGACAAAAGAACGCCATGAAGAAGATATCTATAAATCTAACTAATGTTCCCCTGTTTTCTTTGTAGAAGGCCTGCATAATGTGAATGAATGAAAAGGTTAAGTATTTTTTAGTGTCCTCAAATCCCTCGAGTCTCAACTTCACCTAATGTACAGATTTAAATCTGGACAACGCCTGCCTGTCCTTTTCATGAGAAGCCTCTTTGTTCCAGTATTTCGCAGCGGGGGTCAGAGATGTTTAGTTTCAGGTCTTCATGGGAAATCGACACCTTTTCATAGCGATGGAGAAGACACAGGAGGGCTTTCTTCGGGCCTTGGTGCCTTCCGCTGTGTGCCCAGGTCCAGTGCAAAACTATGGCGGGAGGGGATGGTGGAGGGTGTCCTGATCATCCTGTAATCCACATAATCCCCTGCTGCTGAGGGACCAGGCCTCGCCATGCGTGAGTCTAAGTGCGTGCATGTGACGTGCTGTTTACACATTCTCCCTCTTTCTCCAGCTCAAGTGGCTCTGAATAAAACTGGCAGGGACAGACACTGAAAAGGAAGTCATATCTCATCCTCCACTCTCCTTTCCACCTTCAACTCACCTGAGCACACTGCATTTTATATTTGGTTGCCTTCTTATTGGGTATTTGTGTAGCGACGATGAGCTTTTGGCTGAAAAAAGGATGGATTATTTCATCTTCTTTGCAGACACTATGCAGAAGTCTTACAGAGTAAGATTAAATATCTCGTGCTCACTCTAAAACAGCTGAATATTTCAGCATGAACTAAAAGTGACTTAGAGCGCGGAGCTACTTAGCACTCACACTTCAGCCAAAAAACGTCCCATAACAGATCTGATTCATGGAATGAACATCCCAGTGAAATCACCCCGCAGTCCTGCCTGCTAAAGCATTACAAAGACAACTAAGGATTTTTTTAGGTCGGGCTAATAATTGGAAAAACTGACTGCAGGTTTTTTTTTCTCTGTTTCATTGACCGCAGTTTGTTTAATTACCCTTTAAAAAAATGAATTTCCACCAACTAATGTTTTCTGTCAGGGTAGGAAATCTGCAGTTGTGAAATACAAGTGTGCTTCACTTTACTGGTGGCATGGCAAAAAGCACTGTGAGCACATAAAGCCCGCTGTTGTTGCAACACTGTCTCTGCACACATTATCAATCAGAGGGCTGCCAAGTTCAACACGGCCAGACTGGAGGGGAAGAGTTCAGGGAAAGGATCACGCTTCCTTTGGCCAAGCCGTTACTCTGCCGCGTCCTATGGACGACAGAGCCCAAATGGATTCTCCAGATATTTTACTGACTAGAAGCAAAGGAAAAGGGATGACAGCGAGAATATGAGAGAGCGAGAGAAACCGAGGACGACGGCGAGAAGCATATTTTCCAAGGCACAGCACCCTGCTGCTCAAACCTCGTCATCTTTTTCAGAGAATGGCTGGAGTGTTCATGAAATACGTCTCTTTTTAACAGGAAAAAGTAGCATTGATAGATGGATGCTGTGTAGTCCACTGACAGCTCAGTGTAAGGTAATGTGGGAAAGACAAATACGTTCCACCAACCACCACAAAAAGGTCTGTTCCTGTTTAAGAAGTATATTCTACATGAGGATTCATGAGTTGCATTGGCTTCTGTTCAACACTTTCCCATTTAATAAACTGCAGTTAAACTCCGGTATCAGTATCCAACCCTTTGTCACATTCCCACATCACCCGGCTCTGAACACTCTCATACCTTGTCAAAATCCTAAACATATCAAAAACTTTTAAGCTACAGCTGCAGACAGGTCACGGGACCATTTCAAAATCGGAGAAATGAAATGTTCAGAGTTGGGGTTTAAAAAAAAAAAAAAAAGACTGCTAAGGAAAAAAAGATGCCAAAGTTCAAACCTGTTTACTCAGAATCCAAGGCCTGCACTTATTAAAATGTTATGTTTGATCATTTAAAGAAGAAGACGCTGAAGCCGAGGGAATCCAAAGACCAAAAAGTCTTAACAGGCAGAATACTGGCAATCGGACTGGCTGTCAAGACCACTTCACAGCATGTGGGTATTTCCAGGAGCATCTGGACGAACACGGCTCGCAGCTTTGCAGTAGCTTGGTGGCTCTCCAAAAAACTTTCTGGCAAATGCCATACAGAGGCCCTGACGCAGAGAATGATGTGGACTGGTCCTGGAAAAGCTGCAAGGAGCAGGATTCGGGGAGAGGAGCAGCAAGGTGCATGCTGACACTGCTATCTGTAAAGAAATCTATTTACATTCAGAAGACGCAATTCCATAGAATTTAAATTATTTAATTTGTAGAATCTCTTAGCATAACAGCCAGAAACATGGTTTAGGTTATGCAACTCAGACCCTTTGTTAAGGTTAGAGAAGGGGTAAGAGAGAGATTTTACAGTGATGTGTGAATTGTATTGTGCCTATTTAATTTCCAATCTCTCCGAAACAAAGTCATACATAAACAAGCTGGTAGAAAGCAGGAAATTGATCTGAGAGTAGCTTCTGGCTTTTAAAAGAGAAGCCAACATGGAAGTGCTTTAAACCTGCATTTTTTTCCAGGCCACTAGAGGGTGATAGCTGTAGTTTGAAAAAGACTTCTGGTCCTATAGAAGTCTTTGGGAAAATTACCTTCTGACTTGAGTTCTGTAAACACTTTCCTGCATAATGCACTTTGTATGCAGTGTCAGACGTTTTTCATGACAGGTGTAGCTAGTCCCATCAAAGCACAGTTCAGATGATTCTCAGTGCCAAACGAGAACAGTTGATAGCTGAGCTGATGAACTTGTACAAATCCAGTTGACCAACTCTTATATTTAAGCTGCATGAAGAGTCTATTATATTCTGATACAGCGACAGATAGCTGAAGAGACACCATGGCCAAGCAATGGTTCTTGTTATGTCTCTGTAGTCCGACTGAAGGGCGCAAGTGTAGTTGGTGCAGGGTAATGTAAAATCTTTGTGTTCGTGTAAATTACCAGGCACACAGACGCCTCCTCAGAGCCTCATACTCGCATCACATGACACAAATGGACTCGAGCCTAAAGCATATCCCATCTATTAGTCTGTCCCCAGTTGCTATACACATCTATATACATCTGCACGCCACTTTAGAACCCACTTCCATCCATGGCACACCTTTCCATGTATATTGAAAGGTGGAAAGGTCCCGGAACAGAGCCATGCCACCACATGCAGAGATCTGCAGATGGAAATAACCCTTCAACAATAAGAACCTTTAGAGGGTTGGCTGTAGCTCAGGAAGAGCAGGTCACCTACTGATCGGAAGGTTGGTGGTTTGGTCCCTGGCTCCTCTAGTTTGCATGCCAAGTGTCCTTGGGCAAGATACTAACCCCAAGTTGCTCTCCAATGCATCCATCGGAGTATGCATGTGTGTGAATGTAGTTAGAAAGCACTATGAATAGAGAAGGTTCTTGTGGAATGGGTGTGATTGGGTGAATGTGGCATGTTGTATAGAGCCTTTTGAGTACTCCGAAAGAGTAGAAAAGCGCTATATAAGAATCAGTCAGTCCACTTGTATACGTTATGTTATGTTCTTACTAACTGCAGTGCTAACCATGACCTAGTGTGTTGCCGTAATTTTTTCACAAATACTTTAGATTAGTAGAAGTAGCTCTGTGGTCCAAACCTATAATTGCGACTTTGTTCATCACATGAACTGAAGATGAGGTATTTCCTAGTTTGAGGTTGTGGGCCCTGCAGTACCCTTAAAAGCTGGCCCACACGTTGTGGAATCACAGCACCACAGTACTTGGTTTAGGTCAGTTAAGGATTTAAACCCAGCTGTTAAGCATTGTTTCAACACCAGAGTGTATAGACAATATTTGTATTGAAGTCCCTTAAACCTGCATTTTTTTTTCTTCTAATGGCCAGCAGGGGGCGACTCCTCTGGTGCAAAAATGGGAAAAGTCGGACTACGTAGAATTCTATTAGGAGATGACCAGATCATCTCCTGCGATCTGTGATTTCAGTAAACACTTTGCTGATTATTGGTTTTTAGCTAATGCAACATGATGATTACGTAGTAAATTATGGTCAAATAGGACCATAAAGCAGGGTAGGTTTTAGCATAGGGTGAAGTCTATGCTGCTTGCATTTAGACTAAGCTTGTGAATGCCATCCATTCTCTTCTGCTTATCCAATTCATTTCAATCAGCTACATTTTAGTGATAATTAGGAAAAAAATAATGGGTTATCAAGCCAAACTAAGTTATTGAACGCAGTAAAGTTATCTGCTAAACCTGAGCATGGCTTTAGACCACTACTGCCCACTTCTTCTGGCCTCTAATTGTCCTACACGATAGAAAAGGTATATTTTCAAACTATTCAGGTTCAAGCGAAGGTGAAAGAAATCAATTACTGGAAAAGAGAAGAACTGCAAATGCATTATAGATGCTGCTGATCTCCAAGAGAAATCTTATATCTTCTTCTTCTGTTTTTCGAACTGGCAGCTGACAAAGTCTACCACATGTGGAAAATCTTTCATAACTTTGGGACCAAACCAAACCATTTAAAATGGATTGTTATGACAAAACTGCACAGGAGTCAGAGGGAGAACTAATAATTTTATGAATAAGAAATGACTGTTGGTGGAGATGTGATGCTCGTTGAGGACATTTGCTGAAACTGGCTTAATTGATGGATGCCAGCCAGAGAAAAGTGAATAATAAGCTTCTAACCTTCAGCTCTGTGGGAGCCAACTATACTGTTAATGTACAGTCGTGCTGCTTGTCTCTGACAGACAAAGCAGGATACATGTCCTGAGAAACTCTGGCTGCCGGTGGAACATTGCACCTAACCTTCATAGCTCCATATATCCTGTGCTGCTCTGGGCTAGGTTGTACCCTTAATGGAAAAATTGGAGATTTAAATCCTGGTTTCTTGGTCGAGGGTTTTCTTTGGGTGGCTCTCCCTTCTCTGGTGGAAAAAAGAAAAAACTTCACTGCAACATTTACTTTCTACCCCTCCTTTTTCTTGGAGATAGCCAAATTCCACTTAAAGCCCTTTCCCTCTGGTCACAGCTGCGATTTGCCACCAATAAGAGTTACTTATCATTATTCCATATTTCATCTAACTTTTCTCATTCAGAATTTGACCTCGGTGATGAGAGTAGCATTAAAACAAATGTACAGGGAATTTAAATATAAGATGTAAGAGTGGATGAGGAATGAATGAAGTAAAAAAAAAAAAAACATTAAGGGAAAGCCAAGACGAGATGTCAAACTGGCTGTTCTTTTATTTATGAGCTCGCAGGAGGTGGAGAGCTCTGGGACATATACAGCCAACCTTTATGAATAAATAAAAAGGTGCACTTACTGAAATAAAAGCCTCGCTCTCCACAGACAAACTGCAGCGTGTCGACCAGCTCCGCCCCGCACAGGGTCTCAGGGCCCGCCCCTGTTGCCGTCGGAGTCAGGGTGAGGACGCACAGCAGTAGTGAGAGGGTGTGGCTACAGGAGATACAGCACATCGCACTCTGCGCACAGGGAGAGAGCAAGAACATTTTCACAGCATCATCGGAAAAAGAGTTTCATTTAACCACAACTCAAAGCTTCATGCACTCTTCTCCATTTAGCGCATCTGCTGTGACAGTTTGTTGCACAGTGTCTTGCTCAAAGGCACGTCAGTAAGTGGCAGTATTACACTCGCACTGTCAAACACAGGGTTGAAAAAAAAAAAAGGCAGCCAGCTTAAAGTTGGGCATCCAGGATGTTCCATCTGCTAAAAAGGGGAAAGAAACAGATGGTAACTTTACAGGAGTTTGGAGATGTGGAGGAAAATGTATTAAATCCAGACTCGCACTCGGTGCCAGAGTCAGTCAAACAGGAGGCTGAGCAGCTCTGATGCTCCGGAGCGCCTGTGCGTAACCGAGCGGAGCGCGTCCAAATTGAAAACACACTATACCCCCCTCCTCTCCTTCTCGTCCATCCGCCCGGCTTCTGTGTAGTGGGTCTTAGCAAGTTAACAACAATCTGCATTAATCACATTAATTAAATGCAGGCTATCTATCATTAACAACCAGTTTAACATTTAAAATGTGCCAAAGCCTAGCTGTCAGTGCATTATTAGGCGCAAAAGTGCTTCGACACTCAGAAAGGAGAATAAATGAGCTGCCAAGAGATCTTTCCGATCCAAAATGTGAGATGGAAAAAGGCTCTCCCGCCAAAGCCCGCGGAGGAAGCTGACTGGGCCAAATGTACATAATAAAGAGAATAAACACGGAACGTTATCCATCTACATCACAACCGCAAAGTCCCGACGCCCGCAAGTGTTTCTTGATAATCTCTCCTCTCTCCCGCTCTCTGTCTTTCAACCCCGCAGAGGAATCAGGTTAGATATTTACCACGTAAATTATGCAGACTCAGCAGTAATTACTTTGAAAGTTGCACAGCTGCATTAGGGCTTTCTGGTGGAAAAAAGCGCCGGGCGCACGGAAAATGTCCAAATTCATACCTGCGCTGAAAGTCATGCACGATCCATGTCAATGATTTTTTGATTGCAAAAAAAAAAAAGAAAAAAGAAGAAAAAAGAATCAAAGCAAAATGTAGAAAATATAATTATCTCTGGAAAAAAATAAAATAGATTACCAGGACATGCGGGAGAGTTGTTCCATAAGTGGATGAAAAGGAGAAAAATGTGAATAAATCCGCACCAATGCATGCGTTCAAAAGCTGTGAAATACAAGCAAGCGATAAGAATCCCCTTTTATTGTTTCTTTTTAAAGTAGGCGAAGATGCTCTGTGCAAATAGTGAGCAAGTGAAGAATCAAGGTGATAATGTATAGTGTCAAAGGAAATCAGGTAAGTTACCTTGAAGACATCACATAAATGCCACTGAAAGGAAAAAGCGCTAGACATCCCCACGGGTCTCCACAAGACAAAGCCCGACGAAAATGAACTTGTTTAAAGTCATTAAAAACAGGGAGAAAGAGGATGAGATGCGGGCAATGTCACATCTCAATATTCCGACTTTGTTCCATTGCGCAGGCTCGTTTTGGAGAAGTGAGATTTAGCGAACAGGAGACGGATTTAGAGAGAAAATCCCTCACATTTATCTACATTACACAGACATTTTCAACAGGAAACAGCTGGGGCAGCATTTGCCTCCTACTCGTCCTAAGTTATTCATTAAGGATTTTGGGCACATATTCAAATAACGTCATTTCTGTTTTTTCTCAGAACGGGATTGAATTTTGATCTCTCTAAGACTTGGTTAGTAGTTCAGATCAGCCCCACCACCACCAGCAGCAGTAGCAGCAGCGGCTCACACTCTTACAAACGCATTATTTTGTGCCCTGAAAGCTCATGAAGGAGAAGTTAAAGACGAGCTGGCGGTTGTAATATGGCTCTTTGCTGTTGTGCGTAATTTGGCACCGCGTAACTGAACAGCAAGTCTCTCCACTAGTGGTTTGATTAAATAAATCATTAAAAACACTTTCCCACTTGGTCACCGCAGTGCTCCCAACTCGAAAACCTCACAAGGAAAAGCTAAATAAATGTGAACCGGAGTGAAAATGTAAAAATGTGACATTTTTATTACAGTAAGGAGCAAACTTGAGCCAGAAAGCCACATGTGAAGCCCTGTTTCCTCTAAATGAGAGCCACTGTGCAGGGTTTGCTGCCTTTCTGCACACTGTCACTGCATAATCCTGGTGTATGTCTCTGGTTTTCTCTCCCTTCTTGCTGATTTTCACTTAATAGAAGTGGGTTCGCCTGTAAATAACATCTGATGCTCCTGTGAACTAGAGTGGAAAAATAAAAAAAGGAGGAAAAAAAAAAGAAAAACACATGGGGTTTTATGATGAAGAAGACATTTATTTCATACCCTTGGAGCAATCGTCTGCACTGACAGACTCTTGATGCAGGGCCACCCACTGTCATCATGTTGAAGATGGGGCCCCGCAGTTCCCACTGTGTCACAGGAAGGGACGAAAGCTAGGGCTTAAAGAGGGTTGTTCTCAGCAGGGACGGGATATCAACACTGATCCAGTCACTAAACATGAGATCACTGCTGTGACCCAATCATAAAACAGGACACCAGCACGTATCCAGGCATGCTCCCTCCGTGTTTGTGTGTGTGCATCACAAGCATGGTTGGTTCCAAAGGGGACTTAAGACACGCAACAGTTAGAGTTGTTTGGGTAAAGTGGGTCAAAACACGATCATCATCAAATGTCCCAATCTGACACAGGCAGCAGCACTGACACACACTTCTGATACAGGAGCTCAACTCACAGATAAAGTGAGGGGCGTCTGAGCTGAGGGTCCTTGATGGCGTAAATGAAGCCGATTAAGGCAGTATTTTTGTCTGGTTTTGCTCTTAGTGCAGGATTACAGCTCAGTCGTCCAAACTTTTAAAACAGGTGCAGCCTAAAGTGTCACATGCAAAATGAGGAATGCTGCTTAATTAGAGCTTAATCTGCTGTTAATAAAGTTGTTTTCTTTAAGCAAAAAAAACACCCCAAAATGTGTCCCAATGCCACACAAATCATTTCTTTTGTGTTTTTTTTTTGTTGTTTTTTTTTTTTTACTTTTCATTGTTTGAATTTTTATTTAACAAACAGTAGATTGATTCATAATCTCAATAAACAGATACCTGCAGATTATCTGAGAGGGTCATGAGCTGGTGTTTATTCGGTTTAATGGGTGAAGACGAGCCAAAAGTGTCTGATATTTATTGTTCTCCGTATTTCGTTGTTGACTACATCTGTAGTTGTTCAGCAGACATGAGCTGTATTCCTTAAGATCTCAGTCTGGGTTGATGTGGTTTCTCCTTCACTAACGGGTGCACTTTACTACAGCAAACACTCTCTTTTACAAACATCTGCATATGTGTTTAGAGCGCAGCCAAACAAGGACATTGATCTGATTTAATGCTGCACAGGGAGTGCATAAGTGCCGTAAACCTGCACTCTTTCTAACAGCCAGAAGGTGGTGATGCTTCAGGAGTCGAACAGAAGTCTTTAAGAAACTATTAAACATTTTCCTGATGATCTTAATGTCTCAGTTTTTAGTTTTGGTAGTTGTTTGTAATTTAGGGTCCTAAATCCTTCCTTTTCTCACTACGTACACTTTGAAAACACCAAAACAGACCAACAAAAATGTTCAAGTTGATGCTCCAGTGACTCCATAAACCAGTGCCAATGTCCATCTCTGATATACAGTCTATGATAGCTACTTTGTTACTTTGCTGAGAAGATGTATTTTCTTGTTGCCTAAAGCTCCAGAGGGATCCAAGTGGGACAGTTGATCTTTGTGTTACCCCTTATGCCTCTTTTCCACTAATAACTGCTCGGCTCTACTCGATTCAACTCTATTCCACTCATTTTTGGTCATTTTCCATTACAATTGAGTACCTTTTTAAAGTGTTTGGGGTCGTTATAGCAATCTAGCCAAAAGTCCTGTCTTGTCATTTGTATGTAACTCAAAAACACAACAATGGAGGACATTAGGGCGATGCTATACCTGCTGCTAAACCAATAAGTGTCTGCACCTTAAATGGCCAGTTTAATTTTTGTGAAGGAGACGGTCTTATGACTTGTCACTGTGATGCCACAGACTGGCCAATCAGTGGCGTGCAGTCTGTAGATGTCAAATGTTCGACTCAGAACACCTGAAACCCCTTCTGAGTAGGTATTAAATAAAGTACCTGCTACCAGGTTTTATCACTTAATGGAACCCCCTAAAAACCGAGTTGAGTAGCAGAAAAGGAGTTTTAATGTCATAAAAACAGGAGATCAGTTGCCATTAGCATTAAGATAATAAGACAGACATGTGTGACACATGTAGGCAAATTGATTCAGCGTGACACAAACCCTTCAAACATCCAGAAGTGGACTTTAAAAGTGGACAATTTCATCCACAGACACACAAATCAGTACGTATGACAGAAATAAAATCACATACAAGGGAATAAAAACAATGGTGGCGAATTAGACTATGCAGTTTCTGTGGAAGTTGCAGTGGGATTGATCGTATGATTCCGTTGGGATTTATTTTAAATGTATTCCACAACTGTTCAGAAGCATACGCTGCACAATTGAGGCGGTAATTTATAAGTTTTAATGGATGCTGGAGAGTATGAGTTAAGTAGGCCTGCTCTGAATGTTGAGTACAGTTTAGAGCCCCTTGTTACTCGTTAATGAGCATCATTTTCAAAATGAAAATCATGATGCATTTAGTAAGATGTGAGACCCAAAACAAGATAGCTAGCAGGCAGGAGCTCAAGGATCATTGTCTGTAAGACTTCTGTACAGAGACTTGCTTTTGAAAACAGAGGAGTCACCACCTACTGGCTGTTAGAAGGAATCTAGACTTGCTTTACTTTCCACACCATGAAACTTCTTTTATATACAGTTTTTGTCTGTTACCATAGAGAATATAAAAGATGGCTGTAGCTATTGTGACATCACCACCTTCACAAACCCCAAAGCACAACCATCTTTTATATACAGTCTTTGTTTAGTACAACTCCCATACAGTGTAAGGAGAGTGAATAGCAAACATTTACGGAGGACATCGGTATATTATTATATAATGTTTGAGTTTATCATATGATAGAAAATTGCACCATAAAGTAAAAACCATGTAAAATTCTGAAAAGTTAAGTCCTACTACAAAATTTTCTTTATTTTTCCTCTAAAAAGAAAGGTCTTTATTGGTACTGGCTTCTAAAATGTGAAATATGACTGTAAATTTAGATGTGACAGCTTGGATTCTGGTGGACTTAGGATGGCAATTTTTCTTGGTTGATTAATGGCTAAAGATATTAAACTTAATTGCAGCTCTACTTTACACCATCCCAGTCCAGCTAAATGCACATTCAAGGACACTTGGTGAATTAAATAACACATTTGCACTGCCAAACTTTAGCTTGATGAACTATCTTTGATTGCCCTACCTAACTTTAGGTTAATGCACGACATGACTTTTCTTCCTTTCAGGACAGCAGCTTGGAGATATAAACCGAGCGCCATTTGCAGGAGATGCTGATTTAGTTTAGAATGTGATGGTGATGATGATGATGATGAGGGTGATGCTTCTCTTCTTAGAAGGACAAAGCTGCTTTCAAGCCAGAGGACAGCCTTGTTAGCATCAGTTCATTCGCCGATGCCCGTAAGCCTCTCTGCTGATAGCTGATCTTAGATGTAAAATCTCATCTTTCACTGCCTGCTGACATAAAAAGCACACACACAATCTAGCGTGTAAATGCTTCATCACAGACTTTCCTGTTATCACTGTGGCTGTGGTCTGGCAGTATTGATGACGGGCTTGTGCAGTACATCTGCTGATGCAGTAGTAGGAGGAAGAAGAGGAAGGGGGAGTGGGCAGGCTGACCTTCCCTTGCTCTCTGTTTCTAATGCCCAGGTCTCTGAGCTGCCTCGGTGCCAGGTTTCCCTCCCTCTCCTTCACTCCTTCTCTTTTCTCTTTGGTTGCAAGACTTTTGAATCCCCTCATCCAACACCTCCCCCCCACAGCCTTGTCTAAGGAGACGTCCGCCCCAGTGAACTCATTGACCAGGGAAAGGCTTGTTTTTACTCCCTTCTGGTGTAGGAAGGGAGACAGCGCTCGCTGCAAAGAGTGTCCATCTGTGCAAGTTTTTTTGATCAAACGTGCATCTTAGACATATATATCTATCTATCTATCTATATATATATATATATATATATATATATATATATATATATATATATATATATATATATATATATATATATATAAAATTCCACTTATTAATTCCCACTTATTTTCCCATCCTCAGTTTGTAAATAAAACCTGCACTTTTTGCTTAAAAAAAAAAGAAAAAGGAGAGACTCACACAGGAGAAAGCTCTTGGTTACAAATGGAGTTATAATCACCTCATTTGGAACAGCTTTAAGATGTTAACACAGGAAGGCTTGTAAAGATGGACACTTTTTGCAGTGTTAACAGCATCCCGTCGGGTACCTCCTGCCAAACAAACGTCCGAGTCAGAGGATACGGAGCGCGGTACAGAATGCAAATGAATGCGAGTGGATGAAAGCGAGAGGAAGATTTAGAGTGGATGAAAAAGAAGATAAAAGCTTTTTGGTTTTGCATAACCTGCATGCAAGGGAGGATGGAGGGCTCTGTGTGTGTGTGTGTGTGTGTGTGTGTGTGTGTGTGTGTGTGTGTGTGTGTGTGTGTGTGTGTGTGTGTGTGTATTGCAGGGCTGGTACCCAAGATGGGAGGGAAAGTGTGAGGCTGGGGATATGTCTGGGCACACACACAAGTTCACTTGAGGACACGCACACATGCATGCACTTACACACACTTGATTAGGAGAGCAATCCTGCTCTATTTTGTTGATTAGTCTGAGGGTTTTTCCAGCTCAATGGTTTCTCTGTGTTATATTTCCTCTGCTACCATTGAGTAAAACAAAAAAGCTTTGCAAAAACAATGAAACAAGGGTATCTATTGCAAGTGATTGTAGGGGTAATTTCAGTTTTTTCCTTCTTCTTCTTCTTTCTCCAAGTCGGGTAGTTAAACAGGGTGTGGTGCTACATGAATTTGTGTGTGGCACTCGGAGCAGATATTGTTATCAAAGCCCTCCGCTGTGCCATACGCTGTTCATATGGAAGAAATAAAGGTGCGTCATGGAGAGAAACGCAAGAAATGGGGGTGCTTGTTTTGATACGCTATGTTTCCACGGTAACACAGAGGGGTCACAGTATTCTGGCAAAAAGGCCGGGAAACTCTATGGTGCCTGTTGATGATCAAAACCTACTTTTTCACAAAGATCTCTGGGACGGTTTAACTGTTTGTTGTGGGATTTTAAGCAAACTAAACTAGGAACATGTTAATAAACAATATTTTTTGTTGTCATTTTCAGTAGAAATCACAGATAACCCTACCATACACCAGTGGTTAGTAGCCAGACTGTGGGGTGGGCCCCCTTGGTGGGTCATCGAGCTGCTGGAGGAGAAAAACATGCGATGAATCAAAGCTGAAAGGTTAGGATTCGCGTAGTAAATATGCCAAATCGAGTGCTGATGCTGATATTGACCTTAATTTCACTAAAATTCAACTTGGATGTTTTTTTAATCGTTAATGATTGATAAAAATGTGGTGTGCGTGGCTTGAATTTGGCTTTGCAGGAGAGGCGTGCTAGAAAATGTTTGCAAACCTCTGCTGTAGTTACCTGAAAACAGGAGATTATTACATGACAAATAAACAATAATAAAATAAATATTTGTGCTGCCACAACACGTACTGGTGTCATTCAACAGCTGTACAGAGTTCTTCCTGCAAAATAGATTGGATTACATAGAAGTCTATGTTAAAATGAGCAGAGTTTGCTTTCAGGCCTGGCTACATTGTTATTGACTTCGGCTTCAGAATCATAACTTCAAGTTTGAAGAAAACCAAGATGACAACAGCCAAAGCACTCCACAGTTTCAAAACAAGTCTGCAAATCGATGCAGTCTTTTATATTTAATCTATCTATAAAACCAAGAAATTGAACTCAAAACTATTTGAGCAATTTGAGGCCAAAAACTAATGAAGAATTTGTTGAGGTTATAAATCAAATAAGCAATAGAGTCATTTTTCCATGGACTTCTTTTGCAAAAAGATGAAGCTCTCTGGTGGCTTTTCAGATTGTCTTTTAGACACAGTCTATCCAGTAATGGGATCATTATTTAATTTCAGTTCATTTTATTTATCTGGAAGTTGGTTCCACAGAAGATGGGTCTGAAACCTGAGGGCTCTGCCTCCCATTCTACTTTTAAATACTCGAGGAACTACAAGCAAACCTGCAGTGAAGAGCTCCGGGTGATATGGTACTATGAGGTCATTAAGATAAGATTGGGCCTGATTTTTCAAGACCTTGTATAAGAGAAGCAGGATTTTAACTCCAATGCTGGATTTAACAGGGAGCCAGTGTCTTTAAGACATTCTGCAGTTTATCTGTGTCATCTAAGGGAAGCATGTATAATGTAAACAGAATTGGTCCTAGCACTGAACCCTGTGGAACTCCATAATTAACCTCAGCGTGTGAAGAAGACTCTTCATTTACATGAACAAAATGGAGTCTATTACATAGATATGATTCAAACCACCGCAGTGCAGTACCTGTAAAATCTACAGCATGCTCTAATTGTTCTAATATGATATCATTGTCGACAGTATCGAACGCTGCACTGAAGTCTAGCAGGACAAGCACAGAGATGAGTCCACTGTCAGAGGCCACAAGAAGATCATTTGTAACCTTCACTAAAGATGTTTCTGTGCTGTGATGAGCTCTGAAACCTGACTGAAACTCTTCAAATAAGCCATTCCTCTGATCTGTTAGCTTTGTGACAACTACTCATTCAAGAATTTTTGGGATAAACTGGGTCAAGTGATGGCTTTTTAAGTAGCAGTTTACTTAAAAAGACGGCCAGCTTGCAGGCCCTTGGAATATAGCGCATTAATATAGATTGATCACCTTTAAGACTGAAGCATTAATTAATGGTAGGACTTCTTTGAGCAGTCTTGTAGGAATGGGAACATCCACATTAATGGTTTGAAAGGAGTAATTAAAGCTAAAGTTAACCCAGAAAGATCAAAGTTCTAATTAAATATCAGTGGTATTAAAAGTAGCTGTAGTAGAAGAAATTCATTAAATCATTACTAGTTAATGTTAAAGGAAACAAGATCATTACTTGGTTGCTGTGCTTATTACTAAATGTTTAGAGTTGCTAGTAGATGTTATTATCTCTGCTAGTCTTTATGCAGAGCCAACTTAATCAGCTGTCGGTGATAGTTTCATACTTTGCATACAGACATGATATTCGTTAAGGAATTTTACAAATTTATTTTCAAATATCCCAACAGGGGACAGCATAAAGAAAAACTCCACTCAGATTTAAAAATCACTGCAACATAGTGGCACACCCTGCAGCATCTTAGACTGTGAGTGTTTGCTTTAAAAAGTGTCTACCTCATATATTTATGGCACGGCATTCACCCCGAGACCTGTTCGAGCGTGCGAGCGTTTCCATCCATTACGAAATCCCGGACTGTTCCACTGAGTCAGAAACAAAAACACAAAACAAACAGCTGAACAATAGCATGTACAGCAATTACAGTCTTAATATGTGGTTTCAGTAAACACAACAAATCCTGGAGACACAAGCTGAGAGCCAAAAATCTAAAACAATGCACAGATTCAGGACTTTGTGTCAGTGATTGAAGCTGGCTGTCTGTCCCATCCAGCTTTCCCTGCAATGTGCTATCTCATACTGCAATTAGAGCTGGACGAAGACTTGCAAGAGATACCTCAAAGCATGCATGGAAGTGTACTGTTTGTACTGTTTGCTTATCCCATGTAGAACAGTGACTGTGGGGGTAAAGGCCGCAGCTCCCTGGTTCTCTCCAGCTGGCTGGGCAGTGGGTGCGGTGCTTCTCTCTCTACCCACCACCTGGCACTGGGGAGGCTATGTCTAGGAAAGAGACCTGTGCCAGGCCTCAATTATGGGGGGAATAATCCAGGACACACTGAAGCAATTACAGGCCCATATAAATCAATATACTTTGGGTTAAAAAGTGATCTGCTCCCAACACTCTGGAGAGCCTCTGACTCAGCTGGCCTTTGATTTTGCAGAGAGAGAGAGAGAGGAGGAGTTTCTCTTGAGTACAGGAATGATGCTGTTGAGGTTTCAACTGTCACTCAAGAAGTCAGGTGAAACACACCGTAAAGCAGAGAAGAACAATACAGCTTATTTGAAACCATGGTGCATGTAGTAACAGTTGTTGTGATTTTTATGTGACATGAAATAAATGGAAAGAACGGCATAAACAAACGCGCTTGCTGTATTCTCAATGAGGATAGTAGCAAGGTTGTCAGTGAGGGAGAAATACTGGGTTGTGTTAAGGCTGAGGAAACTTACAGAATCAAAATCCTCCAACAGAAGCTGTGGCAGCAGAGCACAAACACAAGGGAGTCCTGAGCCTCATTAGCACTACCATGCTGCCATCTACTGGCTGAAGAAGACCATTGACAGCATACTGGAAAACATATTTCTGATTTAGAGTAAGAATAAACTGAAAGCTAGACTACACCATTTCTGGAGAAATTACAGCGGGATTGTTGCTGTGCTCAAAAGCAAGATTTGGTAATGCCGACAGAGCTCAAAGGAAACTTTCTAGAATGCTGCTTTGGTCAAAGACAAGCTTCTCCATTCTAACTTTGCATGTTCTGCCACTAGAATGAATTAAATCCTTTTTTTCCCCTGTTTTGTAACAAACTGTGAAAATAATTTTTAAAAAAATAGTCAAACAAACGTGTATAAAACTGTACATAATGCAATCAAGCACTTCAGAATTTGAACAGAGACTAAGTTAGGTAGTGATGTTACTCCACACCATCATGATGATCCAACTGCCACAGGCAGAATTTGGAGTCATCGCTGAACATAATGTTCCTCCATATGTTCAGGCTCCAGAGCACATTTTGCCAACACAAACGCAAACAAGCCTGATGGTGAAAGGACAGTTATGGCAGGCCTCCTAGCAGCTCTATAGATTGGCTATGTGCACTCTGTTCCTGATTGTGTAGGTAGAGAGGCGCTGGCTCCATTCAAATAATCCTGTAACTGGGTTTTTCAGAACACCTGTTTGTTTGTTGGTTAACACACAACAAGCATCTTTATTTGTAATGTTAAAGCACAACTTGGGAAACCCATATAACACTACCGATAATTACAAACTCATTATCTTTCAACATTATCATTTTTAAATATTTCTCCTTCTCCTCTAAGATTTCTCCAAACATTTTTAAAGGAAGGCTGCCATTAACTTTGTGACCGGGTTTCGTGCTAACTTTACTGAACAATCAACTGTAGTCGTAAGAGAGAAAGACAAAATTAGTCTATATGAGAGTGAAATTTGGCAATCCTAATGGTGTGACTCTCAGCTTATTTTAAATTGCTGCAGCAACAAGGGTTGCTTGGTTTTGCTAACCTCAAGACCTTTTTTAAAAATAGTATAGATTAGCCTGCCAGTTATTTATCAACAGTTAGTATATACATTATTTATAGCGACAACCACTTGAAGTTTCACCCTGTTGCTTGAGAGGCTTTACAAAACATTTCAAATAAAAATTTAAGGTAATATGTGTACAAGAATGCTAAAGTTAAGAGTAGGATATGTTAGCATTGACTGTCCCATTAACGTTAGCTAGCTAGTTAGCAATACTTAAGTGTAAAATCTCCTTATATAATGATATTTTTTCTAAAAACTGCAAGTTTCACATTGTTTTACAAAGCTGACATATTTTCATTACATTAAACTACACTAGTAACAGCTACTGAAGGGCCCGACAGCATTCCAGGAGACGCAGCCTCCATCTTTGGCACGACTGCCCCTTTCCCACCACTGTATATCATATTGCTTGGGAGAATTTGGTCATTTTTCAAAAATTTTATTTAACATTAAAATAGAGGTTTTGAACACATAGGACCCCTTACCACATGACATTAACTAGCTAGCCATTTTTGATGTCTAATAATCCTGAAATATAGTGGGAAAACCTACTAAACATGATAAATTATGGCAACTATGTGCAAACAAACAAATGTATACTGTCTCAGAGGAAGTAAAATACTTTCTTGAAAGGCATCTTGCTGGTTATGTGGAGAAACTTGGCAAGGGAGGGCTGAAGATGGATGTTAACTTACAGCCTCCGAGTATTTACTGATGCTGTGAAGTGTAACCCTGGCATTCTCCCTGTCATCATGCCACACAATGTATATCATTATGTTATCAACAACCACTCAAGGCCTCCAAAAGTTTGAATGCTTATCAGAGTCTTGTGTCAAGATGGACAACAAACCCCTGTCACTGGATTTTTATTATATTTTGATATTGACACGTCTCTATGCATTATCCCTCACATTGTCAATGTCAACGTAGGTCATTTGTGATATATGACAGCAATACCGAGGTGAAATGTTGAGCATATCCATAACTTTCCATCAGTAAGTGCTGCTGCTAGCTTCTGTTCACTGCTGTTATTTAAACTTTTTTTGAAGTGGATCTAATGGGAGCAGTCTCGGGGAGCAAATAAACTCTTGTGATGTGAAAATGTATTCAAACTGTTGATCAGAGGGAAATTAGTTTAAATGTTTTAGAATGCTGTGGACTAACGTTACTGGCATAAGGTTAGCCTGTTACGTTATGCTGTGGTTTAGCAATCTCCTGTTGGCTGTCCAGAGATGGGAGGGTTGCATGTCTGATCTGCTGAAAATAACTAAGTGCAATAATATCGAGATTAAATAAGCATGTTCATGTAAGATTTCTTATCTTAGAACCCTAACTTCATTTCAGGAGGGAGGTTTCAGGAAAGGAGGGAGAGGATGAGATAGAGATGAGAAGGCGAGAGTTGTGTCAGAGGAGGCAGATGAAAAAGATGAGAAAGAAAAAAAACTAGAAAGAGATAATGAGAATATAAATTTAAACATTTTAAATGATCAAATGTTGCTTGAAAGAGATACGTGCATGGCGCTAATGCACTAACAAGCTAACCGCACTAACGCATTGACGCTGTGCAGCCCCACGCATGGGGCGATCTGTGCTAACTCGCTAACGGAGATTTGCCGCGTTAAGGCGATTATGGCGTTAACGTTGTTTTAACGAGATTAATGCTGACAGCACTAGTTTTTTCGTATTCTTCTATCTGAATCAACAGGGAAGCGATTAAAAAAAAGGTTAGCTTTGTGTCCTTGATGATTACTGCACCCAGCTGCGCAGCAGAATAAAGGGATTGAAGAGGAAAAAGGAGTAATGATATCTATGCAAACAATGTATTAGCCAGTGTATGTGATCGCTTCTGCTTATCACGTCCAATAATAATATCAAATTCTATTAATTAAAATATTATTTCATGTAATTTAAAAGCATTTATTTATTTCACTGTTTAAGTGTATAATGGTTTAATATGGCATGCCAAGAGTGACCAAATAAAAAAGACAAGCAATTCAATAAATAATTTAGTAAACGTGTCATTTATTAATCACAATTGAAAATAAATATAATAATAAATAATTTAGTCAATATATTGTTAATCCATTAAAACTTAATTTCCTTTAAATTAAAGCCATATTTTATTATTTCAATTAAGTATATCATGTTTCCCGTATGGGCATCAATAATGCCAAAATGAAAATAGCTAAAAATACATTATTAAATAATTAACTATGTTTGTCAATAGTTTATTAATTTTGGAAACGCATATATAAATCAACTATGAACAACGAACAAGGTCAATTATGCTTGAAGCTATATAGATACATCATCAGATGACACCAACACTAAAGTCAAATCAGTTTTCTCTGGATGACTCAAGAGAAAGAAAAAGCCTTTCTTTACAAAATAATTAGTAATAAGTATTTTTTTCTGTTGTAGCTATAAGGTAGAGAACCATTTCTTCATATTGGGCTCATTAGCCATTTTCTACATTACAGGAAAATGGCTAATGTGTTAGTCCCCATAGGGAAATTACTTCTCTGCATTTAACCCATTCACCCATTGAATGGGTGGGCAGCCACCAATGCAGCGCCCGGGGAGCAGCGTGTAGGGACGGTACCTTGCTCAGGGGCACCTCAGGGTAACCGTTCAGTGACCGACCTTCCGATCATGGGGCAACCACTCTACCTACTGAGCTATCCCTGCCCTTGCCAATAACAAACATATTTATAAAAACTTTGTTTGATTCAGTGAGATAATATAATTAACTGGGTACAAACCTAATATAAAACATTTAGGGTCAGAAAATATTTGTATTAAAATTATATCCTGAATGAAAACTATGATTTTTTTAATGTCTTTAATGAAGGTAGGCTATTATAGACAAGTACGACCCATCTGGGCCATTTATCATTATGCTGTCATATCATTTGGATCAACAGTTTTCTTCTATAGCCTAGGGAGGGGGGGTTACAAAAAACATCTTGATAAAAAATCTAGTCTATATGGGAAATAAAAGTTAGAACACCCATAGGGAATTGGGGACTTCTAGTCCTCATGCACCAGCCATAGAATAGGAGTCCCAGCTTACATCGTACTTCCTAATGCTATGTCTTGGATAGTCTCCGGGCACCTTTGCAGAGCTTGCAGCTTGTGCCCTGATGGCTGTGGTAGACTCCTGCCTCTATGGATCTGGCGATTAGGTTCTGTTCTTGTGCTGCCATGATCAGAGCCTCCGTGTTGTCCTTTACTGTACTTATAGGATTTCTTGATGTCAGCTACTTCCCCTATCTGTTAATAGTACATCCCATGCATGGATGAGGGTCGACTGTGTCTCTCAGTACCGGTACAGTGAGATTAAATAAACAAGGAAAAACTAAAGAATTCCTCGTATTTGCTCCTGAGAATCACATACTGTTTGGACATAGTTCCTTAAAACGCCTCTAGAGGGCAGCGATCATGCATCGTGTGATCCTGACATGCACAGGAGAAGAAGACGGACATGTTAGCTTTGTAAGAAGCAGAAGAAGAAAATCACAAGTTTTGTAGATTTATCATACATGTGCTTCCGTCACCGAACGTAACAGAAGATGTGCCCTAGCAGGTCGTATGAGAAGACACAAAACAGCAACAGACTGACGCTACTGAGTAATAACCAGCAAAACTTAATGTGTTGAGTACGCCTGCGCGTTTCTACCAGATCGTCGAGCCGCCCTTCCTCCCCGGCAACTTGCACCGCAGGGTCCGGCGGACTGCAACTCACAACAACCCCGAGTTGATTTGCTTATTCGCTTGAGCGCTTTTTGAGACAACATGGAGAGCCCACGACATGTTAATAACGGTAAGCTAACGTGTATGTAAAGATTTCTATGTCGCAACGAGTTATTGGCTTTTCTTTTTGTGTGTGTGCGCCCGATTTTGAACATGGCGTACCCCGCTCTGACATGGCGGTATCGTTGTGCTACGTTACAGCGCCAGGGAGCTGCTGCGTGCGGTGGTTAGTGGAAGGAGCTCAGCGTCAGCAAAGATAGTTATCTAACAACGCTTTCGGTTATTTTATGACTGCATGCTTTAATGTAGCGGGCAGGGGTGGTTAACTAGCAGCAGGGGGTTGGCATCAGTTAGCAACCGAAATGAGCACTAACTGTAACAGCCACAGATGCTGCCTTCGGGGGCTTTAACCAGAGTAGCGAAGCGTTATGACACCTAATGTATGAAAGTCGAATAAACATTAAATATATAACGAGCAACGCCGTTTATATATTGTTATTCAAACGAAAAAGTGTGTTGATGTGTACATGTACTTTTACAGTCCCGAAGTTTTCCTCATTAGAGAGCCCGGGCTTTCACAGCCGAGTTTACCATCTGGGTAGAGACGCTCATGTCTGGTGCATCATAATTACGACGCTCTTGTTAGCCTGTGAATGTATATGGGGGTAGCCGTATCAGTCACCCTAAACTCCCAGTGCCTAGACCCACCTGAGGGCCCTGTTGTGCTAAAGTGTGGCAGATATTTCTGTTTCGTCGTTGTTGTTTTGTTTATTTATTCTCTGATATCTTTACTTAAAATAATTATATATAAAACAAAGAAATTATCTCTGTCTGCTTTATTGTATCTATATTTATAATGCTCTTGATCCTGATATTATTGCGAATTACAGACCTATTTCCAAACTGCCTTTTATCTCAAAGATTCTTGAAAAGGTAGTTTACAAGCAATTAATGTCCTTCCTAGAAGAACACGGTATTTTAGAAGTTTTCCAATCTGGTTTTAAAGCTTTACATAGTACCGAATCTGCCCTTTTAAGAGTTTTTAATGATGTGTTTTTGGCAAATGACTCAGGTGACTGTGTTATTATTGTGCTGTTAGATTTAACTGCTGCTTTTGATACAGTGGATCATAATATTTTAATTTCCCGTTTAGAGCAGTTGGTGGGTATGCGGAGTACCGCACTGCAGTGGCTCAGATCCTATTTGGCAGAGCGAACTTTCTCTGTGAAACTCGGGGAGTTTGTATCCTCTGTTGCTTCTCTTCAATGTGGGGTCCCACAGGGTTCAGTTTTAGGCCCGCTTCTTTTCTCTCTATATCTCCTACCCCTTGGGTCTATTTTCAGGAAACATGGGATTTCTTTCCACTGCTACGCCGATGACTCCCAGATTTATTTCCCACTTAAAAAGATAAATGGCTTCTCAGTAGACCCGCTGCTCAGATGCCTTGATGATATAAGGGCCTGGATGGCTTTGAACTTTTTACATTTTAATGAACAGAAAACAGAAGTGATGGTTTTTGGTGGCGCTTCTGAGGCCACTATTATAGATCTTGGTTCACTGGCACAGTATGTTAAACCAGTCATCACTAATCTGGGAGTTAAAATAGAGGCAAATCTTAAACTTGAAAGCCAGGTCAGAGCTGTTGTAAGATCTAGCTTTTTTCATTTGAGGGAATTAGCCAAAATAAAGCCTATCTTATCGAAACAGCATTTTGAGACAGTAATCCATGCCTTTGTTACTTCTAGGCTGGATTATTGTAACGCACTTTATTTTGGGGTTAGTGATGCGTCCATTAGGCGCCTGCAGGTTGTGCAAAATGCTGCAGCACGTCTTTTAACTGGAACAAAAAAGTTTGAGCACATTACCCCAATTTTAATTTCACTCCACTGGCTACCTGTACATTTTAGGATTGTTTTTAAAATTCTCTTATTTGCTTTTAAATCTCTTAATGGCCTGGCCCCCCCCCCCTACCTCTCGGAGCTACTACAACCATATAGGGCTGCTCAATTAATCGAATTTTAATCACGATTACGATCTGGGCTTTCAACGATCATTAAAAATGACTGAGCCGATTATTAGCCCCTACCTAATTTATCCGCGACACCTTAAAGGCCGGTCCGTGAAAATATTGTCGGGCATAAACTGGTCCGTGGCGCAAAAAAGGTTGGAGACCGCTGATTAAGAGGACCCGAGGGAAGCTCGGAAAGCTAAGCAGAAGTTATTTGGAGAGTGACTGCCGTTGGTTGAAAAGAGAGTTTAAAAAAAAAAAAAAAACTTCAGTGGTGTTGCACACTATTTTATATTATTTTTTTAAAGTCATTGTTAACCCTTTAAAGCCGGTCAGAGCAGCACGCTCCGTTTTGCGTAACTATTTTTAAATCCCTGTAGAACCTGAACCGTGTAAGCTAGCGCAATAATTTGTTTTGCATATGAAACCGGAGGAGTTGTACTTACATCTGATGCCATCAGCTTGTCCTCGGTCACGGTTTCGTTCCACATATAGCTTTGCAAAAATTGCATAAAAAGCACTTGCAGGAACAAAAACATAATATTCCAGAAACACGCTTTGCCGTTCCTATCACTTCCCACAGTGAAATGATGCACATGCTGTTTTCTTTGCAAATTTGCATCATAGGATTGTTTTTTGTTTTTCCTGCAGTATATAAAAATTGGTGTATCTCCAAAATAAAACTATGAAGACACTCAAAATAAATTTCCTGTGGTGGGAAACTATTTTTTGCAACTTTATTGTATTTAAAGTTTTGAGGGATAAGCCTCTTAAATTTCTCCAAGTAGAAATATATGTAAACAAAACAAAAGCGATTTTCAATTTTTTTTGTAGTTTATTGCACTTTTTTGCAATTTATGTAATTACTATGCACTTAATGCATACATATTATTAAAATATGGGCTATAACAGTTGTATTGATGTATAGCAACTTGAAATGCTCCCACAAATGGCACTACAGCATGTAAAAAAAATAATATAAGCTCTGGTGGACTTGGTTCTATAGTAGGTCTTAAAGGGTTAAATAAATATCGTCAAATAATCGTGATCTCAATTTCAGTGAAAATAATCGTGATTATCATTTTTGCCATAATCGAGCAGCCCTACAACCATATACACCTGCCCGTTCCCTTAGGTCCGCCAATCAGCAGCTCCTTAAGGTACCAAAAACTAAGTATAAATCTAAAGGTGATCGTGCTTTTGCTGTAGTTGCTCCAAAGTTGTGGAATGATCTACCCTTGCATGTTAGGCAGGCCTCTTCTCTCTCTGAATTTAAAAGTCTTCTTAAAACATATTTATTCGCTGAAGCCTTTGGCATTGATTAGAGGGGTTGACTCAATTTGTTTTGACATGTTTCAATTTATTTTAGTTTTTTAGTTATTTATTTTATTTTATCTTATCTCATTTTAATTTTCTTTACTTATGCTTTTAGCATGTACAGCACTTTGTGAACTCTGGTTTTATGTTAAAGTGCTTTATAAATAAAGGTGGTATGGTATGGTATAATAAATCTAGTTCTTTCGGTTTGTTTATACAACTGTAATGTTAAACCTGTTGAAATTTCTGCTGTCCTCCTGGCCAGATCTCTCTTGAAAGAGATTTTTAATATTAATGAGACATTTAACCTGGATCTACCTTGCAACAGGAAAATTCTTACAGGCTCTCAGTGACTTCACATCATTACTGAGCAATATGTTTGACATATGTTGACAGACTATAACAACATTTTAAATTCCCATGCTCGTTTTTTGGCACATACCCCAAATCACTTTTTGGAAGACGATCGCTTTTGACACAACACACCGAAGCTCTCAATTGCAAACTTAGTGAGGTTCACTTCAGCTGTAAGTCACTGTGTAAAAGTTTTGAGCCACCTCTCATTACTTTGTATATTTCTCCCAAAGCTAGACTTTCTTGTAATTCTTTGTGATAGTTTGAACTATTTGAGCTATTATGAATTATTTGAGCCCAAGAAAGGCTTCTAACTCAAGGGATGAAGCAGTGTTTCATCTATACTTAAGCGGCAATTTAGCAAAGAACTCATTTTAAATCGTATCTTTAGTCACTTTTACTAGCAGCCAGTGACATAAACACTAAATCACAGTAATAACACAGTGTGACAACATAAAATAGTAAGTCCTGAAGAAACGGGAAGAAAATCCTGCAAAGGCCTGACAATAGAAGCACCTTGCTCATCAGTTGAGTCATCTGCTCTTCACCTCAGTGGAAGGTTGGTTGTTGAGAAGTCATTCTTAATGAAGGGAAAGGCTGAAGTATGCTAAATCACCATGTAATGCCATCTAGCAGACATCTGATTAGGAGGTGCCTCATTTTTTTCACTGTTTCATTTCACTGTGTGTTATACTTGTATAACTATGCATGTGACAAATAAAGAATCTTGAACCTTTTAATCATGAAAAATGATTAAACACACTGCCAGTGCACACTATCGGTCATGGATTGGCCTCAGACAGGTCGTGAGTCTGGATTTCAACTTTATTGGAGCAGTGTGGGATCATCTAAAGATGGCTGACATCCAAAGAAGAGCTTTGAACGTCCTCCCAAAAGCCTGGAGAACTAATCCTGAAGACTAAAAAAATGACAAGGAATCTTCTGTGAGACAGTTCAGGATGTGTTGAACAATAAAGGCGATACCGGTGTACCAAATGCTCACGTTCAGGCTTGTTGTACAAACTTTTTTTTGTCATATATCCCTTTTTCCTGGCGAAATGTAAGCAAATGAGATGTGACTTGACTTTTTTTTGTTTGGTTTTTACAGCACTGTATATAATGCGTTACTTCATGTAAATGCAGTTGACCTTAAATCAGTGATCTTCAGCATTTATGAGCTTTCATTCATGTGGAAAGTTTGAAATAGACTCCACTGTCTCTCTTTCTCTCTGTGTTTGCATAACAGCAGTGGAGTTGCACCTCGTCTGATCTGTTTTTGTCAAACAATTAGTGTAACGGCCAGTGGAGAGCACATTAATCTAGTGCTACATTACGCCTCCAACCTGCTGTAAGCACTAATCCACAGGAAGTGTTCAGCATCATCGTGCTTTACTTCACTTTAAGAGTTCCCTTCACAGGTGGAAAGCTATTCTGGCTATGCTCCTAAGCTTCTAACTTAATTTCTTTGTAACGGAGCATGATTTCTATCTGGGACTATTTAACCACAGCCTTCAACATCTGCTCCTTCATCCACTCCGGGACTTAATCCATTTTCAATCTTGAGCACCTAATGCAGAGATATTTTGTCATAAAGTCAAAGCAGTTGCTTCTTCACATTCTCTTGATAGTTTCCGTTTATTTTGCAAGGCTCCAGATTAATTTAATCTACAGTGAGTAACTTTTAAAATATTGTACAAATATTTTCCAGATCCACCTCTCCTGTTGCCATCTCTTCGCCTCTTCATACCTCCTCTGCGCCTGGTATCTGCGGCCATGTGGCACGTCGTGCAGGGGGGAAGCGTGCACGACTATGGGATGGTGGAGGAGTTCATCAGCACGGTCACAGAAATCGTCCCTGAGATGCTAAATGCAGATCAGAAAGCTCAGCTCCTCCTGGGACTCAGAGCACGGGTAAGTCCCTCTTGTGGAAGAGTGGCTGCCATAGGCGAGGTTTAGAGAAATCTTTGGGGCCCTTGATTGAAGTCACTGGAGGCTAACGGCTCTTTAGAGATCGACGCCGTCACCCATCTTTCTGAATTGCATTCTTTCTAAGAAGAGCAGAAACAGTGTTACTTGTGCTGTGCTGTACTAATGTACAGTAAAAAAAACTATTGCTTGTGTAACATTAAAGCATGCAGACCAGTTCTAGTAGCTTCCCTAAATAAAACTGAGTGAGTTCACCAGATGATAAAGTGCTG
This sequence comes from Maylandia zebra, assembly GCF_041146795.1. Taxonomy (NCBI): domain Eukaryota; kingdom Metazoa; phylum Chordata; class Actinopteri; order Cichliformes; family Cichlidae; genus Maylandia; species Maylandia zebra. The sequence goes on from NC_135183.1 coordinate 23,567,487, forward strand.
CATGGTGAGAGAACTGGAAATTTTTTTGGGTTAGGGACTCTAAAATGTATCTCTTTAACTGTTATGTAGTTGTACAGCTGTTTATTTTTACCCTATAGTCATGTATAATACTGATAACGGATCATTTTTTGAAATCCTTCCCAAACATGGACAACAGGCCAATCCTGTGTGGCTGTGTTGTTTTTAGTAATGGTTACAGTAATCAGGGAAATGTGGTGTGCTGACTGTTTGCTGCCTTGTTTAATCAGGCCTGTTTCTAAGCCAGGAGAGTCCCTGCTGTAGTTGGACTTTGTTAATGTTTTTTTTAATTAATAAAATCTTGTTTCAGGTTGTTCTTGAATTGTGTCGGACCGAGCAGATAACGGACAGAGAAACCATCGAGATGCACCTGAACAGGATCAAGGCCCTCGTGTCGACTTGGGCAGCACAGGTTAGATCCTTTAGAAGAAAAACAAGTGCCCTGTAGGCCAGCAGCCTGGTCATAGTTTCCCTCCGATTATTTTTTTTTTTCTTCCTAAATTGCAGCTTGTGATTTTTAGTTTTTTTTTTTTCCAGCCGTCTTTTGCAGATGTTGAGTTTCCAGAGTCCAACTTTGTGGATCAGGTTGAATTGTTGTTGAAGGATCCTGAAGAGAAGGACAGGTTCTTCCAGGTTTGTAACATCATGTGCTGTCAAACTCATGTATCCTATCTAATAATAGAGAAACAGAATATATAATACACATTTCTTTTCCACCCTCAGCATGTTTTCCCTACTGACTTTGGGCCTGAATATGACAGTGCTATTCAGGTTTTAATGCTGGACTTCCTGTCCAGATTGGAGAAGCTTCTTCCAGTTCCAGATATTCAACAGGTACTAGAATAAGTGTGGCAAAGCGGCCTTTCCAGCACTATTCTACTTCCCTAAATAAGTCCAGTTTGCATTTAAAAAATTACAAATTTTCCAAGTAATCTTTCAAGTCAGAAGAGGGTTTATGGTGAAATTTTGGCCTTGGCTACCTTTTTATTTCCTTTTATTTGTATTTTTTGCATTTCTTCTCTAGACTGCTTCCATGCTCAGTGCCGTCCCTTCAGCTCTGGAGGAGTGTACACACTCGGTTCCTGACCTGCAGCATCTAAAAACTGTACTGCAATATCACACAACACTGGGACATTTCGACTGGAGCGGTGAGTCTCGTCTTGGGTCACGAGCACATTGTTGCTAATGTAGTCTGAATGGATGATGGACTTGTCTACAAACACTGTCCAGCTGTTCTCTGAGCTGTAGTGATCTCTGGCATGATCTGCTCATCTCAGTTGGCATACAATACAGCAGCAAAGTGTATTTAGACAGAACGCAGACATGTGGAAAAGGTTAGAAGAGTTTATTTGCAGTTTATTTTCAGTTAGGTTATTTGTAGAAAAAGTAACCTGATGAACATTAATGTTTCACTTTGAGAGAAGATTAAAATGTCCTCAACCTGTTACTAAAACAATTAAAGTTTAAATGGTCCACATTCTACTCTCTTTTACTTCTGTGGAAGAAATGTAACAAAAACTACATTTATCTCTGCTTTGCAGCATACCAACTAGGGCTGCAAAAATTAGTCGACTAGTCACGATTACGTCGACTATCAAAATCGTCGACGACTGATTTAATAGTCGATGCGTCGTTTGAAGCTTTGTAAGATCCCAAAAGACGCAGGAATAAGTGGTAGGATTTAAGAGTGTAATAACGGAATGAAACAGAAGATGGCAGCACTGCATGTACAAGGATGCCAGCTGCCGTTAAACCCCGAAGAAGAACTAGCTCTGTCCCAGTTGTCAATAATGGCGGCAGCTAGTTAGTTTTAATATTACTCTTAGTATTCTTTCTGGGTCACAAAATAAACGTTTGGCGAGAATGTAGCTGTGTAAACCTCAAATATCTGCTCAGTTTATCAAGACACCACATATTTTCAAAAGTGCTCCGACGTTTTCGGAGACGTCTGTTACCCACCAGCTCAATAGTTAGCCGGGGTTCAAGGCTCACTAGAGCCCGTGAGAACACCGGACTCCCAGCAAATCGTTTTCAAACCCACCGCTGTCTTTCGTTACTCAGGTTAAACATATATAAGTCACTTAGATAACTTAAATGTTATTGTTTGGCTTTTTTTAGTACTTTATTTGTTCCTGAGTAAATCGGTTTGGCTGAGATTAAAGTTATAGTTTTTACACAGCTGAATAAACGTCAAGCAGACAGCTGATCATCAGAAGTGTGAGATGGTTGAGAATATACTCCGGTGTCCTGTTATATTTTAGATAACAAGGAGCAGACGGCTGAGTTTATTAAACTTCACTGAAACAATCTGCAAATTTCATTAAAATTTAATAAACTATCATCTTGTCTTTATTTTTAGTTAGCACATAATGATAGTTATATAAGAGCAGATGTGTGCTGGTGCAATAAGCTGTACGTTTTAAGTCCAATCGTTGCATGATCTGATTAGTCGACTAATCGCAGAAATAATCGGTGACTAGTCGACTATCAAAATAATTGTTTGTGGCAGCCCTAATACCAACCGATAATTGGTGGTCAGAACATTTTTCTTCTTTGATGGTTAACTAGTCTCATAACATTTGTCATAAACAGACCATTCATACCTAAAAACATCCAGCTCTTAAAATTAGGTGGTAGCACTTATTTTATTTTTTATTTTTTAAGCACCATCTTGACCGGGGTTCCAAGAGATCTGAAAATGTGATGTGAACCGATCGATGAGAGCAACTCATCACGAAAATGAAAGCTTTTACATAGTTTTATAAACCTGACAATAAAGGAAATGGCTACGCAAAAAACAACACCACAATCACACAGTCTGACACAAAGTCATACACCAAGCAGGAGGTATACCATCACTTAAAAAACAAAAAGTAATTGAGGAGTCTAGTTATGTGTGCAGTCAATTATATTTTTCAGGGGATTTTTTTGTTTCTTTGTTTCGTACATACAGCGTAGTGGCTTCTTTGTCATATTAACAATCTTCCAATTATATTTTGTGAATCTTTGTGTTAATCTGTGGAGAGTCCTCTTGCTCTTATATTGAAAGTTCAGAAGCTGCTAACCAGTTAGCTTGAGGTCTTCTTAATTCACATTTTTGCACTGGTTGGTGAACCATTTCAGTGCTGTGGTGGCCCACATAGTTTCTCCTCGTGTGGTCAAACAGCATTCAACTCCACCATCTTGGACTCCAGCAGGCAATGGTAGTTCATTTTTGGGCAGCTAGAGGGCAGCTCTAACCAGAACATCCAGCAGGTGAAGAGCTGCTTTATGACTGCAGAGCAAATGAGGACTACAGAAGCTTCCTGAAGTCCAAGATGGGCGAGTTGTGGTCCCTTCATGGGATTTTTATAATATCACAAGCACACTACTCACAACATTACAGGAATATTTGGACTAACACAGAATAACACCAATTCACAACCCCCAAGAGGGACTGGTTTAGCACTTGGTGGTCACTCTATTTTTTTTCTAGTTTTGGTGTTTGTTTGTGTCCTTGCCACTGCTAGGAGCATGGAATGGTACATGTAGGCCACTCAGGCTGCAGCAACCTTTTACCAGCAAACTGATATTATGCACAACACTACCACGAACACACTTTTGCTTTTTCTTTGAGCTTTGACACTCTAACAAAACTAATGCATTCTTCTTTCTCCTTCAGATGAAACTCAGGCCATTCCATCTTCATTTGGGAATTGCATCCTGTCCTCGCTGTCCCTTCCTCAGCTGGAGAAGGTTGTGATCGATCCAGACCAAATACAGTTACAGCACGCACCAGAGCAGCTGGAAAGCTGCATGACCGTCCAGGTGGAGGGTGAAACTGTGACGCTGCTGGACTACATCCAGATCGAACAGGCGCCCAGTTTGGTCGATGACCAAGAAGAAAATGTAATAAATGAGGAGGAAACGGAAGAAGACGGAACGCAAGAGGAAGCAGGCGATGCCTTAAAGCCGGCCGCTTTTCAACCACTTAAACAAAGCAAAAGACTTGAGTTGAAGAGAAGAGCCTTAAAAGAGGATCAAGACTCAGCGACGGCTAAGAGACAAAGGAAAAAATACCCTAACAATAAAACATGTCCTGTGTGCAATAAGACTTTCCTGCGGGCGGCGGCCATGAGACGGCACCAGGAGATTCACGATGCAAACCGGGACCTTAAGTACAAGTGCACCAGCTGCGACAAACGATTCAGGGACCATTACGACATGAACAGACACACCATGCGCGTCCACGAAAGGGGGGAGATGTACAACAGCGGTAAAGAGGAAGACTCAGGGGATCCAAGCACCTCAGAGATGTCAGAAGACAGAAACTGCTCTTTTTGTGGGAAGTATTTTGCTCGCCGAGTGGACATGGAGCGGCACATGAAGTCTCACTCAGAGGATCGCCCATACAAGTGCTCTTTCTGTGAGAAGAAATTCAAGAATCCTTATGTTTTAAAGAGACACCAGAAGGAGATCTGTAAAAGCAGAGAGCAGAAGAAGGTAAGGAGGAAAGAGGCTCAGCGCTCAAATACGCAGCCAGCTTCGGAGGTGTCGATGGAGGGTAAAGTCTGTCCCATCTGCAGCAGGATCCTCCCCTGCACTGCAGACATTGCAAAGCATTTACGATCTCACTCCGAAGAGCGTCCCTTTATTTGCGTCACATGTGAGAAAGGCTTCAAGTACAAAGACACGTTAAAGAAGCATCAGATTATTCACGGTCATGAGGGCATCAGAGAGGAGCAGACCAAGACGGTGGAGCAGATTTTGGCTGAAGCCGAAACTTTTACGCAGAACTGCGTGGAGACTGGAGACGCTGATAAGCAGGAAAGTAATCTGGACACTCCTGCAGACACATGTGAGGAGCCCCCCGCTGTGCCTGTGCGAAAAGTGGCCAAAAAAGGCCTGAAAGTATGCCCGGTGTGCTCTCGAGCGTTTGACAGCGTCAAAACCCTGAACAGACACATACAGTGTCACACGGACGATCGGCCGTATCACTGCGTCCACTGCAAGAAGCGCTTCAAACACATGCACGGCCTCAAGAGACACCAGATTTACGCCATCTGTCACAAGAAAACCAGTCGATTCTTGTGGAAGAAGGAGCATAGGGCGGGGCCGAGCCAAAGCGACGCGAGCAGCGCTGACCTCCAGCAAGGGGCCCCTCTGAAGATCCCAGTGTGGTGTTCCAACTGTGGCAAGCACTTCGAATACCTGTCCGCTTTGAAGGACCACCAGGAGAACGTTTGCAAGCTGGAAATGAGGGATATTATGAAATGTGACGACTGCGGGAAAGAGTTCAAGAGCATGACCATGCTCAAAGTGCACCAGAGGATCCACGACCCCCTGTACTGCAAAGAGTGTGGGAAGATCCTGGCAAACGAGGCTGCCTTTGAGAGGCACAAGCTAATGCACAGACCTATGCAGTGCACAATGTGCGACAAGACTTTCACTTTACTGAGACGCTTGAGGGAACACTACGAGAAACAGCACAACTTCTCCGGGCCGTATCCCTGCCCGCAGTGTGACAAAAGCTTCATCCAGCTGTCCTACCTCGCCATTCATCAGAGAATCCATAAAGGAGAGTTCCCTTATGTTTGTAACTTGTGCCCGGAGAAGTTCAGGTCCTCCAACTGTCTGACGGTGCATCAGCGGAAACACACTGGGGAGAAACCCTTCCTCTGCTGGCAGTGCGGGAAGTGCTACCGCTCGGCCTCGGAGCTCACGGTCCACATGGGAACGCACTCGGAGGAGAGGCCGTGGGCCTGCACACAGTGCAACATGGCGTATCGTACCAAGCTGCAGCTCACAAACCACGTGGAGCAAGTCCACATCGGGGTCCGGTATCCCTGCAACAGCTGCGGCAAGCAGTTCATGAAGGAGACGTCACTGAAGAGGCACGAGCTCATCCACACAGGAGAGAGGCCGCACCAGTGCACCGTGTGCGGGAAGACCTTCCTGACCGCCAACGAGCTCAGGCTCCACAACAGGTACCACACCGGGGAGCGGCCATACAAGTGCGAAGTGTGCGGCAAAGCCTTCATCCAGTCGGGCTATTTGAAGTCGCACATGCGGATCCACACGGGAGAGAAGCCATTTAAATGTGACATATGTGACAAAGGTTTCAGGTTGTCTTACCACATGAAGAAACACAGGCGGACTCACGCCGGGAAGCCAAAGAGCTACGTATGCGAGGAGTGTGGGTTAGCGTTCCTCCAAAAAAAATCCCTTTGTGAACACTCGCTCACTCACGAATTTAAAGTGGAGTCATCTTTCACAGAGGAAGTGAGAATAGAGTTTCAGTAGAAATCCAAATCTCTCTTAATGAGATGGTTCACCAAAAACACTCTGACCGGTTTAAACGTTGGTGCTTTTGTTGCTTTCCATTCATTCTGATGTTCTGAAGAACATATCATTGATCTCTAAGACGTGTGTATCTAAAACCAGTGAACATTTTCAGCTTGCAAATCTTTCTGCAATAAAAAAAACTTGAATTTTACCATCTCTTCTTTGTTTTTGAATGAGAAAATTGCTTATGTTGTCTAGTAATTTGGGGTTTAGCCTAGTAGTGTGAAACGTGGCCCTGCACCTAAGACAACCGAAGGATCTGAAACTCCATAAAGCACCCCTCCAATAGCCAAACCCACCTGTTCTCTGATTGGATAGTTAAATTTGTGATTGACATGACATTGGCCAATCAGATGAAAGAAAGAAAAACTGGGTCAAAATTCGTACTTGTAACTTGAAACTTGAGTGCAGAGTTTCACAGGTATTTTTTTTGGCTAAGTCCACACACAAATTCTTTTTACACATACAAAACTGATTTACGACCACAATTTGAGCCCATAGCAAAACTACAAAAAAAAAGTTCTGTCCAAATAAAATATAAGCAGCTGAAAGATGGGGAAATCTCGGCTTGTTCTATTTTTCGTGAATAAACGCACCATCATGGAGAAAAACATTCCAGAGACGAAGCGAAATAAAATCAGAGACCTTTAATATGATTTAACCTGTGGTCTTTTATTAGCTGTCCACAAAAGCATGTCATGGAACGACAGAAACTGTAGCACGAGTGTAACATTCCTTTTTGTTGTTATACTCCACCACATCCCTGCTCCTCACACCATGTATAATTTATATTTCATATATATATATATTTTGTACAATATACATGTTCTCATCAAAGGAAAAGGAAAAAAAAATGCAAAAGTTCATCCCTCCCCCTCGGTTGGGTGTGAAATCTAGTGAATATCCCATGCACGTTTTCACTGCATCTAGGAGAAGTGTCGTTTATTAGGAACAAGTATGCAGGCAAATAAAGGGGAGGGTCTCGGTGGACGAAGCTGGTGTATAGAGCACATTCTCAACAACATTAAACAAGAAGAGCCATGCGAACCGACACTTACTCTACAGCTTGGACCCAGTTTGGAATCAAAAGCGCCAGTACAGGGGCTAAAGTTAGTCTTTTGCTAATGGCGTAACATTAAGACAGATTTAAAAAAAGGATTGTTTTTTCCTCTCTATTCTAATGTCAAAGCCATATATGTTTCTTTGAAAAAAAAAAAAATCACAATAAGACTGAAACTTAAGCTCACAGTTGAAATACTAATGCTTTTCGATTGAGAGAGAGAGAGGCTACAGTAACACTGGCACAGAAAGTGCTTGACATCATTGTGAACCTTTTCACCTCTGCGGAGACAAAAACGGCTTGCATCTTTTAAAGTTACGTTTCACATTTAAGAAGCGAGTGTGGTGAGTCGACATCGTGACTGTCAGCTTCCTCAAAGGGTTCACGGTAAAAATGAACACCACGGTGGCAAAACAGTACATGAAGGGGCGTCACAAAAGAGACAGAAATAATATTCATATATATTCAACCTTCTGTTTCAGTCTCAGTCACTCGTATATAATCGTCTTTCAGCTCATTATACTCCATCTCCTGTGGCATATTGCACATCATACCACTGAAAGTAATACAATTTAATGGAAATATTGCTTAATTTTTAAAACTTTAAAGTTTATATTTATATATCTCTATATATTCTTTTCCCTTTTGTAAAACAAAATAGCGGAATGTAAAATAAAATATATCATGCCGTGTATGTAGGTAAGAAAATAAAGCTGTAGGATAACATCTGTACTTTCTTTTCTGTAGCTATTTACAGCTTTGTGTCAATGTGTGTGTGCGTATATGCCCAAATCTCTCTCTCTTAAAATGATTTGCAGGAACCAAAACAAATAATATCATTATTTTTGGAACGTGCTACAGTTTTTTAAATGATACCTTCCGATTACAGGAGGAACAACCACCACAGAGTATGAGGACACTTGAACGATGTTTGCATTGTTTAGCCAAAGTGAAGCATCTGGTTTCCTTTTTTTTTTGGTTTCTCGCTGGATTGGAAAACTTTGCACGTTTGCTGCACTGTTACATTCATGAAATACACTGTGTGGTGTGCGATTTCCTTAGAGGGAGAGAGGTACCGGTTACATCGGATGGGTTCGATTAAAACGTTCTTTTGAGCAGCAGAGCTGACAGTTGTTTACATTTGGTCCTTTAAGGAGTGAGACGCGTTATTTGATGCAATCACAGGGATAAAAAGGTTGAATTATTGCACACTTTGAGCACTGAGTTTAAATTCCCACTTTTTTGGATGCGAATTAAGAAAATTCACTTTTACATAAAAACCACCAGTCAACCAAGTCCTCCAACCCCCAAACCATCTTCTGACCTTTTGAACATTTTTTGGGTATTGATAAAAATTGGTAGATATGCGTACTTGTTTTCCAGTTAAACTGTCCTCAGATTTGGTTGAACTCCTGTTTTTAATCTAAAAATTTGGCGCTTTCCTGAACCGAAGTTGACATTCATGCGAAATAAAACGGCAGCGGCAACTTTTTTTTAAAAATGTTTTGATTAATCTCTGAGAAAAATAATAAACAAATTTAATTTCGGAGTTACTGTTTGTTTAAAACATATCAGAACGGGAAAGTTTATTTTCCTCCTCACCTTAAATTGAGCTTTTAACCGCTTTCATCTGCACACTGCGCTCATTTTTCTTGGTAGTCATAGTTATCATCTCCCGTTTTTTTTTTTTTAATATATAGGCTTGTTTTTTCTTCACACAGTTTTTAAATCTATCATGATGATTAAATTAAACTAAATTAAAACAATTGTTTAGTATTTCAAAGATGTGTCACTTTCATTTGCTTTTTAAACTAATTTCCAGAAAGGAAGGAGAGGAAAATACAAAGCAGTTGGTGTCCATAATTATGAACGCACATTGAAAGCTGTGGAAAGATATCCCACGTGCCTACTTGGAGGATGTGTGCATAGCGACTGCAGAAGTCCGAGTATCTTCCACAGGACTGCCCACACAAATTCTTGAGTGGGTGCTCTGATCATGAAATTTATGAGGTTTATGCTGCCATCCTTCTGGATCACTGCTGTAACTCTAAAAGTGCTTGTTTCATTTTCTTTTAGTTTGAGCAACTTCACACATCAGATGCATCAGGTTGTTTTATGGAATCTACTATTTTAGTTTGGATTTACTAAATTTATTTGAAGCTAATTTTACACCTCAGCACTCACAGATTTACCCTCACCAGCCATACACCTTTCTAATATCGGGGTGAACACCTGCTTTCACAGATTCAACAAGGTGCTGTTGTTTACTCCAAATTCTGACCCTTTCGCCTGAATGTTGCAGCAGAAATCGAGACTCATCAGACATTTAACGAGCAGTTGAACTGGATAAAGTGGCTGTGTAAGTCAAATAACATCGTCTAAATTTACCCCATTTAGACTTGCAATTAACATATGTCCAAACCACACAACATTTGGAGGTCTTATTTTACCGAGCTGCTTCATGGAGCAGCTCAGTCAAATAAACAGAACCCTGACGTGGGACGTGCCATGTTTTTTGACAAGTCCAACTAATTTCCATACTGATTACAAGCAGAGTGGAGAGACCGAGGATGCATTTTTATACCGGTTGTAAATGTAAAGACCCATAAATCAGATATGCATTGAGAGAACGTGTCCAGATACAGATGGCTGGTATAAATAGGGTAATTGTGCCTCTAATAAACTCAGTGCTCTGTGCAGGATTCAGCCTCTCCTTCGAAGAATTCATGTGGGGGTGAAGCCTTAAACAAAGAGTGACTTTAACATGCATCTCATGGTCTACCCCGATGGCTTAGAATATTATCTGAAAGAGCTCAAGTAATTTGAGGCAAAACCTCTTCAACACCTCACTCAGCCTACTCAGTCTACACAGAAAGCACACCTAAAGCAAAAACAGAGGAGTCATACGAACAGAGTAAACATGCAACTTTGCATAAACAAGACGCACAGCAGGGAGCACATTCAATGAGACTGGTGTCAGCAGCCAAGCGGGTGTGTGTAGGGGAGGTGGGGATACTGTACATCAGCTTACAAAAAACAAAACAAAAAAAACAATAACAAAAAAACTAACACTATGACTTTCAGAATGTATTAACATGCTTACTTTAAGCATCTTTAAAGAGAAAGTCCCTGCCAATTGAAACCCCCCCTCTCCAAATCCCGCTTTTGATCAGTTTTGCAGTGGATACAAAGTTAACAAGCAGCGTTTTCCCCTTACTTCCCCTTGCGAAAGTGGTCCGTGAAGTAATATCTGCATAAAAAGCAACACCAGGGGTCAGCTCAGTTGACAAGATGTCATGCAAAAAAAAATACCAATAATAGTAACAATAATTTTTTTTTTTTTTTAAAAAGAGTCGTCCGTGGGCGTTATCGCAAGTTAATTTCCCAGTTGGGCATCCATGTTTCAAGCATAAGTCAGCATAGATTTCACTGAGTGGGCCGTCTTTAGTCGAATGAGTGCCGGCCGCAGTGTCAGCCACGGTGGAAGTTCCTGTGATCAGTTTGGCCTCTGCACACAGTAGATATAACACAGTGAATCCAACATAGAAGAGACAGAATGAGATGTAAATAAGAGCCACCTAAAAGTCCGCCTGCTGGCTTTGCTACTAATCACTTTTATTGGTTGTATAGAAGGGTTATATCTAGATTTTGGCATGTGTAATGGCATCCACTTCCATAAAGTATTATTGTTTGTAAACCACAGTCTCATTTCGCAGATGATAACGAAGCTGCATTTATTGAGTTAAAATTCTACTCTACCTTTTTGAGTGAAAAACAGTGTACAGTAGCCTATGTATTTCATGCACGTATCCTATATGAAATACAATAGAAATTTTTTAGAATCATGGTTAGAGCTAAATGATACTGTTGGGTCAAGGCAGTTCTGTTTTTTTTGTTTTTTCTTGTAGGTTTTTATTACTCTTCAGGGTGTGGAGTGACAGGGCAAAAGAGTTCAAGGTCAGGAAGTCGCAACATGAACCCCCATTGAGCTGCAACAGGCAGAATTAAAGGGAATTCCTGACTTAAAAACATCCGACAGCTCCTCTTCATCAGCAGGGTGGGTGCTTGGTCAGGGGAAAACGGGGAAGTAAAGCGGGACGCTGGATGCTAAAAGTGGCATTACATGGATGCTGTGGTTGGATCGAAGGGCTCCGGTGAGGATGACGTCACACCACGGAGCCCTTGGAGGTGGAGAGGTGGATGGAGTGGATGCGTGCGGCCAGAGTCTTCTCCAGGTCGTGGAGGATGTCGGAGCAGATGCCGGGGCTGGACACGGGGCTCTCGGCGGGGGAAGGTTCGTACAGGAGCTGCTTGAAGCCATCGAGTTCGATCAGCAGCACCATGTTCTTCAGGAAGTAGCCCTCGATGAAAGCCGTCAGCTCCGTGGCACCAAGGAACTACAATGAAAATGAAAGATGAAAGGAATGTGTGACATTAGCAGCTTTCAAATTCTGATTATATATAATTTTGCCAATATTCCAGTCATATTCCAGCCCAAAATTGGTAATTGCTTTTTAAGAACAGTCATCATTATTATCCCAGTGTTTGAACCTTACAATAGCAGCTATTAATCTGTCAATCTAGCACTTTCTTTAAATATCTTTAATTAGTTTACTTTGAACAACTAACAGGGTATTTTTATTCCAGTACTCAGGCGGGAAGATGGAAATAAAGGTGGAATTTTCAGCTCGAATTTCCCCACTTGGAAAGTTGTAGAAACCCCACAAACACCAACTTCACAAAACTGTAAAACCGGTACTCTGTACTACCACTTTTAGCTTCTGAGCTAAAAGCAACACAGCTTCTAATTAGGTATTCACTTTAAAATAAAACTATTATCCTGTTTTACAAGTTAATTTGTCAATGCACCTTTTCTGCAATGTAACTTAATAAAAAATATACAGCAAATGTTAACAAACTGAGCAACATTAACACAATATAAGCAAGACAAACCCTGAGACTGGAAAATAAAGCCAGTGTATATAAGGGCCATTTCTTTAATGTCCATGTGAGGTTCCCTTAAAAGTCAGTCAGTTGCCATTGACTCCCATGTTTTAATGCTGTTATAGCAAATTTTACGTTTTACAAACGTATACGTTATTAATGGTTTAATCACACTGCCATCTAGGCTTCATCACAGAGTCCTGGAGATTAGCTGGAGACCGCCTGGCAACCTCTGATTGCTGAGGAAAAAACATGTATTTCCTGTTCGGTTGGTCAGTGATTGCTCACAGATTAAATCTGTTACCTTCTTGTGATTGTGTTGATTACCTGCCGGTTACCTTGGTCCCCTGTTGTTTCCATGGATGATGCCAACGTGTCTGCAAACAGTGGCAAACTACTTCTACTACCACCAAGTGGTAGTAAAGTCTGAAATGCTACGTCTCACTACTGCAATCAATACATTTAAAAATTGCAACTTTTCCTTTGAAGACAAGTGGGTATGCTTTTCTGGTACGCATTGCACTTTCCACAGTTTCACTACTGCTCTGCAAGTAGTTGGCAAGTGTTTGCAGACAAGTCTGTGTCTTCCATGCACCAAAGCATTATTATTATTCCCTATTCTCAGTTGAGCCTAGCATGACTGCGGCTCAACTGAACGTCTTGATCGTGTCTGGTGTGTCAGCCCATGCATAAAGTTTTTGTTCCACTTTGTTCCATTTGTCATTTGAGTCACTGCTAATACAAAAATATGAGAGCAGCTTGAAAAATAGTGTGTGTGGTGGTTGTATTGCCAGTCTGCAATTGTTAATTAATGGCATGTTTGCACCTTATGTAAAAATTCATTACACAAACCCCTCCCAGTATGTAAATCAGCTGCTAGAGACCGTAAGCCTCCCACCTTAGCGTGTTTGTAGAGGTCCACACAGGTTTCGGTGGTGATGTTCTTGGAGCAGATGATCTCACAGTGTCTCTGAAGGGCCTCTAGTTGGAAGAATTTGGCTGCAGACAGGAGCTACAGGGAACAGTACAGCCACACAGAATGAGGCACAGGACTCGGGATTAGAAATGTTAATACTCATGCTGTCACTCCACAGGCTTTGGTTAAGTCTTTCTTACCTCCATTACTTCAGTGTTGCGTATGTGCAGGGACTCGGTGCCTCCACAGTACAAATACTGCATCACCAACTGTAACAGAGAACAGTACAGGCTTCAGGTTATGAAGCTGATGAAGAGTACAAGAGGAACCCTTTTTTCTGTTGCTTTTTTTGTGCCTCTTTTTTGGCTCCATTCTGTCACCTGGAAAGTAATCCAGATTTGAATTACATATGTAAATTTAAGCATTTACATATTTTCACTGCTATCAAATACCTTCCCTGCATCCAGTGATATTTACTCTCATGTTTTCTTTTTATCGCCATTTAAAAAGGAACAAGCATTCAATCAGTAAAAATAAAGAGCAGACCAGAGATAAACAAGTCCCCAGCAGGACTGGAGAGAAATTGAAAGAGACAAGGGGAAAGAAATGGGAGGGGGAAGCTCTGGGGCCGCAGTTTAATTGTGTCTTCTGTAGCCTCATGGATACACCCAGTGGAAAGCTAAAAGATAAAGAACATCCAGAAAGCGAGCAGGAAGAACATTTCCAACATTTTAGCAGCCGCCAAGCCGGTTCAAGCTCACGTTTCTGGGCTCTGGGTTTACAGCTAATGTGAATCATTTAAAATCAGAAATGTGCAATACTGCTGACAGACTTCATTTAACCCTTTTCCAAAAAGATTCATGCCATTCCCACAGATGTGCACAAATTGGGTCAGCCTTAAGCTTCATACGGTAAAGTTGGAGTTATATACTTTCTGTGTTTGAGAATTAAATGGATTTCTTAATCTCGATTGTTTAACTATGTACCTAACACCATTCCTTCAGAATAAAACAATCAAACGTGGAGCCTGTTCTTATACTCATAGGGGACGATGAGTGTTGTGGGTCTGGTTGAGAGTGGGAATAGGTTTTGTATGCACTGAAATCTTTCTTCTCTCACCCCAGAGAAGAACGGCAGACGGCTGCCTTCTCCCTGAGCCTGGATCTGCTGGAGGTTTCATTTCCGTTAAGAGGTAGTTTTTCCTTCCCACATACATTCTACCGTACAATATAAAGTGACTTGAGGCAACTGTTGTTGTGATTTGGTGCTGTAAAAATAAAACGGAATTAAATTGAACTGAAATAAACGTCTTACATGGAAAATATTGTACTTGACATGGCTGATCTCAATGCAGGTGTTTTCTGCTGCTGGTCGGTTTTGCAGCAGCGACTTGAACCTAAAAACAACAACAACAAAAAACAGATAAATTCTACATTATTTTTCCCATCGGTGCGCTTTTGTTTTACAAAATAAAATAGGAGCAAAGTTTCAGGTTACCTGGGTGAAGCTGTAAACAGCAAAACTTTATGTGCATAAAATGGTTTCCCCTCCACCAGGAAGGTAACATCAGACATCTCCTTGTTGTTCAGGAAGTGGGGGTCTAAAAAAAACAAAAGAAAAAAAAAAGAGAGATTTATTCACGTCTCCCACACAATGCATGCAGAGCAGCAAACAGCAGAAGATTAAGCTAATGTGGCCATTAATTACCGCAAGGCTGATTCATCACGCGCCTATCAGTGCTGAATTATCAAATCGCGTTAGCATTCCTAAATGGCAGGGGATTTGCATTTGATATCCGGTGTTTGCATCCTCGAGTGCATTTCATTCACTGCACACAAATCAAGTGATTTAAAGCACTTTATTTAAACCCTGCCAGTAAATGATCAGCAGGTGGCGCTGCAGCGCCGTCACTGAATGTTTCTCTTCTTCCTCGTTTCTCTCAAAGAAATGTCTAAAATAAAGTTTGAGGTGTTAATGGACGATTTGGTTCATTACAGACAAGTGGACCCATTTTATCTGCACATAGAGAAGGGTCATTCCTACTATTCGGTGCCATTTCAGTGTGATCACTCTTCATCAAAAAATACAAAATTTTGAATTATTTTAACATTTCATCTAAAAGAGGGATTTTCAACCTATAAGAAAAATGTATTGGTCCAGCTAAGGATATTATATTATAATATTTTTTAAAATCAAAGTCTTTACCCATGACGTGCCAAATGTCCACCCTGTTACAGGACATTCAATTTTCTATTAATAACTGTTTTGAATACACAGCTATAGTAATATTTACATTTTCTAAAAGCTACAATGTCCCTTTTTAAAATCTGCAAGGAAATTTCAAGGAAGTATTTTAAACAAGCATTATACTGAAAGAAGACAGGTTCAGTTTTAAGACAGTGTAATTTCAAAAGATTGTTTTTAGATTCAAAGGGAATATAAAAAAAAATTGGCTCCATTTTTAAGTAACTTAATTTTGCTGATTCATTCCCTCCCAATAACCAAAGAGACATGCATTATGTTTGTTGATTTGATTTAATTAACAAAAGAAACACACAGGTAACAGGGTGGACAGAGGAGAAACAGGGTGGACATAACATCAGTGACAAAAAATACCACCTTAAAGAAACTTTGAACACCTTCACCATGCCCGTCCAACCAACACAGGTAGATACATGTCCACATTAAACAAGCAAATTTTCACTGTACACCCAACATAATGAACATTTTTCTCACACATTTTACCTATGCAACAGACCAGCAACTCCAGTTTTTTTCAAGGAAATCCCACACTTTCCTCTCCAGCTGAACTGACCTCTTATTCAAAGGTGTTGGTTCTTTCATCAGACACACAACCTGGTCATCCCTATACCAGGTTATGTCCTCACGTGGACTTGGCCAGTGGAACTTGTTGGTCCCGTTCTTGTGCATGCATTTCACTTTAACATCCTCTTCAACCTCCAGAATGATTCCTGGGTAGGGTTCACCATCGTAGTTGATAATGCACCACTGACCAATATGATCTTTTGTGATGTTCTCAGGCCGGGTTGGTCCCTCAGTGCAATGTGGACTTGCCTCTTGACTAAGGCTTATCTCCTTCAGGCCATAGCATTCACAGTCCAGTACACCTTTGTCTGCCTGGCAAAGGCAGGTTATGTCCCTGTATTTTATTGTTCCTGGAGAGAAACTGAGTACTTGGTGGATTTTCATGGTTCCTTTGACCCTCTGCTTTCTTTTCCTTTCTCGCCACTGCTTTCTCTGTGCTCTCTTCTGTCGTTCACTGAGATCTGCCACTTTCTTTTTTTTCCCTTCCTCTCTGTCCTTTCTCCACTTCTCTTTTGAGATATATCTGTCTTCTCTCAGGGTCAGCATCACGATGTGCTCGGTAGCGCCGCTGCTTCTCCGCAGCAGACATTGGTGCCATTCCCTGAAAAATGTATACTATTCAAAATCTTCTAAAAGTATATATATACAGGTTAATAATAATTACCAATACACACTTTTATAAATAACCCTAAACTTCTATCATCTTACGTCCCCCCTGTTACAGTGCATAGCAATAACAGGGGTGACGGTAACAGGGGGGAGATTTTATGCTAAACTTAGCCATTACTACTAGTATGATGAACAACAAGCTAGTACATGGTGACCACTAAGAACCACTTTTAACATGTTTATTAGCCATATTATAAAAATGACAAAAAAAAAATTGTTTCCACTATTAATAAGCGTAACAGGTTGGACGTGTTATGCTTTGCCACATTACAAAATCTTGCTAAAACATTGAAAAAAGGGTTGATTAAAGAGTGGTACTTACTCATCTTCTTCTTGAAAGTTTTCCCTCCAAAATATGTTACATCCGGGAGTGTCATGTGACTAAAAGAATAATCAGGTGATGTGTTCTATGGAATTCTTATCAGAATAACAGGGGTGACAGTTGATTCAGGGACACATTTTTTTAAAAGATTTTAAGTATTAAACATGCATTAATAATAAAAAAGAACATTTGATGAGGAACATTAGAAATAAGCCAATCCAGAAATGATGAAAAATCTAGATTTTTTTTTTTTTAAGTTATATTTGTAACTGAAGTCGAGCAAGCATGACTGGGGACATAGTACTTTAGTGACTTGTGCTAAAATAAAAGTAATTTACTTTTAATGTATTTATCCTGTGTATATATCAATGTGTTCTATGGTAGAGGGGGGTTAAACATACAAGAAAATGGTTTAGAAATAAGCATTAGACAAGTTTTACACTAAATATACCATATTATGTCATTAGGACTCAAATGGCACCGAATAGTAAGAATGACCCAGAAAATACTGCACGTCGAAATAAAAAAAAAATAAATATCAGATTACTTTTAAAATGAAACTCACTTTACAGTTTTGGACAGAAGTTTACATGCACCTCCTTATGGGCATGCACATCACGGTAATTCAGGGGTTTTAATTAGTTCTTTGAACTTAATATTTTCTTTTTCCAGGGTGAAATAATTGTACAGCATACATCTTTAATGACTTTAAATAAAAAACAAAAACAAAAATGAAAACACATTTTAATAAGAGTGTACCATCAAGTCAGTCAGACTCGTGGGATATTGATCTGGTCCGGTACCTCGCAGAGGGGGTTGTCGATCACTTTCAGCTGCTTTGGGGTAAATCAAATTAGGAAGAGGAGCCCTAGAGGGGCAAAAACGAGACAACCCCCCGTCTATTTTTTCACTAGTTTTTGGCTAGGGTCAGTGTCACTACTAGAAGCCTGAGGTGATACCTGGACCCTACAGAGGCTACAGAACAACTCCAGGATGGCACATCAATTCGTGCCATGGCCAGAAGGTTTGCTGTGTCTCCCGGCACAGTCTCATGAGCACGGAGATTCTAGGAGACATGCAGTTGCTCGAGGAGAGGTCCTTAAACATCGATAAGACAACTATCTGCTCCTTTGTGCAAGGAGGAACAGGGTGACCTTCAGCACTGGTGTGAATGTCTCTGATGAAACAATCGGAAACAACTCATGAGGGTAGCCTGATATTCCGGTGCTCACTGCCCAGCACCAGTGAGCCCAATTGGCATTTAAAATAGAATACCAGTCCACCACTGGCACTGTAGCTTTTCACAGATGAAAGCAGGTTCACCCTGAGCACATGTGACAAACATGAAAGGGTTTGGAGAAGATGCAGAGAGCATTATGCTGTTTGTAACATTGTTCAGCGTGACCGGTTTGGTGGTGGGTAGTGATGGTCTGGGGAGGCATATCCACTGTGGGACACACAGACCTCTTCAGGCCAGGCAACGGCACCCTGAGTGCCATCAGGTATCAGGATGAAATCCTTGGACTCCCTTTCAGACTCTATGCTGGTGCACGGCAATGCCCGGCCTCGTGTAGCGATAGTATGCAGGCAGTTCCTGGAGAATGAAGGAACTGATACGATTGATTGGCCCCCACATCTGCCTGACCTAACGATAGATTACCTCTGAGACATTATGTTTCATCCATCTCACGCTGGCAAGTTGCACCTCAGACT
Source organism: Maylandia zebra (assembly GCF_041146795.1). Lineage (NCBI taxonomy): Eukaryota > Metazoa > Chordata > Actinopteri > Cichliformes > Cichlidae > Maylandia > Maylandia zebra. The sequence continues at coordinate 23,586,279 of NC_135183.1, forward strand.
ATCCAGGAGCTCCGTAATGCCGCAGGACACCATCCATTAATGGATTATTTAAGCCTGCCTAATGTTGCTTCACATCCTCATCTTCTCCTTTTTTTCTGACATATTCACTGTCACGTTTTGTTATCACTGATGTTCGATGTATGTTTTATGTGTCTGCTCTCCCAATATTTTGCTGTGAACGCACACAGAAAGGCGGCGACGTCCCAGAACAGAGCCAAGCCGCTAAATATGAATTACTGTGATTCAAAACTATCCTTATTTGACCACAGTAGTTCAATGAGTTTGTGCCAAAAAATGAAATGCAACTTGGATTAAAACTAATTACATTTAGGTCCATAATTTGTTGGGCAGTGACACAATCTTTTGTAATTTTGCCTCTGTACTCCACAACAGTGGGGTTTAAAATCAAACAATCAAGATGCGATTGAAGCGCACACTCAGATGTAATTCAAAGGTTTTAACAAAAAGTGTCTCATTAACTGTTTAGGATTCACTGCCACAGTTATAGTCAGTCTTTGTTTGTGGGTCTCTCTGCATTCAGTGTTTACATCACTAACTGGAAAGTACGATGTAATGGACTGAGATCAGGTGACTGACTTAGCTATTGAAGAATTTATATTTCTTTACCTTGAGAAACTGAGATAAATTCATTTTCGGTAAACAGCAGTTTGCACCTTGTATTTCCATTCACTGAGGTGGTGCATTGAGGTGAGGCCTAAGTGTCCAATTAATCTAGTAAAAATGGCTGTAATCCTGCACTTCACTCACATCTCGATTGTTCGATTTTACACTTTTTTGACATACAAAAGCAAAATAACTAAAATTGTATCTTTGCACAACAAAATTATGGACTTTACTGTAATTTTACTTTGAACAAATATTGACAATCAGCTGCAGTAGTGACAGGTGATGACTCAAGCACCACAAGTAGGACTGAATACCACACACGCAATTCACTTTCACTTTGTCTCTGCAGCCGGACACAAAAACCTTTTTAAGAAGAGCAAACATTAAAGACCTTTGCATGTGAAATTTAAGGTTTTATTTAATCTCCCAAAGCTTCCTTTGAGGAAACTAAGGCTATGTTCACACTGCAGGCGAAAGCGCATCAAATCCAATTTTTTTGACCCTATGCGACCCATATCCGATCATGGTATGACAGTGTGAACGGCACAAATCCGATATTTTCAAATCCGACCTGGGTCACTTTCGTATGTGGTACTGAATCCGATACATATCTGATGTTTTAGAAAGCGACTGCTCTTTGAACGGTCATGTCGCATTAAATCCGTTTTTTACGTCACTGACACAAGACAGACGCCAGTTATCAGCTCCGGAGAAGATATCGCGAACGCTTCCTGGCCATCCAGTATAGATGTCAGTGAAACCGTTGGGAAGACAACGTTGGAGAAACGTGAACATTTTATTCGTACTGTATAATCTGCAGATTCTGACAGAAATCTGTAACTATCCTTTGAAGCACCGCTCCTCTCTAAAACAGCAATAAGGATCATCATTAGGCCATATGTAAATAACAAAATAACTTTGTAACTTAAAGCAAAATTGGGGAACGTAAAGTCTGAAACAAGTCTTTATATTAACAGCCATCAGTCAAACAATATTGTTTGCTCTGGGTCTAAACAGAGCGTGTTGTGTGTGACGTCTTCTTTTGCGCATGCGGGCCGCTTTGAGGGTTCACGCTAGAGCGCGTTTGCTGTCACATTTTATTTGTAGTGTGAACAAGCAGACAAAAAAAACCGGATTTGATCAAAAAATCGGAATTGAGCACTAAGACCTGCAGTGTGAACGTAGCCTAAGAAACCTTCAAATATATTGAATACATTTCTACTACTAGATAATGTTCATACAGCTCCTTAGAACACAAATAAAATCATTTTCTAGATAGATTTCCCCCAAAGTGGTGTTTTTCCAACAAACAGACAAAAAACAAACAAATTATTTGTGAAAATATTTTGAAAACATCAAGAAGATCTTGTTTCATTATGAGTTAATCTGATACTTCTTTGTCTATATGTGGCTTCTTCTGAAGCACAGAAGGATGCACTGTAAATAGGATTAAATCCATTTGTAAACCTTTATTTAATCACCTGCTGCAAATGTCAAAGGAACCTACAGATGTGATGAGGAGAAAAAGCGCGCTCTCTGAGCTTGAGGTAACTCCTCGCTCTAACCCCCCCAAAACACAACAAAAAATAGAGAGAATCTTCACTGCAGTCACATCCTCATCACACAGCAAATGTTAAGCATTAATAACTCGCTCTCTTACCTAAGCGCGAGGTCTGCTTCTTCTTGATCTCCGTCAGCTTAGGGATGGGGAAGGGCCCGTAGCACTGCGTAAAAATGACTGACAGCTGCTGACTTATCACCTCATTCTGCAGACACACACAAACACCAGTGAGGACAGAAACTTTACACATATTACAGTTTTGTGGCCTCGTTTTTTTCCATGAGCAATCCGGGACAAGAAATTATGCAAATGTATGATAATATGGTTTGAAGTGCACTAAATTTATGCAAACATGAGTGTTATTAATGTCGACCCAGCACATGGGCACAGGGAGGTTTGTATTCCCAGAAAGCGTGCCTTACGTTGTCTGATGTTCCTCTAATAAGCGTTTTGTTTACATGGACATGAAAGAAAGCTCCAGTGACCTTGCTGGATCGGAGGATCTGGAACATGAGTGGCAGGCCGTGCGTGATCAGCTCCTCAGTGTACTCCTCCTCCTGGATGCAGCAGAAGTCTTTGAGCAGGCCCTGGATCAGCGGTCGGCGGTGCTGGATGAAGCAGGTACGCAGGGACTCGAGCCAGGTGTGCAGCGTCCAGGGAACACCTGGGAACACCAGCACACGGAGCGTGAATACACACAACATCCGAGAGCGAGCGGTTTCAAGGGCAACAGAACCGACCATGTTTCCATCACGTGATGGCGTTGTGGGAGGTGGAGAACGATGGCATGGTGGGTGTTTGGATTAAGGGTTTCAGTGAGAATAGAAAAGCAGCACCTGAATGTAATTAAAGAATGCTCTGTTAAATGTGTTGGACGTGAATGAAGTTTAACTGACGAGATGAGCGGAAAATTTATCATCCAGGTATTTTCATACATGTATGTTTTATGGCTTTGAAAATGGCTCATTTTTAAAAAGATTTTTTAAAAACTTAAAATATTGAAAAAAAAAAAAGTCAACAGGGAAATGGTGGGACTGAAAAGCCCAGTCTGGAGGTGGCAGGTTTATATTTCTGGTAGAGGTGTGGTCCCTTGCTCAGGGGCAGGGGAGCGGTGGTGCAGTGAGCTCAAGGGCAGTGCCAAGGAGGTTGGTGGGACAGGTGTGCGGCATTAACTAACGAGGTCTCTCCCTAGATAGATAGATAGAAGCCGGAGGAGGGGTGTGTGCTGTACACCAGCTGAAAAGCTACAGGATGTAGGTGCCAAACCTCACAGAACTGCCAGCAGTGTGTTCTCCTAATAAAAAACTGACAAATAAACACGGACGGTGTGTCAAGTCGTCCTCCTTTTCTACAATATTGTTCAGCAAAAAGTTGTATTTTAAAACATATGGCACAACTTCTCAGTTGTTCAGGTCTGTCTGTCTGTGTGTTGTTTCAGGACAGGATTGCTCCTGCTAGCAAAGCTGGAAAAGCAGCATGAGTGGTTGTAATTACTGTCCAGACAAGAACCTTTACAACAGAAAAATAAAGCCAATTGGCAAAAACTACATTTCCTCTAATCCACTGTGTTAAAATGTGCAACCTAAAAGCACAAATTAATGACGTTTACAGCCTGATACAGGTGGGTTTTATTTGGATTTTATGCTTTGTGAGGGTAACTTTGTTTTTAAACTAGCTCATTAAGCCATAAAGTTTAGTATAAATTATGTCATTATTCCACTTTGAGGGATCTCTGTGAAGTTTTGTCTTCTTCAACACATGACATGAGTTGACTCTTCAGCTTCTCCGGCTGATTTAACCCCTCAAATACAGTCACATCCATAAGATCCTGGACAATGAAGACATTTAAGTAATTCTGCCTCTGTACACAGAGCATGTCAAAGGAGGATACAGACTTCAGGCAATCATTAACGCCAAGGGATTTTCATCCAGTTATTAAAAGCAATCCTTTTATTTCAGATTAATGCAAGTTACACTCCACTTTTGAGCCTCTGAAAATTGGGGACTGTGTGTAAAAAAAGCTGTCAGTGTGACATCGTAGGGCATCGTATTGAAAAAATAAATGTGTACGGCATGCCCTTCTATACGATATTACTCGGTATGGTTTTCTGAAAATTTTTTCAAGGTTAACTTCGACCTTGGCAATAAAGGTCAAGGTCAAATGCTTAGCCAGCCGGGTACTACATTATTGTTGGGAAGTTTTATAACGATCCATAAAAAATTGTTTGTTATGTAAAGATTTTACTGATCTTCACATTTAGTGTGACCTTGACCCAATTTTCACCTAAATTAAATCAGCTGATATTGTTATTCACTGTCACACAAAATTTGAACACAATATCTTGAAAACTTGACGCTGGACTGCTAACAAACAGACAAACAAACAGAACCGATCACATAAAAAAACAAGATCACAATGGGAGAGGTTGAAGTTTGCACCTTTGTTTTTCTTTACAGGGGACAAATTTAAAAAAGGGAGAACTAATTATTTTTTTTTTTTACCACAGACGTTGTGATCACGACTGGATCACAAACTAAAATTTTAACTATCAACATAGCGCTCACCACGCAACCACGCTTTAATGAAACATAAACGATGTGAGAAAATACTCCGGACGTTTGCATCCAGAGTTTGATTACATCTCTGCGCAATGGCCAAAACAGCAGCTCGTGTCCATCTTTTATGTACAGTTTGTAATTTTGATGTCAATTTCTCAGTTTTCCACACTTTAATATTTTTTAAAAAGAGTATCCCGGCTAAATAATCCAGCCACAGAAAATGATCTTAATCGTTACCATCATCTGCAAATTTTAAACCAATGTGGATAAGAAAGTTTTAAAAGCTCATCACTCACAGATTAGCTTAAATCCTGGAAACATTGTGCCCACAGTTGTAGAAGCTGTGTACCAACACCCCTAAAGCTCGCTAATTAGCAGCTTATATCTCATGTGTAGTTTAACACTTTGGTTTTTTAACTGGTTTAACAAATGGCATATAAGGTGCTAATTGGTGACTTTTAGATGGTGCTGGTAAGTGGGTATGTTTTTACATTTGGACAGCTTACTACTTTCATCTGAAAATTCTTAAATCTATCCTTAAAAACCAACAATTGCAAAGTATCACCTGATAACCTGACAGTACAGAACAGCTACTAAATTGACTGTGAGGTTGTTTTGCTGACTAAAATCAATGAATCCTCATCAAAACCTAATCAGCAGACCACATAAGGTCTTGTGCTCAATGAGCTGGGGTGCAAGCTGATGATTGCCACATTTACAAAATGAGCACTGCCCGAGGACACAGTTCCGTCATCGTGCTCACACCTTCGACCGAGTTATTATCACCTCGGATATAAAAAGTCCTACTTGTGCGAGCGTTTCATGGTTGGATGAGTAGTTGGGATTTCTGAGGACGCGAGCACAGGACAGCACAGGACAGGACAGCACAAGCACATCTTCATGACAGCTGGAGGCAGCGGAGAGCGATGCATTTGTGCCAGTGAAGCATGCATTAGTAAATCTGACCTAAGCTGCGGATGTCTATGGTGATGTCCACATGGCCGTGCTCTGCGCTATGGTACATGGCCTCTCTCAGGGCCCTCAGTCTGGCCTTTCCTGTTCGCAGGGTCCCTCCACCATTGGCCTGGGGAGCCAACCTCTTCTCCCCTGGATCTGAACCCTCAGCTAGAATCTCCTCCAGGGACAGCACATCCCCCTTTTCTTTGTCTGAATGGGACAGGAGCTTCCGAAAAACATTCCTAGATGAGAGAAGAGAGATGAGACAAAATGACAGGGTCAGGGCGAGAGGTAAACATCTGGCCTGGGGTCGAATAATATGAAGGAAAGCTGTGAAGTCAATGGTTCCAAGTTAGACACCCACAAGCTGCATTAAATCCACATTAAGCCCATTTGGCTCTGTAGCTCTCACTGGTGCTCACTCTTAATTGACTACAAATGTCCCATTGTACTCTGAACCTGCATCACCAGCGTGTAGGAGTGATAATATATGACTCTTACAGGGATCAGGCTGAAAAGAAAAACTGTTCCAAATCTCCAAATTTATTGTACTCCATCAACATTGCATTGGATCTGAGCAACACAACGGCGCAGCAGTAACAGACGCCCTTCTTTGAGAAGAATGGACTCCAGCATGTAACATAAACAGCGTGACTGCGGCCTGATAATGCATCACTGCACCATCTGCTTCAGCGAGGAGGGTCTCGTTTGGAGTCCAAGTGCAGCAAATCATCATGTCCTGTTAGGGGAGGCTGTTTGATCATAAAATGTTGTTTTATTGGTACTAACATGCTGCTGGTTTTGTCAGGTTTGAGCAGAATTACAATGCATGCATGCATAAACCCAAACACTGCATATTCTCAGCTGCAGTAACCACCTCGATCCTTCTGGTTTCAGGCTTTTCACACAGTTTTAAACCTGCAGAGATTTGCTTCCACTCAGCAACAAGAGCATTACTGATGCAGATAAGATGTGGCTCACTGCCACCCAGAGGTGTTGGGTGGGACTGAGGTCAGGGCTCTGTGCAGACAAGTTCTTTAACAGAAACCTCTTCCTGGACAGAACTGTGCACAGGAGCTTTGTATGCAACAATTGTTTAAAAAAAAAAAAGAAAAAAAAAATGAATGGGTGCTTGCTTATGGGTCATATTTAAACTTTTAACTTAAGGCTTTTTTTTTTATATGTATCTGTCCCAAATTATACATCCTGGCCCACTTTTTCACACCACAATTTTGTGGGTTCAAACATGGCCTCAGATTTAAAGTGCCCCAGCAAAAAAAACCCCAAAACAAAAACATGCAAGTGAGTTGACGAAACGTTTTTCATGTGAAGCTAAAATTTCACACCAATCTTTATATGTGTCCGCACTTTTTAGTGAAGCTCAAAGTACACAGTGATTTGGGATGGAATGACCCAATGTTATGATGACCAGAGACAGAAATATCTTTAAAATTTGTCAACTTTTAACATGAGAAATACTAGTTGCAAAAGCAAAGTAGACCGGCACGAATACCAGTACCGCTGGTCTTCTTAGATCTTCACTAAGTTCTTTGGACTTTCCTGTTGTTCTGAGAGTTGGTCAATCCAGCAAGTGCTGTCAAACAAATCCTTTAAGCTGGAAAACAAGCTTAATGTTAGCTTACTTTATCCAATGAAAAACCAGTTCTAATGTATGTTGGGGGTTGTTGTCCTGCTGGAACACCCAGACCTGTCCAAGTTTCAAACGTCTAGCTGTTGATTTTAGGTGACAGTGAAGAATTTGGTAATTCCATCCACTTTGTGTAATGGAGCAGTACCATTGGCAGCAAACTAACACCAGAGCATGATGCTACCACCAGTGTGCTTTAAAGCTGGTATTTTTCGGTTTGAAAGACTCACCTTTACTCTTCCAAACATTGCTCCTGTCATTGTGGCCAAAAGGCTCAATCTTTGTCTCGTCTGACCATAAAACCTTGCTCCAGAAGACATATGGCTTGTCCAGGTGGGCAGCAGAAAGTTTCAGTTGAGCTTGAAGGTGTCCATTCTGAAGCAGGGGTTTATTTCTTGGTCACCTGCCTCTCAGTCCATGGAGATGTGAAACTCTCTTCACTGTGGACAGTGATGCTGATGTTCCAGCAGGTTTCCAGTTGATGGCAGGCTTGAGCCTTGATGGTTCCTGAACATCCTAATCAGTTACCTATCAGAGGTGACAGTTTGGGTCTCCTTCCAGAATTGGTGGTGACACATCCATATAACAATTGCTTGGACTGATGATCTTGGAATCTGCAGCTATTTACAAATGACTCCAAGAGACCTTCACAACTTAAATCTACAATCCTCCTTCTTAGATCTTCAGTGAGTTCCTTGGACAATGAGCGCCGTCAAACAAATTTGTTTCATGTTGGCAAAGAGAAACTACCAGAAGTCAATCATAATCACTAACAAGAACTTAATAGAGCTTGGCTTTGTCAAGTTAAAAAAACAACAACTGCAGAACCTTCATTTCCACTTATTAAAATATTTAGGTGACTGTATGTATACACTTTAATCCGTATGCATATTTTTATACTCTGTGTGGATCAAAGAAAATCCACAGTAAATGCACCCAACTCATGAACTTTTGAAGTCATTAAAGATGTTTACTTTACAATCATTCAACCCTGGGAAAAGAAAAGTTCAAAGAAGTAATTAAATCCCCAAAATACCATGAAATTCATGCCCATGAGGAGGGGATACAAACTTCTGCCCACAACTGTATTGTCTCTGAAATCCTACCTTCACCGTTTCCACCCTCACTAGAAACAAATATCTTGGATATTTTGATGAGTAGATAGCTGACAAGTTTAATGAATGCAAAGGCACAAAGAGGCTTAGTAAAAGCCCAGAATCCAAATAATTAGTCAGAAGATAGGCAGAAAGAAAAAAATACAGCAGTGAAGCACACGAACCACATGGGGAACAGGCAAAAGGCAAAAGTCCATTAAACATATAGATGAAAGACAGCAAGGAGTCCAAGGCAATAAAATACACAGGGAGGGAAAACTAGAAACAAGAAACCAGACTTGAAAGTGCCGAACCACTTGGCAGTGAGAACAAGACCATCTGGCGAAGAACAAAGGGAAGCTGGAGTCTAAACACGTACACTGGAGTGGGTGGTTAACGGACACAGGAGGGCAATTGGTGGATAGGGAACAGGTGTGGAAGACAAGGCAGGTGAAATTAAACTGGGTGAGGCGGACAGGTAACAAGGATGGAAAAAAAAAAATCCCCAAAAAGAGGAAGTAAAACTGACTGGAAAACATAAGAACTAGTGATTAAGGAAGGAAGTGCCAACAATGGATCACCATCCAGTCGATACGACATTCAGGAAACATTATTATTATCAAACCATTTTTTTTTATTAGATTCAGTTTATTTCTAAAAATAAATACATTTTTAAAAGTACAAAACCAAGATACGTCAATGCTCCAGATGGTTTAAAAAATGTTTTAAATCTGAAAGATACTCAAGACCTACACCCTTATGTAAAAAAAACCAAGCTACAAACTAAACTTTATACAGGCCCGCCTCAATTTTCACACCTATGGATATGTGCACATAACAATAAAAACGAACACTAGTAATATCCAGATGACCAGAGTGAGAACCGAACAAAATGACTCATTTAGCGAATAAGTTCTTCCTCATATTCCTCATATACACAGTTTTTTTTATACTGTAATCAAAGTCAGAAAAAGGAATATTTTGTTTTCCTTTCCAAAGATATGAACATTATCTTTATAGCTACACGGCCAGGATCCAGTTTATGTTTTTTAAAATGCGTCAAGTTTACAAGTTTACATCCAAGATGCTTTTTAATATAATCCACCAAACCACTTACGGACGCTGTCTTGGACATACTTGTAGCGTACACTCACATCTTCCTGTGCTCTTCTGCATGACTGCTTATGCTTTACATACATTCTCAAAGCCTTGTTTAATAACTCTGGCAACTGATAGACAAAATACCACAGGTAGAAATACTTGTGTGCTGGGGTCTTGGAACCTTCACTGTTAGCAACTAGCTACATTAATCCTTTTATTGTTTGCTTCTTGATGCTCGTATATGAACTTTATCTGATGTTAAATAAGAACGTCTAGTGTCTCACAGCCCTAATGCAGCTTTAACCTGCTCACATCACACTGCAGCATGACCATCACACTATAATTGATTGTCCTAATAATGCTGCATTGTGTTGTTGGCTTTCCACTCCACTCCATTTCCTGACAGCCCTCGCTGCTCTGAATGTTAATGGGCTCTGTCTTACTCAGCTGCAGGGAAATTATGTCAAACCGAAGCCACGAGAGCGGCCGAATAGACTGCGGCGCTTATCGCTGCCTGCTGTCCGACAGGGAAACTGAGATATCTGCCTCTCGTGTGCTGCAGGATTTTGTGAGAGGCAGATGGACCGGGGCAGAGTGTGTAAATGGATCAATACTGTGGTAATGGATACGTCTTGGCTGGCTGGAACTTGAGAGTGCATGTGTGTGTGTGTCTGTGCGATTGTCTGTGTCACCTGTGGCCATGTGCTGCTGCCAGGCTGAATGAGTTCATGTCTCCCAGCGGGGTGGAGGAGATGCCGTTTCGACACATGGTTCCAATCATGGGGTCAGCCCCTCTTTCCAAAAGCAAACTCACCAGCTCGAAGTTACCTAACGAGGATGACAGAGGGAAGAGATTAAAAAAGGGAGGACACACACACCCGCATTTGAAAGGTACAGCTTCAGTCCTGTGCATATATTAGAGGGCAAGAGCAGAGATGGGCAGTAACGCGTTACTGTAATCTGATTACTTTTTTCAAGTAACAAGTAAGGGATTACTATTGCAAAATCGGTAATTAGATTACCGTTACTTTCCCGTAGGAACGCTGCGTTACTGCGTTACTAAAACCGTGATTTTTTTGCGAGAATGTCTCATGACAGTGACGTAAGCGAGTGCGCCGTTAGTGACAGCAGCTGTGTGCAGATCAACAATGGATCACATATTGATTGCGGGAGAGAGTATGAGCGTGCAGCGTTTAAAGCGTGGAAGTACTGACCTTACTTTGAGTTTGATTCCATAAAAAGTGACAAAAACATTAGTGTCCGTTGTGCGTAGGAAGAAAACTTTTTACAGCGAAAAAAACCCCTAAACTTCCAAGCAAGCACCGAGTGCGCAACGACGTAATGGGAAACTCACAGAGAAACTCGCGGATTCATCAACTGACCGCGGCACACCTGCACCAGGTTAAACCTCCGCCTACCCCCAGTCCTGCTTTACAGGTGAAAATAGAGCAACAGGACCGCTGAGTCTTTGACTTTATTTATTTTCTGCTGTGTTTTACTTGCATCTATTTGAAAGAGTGAGTGTAAACACAAAAAATATTTTATTTTATGTGCTGGAATGTGCAGAAAATAGGTTTAAATGTTAAACTAATTTATTCAAGTCAGAGAATGTTGCAGATAATTACATTTTTGCTTGATGCATAAAGTTAAAAGATTAAAACTGATAAAACAAGTAAAAAAAAAAGAGACTTTTCCATTTGATTACATTTTGTATGATGATTTATGCAGAAAAAGTAGAATTGGGCTGAAAGATCTATCGCTTTATCGCCTATTCAGGTTGTAAATCGTGTTTTTAAAAAGTAACTAAGTAACTAAGTAATTAATTACTTTTGAAAATAAGTAATCAGTAAAGTAACGGGATTACTTTTTTGGGGAAGTAATCAGTAATTAGTTACTGATTACTTTTTTCAAATAACTTGACCAACACTGGGCAAGAGTTACTATTTACTCCGAGGACACGAGCAGCAAATAATAAATGTAGGTAACGTTTGCTAATCAAAGCAGAAATTCAGCCACTATCCTCTTCAAAGTTTTACTTTACTCTATAGATTACTCCCTGAAGTCTCCGTCTGTCCCACTGCACTTGTCTATCTGTGATGTGACCACCTTAAATCCCTTAAACTATGTATTTGCTCATAGGCATGGTCAGTTTTACGGGTTACTAACAAAAGTTGTGCACAGTCACTGTGCTCTCTTTATAAATAGAAACAGTATTTTTTTCTCTTTACTCACTGGTGCAATGCCTTAGTAAATTTGGCCCAATATGGAAAAAAGTACTGGGAGTTGCTGCGATTCCTATCTATGTTTCGGAAATATATATATTATCAATATTGTGTTGTGTCTAAATCCAGTTTTTTAAAAAGTTGTCTATGTATCAGAATTTTCAAAGTAGTATTTATTTTAGTTTCTTTTCATTGCTTGAAATTTGCACATTTTAGTCTTTTTAATTATTGTTTATAAAAGGCACAGGTCAGAAGTAAGATTTAGAAAAAATCACTGCTGTTGACTCACAGTGTTGTAGATATCCAAAGTCTCAAGAAAAACAAGTTGTAATGACATTTTTTATCAAACAATACAGATATTGTCTATATGTTTTTTAAATATATATGCACATAGTATTTAGTTTCAGTTAACTACAATAAACTTGTTATGTTTATATCTACATCTGATATAGTAGATGTATGTAAATACTCATTTTTTAAGGTATAAATTATTATTTATTTGTGCACATTTTATAGTCCAAGCTGGGTTTATGTCTCGGAGAGTTTTCTACTTAGCAGACCAGAACTTGACATTATCAGACTGGACACAGCATCAAACAAAACACCATAACCATGATGATCCAATTGGGGATCAAGACATCAAAACACGAGCCTGGACCTGCATAAAGTTATTCTGGGTCTTAGAAAGCCTCTCGCTCATTGCTGTTCATTAACAATATTAGCTTTGGAGCTGATCTTGATTTCATCCACATTTACTATTTAATGAAAAGGATGTGAAAAACATTTACTATCTGTGGTTGTATGTTTTAATCCCTTGTTACCATGGCAGTGTGACTTCCTACACCTCACCAAGCCACCCTTGGTAACACTTGTGAACGGATTTCAACTTGTTAGCAGGTCTGAATGTAGAGTAATGCAAATAAACTGGACAAATTCTATATGTGAGGTTTGCCACTTTAGAAGCTGAAAAGATGACCGTGTTTCCAAACTCTGACTGGTGCTGAAAAGGATTTAAACTGGCATCTTTAAAGCTTACTAATTAAAATAGTGTATCTTGCTTAATTGGTGTAGAAAACGAGCAGAAATCCCCAGAGCTGAAAATAAAGTCAGTGTCACAGCCTCTTTAGGCTTGCACCAAAAAACATAAAAATAAGCAGCCATTTACAACTCCTGCCCCCAGAAAACAAACAAACAAAACACACAGTCAAAAAATGTTGATTTACAAAACACTGAAAACGTAAAATACTGACAATGCCAAACTGAAGGTGTGCAGATTCATCTTGTTCACCAAGTAGGTGTACTAAAAGCCATTTGTCATTTTCTATGATAAAAAAAATAACACATAAAATTACATATACCAACATCTAGATTAGCCTTGCTAGCAAGTGTTACAGTGGGTTTATATTTTAAAATGAAGCCAATAAAAAAAAGTGGAACTGCATTTCCTCCAGCAGCCTCCAGAACTGACTATTTTTGACTAAACTGTCCAACTTTTATAAAGCAGACTTGATCTTACAAGATCCAGTGACTTGTTCGTAAAGTTAGCTAATAGTTTGATAAACTTCAAATTACCTCGTTAAACCTCATAGTGATCAGTGTTAAAGGTCTTTACCAGGTTTGAAAATCATCAGTACCAAAAAACTGAGCCCTTTAATGACCTTTAATGATGAGCTCTTTATTGTAATAGTTCAGTAATACTGAAATATACTAAAATAAGTCTTCTCAAGTAAGTTACTTTTGTTTTTTTCATGTCTTTTCCTAGCTAAAAATGGCAATTTAGTATAACAGTAAAGTAAATAGACTCAATACTTGAAATGTGCAATTCACTTGTATTTTTATTTTTATTCCTATTTATTCTATTTATCCCCTTCGTATATTTTATTTATATTGTCTCTGTATTTATATATATATGTGTGTGTGTGTATAACTCTGTAACTTCTGTCGGTGCTGTGCTTTTTTGGAAATCGAATTTCCCAGAGGAACCCACCCGAGGGATTAATAAAGTTCTATCTAATCTAATCTAATCTAAAGGTACACCTTGCTAACAAAGTAAGCTACCACTTGCTAGCAAGGAGCTAGTCTCCCATCCAGACTTCTGTCCAGGAATGGTCACAATCACATAAAAAAAGAAAAGAAACAAAAAAAGAAACAAAAAATCTGAATGAGAAATTTTTTTTAAAAGCCCATAAACAAATGGCTGATGTCGCAGTAGCTATGTCCATCTTTTATTTACAGTTTGTGGATTTTTATATGGCCAGAGGGGCCGATGGCGCGATATGGCAGCCTCGCTTCTGTCAGTCTTCCCCAGGGCAGCTGTGGCTACAACTGTAGCTTGCCTCCACCAGTGTGTGAATGTGAGAGTGAATGAATAGTGGAATTGTAAAGCGCTTTGAGGGTCTTGAAAAGTGCTATATTAATGCAATCCATTATTATTATTCATATATTGGATTATATCTGGAAAAGGTACAATTATTTCTTTGAGCCAGCCAACCTCAGTTTATATAAATAAATCCTCAGATCTTAGAAAAATAAAACATGAGTTTGAAGCTCGTTTTTACTGAGTAAAATACCTTCTGTACATTCTGCCATACAGCAGCACAGTGATGAAAACTAAAATTTAAAATTCCCTACACTCTGGAATCCCAGATAGTAATTGAACGTGATGCATTAATTACAACTGTGTGAGAACGCCTTCTGGTGCGCTTGGAGTCAAACATGTCGTGACTAATCCCATATACGGGGCATCGGTCGGGAATAAGAATACTTGGGTTAAGTGTGCACATCCATCGGAAGCCCAAATTAAAGATGAGCCTTTGCTGCTTGTGTGCGATTACCTGCAGCGGCGGCCAGCTGAAGTGGGGTCTCTGTGTAGTTCTCCGCCCCATCCTGCAGGGCGCCCTCCACATTCGCTCTATTATCCAGCAACAACTGTGGCAGAGATGGGAGGCAGAGGAGGTGGAGGGAAGAGGGGAGGGAGGAAGAGGAAAACAAACCAAAAAAAGGGGGGAGAGCAGGGAGAAAGAAAATACAGGTAGAGGGAGAAGAGGGGATGTTACAGTCAGGCTTGGCAAGAGGAAAAAACCTCAACTGGTGGAAACCTAAACCAGCTCAGAAAGTCACTGACATTCTAGCTATGCTTGATCATTATGCTGTGTGGGGGTCTTATTCGTCTGTGTTGAGCTGAAGACGAAGAATTTATATCTCCAAAACTCTGATTTGCGCTGATGCAGATTAATAACTGAAAAAATCCTGGAGGCGCTGGTGTTCATCAGGCTTTCAGCCCGTGTCAGCTCACACAGTAATGACTGCAACAAAATGTGTTTCATATATTAAAACTGAACAAAACACTCAAATTTTGGCATCCCTGGGGGCTGTGCATCAGTGCTGCGCTTCAAGCTTCTTACTACTTCTTACTTCAGGATCAGTCTTCAGATTAGGGTGGAAACAGGGGCCTGGGTCAGACCTACACTTAATTTTAGGAGCATACATAATCCTGAGCCAAGCCCTCTCCACATAACTGAGATACACACTGCACAGAAAGGACCAAGAAGGAGAAAGAAAGGTCATTTGGCATCATCATTATTATGATGCACCATCATAATAATCACCATCATCATTATTATCCTCATTTTGGTACAAAGGATTGGGCAAGGGCCACAGGTTAATGGTTACAGGTCATAAACATCACTACCTGCACGACAGGGACGTGTCCGTGTAACACGGCGAAAGTGAGTGGCGTCCCCTGGCGCGTTTCAGGATAAACTGAGGGGTGCTTGTTTACTGTGCTTGGCACCTGGGAAGTCATAGGTGAAGTTCAGGGAGAGAGATATATATATATTTATATATACAGCCATTAACATTCACAGCTCAGGGCGGGGGATGGGGGGAAAGAGGGGGAGTGAGAAGCAGTATGCAGAAGGGAGAAGTGTAAGCAAAGGAGGGCAGGATGGCACAGGGAGATTTTCCTCTTGAGTTTCATAGAAAATCTTTAGCAGCTTGAATCCTGCCTCTCATCTCAATCGTCACTCTAAACGTCAAAGAGCATCTGTCTGGACGAGGCTCTCTCACCACACTTTGTTGTATCTACAGCTCCACCCCTTATTAGCGTTTCATTTCAAAGGGGAATGAAACTAAGAGAGAAAAAGCGCAACACTGACAGCAAACACCGACGACAAACACCGACAACTAACGCCGAGGAGAGGGGCGGTGCTGACTCACGAGCGAAGCAGCGAGTGAATAAAATCAAACAGCCGTACCAGCCTTATGCTGTTCTGTGGTTTCTAAAGCTGCTTTATCACTGAGTAAATTAAGGAAATTATTTCTAAATGTCGCCTGGAGGACAAACAGATGTTAAATAATACGTCACGTTTCATTTGAGGTTTGATGCTAAACAACAGCAGGACTGTTAGAGCTTATGTTTTTACAGGAATGAATTATTTATGACGTTATAATAAGAGGCAGTTCCAGCAGAAACAGAGCCAGTCACAGGCTGTCACTGCAGAGAAGAAGTTAACTCATTTTTACTTTACTTAGAAAGCTTAGGTCTACTTTTCTGTGCATGTATTTATCCACACAGACAGATTTGGTCTTGATTACGGTTACAGTTTAAAAGCGGCAGAGGTGAATTTAACTGTGTAGCTTTGAAGCGCTCAAAGCAAAATGTCAACGTCTACCTCGGGATTATCGGGGTTATCCAGGTCACTGTTTTTTCAACTTTTTACCTCCACAGGGAGGTTATGTGATTGGCTCAGTCTGTCTGTTTGTTAGGAGGATTACTCACAGAGTTACAGATGGATTCGCATGTAAATTTTTACCACAGGTGAGATTTTGGTGGGATGTTTTTGGAGTCACTGCTGTGAGCTTTTCTTCAGTCTCTCTGGTGTGAGTACACTTTTCTCTGTTTGTAACTGGTGTGATGGTGCCAACACCACAACTACAGTGATAAAACCTGGGTTGATGCAGCAGTTGATAACCACCTTCTTGGGGGCACTTATCCAGATTTCTGATGAACCTGCTTCATAGTACAGGGCCTCATTGTCTCCATACTGTAAGACATGCATGTTGATTTGTGAACCTTTGTATTTTTTTCTATCCAATGGTCATCATTTGATTTAACGTGTACCGCTGGCTGATGAAGAGCTGCGCTGCTCGTAAACTCATGTCTGAGGCTCTAAATCAGAACCTAAACACTAGTTTTCAATGGAAATTCAATTCGCCCCTTATGCCAGTTTTATCAGTGGTTTTTGTATTCTAAGCTTTTAGCTCCTGAAAAAGAAAACAAACTAAACCATTATTTTTGCAACCCATAAGCCAAAATTTGGGGTTATTATGTCGAAATGAGACTTGTTGAATGAAAGTTCTGGGAAAAATAGCTCAAAATTTTGGCAAAACATAAAATCTGGACATATGGATGATAGGAGAAATGTTACTTTTGAGTCTGTTTTAGATTCTTTTGGGTTGCAGGTACAAGTGATCTGTATTACAAGACAAAAAGGACAAAATATCTGAAAAACTGAACTTTTTTGACAGAAAATTGCCCTTTCTTATACCTGTGAAAATTTCACAGCTGTATTCACACCAAAATTCCTCCCGAGCCGCATTGTGGGGACAGTTGCTCTAGTTAAAGCAGGATATGGTTTTTGGGGAGCAAACAGCATTCAGCTCGCCTCTGTTTATTGGTGTTATAGCTGAAATGTCAGACAGATAAAATATCTCAAAGCCTCTGCATAAAACTTTACAGCGAGGCTCCAGTAGGAGCAAATGAGGTGTTTTCACTTTGTTTGAATTTATGTTAGCTTCATCTTTCTTATTCTATAAACCACCGGTTGATTTTACAGATACTGCTTTGCTTCTGAGTCAATACTGCACTTAACACAAGCATCAAAGCAATGGAGCAATCACAGTGATCAATAATGAGGTCACTACGGTGAAGGAGAGCCCATAAATGGTGTTACTTTTGCATTTTCTAACTGAAAATTAAAGCGATTACACACATACAAGCACACACTACAGAGAGAAAAACAGGAATTCTAACAGTGCACTGTTAAGTACAACAGATAGGTGCAATGATTTTCAAGCTTCATGCAGAGTCTGTGGTAGCAAGTTACACTAAGTGCACACAATTATAAAAGAAATGTATTATTGATGTGCTATAAGCAAATTGCTGCTGGATTTACAGTGTAAAACGTAATGAAATAACTGCCTGCAAAGTGGATCATTTTCCTGTATCGGTGTTAAAACAGTGATACTCGCTTATTGCTTATTGGTGCACTTCGTGTAATGAGCTGCCGGGGGAACAGAGAGCATGCTGAGAGCAGGTGAGACAATGACGATAGGGGGAGGGGGAAGGAAGAGCAACACAAAGTGGGTTCATAGTTTCACTGTTTACAGAAACAAATGTGAACAAACATGTTAGACCAGAACAAAAAAAAAAGTGCAATCATTGTGACACTGCTGCATTTGACTAGCGGACAGTTGACACTGACCTCGCTGTTGATGTCCGCTCCGGCGTCAAGAAGCATCTGGACCATGGCCTCATCACCACGAACGCAGGCATACATGAGAGGGGTCATTCCCTGCAGGATGAGACGGGGAAGAAAGGGGGGAGGATGACATATTTCTACATAGTACCAAAATGGGAAGCTGTTGAATGGTAGCAGAGATTCCACCCAGCAAAAAGGCGTTGGAAAGAGATGGGAGAGATGATTTTTCCAGATGTCTAAACAAGGTGGAGATTTGTTTAAAGAGTGAAAGGTGAAAAGGAATCGTTGGTGGTCGCTGAAAAGACGTCCTGCTATGTCTAAATTTAGTTGAACAGTGGGCATTCTTTCCTCTCAACACATCTGTAGATTCAGACAGTAATTTCCTTCTATGAGGAACCAATGCTGACTGGTGCACCACCCTCCTACATTAACCTCCTAGGACCTGGCGTCCACATATGTTGACATCACTTTTTGGGTTATTTAGACCAAAATACAAAATTTTGCTCTACAAGGGCCTGATGTCCACTTACGAGGACATTATACTGCCACTGTTCCATCAAAATTTAAAACAAATATCCTCATACATGGCTCTCATTTTTCTTAGGAACAAAAATCGGGTAAAAAAAAATAAATCTGGTGATTCTTTGTTTTTACATTCATCGGGTCCCAATGCACGGTGGCACGGTGGTTAGCACTGTTGCCGCACAGCAAGAAGGTCCTGAGTTCAATTCCACCATCAGGCCGGGGTCTTTCTGTGTGGAGTTTGCATGTTCTCCCCGTGTTTGCGTGGGTTCCCTCCGGGTACTCCGGCTTCCTCCCACCGTCCAAAGACATTCAGCTTGTGGGGATAGGTTAATTGGATAATCCAAATTGCCACTAGGTGTGAATGTGTGAATGAATGTGAGTGTGAATGGTTGTCTGTCCCTGTGTGTTGGCCCTGCGACAGACTGGCAACCTGTCCAGGGTGTACCCCGCCTCTCGCCCTGTGACAGCTGGGATAGGCTCCAGCGCCCCCCCGCGACCCTGAAAAGGATAAGCGGAAGTGAATGGATGGATGGACGGACGGGTCCCAATGTGCCCAAATATCAAAGATAAATTAAAAATGCTTGCCATGGAAGAGTTCGGGTCTTAGGAGGTTAAGGAACAATAAGCTTTGGCTCTCTGGATGTCCCCCCCAAATAGGCTGACCATTTAATAATTACTGTGACACATGACCCTATGAGTTATGGTGTTGAAGGTTCAATAATGCATTTTAACCAGCCAAGGCCTATTAAGGCCTCTTTGCTACCATAAACAGGATTTATTTGACAGCACTCACTGAACTGACCCATACTCACAACAAGTGACCAAGTCCAAGAAACTCAATGAAGGTCTAAGAAGGCCAGTGTAACAGTGGTACCAGTACATTAAACAAAGTGGATGGAAAAATCTAAGAAAGAGAACTATATTTACACAAGTTGGAGAGGTCTCTTGGGGGCATTTCGAAACAGCTGCAGATTCCTGAATCATCAGAAACTAAAGTTATTCTGATGTGTCACAACTTTACTAAGGTCTGGAAAAAAAAACCCCTAAAAAGTCACCATCTGTTAGATAATTGGTTTAGATGTTCAGGAACAATCTGGGAAACACCAAGGTTCAAGCCTAGCATGTACTGGAAACTGCTGGAACACCAGCATCACTGTTCACAGTGAACCTCAGGTCAGCTGTTCTACAAAGTGGATGGAATAATGAAGAAGGAAGACTACTTCCAAATTCTTCAACTTCACTTTAACTCAACAACTAGATAGCTGAAACGTTGATACTTTGTCACTAAAATGCTAATTAAATGTTGCATTAAGAAAACCCAAAGGCACAGAATTAGAAGTTTGACAATGAGCTGACAGGTGGTTGAAAACAGATTAAGTTAAAGTCTTAGAAGTGAAGGCATCTGCCTTCTTGAAGCCTACGACTGGGTGACCCACTTTACTCACTGTTAGAAAAAAAGAAAAACTTCAACCCTTTTTTGGCTACATAGTACCTCAAATACTATTGTAACAATAGTTAAATGGGATTTAATAATAAACACCATCTCTAATGATCAAAGTAACTGTAATGAGCTAAAGGATGCTAACAGCGATTACTTTCTCTCAACAAGAATGAGGATTTCAATGCCATAGCGATATATGAATCTGACTACGTGTCAGCGGTGTTTGTGAAGAAACTTGCTAGCCTCCTTTTTTTTGGTAAGCAAACTTGTTAAAAACATACAAAGCCAAATTAAATCAAAGTACAAAAAAACCCACAATAACAAAGGATCTGAATGGCAACAAAGACTAAGCAGAGATTTGACTGGACCATTTATTACTGGGTCAGTTTGCTTTAATACTTTACATGCACTGAATAATCAGGCTGGATCTTTGAAATGAGCTCTGCATCATTTCACTTTTTTATTATCTAAAGGCCAACTTCTCACACAAATGTGATATTCATCTTACATTGGATTTTGCTTCAAGGGAAATTTCTAAGGATGTGTTCAAGGATTACAATCAAATCACTCGATTGGAGTCCTTTTTCTGATTTGCTGCTCATCATCCAGTAAGTGTACTCCTGCTGGAGGTTAGGACCTCTACCAAACAGAGAAGGAATTGCATTGAAAACACACTTTTGTTATTTCTCATGCAAAAGTGTTGATTTCACTGCTATTAACAAAATGCCTTGAGAAATAATTCCAGGTTATTTCAATCTGGTGTTATTCCTGTAAATGTAGATATTGCAGCTGTGTGGGTTGTGCATATTTTAATAGGAGGCGAGAGGTTTGCTGTTCAACAAGAGACCACTTCAGACGACTAACTGCTGTACTTGGTTTCAGTCAAACTCAAAAACAAACATTTAAACGTATTCATGTACACCACCTTATACGTACTGCTCTATACTTTGTAAGGATTCACGTGGTGTCTGGTACCAAGACCTTAGTAGGGGATCTTTTCGTTTGCTGGTGTGCACATCTTGGAGATTCTAGCTTCGATTGGGATTCAGTGATGTTTGAAAGGCGGATCAAATTTTGGCTCTTTGTCCTGTTTTTCAATCAATTTCCGAGGTAGAGCACAGAGCAAAATCCTGTGGTGGCCACTGAGTGCAATTGCTACTGTTTCATGTGCAGCAATGTTTATGTGGCACATGAATGCCACAAGCAGCATGACTCTTTGGGAGTCAACAAATGTGCAAAATTAAAGAAAAAGTTCTGGTGCCTCATTGTCAAGACTGCTCTGAGATTATAACAGAAAGTTTTTGTTAACTTTTCTTATCTTTTTATTTAACTATTGACCCACCATAAAATTCTAAATAACCAGGATTTTTTCTGCTATTTAAATGTTTATCTATTACTTTGTAACCTTGGTTTCTAGTATGAACATTCTTGGGGAAATTCTTTGTAAGTAGGAAAAGCTGTAAAGCTTAGTTAAAAGTCCAAAATCTATACCTTCCTTTACATTCTCCAAAGCCATCCAGTGTCAGACTGGAGTCTTTGGTGAGCTAATTCTGGTCCCAGGGCCATATGTTTGACACCCTTGCTCTAGCGCAGTGATTCCAAACCTTTTGGAGCCACTATTTCACATTAGAAAAATTACAGGGCACACCACCAAGCAAAAACGTCACAAAAAGCATATTGATTATTTTTCCCCGCACACCAGGCATAGCAAAATTGGCTCGGTTTGTCCCCAGTATACCTTTTTTTGCTTCCTTCTGACCACTACTCATGCTAGGGCCTTCATCTGGGTGGGAATTTTCTCTTGGACCCAGGTCTGACTGACTACTTTTTCTTTTCAAATATTTATTCATTCCTATGACTAATATGTAATTTCTTCTTCATCTTCTTGTGTTTTACCAGCAGTTGGTAACCCAGTTAGTTAGAGCAAGGAGTTGTAATGCCCTCTAGTGGAAGAGAATGTATTTGTTATGTCCGTTACTCAAGCAGGTCACTTAGAGCACTAATCAGCTTACAGCCATACGACCCTGAGCACACCAAATCTCGACTGATCTCAGAAACTAAGCAGGGTTGGGCTTGGTTAGTACTTGGATGGAAGAGTATTAATCAGGTGGAACCAGGTAGTCTTCCACAGCACACCTGATCATTTCTCACAGCACACCTATGTGCTGCAGCACATGGTTTTTATCTGCTGGTCTGCTGGTTTCTTTCTGTGCTCAGTCCAAGATCATCATTGCTGGGTTACCTGGAAACGGTTTCCAGGTAAAGCTCTTAAAGTGCACAGAATAAGTAAAGTATGAATCTGTGTGTGAATCAGTGAAAGTGACTCTCGGTGTTAAGAGCCTTGAATGGTCAGACCAGAAAGGCACAATAAAAATGACTCTTCCTATAATAACATGATGACGACCATTTACATCCACACCGTTTTGTTACACAGTCAGGCTAAAAGCACCAGCCAGTCATCTTTGAGTTACATCAATGCAGGAGCAAAGGGATTCCCAGATGACACGGAAACAGTTTGCTGCAGCAGTTGCAAAAACATTCTGCAGAAAACTGTGGAAAAACTTCCGCAATCACTTCACTTCCGGTTTTTACTTTGTCTATACCTGTTCCTGAAGGCTTTTACGTAGCTTACCTAGCTAAATCCTACAATCACTGACGATCGTGTTGACCGTAACCACAACATTAGCTCGTTTTTTAGAAGTCTTCACATAATTTTCTTTAAATCACCATTTTATGTACATGCTATAACTTCACTGCTGCCTACCAATCGATCCCGTTCTGTAAAATGCAGTGAGATATAATAAGTATACACACACAGCACACAACTCAGAGAAATATCCGGCAGTTTCTCGCAGCTTCTTATGTACTGGACCTTTTCATTACTCCCTTAAAATAACCGTGTCTTCCCAACAAGGGCAAAAGCACAAAGGTGGGCTGTGAAACTCCTAACATAACTTCTTCTATCTCTGCGTGTCTCCATATGCACAGAGTATTCTGACACGCCCACACACATTATGCTGCAGGATGAAGCTGCTTCATCTAAGTGCTACTGCAAAGAATTGCATAAGATCAGCAACAGCAACAACTTAAAAATGACCTTTATTGTAAACGAGGCACCGAGATCTTCACATTTATCAGACTTTTCTAACTGTTTTAAATGAGCTTCCATAAAACAGACTTCAATCATATATCTGATCTGGGCCATTATGCTCAACAGAGGCCTTTTACGGCTCACTCATAACACACCACAGCGCTTTATGTTGAAGACTGATCTCCCTTAGTGGTGATTCATTCTTAAACATTTCCTGGACAGCAATCTACTTAATCAGCAGACGGCTAAAGGGCGAGAGACGACGGACCGCGATGAGCACAGTGATGAGGTCTAAATGTCTCTTAGCCGTTATGACAGACTCCAGCTTTTACTTTATTGCTCCTGTAACGCTGTCTGGTCTTTTGCTCCATTTAGCCTCCTTTACAAGGAGATAAAAGCCTGCATGTCACAGGCTCGTATTTATGTGAGGGGAGAGGAAGGAAAGCATAAGTCAATACAATCTGTCAATTTAACAAGCATCTGTTTTTCAAATTTTTTTGTAATATATTATAAACAATATATAATGTGTTTAAGCAAACATTAATCAACCAGACCTGGACTTTATTTTTAGAGTCTGAGTGAAGAATTGCCAAGCAAATCTTAATTAAACCTAACTAGGCGCAGCTTATTGACCGCGGAAAGTCAGATTGCACAATTAACTTCCACTTAGCAGCACTGGGAATAGCCAATATTTCTACGAACCGTCAAAGGTGAAGACTCCCAAGTGACACTTGGCTGTAGTGGGACTGAGATACTGACCTGACCTGTCAGTGCTCAGAGCAGGAAAAGTGTTGCAGTAGCAGGCAACAAAAGAAAAATCCTTTCCCCTTCCACTTTCAGGATGAACAGGAAGGTCATGGCACAATCTGTAGCTGGATGCCGCTCTGCTACAGCCCTGAGTCGCTCCTCTCCTCCCTGCTTGAGTAATTTAAGCGATCAGTATGCTGGGTGGTGTGTGCAAGCCCCCGCATCTGCTTCTTTGCTCTTCTTCACCTGACTGCTCCTCCTGCATCCCGCCTACTGCCACCTTTGATTAATCCGGTTCTCCAGCCCCCGGCTCCATCCACAGCACCATGAAAACTGTTAAAAGGACTCATACCTCCTGTTTGCACACTGCAAAGTTCAAGGTGACTTGATATTGGGTGTTGCCTCTTCTTAGCTGAGGCATTTCTCATTCATACATATCCCTGGCACTAGGCTGAGAGGTGCTACTGCCTCCTGTCTTTTTTCTTTTTAGGTAGGCGGCAATGAGTGTACGACCATTGGCCAGGGACATCAGGTAAACTCGGGTATTTATTTATTGTATTGTTTGAAGTTTTGGTTCTTATATTTTCCAGAGTGAGTTTTGGATACTTGTTTGGTCACGACCTGACCTCTGGGTAGTGACTGGAAAAATGAGGATCTGAAGGGTGTCTCTCTTAGGGACAAATGGTGAGGAGATCAGGAACGTTTCAGAGTACAGATTCTACTCCTCCACATTGAAAGGAGGCACCCAAAACACCTAGGGATGTTCCACTGGTAGCAGACCCTAGACACTCCCTTCGCTGGCTTGGGAACATCTTGGTGTCCCCCAGAAGAGTTGGTGCATGTGGCTGAGCAAAGGGGGGTCTGGGTGTCTCTGCTCAAAGTGGAAGAATGAATTTCTGGTTCACTTTTGGAGACATTTTATAATTGTTCTAGTGTAAATTTTGATTTTTTAGTTTGTCTTCCTGTTCATTCCTTTTTCCTCAATTCTTCCCTCGTTTCTGTCTTTATGACGAGTGTTAATCTTGTGTCTGTGTTTAGTATTTCCTGCACTAGTTTTACTTCCCGTGTCTTCTCCAACTCTCTGGTTGTTCTCTCTTCCAGTAATTATGTTCCCATCAGCCTTCAGTGTATGCTTATATATGCTGTCTTTCCTTTGTTACCCCTCTACCTTTTTGGATTCACTTTCATGTGTTTTTGTTGTACTTTTGTTACCTTTTAGACTTATTTGTGAGCACATATATTTGCCCTGAATAGCTGGTCCTCAACTAAAACTCCACAAACAATAACTGCGACACACTTCTGCTTTTCTTCTTCTTCGTTTTGTGATTGCTTTGCTTCTAAAATTTCGTTGCCGGTGGAAAAATCTATAAAATGAACTAATTAACTCCCATTTAACCTCTTCCATCTGGTTAATTAATGCTCCTCCCCCTTACCCCAGTGAGCTGGAGTCGTAACAGGTTTATTTGTTACTAGATTCCATTTGGTCGAGGTCCACTGATTATTATATTTGTATTTTCTTTGTTATCCATGCGGTTACATTCATGTCCCCGCTGGGCCACTGCCAGCATGTTGTGGTGTTTAATGAGCAATTAATAGCAGCACATGAGGCAGGGGCTGTGGGGATGAGACCACTCCTTTGCAGACCTGTGAAATATGCATTTTTGTGCTGAAAGGATTAAGAGGAAAAAAAATGTTTTTTTCATTGCCAAGAGGAGTTGGTGCGAGTTTTAAGAAATGTGTGTCGAATTAAGTCA
Source organism: Maylandia zebra (assembly GCF_041146795.1). Lineage (NCBI taxonomy): Eukaryota > Metazoa > Chordata > Actinopteri > Cichliformes > Cichlidae > Maylandia > Maylandia zebra. Next base: position 23,612,088 of record NC_135183.1, read on the forward strand.
AGTTAAGGATCCTACTATGACTTCATCTTAATTATATGTTTAAAAAAATGTAGAAAATAACAATAATTTCATGTATTTTTGAGACAGTTCTCAGCTGCTGAAGTCAGAGTGAGTCAGAGGTTACAGCATCTTTAGCTTTAGTCACGCAAGTAAAACTGAGGGATTTTAATCAGATCCTTGAGGTCTTAAAGAGGGCGAGGCTTAGTCACACTGCATGACGTGGAGATGCAAAGGACTTGATGTCTTCACCTCGCTCACCTGATATATTAGATCTGGAGGAGGATGAGGGAGAAATAAATTAATAAAACCCCTGCTATTCTTTTCTGTTTTAAACATACTTTGCTCTGCCAGCTGTTATAACCTGAAATATTGTGGTTTTATATGATGAGCAGGTTTAGTTAACCATTCAGTTTTCTTTTATTCAATATTATCCCTTTGCTGTCCTCAAGTGAAAGTTGTTGCAGGCAGCGTGTTTAGGCATGAAGGGCAAGTACATTTTTGTAAAAGTGAAAAAGAAAGCAAAAATACACAAAAAATGAGGATTATTGCAAGAACCACATATCTGTGATACATCAGCAGCTTAGAGAAGCAGCTTTCGCGGTCCTTTTACTGCCAAGAACTAACACATCTACGTTGCCAACAAATAACAAACCACCATGTAAGATGTAGCTCTCCATCACAGACAAATGCTCACATGCGTTATTAAAACTAAAAATAATAAGGAACTTATGTATGAAGCTGTTTTTGTGATATTTCAAGGGCTGATTGAAATTACTGCATCACTGGGATCCACTCGATCGTGCTTAAGGGTGCACAACTGAACCAAATACACAGATTCCAGTTTAATCCCCAGTTAAAACCACTGGTGGACCAAGTGCAAAACATTTATCATCTACGTTCTGCTGCGCAACCCTGCATCCTGGCATTCACGTAGACGTTACTTGATGTTAACGTCTAAACGTTGCTTCAGACTGACCCACCATCCGGTCGCAACCGTCTGCAATCTTTGTTGGATAGAAGTGGATCAAAACACCAAGGTGTTTAATCTGTCATGGACTCCAGACACTGATCAGAGCGAGAACGTGTCAGATATCCCAGAAACAAGCCCAACGAACCACTGCCTGTGTCCAAGTGCCAAATCACTTGGACTGTTGTTTGCACACAGTTGGCGAATTGCCGTTCAAATACTAATTGTTTCCTACACGAATAATCAGTCTGTTGATTGACAGAAAAACAATCAGCAATCTACAATTGATTTTTTAGGCAACTAGGCGGTGGTTAATCGCAGCTCGCTGAGATATGTGATAAAATGTATGATTTTTTTAACTGAAATATAATGATCTGGCTTAAAACCTGTGGCAAGGTTCTGACTTACTATAGGTTTTATATAGAATTTAGACGAGTGAAGGTTAATCAATAAAGCAAATTATCACTAGGTGCAAGCTCATTTTAAGCTAAGACCTGAGGATCTAAGAAATGTCATGGTCCTGGGCCAGTATTCTTAGTTTTTGTGTGTTTTGTATTTCGTTCTTTATTTATGCCGTGGTTCCTAGGTTCTGTTAAGATGTTCCTTATTTGATTACCCCCTGTGTATCTGTGAGCCCTCGTTTCCCCTCCTTGTGTTTTATTCCATGTTTTCCCCAGCCCGTTATGTCTGTGCTCTCCCCGTGCTCTCTCTCCTCCTGTCTGAACCTCTGTGTACTTCCTGTTTTACTTTGACAGTCTCCCGTCAGTGTTGCGTTTACTCCTGCCGTGTCTTGTTATGATCATCAGTGTCACCTGTGTTCCCCGTGTGCTCCCACTTCCCTCGTTAACCCTCTGTGTATTTATGTCTGCGTCTCCCTCAGTTCTGTGTCGCGTTCTCCCTCATTCATGGCTGTGTGTTTCTCCGTCTATTACGTTATAGTTTCCCAGTTTAGTTTGTATGGTTTTGCTCTCCAGCAATAAAGCTGTGAATTTTGAGTTCATTCCTGCCTCCGTGAGTTTGCGATTGGGTCCTCATCCAGCCTGCACACAGCCGAAGCATGACAAGAAATGCCTTTGAGACTGGATGGATAATTGAGATCTTTGCACTTCTGTAAAGTGTAGGTTCATCTGATTGTTGTTGGATGAGTGTTTCGAGCCTGGTCTCACTCCCAAATCATCACAAATGAATGCTTGGTCATTACGCCTTTATTACTGTCATAAGCTGTTTTCTTAACCCAAAAACTCCAAACCACGAGTAAAAGTGAAAGTAAACATCGAGAAAATGAAGCTCCCATTGGGGGCAGTGATGATTTACCACTCCTACCCTCATTGGCGGACACCTTGTAAGTATCCCAGAGGCAGCATCTGCTTTGACAAAACTGCAGTGTGTGAAATTTGAAAGGTTGGAGTTTGAAATTGAGTTATTACTTTGAGAAGAAGCGGCAGGACATTTGTGCAGGGTTAGTGCAGTACACACAAACAGACACAAAGAAAAACTCTCTTAAAAATGTGAATTATTTTCCTTCTGTATTAAAAAAAAAGAAAGATGCATGAAAACTGTATCGTGAATTTAGCACGCTGCATTACTCAGTGAGAGAGCAGCCTGTGCTCAGCATGTGTGCATGAACTGCACTGGGTTGCCAGGTACTTGCTAGAAATCCACATTTTATTGTATCTCCAACCCCTGAGCTGTGCAAATGTGGGATTTTAAAGTTGTTATATATATGTGAGTGTGTGTGCAGGAGAGCGTGGGTGTGTTAGGTGCCAGACCTGCTCGCTCATGCTGTTAATGCCATCGGGCCCCAGCAGGTTCACGGCCTGCTTGACCAGGTCCGTCCGACCGCAGTTGAGCATCCTGAAGCCCAGATCCTGCAGGAACTTGGCCTCTGTGGAGGCTGCGTCCAGCTTTCTAGTGGCACAGAAGCAATCCTCGGCTCTGCAGACAGAAACAGCAGATCTATTACTTTGATTAAGACGAAGCTTATGTCAGAAATGGATTTTGAGATCCGAGCACATACATCTCCACGGCATGCTGAGGGAAGCTGAAAACGATTGCTGATCAGGCTTTCATAACTCAAATTCTCCTTATCAGGAAACAAACTTGCAACTTTATAAGTACTGATCTGCTTCAATTTGAAAGTCAGTTCCTTAATATCTGAGTTTGTCAACACTCACTTCTCTTTGATTGCTTCTGGTTCAGTACTTTTCTTAAGCAGCTTCTCTCCAGGTAAGGCTTCTGCTGTGACTCATTATTACCCACTCACGTCCCCCGTAAAGCCTCTTAATCCAAGCATCTGTCACAACTGCAGTTTCCACAGAGAAACCTTTGCCGGATGTTGGTCTACATATACATGACAGTTAAATCTGACATATGCAAAGAGATGCATTAATTGGCACCTCGAAGTAGTTCATTTATTAGTTCTTTACAAATACATGAAAAGTGAAAAGACTCTTAACCCGGTGACTCTGTGACAAATTACAGAAAGATTACAGAGTAAGCGGCGACGAGGTAAATATGGTGCACGGCTTTGTAACCGCTGTGGAGTGTTTGCAAATGAGGGAAGAAAGAGAGGGCGAGCGAGGCGAGACTGTGAGTGAGTCAGAAACAAATACAGAGAGAAGATTTATAGGTTACTGCTGTCCAAGAAAGAAGGACAAACACAGTTCGTTTAGCAACTGACAAGCCTCATGAAAAAGCTTTTAAATTTTACAGTGCGAGGCGAAATTCAGTTCACTGTGGGGCTACGATGAAATGTTAACATGTTGTTAATGTTGTCATTAATAATAAAACAATACAGGGTGTGCTCCTGTGAACTAAAGGCCGGCGCACACTTTTTGTCTATAATCCCCACATTATTCCATTAATCACACTCATTTGTTTAGTTTGGCTCCATATTTTCTCCCGGCTGTCCTTGCCATCCCTAGTCAGTCTTTACGCTCCACTCAGCAACAACCGCAGTGGGTGAAAACAATGAAGCCAATGCAAAAGTGTCAAAAACTGCAGCCCAGCTTTAAATGTATGACGATCCCCACAGATTCCCATTTTAAGATTAAATAAAAAATAAACTTAATGAATAAACTCACACAAATTAAATTGTATTAAAGGGCTAAAGTCATGTATAATTGGGGTGTGGCTGGTTGCTATTCATCACAGAGGTCCTCTAATCTATGTTTGTGCCCCTTAAACCATTTAATTGTAATTATCTAAAAAATATGGTTTAAAACCGAATCCAAGAATCTGTGCTCCAGTTTTGGTTAACATTTAATGAGCAAGCTTCTTTCCACCGATTAGTAACTTTCCTTGTAAGATAGTTCAGCCACATCTGGTTACCCCCCACCCAAAAAACAACAACAATAACAAAAAAACATGATTATGATGGTCAAAATGCTTGTGCTGAGGTTTCATAATCATAGTCTACAATGACCAATTAGTGATGAATATCTATTTCCATCTTTCAGTCTGTGGAGTTACGATCGTATGTGTCCTGTAATTTTTATGGGAAGCCATCAAACAGCTGCTGAAGGACTTCACTAAATTTGCCACTCGTGTAAACCTGCAGGTAATGGTGGAAAAGTCAAGGGATGATAAAAGTCAGTTAGATATCCCTAAATGCTGCTTATTTATATAAAGCTGTAGACAAAATGGCTTCATTGCACAATATAAGAGTTAAAATGAATTTACGTGTGGGGATTTATCCATTAATTGCTGTATTGTCATAGATAAAGTGCATGTATTTGCCAGCCAAACTGACAGACCTACAGCAGACTGAGTTGTTTTGAAGTTGCCAACTGACGTCAGGTAGTTGCAAAGCGGGTCCACGTCTTCAAAGCAACCATTTCATGGGCAACAGGACTGCAGTGTCATTGCACACGGTTGTAATAATGTTTTGTCCGTGTGGTGATATAGAACCAGTGTTTCCCCTGTCTGTAGCAAAGCAGCACATTCCTGCTTTCCAAAGGAGACAGCAAAAGGTGGAAAGACACAGCATGAAAAAGAAAAGGAAAACAGCACCGTGCTTATGAAACTCTGCCCCCTGGTGGTGACAGTTTTTGTTAAATTCCGTAGAGGGTGATCGCAAAACACACCTTTCAATAATGAAAAATAAAATAATCGCAACTATTCTACTGAAAAGCTGTTCGATATACAAAGATGGACACTGAGGAGGATGAATGGATGATGACATATTGATCAGGTCTGTTCAAGTCAAACTGCTCTCTTAAAATGTTTTGTCTGATGTAAACACCATGTAATAAGTCAGGTTACATGTAAACAGCTGACCTCAAATCTGTAATCAGAAAGCAAATGTGCAAGTAACTGCTGATCATGTCTCCATATTCATCTACATGTTCTAACACTGTGGATGAGATTCTGTTAAAATAAAGTGTGAGTGATTGTTGCAAGTCATTCTTGTGTTTGGTATACGAGACTTGGTTGAAGTTTATGCTAATGCAGCATCTGCTGACTGAACGTGCATGTGCAGGCTTACAGGTTTCATAAATGGATGACACTGAGCTTCATTCTCCAGCAGGTTTGTGCAGTAAATGTTATTGACATCGTATTCTTACTTTATTTGTCGGGGTTCACAGTCCACGCCGGGCAACAGCAGCCTGGCAGCCTGCCTCACATCGTCACTGTCCACAGAGAAGCTTCGTCGATGTTCAGTGTGAGCAACCGCCACCCGGATCCACTCCATCAGCGGGGGCAGCACCAGGAACGGCCTGCGGAGAAAACAGGTTCATGTGCTACTGTTTAATATCTTAATTAAGTCAGAATACATGAAGACTCACATTTAGTTTTAATTATTTATGAGAAAAACAAAAGAGTCTTTTGGGGAAATTCCATAAATGCTTATTTTTCCTAGATGGCTGGAGGGGCAGTTATGTGTGTGACAGAAAGAAAAGTCAAATCTGTGCAGCTGTAAGTGAAGGATAAACTCTGTGCTGTTAATGGAACAGAAGAGCATGAATCACACTGCCGTCTAACTGGACCGAAGTGACTACTGCAGCTTCCTTACGTGCATGGGTTGTTTTTCTGACACTGAGTCAGCAGGCAGTCTGGCACTAGTTTAAAGCAGATTAAGCCAAGTTATAAAAAAAGTGTGTGCTGCTCCACTTTTGTTTGATTGTGTGTGCATAAATGGACAGCTATTTGCACTTTCTGTAGGAGCTTTTTAGCTGAAGCGATGTTCAGAGCTCTCCTTTCAGCTGTCTGTGGCCACAGGAGCTAAATCCCAATGTCTGGAATGGGGGATGTGAACCTGTGAGACCTTTTGGCCTCCAGCTAACTTAAATTTGACAGCCTTTGAATTTCAAATGATGACATAAAGAGTAAAACCTCTGAAATTGTTTTAAAAGTCACAAACCTAGCACACTGCACAAATAGTTTGACGAGAACCAGGGAGCTGATATTCCATTGGAAAAAATGATCTGCTTCAGGTCTAAATGTAAGGATTAATATGTTATAGCTGAAGAGAAATGATCTACCTAACCTGGAAAACGATGTTAGCTGATGAAGGTTTGTTTGGAGGTTCATTCTACAAACTAAGGTGGCTGTAAGTCTGATAAGACGGAGACTTAAACAGGGAAAGTAATTTGGGTTGTTGTTAAGAGTCTAGCAGCTGGCGTCTGCTCTGTGTGTGATACAACATGACATTATTGTTTTTTTGTTTGTTTGTTTACACAGGTGTTTTGTGTTAGAGTTCTCTGTCTACACAGCATTTCGTCAAATTAATTCAACACAGAAGGAGATACCATCAAGAAAATATGTAAACATAAAATTGTAATTTCTAGCACGCACGCACACACACGCGCACGCACACACACACACATACATGCTGGTAAAAGGCTGACAAAAAAATACTTAGTTTAGCTTTAAATTGTTTTTCTTTTCAACTTTTTGACATATTTGTAGAAACGATGGGAGATTTTTATATTAAATACAGCCAAAATTTCAAATAATGAAACTTAGGCCCAACAAACCAGTCAAAGCAGGTGGCTGCTCCTCCTTGAGCCTACCTCTGCTGGAGTTTTTCTTTCCCACTGTTGACACTTGCTTGCTCACGGGGGTCTTGTGCTCACTGGGGTTTACTTTCTATGATTTTATGGTCTTTACCTTACAATATAAAATGCCCTGAGTGGACTGCTGTTGCAAACTGGTGTGATATAAATAAAATTAAAACTAAAAGTCTATTTAATTTCTGTCCAGGCAAAAGATCAGGTTTCTTTTTTTCCACTTGTGGTTCAGTGCAAATACAGCATTTTACTGATATATCAGTGCGTTAGCATAAAGATTCTCATATAACAGAGCAGAAGAAGACAGCATGGAAATCAGTGAGTATAAATGGTGACAGGCAGAGCCAGAAGTTTTTCTCTTGTGTCATATTTAAAGTGTAGCACCTTAAATACACATCTGAAGACACTAGGTCCTTGAGATCCAGTACAATCAAAACCCATAAAAGACTTTACATTTGTACACTTCTTTCTTCTACAGGAGTGACTGTGTATAAAGAAATGTGAAAGTTGAGAGTTGTGAGTGTATAAAACAATCAAATAAAGCAAAACGCCAAATAAAGACTTTTTTTTTAAAGTTGAATTTAAAATAACACACAAAGTAACTAAATGACTCTGGTCTTAATGTTGCTCTGAGTCACTACTTGTGCCCAAACCAACCCATTATCATTTCTCATGAGTCACGCATCAGCCTAACTTCCTAAACACAACCCAATAAGAGGCAGTGTGAAAGCCATCTGGAGCATCACACAGGCATTCGAGACATTTTTACTGACTCATTTTGAAAAAGGTCTAAACCTCTGTGACTTCAAAGCCGGTCACAGCCCTGGTGACGGTTCCTGTTGACGTCACAGTTCACGCAAGCGATGACCGACGAGTCAACCATAATCAAAGGCTCTGACTGCGAGCACAGAAACTCCTCCCTCCAGCTGTTCAAACCTGTTCAAGCCATTCCATAGAAAATGAGTTTAGAGGAAGGGGGAGAAGCTGAAACAGCTTGTTTCACAAATGCCTAGGAAATAAGTATAACAGAAAAAGGATTATTATGAACTGTAAATCATGCAAAGCTACTCTAGCTCAAAAATAATAAATATGGAAATATGGATAAGGAAATAAAAAAAAACACTAAAAAAATAAATATATAAACTCTAAATCTTCTAACTCAATCATAATTTATTTATATATCAAAAATGTAAAAGTTACCGTATTACTAACATTTCCAAAATAAATCATATAAAAATTAAATAATATTGCTAATGTGATCTTCTCAGGTGAAAATTAACTCTTCAAACTGATAATATCAGCACGTTGTCAGGTTCATCATGTGCAGTTTGCTTTGGTCATCTTTCAAATTTAAAAAAAAAAAATCACTTACCGTATTTCCCGGACTACAAAGCGCACCTGAATATTAGCCGCACAAGCTAAAATCAGGGGAAAATCTTGTTTTGTACATACATTAGCCGCAAAAAAACAAAACAAAACAAAAAAAAACAAAACAAAAAAAAGAAAAAACATACATTAGCCGCACCTGACTAAAAGCCGCAGGTGTTTCAATGTTGACTTATCATATATAAGAGAATATGCACAAAAGGAATTGGGGCGGTAGTTACACTCAGTAGCACAGGAACAGAGCCAGAGAGAGAGAAAGAGAGGCAGGGACAACAACATTAGAAAGGTATAGTAATCATCCACAACTATTTTCGGTTGCAGATGATAAAGGATTGAGAAAGTTTATTCATGCAGGTCCATATGACAGAGAATATGCATGTTCTTTTAGTTTTCATATTATAATTTATATTTAATTGTGTTGTGGTTTGCAGTGTTTTGTGTTCTTTTCACTTTAAATTTGTGAAAGGAAAAAGCTGAAAATTTAAATAGTTAAAACTTGAAATGTGAATAGTTGATTTTTGTATTATATGATTTATTTATTACATTTTATGTGGAGTGAAAAAATAAAAGTATATTTACGGTGGCCCCTAGAGACAAAGCACATACAAACTTCAAATCACGTACGAACTCTGAAGCATGTACAAACTCCAAAACACGTAAAAACACGTACAAACTCCGAAGCACGTAAAAACTCAGAAGCATATAAAAGCTCAGAAGCACATAAAAACTCAAAACACGTACAAAAGACAACAGAAGTGCTCCAGGATGCTGGGCACAGTGTTGAGCCTTTGTTATCTTGTGGCTACACAAGCCAGCAAGTACCAACGACCGGATTTGGTGTGTGGTAATAACAGGTAAATGAACTTTTTTTTAAATTATTTGAATATATATATGAGTGCCTGTGTATAAATACACAAACAATACACACATGCTTTCAATTGTGTGATTTAAGTGATCTAGTAGCTCTGCTTTGGAAGTTCAGTTCATGCTAGAAATGTGTTTTGGAGTTTATACGCGTTTTGTCTCTAGGGGCCACCGCATATATTTATATATAAACATATATAAATAAAACCACTTGTTTTTACGTTAGTAATTCCTTTTGTGCATAATTTTATATTATTGTTAATAATAAATTAATTAAAGCAACAAAACAACCTGAAGAGCCGGTTCGGAGCCGAAAGAGCCGGCTCTTTTTAGTGAGCCGAACCGAAAGAGCCGGATCTCTAAAAAGAGCCGGAAATCCCATCACTAGTGACCAACATACCACTCTTGAACCCCGATACTGTGTGTCTGATCACATGCCCTTCCGCCAGGCAACGTAGTGCCGTACAACAGCGGAACAAACAAAACATATGACAATATGACAAAATCATGGACAATCCATAGAAAAGCCGCACCTGACTAAAAGCCGCAGGGTTCAAAGCTTGTGCAAAAAGTAGCGGCTTATAGCCCGACAATTACGGTAATGAAGACTCCAGCTGAACACTGAGAGCCACAAACTTTCTAATTAAAGATGCCCTTACTGATATGTGAAAAGGCAGCAAGTCAATGTTCATAAGTTATAACTCTAAGAGTGGAGAACAGAAAGAGATCTAGATGCTACAACCTCCCTAAATTCTCTTATTACCCTCTTTAATCAACATCAGTAATGGGTCTCGCCTGTCTGACAAGTTCATATTTCATCATTTGTTTCCTGTACAAGTATGTGTGTATGTGTGTGTGCTTGTGTGTTTTTATTATCTCTCCCTCATAAACACAGACTTGTGTTGTTGTGTCCGTTATTAATCATTTCTCCTGTCCAACAGCAGCTAAATTCAGGTGAGGCATTCATCAGATATTTTCAGTTTTACCACAATGATGTTTTACTGAGTAAAAATGGACAGGATTGAAAACAAATCTGTTCTCGTGACCTTCTCAGATCTTCATAGCCTTGAACTAAAACTAAACCATAACTGTAATTTACTTTCTTCTTAAAGTTGTTACATGAGCAATTCCACTCTCATGGTATTAGCCCAATTAGCAATTAGCATAGCTTAGTATACAGACTCAAGGCAGGGAGTAGTTCCCATGTTCCTCTGGGCTTACATGGCGTATAAGCCAAACTTGAATATGTTTCCTGGTCTGTATAATGTGACATGGGCTTTCATAGAAACACCTTAAAAGTGGTTAATAGGGTTCTTTGTAAAACTGAGAAATACAGACAACCATTCACAGCCACAGCCATCAAATACTTCAAAACACAAGATGTAATGGGAAACTTAAATTTAAAACTTGAACAAAAGTGAACAGTAGCTGTTAGGGGATGACGATATAAAAACGTCCATCGTTTCATTTTACGCTATCGTTTGTTTCGCAGTGTCGCAAAATAAACTGTTTACGGCAATATTTTTTTCATCGTTTTGATGGTCACTGTAGTGGCTATATTAATTTTTTAAGTTCTCTCTTTCTCTTATATTTAATATAACCACACTACAGACGGACAAGCGCCTGTTTTTATGCGTTGTGGTTAGCAACAACGACGGTAACACCATCGCGTGTCCGCTTGTTTATGTTCCACATAAACCTTTCACAATAAAGCTCAAGATCCTGTTGAGACTTTTCAAAAATAAACTAAACCACGTGAAAGAGCAGATTATTTACGGATGAGAAGTAAAAAAGAGCCACCAGGTGCTAAAAAATAAACCTTAGACTCAAACGTTAGAACAGGCTTTTCCCCGCAGCACGCCGTGTAATAAATACTCACAGAGAAAACGACGGCCGTTACAACTTATGTCTAAAAATGTGTAGCTTCATGCATCTTTTAAAACACTCGACTCCAGCTACATGACGCACAGCTGGAAACAATTCCCGCAAGTCGAACTGCCCGAGATTCACAGAATTTACAGAAAATGTTACATTTTTGTGATTTATATCGTTATCGGGACGATAGAATTCTTATATCGGGATATGAGATTTTGGTCATATCGCATAGCCCTAGTAGCTGTACAGTACATTCCCAGGTATTGCACAGTACACCCTCCTGAAACCAATAAGAGTCAGTGCTTCAGTCCACCTGTATTGTGCTGTGCTGTTCAGAGACTTATCGCCTTCTTAAAGGATAGAAATACAAAGCCTCACATCTTCCAGCAATCAGCACAGTGCTCCCCCAGGAGCTGCCTGCCAGTTAAAACTATCAGAAAATTAAGTCAGGTATTCCCGATAAGTGCAAAGTGGAAATTATATCACAAAGCGCTATTCTGGAGAAACATCTGATAGTGAAATGCTCAGTGAGCTGGCAGTGCTCTTGGATATCCAGTCACTCTAATTTCACACCACATGTGGACATTCACTGGAGCCAGAGAAGAAAACCTAGATGGAAAAACAGGTAAAAAAATGTTTTTTTCTATTCAGCTGCCTCTTTAAAAGAAAAATTCACTCAGGCAAGACGTGAAACCACTTCCTTGTGTCGAAGAGGGCTCAATTTAAAAAAAAAAAAAAAAAAAAAGCATCTTTGTCGAGCAAAGCTAATACTCATAGTTTTCTCCATGAAAATGGAGCAGAACAGAGGTATTCTGGGCAAGATTTGTTTGAATAATTTTATATATTTATTTTTGTGTATTGTACTAGCTCCAGCAAAGCATTTTGTTCCATCTAATACACAATAATCATAGGTTAGCGTAAATGTTGTTGCTACTTGTTCCTTCAGAAACAGCATTTTATCCAAAAAGTTTAAGATAAAAAATGTTTGTCATTAAATTCCCCCCCCGCCCACTGTGTTTGTTGTTTTACGTATTGATTGTTCACCATTAGTTTCGTTAGCAGAATTAAATTTGGATACTTTATATTAATAACACTTATGAAATATTTTCCTAAGTGTCAACAGTCCACTTTTATTTAACCTCCTGTGGTGTAAGCTTTTTGTTTTTTTAAGAAAATGAGGGATATGTTTATAATTATGTTATTGTTATATATTTTTGAAGATTCACAATCCTAAAAACAATATGTGTTACAGAGTGTGCTGGGATGATGTATTCTTGTAGGCCAATCCAGAACTTAGAATTCCCCCAGGTGTCTCAACAAAATCCCAATGGGAAATACTTATTAAAAAAAACAAATTCCTCTCTCATCCCTGCGGGCGATTTATCCTTCTAGCTCGGATCCTCTAACTGTCTCTAACAGATCCTCTGAGAGCTTGAGGGTCCTGTATATTTGCTGTTCCTAGGACTGCGCGCTTCTGGACAGAGATCTTGGATTTTGTTCCTGGGATCTGCTGGAGACACTCGCCTCGCATGGGAGTCACTTCACCGAGTGCTCTGATTACCACTGGGACCACTATTACCTTCACCCTCCACATCTTCGCTCAGCCCTTGGTACTTTTCCAGCTTCTCGTGTTCCTTCTTCCTGATGTTGCTGTCATTGACTATAACTTCCAATCACTATGGCTGTCTTCCTTTGCTTGTCCACTATGTCCGGTTGGTTAGCCATCACCACTTTGTCTGTCTGTATCTCGAAGTCCAATCAGATCTTGGCTCGGTCATTCTTGTTCCTATTGTTAGCCACTTCTTCTGTCTGCTGGTGGTAAATACCAGGCAGGGGCCTGTCATTCCATGATGGCTCTTCTCCTTGCTCCTCTTCTTTCTTGGGTTTCTGCAGCCTGAGCACACGGTCAATTGTGGTTGTAGTTTCCATTCTCTTGTATTTGTTGTCATATCAAGTCTTCTTGTTTCTGTAGATTTTCTTGTGTGTCTTGTTCCAGTCTTTACTTCCCATCTGTCTGATTATCTTCACCTGTGTGGATCACATGCACCTGTGTCTCTATCGCCTCATATTTCTAATCCATAATTACTCCCCAGAGTATATTCATACGTCTCCCTTTGTCAAATCCTACTATTGATTTCCCTGCTTGTGTTCTGTGTTCCCTGGACTCCTGGTTCATGTAACCTTTTGTGATTCAGCCAAAGACTCATTTGTTTCTGCCCACATGTCCTGGTTTGGGTCCTCTCCACTTCAACCTCACAATGATAAATTATTGTAAAAAAGAGATTTGGTTAAAGACTGAACAGACTGGACTGATCTAAAAGACTCTTCTTCTCTTGGCAGCATGTTCCATGTACATCCTACTCATTTCTAATAATTATCCTATCAAGCTTGTAAAGTGGTGCTTTTCTCTACCCTGCATTAGCGAGCAAACAGAATAACCCTGGCTAATATATACTTTTTGGAGTGTCTTACTCTCTGAAGTGGGTAATTTGTAGACAATTACAAAAACATTTCTTTCACATGGTTTTCATTAGCGAGTTTTCTCCTTTTTATAGTTATACACCCTTTTATATCCTCTTTATAAACTAAGCTATTCAGGATACTTGAAATCATTAATACTGATCGAGTTACATGTAATTTTGACTCACCAGATCCCAGTTTAAATGATAATAACACAGGATATTTTCCTTCAAGGCCTTTAAACCTATGAGGAAGTCTCAGATGGACATTGGGAAACCTTAAAGCATCAAATTAAACAGGCTGATTTCATGTTACAGTCAGTTAAATTATATTGTAGGTCCATCAGTAAAGGTCTGTTCAGAGCTTTTCTCCCTTATGACCCTCTAGCAACTATAATTTCTTAGAGAAAAAATTTTTTTTCCAACACGAGCCCCGTACCCAAGTGAGAGAAACCATCAGTGATGGCTATGCTTGCTGTTTATGCAGGCGTCTGGTAAATCTGCTGTAAGCACATGTTTTATCAAGGCACCAGCTTTCAGATACTGACGTTTTACTACTCAACACTGTGTGTGCATCAGTTTCTCATTCCATAACTCAGTCTTTCCTTGTCTGTACACCAACAGTGTGCCAGGAACTGAACTGCATTTAAAAAAAGGAGGGTTTTCCTTTCTGCTTAGCATTTGGCTGACCAATGCAACAATGCAGAGCTCCTCCCTTTTCACTGAGCTTTTGGAAGATGTATTTTACATTGCAAGGTTTGAAAAAGAGGAGAGACCAAGTCTGGAATGAAAACACTGCGGGAAATGTTATCCATCGATGCAGACAGTTGGCCTGCAGCAACATACAACAGCCAGAACTGCCAGAGTAAAAGAGTAAACGTCTGTTCCAAATTACCAAATACATCAAAGCAGCTCTCTCACTACTTTTACTTACCACTAAACTTAAAAATTGAAGTCTTGCAGAAACATTTCTCTTCTTCTAAAGCAAATTTACATGAGGTAAATATTCAAAGCTCAGGTGTAAAAGTCATTGCAGTAATTTTTCACCTCACTGAAGCTTGTCTGAAGTTCCCCCAAAATAACCCAAAAAGATGATCTTATCTCATTTGATCATATTCTGTCTTCCTCTCATCCTGCTGTGTCTTTCAGGCCCTTTTTGACTTGTCTTCAACCTTTCAGTTGAATGCTAAATAGAGAATTTTCTCTCCGGGGGCCTGAACCTGCTGACATGTCACTCAGCCTGACATTCCTAGTGCTCCCCGGGGTCGTCAGGATTGAGTTTCTATCTCTGCAGAGTGGAAGAAAGATGTTTGAATATCTGTCCATCCGTCCATCCAAGAAAAGTCCCTCTAGTTCCCATCAATCTGCTCAAGGCCTAGGGAAGTGTCAGCGCTGAGCAGCACACAGCTTCTTACCAGATCGCTTGTGGTGCGAAAAACTTGTGCGAGGGTCAAGGAACATTTGCACTAACTGGTATAACTGACAGTGGCAATGTGGTTGAAAGGATGAAAATACCTAAATGCCACCAGGAACAGCATTTGCTTCTACACGTAGACAAAAAATTTTCTCTAAAATGATCACATATCAGCAGTGTTGGGGAGTAACGGAATACATGTAGAGCCGTTACGTATTTAAAATACAAAATATGAGTAACTGTATTCCGTTACAGTTACCGTTTAAAAAGCTGGTATTCAGAATATAGTTACTTTGTTGAAATAAATGGATTACACTGCGGTACTTTCCTGTTTCATTTTGTCGCGGGTCAGGACTGTTTGGGTTTTGTTTGACAGCTACGTTCTGTAGTTCCAGGCGGCAGCTTTACGGTTGCCATGGTTACATGGCGACGCGCTCTCTCTCTCTCTCTCTCTGCGACTGTGTGTTTCCTGGGTGAGAGAGCGCCTTTTCGTTGTTGTTGTTGTTGTGCTAAGCTAACAGGCAGAATGCTACAAGCATAGCTCTAAAGAATGTAGCATCATGGGCAGTGTAGTCCGTGTTGCAGGGAGAATGGACTGCCATACACGTAATGGGTCTGTGAGCGCGAAGAGGGAGAAAAAGGGGAGTGGAAAAGTACGAGTTGTCATCGAGCAACAACAGGAGCTGGAAGCATGTAAATATAATAATAACCACTGCAGCCAAGAAGAGTGCCTGACGAGCCCAGTTGTAAGTAAGCTATTAAGACTCGACTGTACACCGTGTTCGTGTTTTCCTCCGAAACAATAAGTTCCGTTGGAGCAGCCTTTCAACGCCTCTCTCTGTCTCTCGCAAGAAAAGTTGACCCACACAACAAAGTAAAGCAATTTTTCGGCTACGAGCCAACAGGGACCCCGCCGTATTAGTCAGAGGTCCCTTTACTACAGTTCGGAGACGCGGACCTTCAGTAATAGTAATACATCACACAGCAATAGTACATTCACGTTGTTGTAAAAAGCATGATAATATATTAAGTAATCCAAAGTATTCAGAATACATTACTGTCATTGAGTAACGTAACGGAATACGTTACAGAATACATTTTGGGGCATGTATTCTGTATTCTGTAATGGAATACATTTTAAAAGTAACCTTCCCAACACTGCATATCAGAGTGTGCTAGGTTTCCTTTAGTTTGTTGCTACCCCACTGGACCTGTCTGGACTAGACTGATGTCATTTTTTGACAAAAGGTACCACCATTAGCTAAGCTATTGTAGTCCATCTTATTAGTTTACTAGTCAACTGTTACTGGTAACACCCTAGTTACACAAGCTTAGAGACTAGTCAGCACCCCCCTGGCAACCACTTGTTGCTAGGTTGCTGGAATTGCTGCCAGATGCTAGGTAGAATTGGTTGCAAAGAGGTATACAATGCAGCAACAAAAATCTCCTTGCAGTTGCTTTGGTCATAGTTTGCATGGAAGTTTCCAACTTGGCTGCAAACACTCACCAACTAAACCAACTACTGTCTAGGTGGTAGTGAAACAGAGAAGGCTCCCTTTCAACTTCCAGGCTTAAGCAGTGAAGCAAATCTTTTACTTTAAGAACAAACCTACTGTTGAACTCTTCACAGTTTTACTACTGCCCTGTATGTAGTTGTCTAACATTTCCATACAAGTTTTTGTCTGCCAGCCAACCAAAACAAAGGCACCTGCCATCCCCTGTGACGCCCAATCAGATGGCTGCCCCTCCCTGAGCCTGTTTCTGGCAAAGATTTCTTCCTGTTAAAAGGAAGTTTTTCTTTTCGACTGTCGCTTGCTCATAGGGGGGTTGTTTGATTGTTGGGGTTTTCTCTATAGGTTCTTTACCTGTTGTTGTGAATTGGCACTATGTAAATAAAATTAAATTGAATTAAACTGAACTGTGGCAATCTGCTAAAGGGCAAAGAGAACACAGTTTTTTTTTTTGGTACACCAAGCTTTTTGCAACCAATTTCACTGAACAACCCCAAGCAACAACTCCCAATTCAATTTGGGAATGCACCTTTTTCCCTAGTGAATAGAAGTTGCCGGGGGATCACTGACTCGTCTTTAGCCCTGCAGGACTGGAGCCTAAACTTTCCATGTTCTTTTTTCTTTTTAAATTCAAAAGTATGAGACATGTAACATTATAGAAATTCTTTTAGATCCAAATAGTAAAACAACACAGATGGGGAAAACGGGAAAAGATAAATAAAATAATGTCAAATCAGACTAAACAATGCAAAATAAAAGTACAACTCTTGGTCCTTTAGCTTAAATCTGACCTAAACGGCTTAATAAACTCAATCCATCGTTTACAACAGTATCTGCTTCAAGTTAATTTTCCCATTGCAGATACACCAGTTTCACATCAAACCAGTGTAATGTTGGTGGTTTTAGACAACATTGTTCCCAGTAAACTTGCAAATATAGAAACGGATATAGAATCATAAAGATGTTAGAAAAAAAGAATAAAGAGCTGGGGAAAGGCCATGACTTTACGTGTTCAGATGATATCCATTCACTTACAGCGGGTAGATTATTCTCTGTATATGACCACAGTTACAAACAACAAAAATACTCCTCAGTCTCTCGTTTTCTTTCCCTCTCCATACACAGAACTGATGAAGCTCCAATTTGCATTTTTAGCAGGTAGATAGCACTGTATTAATCAAGTGCAACAATTGTGCTGTTATGGAATAATTTTGAAATAATAATAGCTATGAATTTTTTTTAAATAGCTGAGCATAGTTAACTGACTGAAGCAGAGGAATAACTATTGCTCATTTTAAGCTCTTTTACTGTGCAAAATTGATCACAAGGCGAGTTCCACTTAAAAGTTTTGACATATTAAGCTTTCTTTTTGCGTTTGTTGCTGACAATCACTGGTTTTCTTGAACCCATAATCAGTTTTTTCCAGGAAATAAACCAGTATATTCTCTGTCTTTGTTCAGATTATCACCAGTCAGTGGTAAATCCTTGTAAACAACTGAGAGCAGAAATAAAAGCCATGTGCTAATCTTGTTATAGCGTAGACAGAGCATTCAAATTCTAAAAAGGAAAGAAAATGGAGGGACAAACCCAAGCCACATTAACTTACCATTTTCCCAGCAAGTTTCTTTAGTGGATTGCCACTTGCACTCTATCCAGCCATCTATTTTCTCAACTGCTTATCCAACTTAAAGTCTCAGGAGAGACTGAAGCCTTATCACAGCTGACACTAGGTGAGAGGCTGGATATAACGTGGACGTGTCTAACACATAGAGACAGACAGCCACTCACACTCACATCCACACCTGTGGACAATTTAGAATCACCAAATGACAAGAAACTGGCCCCATGAGATCTAATACCAACTTTTTAGCTATGAATTTTACTTTAATGAGTTGACTTTGAATAACATGCATAGCACTCAAATGCATGAGTGGTTTAGCTGCTGTGAGGATCTAATTTGGGGAGAAACCAACCCTTAGACCTCAGATTTTATCTGCACCTCCTGAGGTCAGGCCGAGTATTTCTGAGAAGCTCTGAGATATATTTATGCATTGCAATCCCAAACTGCTGGTTCAGTAAGGTTAGTCTAGAGCCTTCCCAAGCTCCTTACCTGCCTGCTTCAGCTGTCAGCCCATGTTGCTGACTAAAAGACTCCTGCCCTTTTACATGCACACAGGGAAAGTAAAGTCATTACTGCAGACAGACAGGGTGAGTGGGAGGAGACGTTACTGAAATAATCTCAACGGGCCAGGTTAACAAGTGCAGGATGTTTTGCTTCCAGGACGACATGTTTTGTGCATTATTGCTCCTCTTTTAAAAATGCTATCGATTATTCAGTTTTCTCCTGGGATTACAGAATTTAAACTATTAAGCTGAGTCAGCTGGATGGTCTCTTTGAGCTAACCTGAATGTGGTCACAGTACAAAACACCTGATTCCCCGAGTGTCTGAAGCCTCTGTTGGACTCACCTCTCAGTTTGTAAGGTGACTTTGGATGGCTCTACGTTGGGGTTTTCCCACTCCATCTGCGGGCAGTGCATGAAGTAACACAGGGTATAGAGGGCTTCGGGCTCCCAGTGCACTGTGGTGTTGGCCTTCTGGTGGACCGGAGTCCCGTTGCTGGCATTCTTGATGTGCAGCGGCTGGAGGTGGTGCATGGCCCGGGAGACCAAATCACCTGGAGGGAATTTATGAATATATCAGTGGCAGCGTGGTGGGCGATGTAAAAATAACAAACTGTAATTTATCAAGGATGAAATAATAACACTGTGTACTACACTGATAAAAGTCTTACATATCATTCTGAGAGCAAAAACCCATTTCCTACTCCAACCCTCAGACACAAAAGTACTCACGATGACGCACTCCCTCATTCACACACCCTCTGATTCAGCCTACGTGTAGTCATACACATGTGCCCGCACAATCATGAGTGGGGAAATGACTGCCTTGAAATGAATCTTACAGACATCGGGTCTCTCTCAGTGAAAACACACTCAGACATGTGTGCTCTCACTCTCAGTCTGTCCTCGTTTTATCTGTAGCACTTATTTTTCTCCCATGTTTTCCTGGGTGATGATGCACAGAGTCACAGGGAAGCTGCAGGATCTGTGTCACTGAGCATATGTGTGTGCTAAATTTAAAATGAATGAGTACAGGGTTTTTTAAAACACTGTGAATGCCTTGTTATAAGGAACAGGGTTGAATGAGTGAATGTCAGATTGGTAGATGGGCTCTCGGTTTTGGCTGGACGAAGAGCTACAAGCCTTTTCTATATTTTTAAAATATAGACTTTAAATACATCTACACTTATTAAGTAAACCTAGTGAACTACTCGTTAACGTAAATCTCTGATCAGCCAATCAAAGGTATCTCGTTATGTAGACATAACCAAGACAACCTGATGAGGAAAGGTTATTCAAACTGGGATGTTCCCACACAACCATCTGTAGGGTTTACAGAGAATGGTCCAAAGAAGAAAACATCCAGTGAGCGGCGCTTCTCTGGGTGAAAATGTCTTGTTGATTTCAGGTCAAAGGAGAACGCCCAAGCAGTTTCAAGCTGACAGGAAAGCTTGTCACAACTGAGGAATGTCAATGAAGATTCGAGACAAAGCGAGAAATATCAAGTTTCTGTTTTTTAACGCCAACATTTGTTTGATAGCTGCAGACTTTCACCTTCACATACAGAGGCTATTATAACCACGGCTTGTTTTTAAATAACAACACTGATAAACCATTTATGTTCACCAAAGTGTAAATTCTGTCTCATTTGTTGCTCGATGAACAAGCTATCATTAAAGACCTGTGATGCAGACAGGTTTGATGGATGTTTGACGTTTTTACTCCTCTCTCGATCTAGGCTATTCGATTGATTTTATTTTTCTCGAAAGCATGAAAGTATAGTATGCTATAAAATGAGCCTTTAGAGATGAGTCAACAGATTGGTGACTGTTTTTTAAGCCCTTTGTGATGCAAGCTCGAAGGGATTCGTATCTCCTCCTGGAATCAAACTGTGGATATTTGCTTGCTTGTTTAAAACACCACATTATGGAGCCACACGTAATAATAAACTGAAAAACACATGTATCCCCACAGTTAGCTAGCACTGCTGCTGGACTTCAGTTTATCTTGATGTCTCTATTAGTAACATAATGAGAGTTCAACTGTGTTGGCGGTAGCTCACATTATTTTCACAAAAGCCAATACATGACACATATTGAGAATCCAGTCACGGTTTCAGGATCACTGCAGTTTACCCTTTGATGCTTTTATCGGAGGAGTAAAGTGTAAATGAATACCCAAATGTCTTGAATAAAAAAAGGAATGAGAATATTTTGAGAGTAGTTTTTTACTGGCTTGAATGCAGATATATGGTTAATGATGTTCTCTACTTCTGTGTGCACAGCTGTCAGTGGGCACAACACCAATATCTGCAAATGTGGGCGATAACCAGAGGTCTGCGGGGCTGCAGCCCCAACTCATGTACCATCTTTCTAACGATCCTGAGGAGTTGCGCAAAAAAGCTTACAACTGAACAGCTGTGCGCATTAGAAACCATAACAGCTAGAGAGATTAAGTAAAATACTTTCTTTTTGAGGGCAGCATAGGGTACATTTTATACTAATTTTTTTTCTTCGTCATGAATGCGGTCCGTTCATTTTGGCGTGATCTCTTTCAAGCTGCGTCTGTGCACAGCAGGAACCAGGAGCAAAAGAGAGTCAGAAGAAATTTTACAGTTCTAATAGTTTTGAAGCACTGGAGGAGGTATGAATTTCAAATTCTGAAATTTGTGACGTGTGTTGCAGAAGCAGATATTTAGCACTGACATTTTGGAAGTCATCATTCTCTAATTTAGACGGCGTCGCAGCAGTTTATAGATGAGGTCGTTAGCGATGCATTTAAGAGTAACGATGCAGCTCTGAGAGGGAAAATACTGCAGTGTGAGCCTGAGGGGTTGATTTCTCAGATAAAAAATGATACTCGTATTGATCTAATTACATCTATTTACTCAGTTTACTGGAATACTGGAGGCTCCAGGTTTGTGGAGGAATATGGACGCTGAGGTAAGGTCGATGATGCACGTACTGTATATGTGTGAGAATTGGAAGCCCTGAGCTGCAGTATAACAGCAAACACATCGCCTTCTGATCTAGTTTGATTGTTTGTTCCAAAAATATCCAGTCTGAGTAAAGTTGCCCTGTCTTGAAATCTCATTCCTCAGACAGACTGACACGGTGAATCTGAGCCTAAGGTTCTCCATCTGTCAAACTAAAGGCCTCTGACAGAGTTCACAGGCAGCCAGACGAAAACAGAGCGCGCTGCTCACAGCACTGTTTACACTCAGGCCCCGGGGAGCCTCATAGACGGCCGAGAAAGAATTAAACACATCAATGAATAATTGAAAACGAGGCAAACACGCTCAGCTTCCGTGATTGTGTTCAAGTGGAGCGGTGCTATAAATCTCCCGTCTTGAGGTTAGACATGATGAGGTACGGTCATTTCTGAGGCAGCTTCTAAAGGAGCTGAGGAAAAGCTGTAGAAATCACAGTTTGACCTGCTGTCAGGCTGATGAATTTCAGGTTGCTCGATGGGTCAGCAAAACATCAGCCTTATACCACTGGTGGTTTCTTTTAACCATGACCACAATCCCAATCCTGCCAAGATGGACATTTACCAAACCCAGCAACTGAGTATTTTTAAGGAAGCCGCCCAAAGAACGAGGAGAAAAATAAGAAGGCTACTTCTACAGCTACTGCAGCTGTTATTACTACAATTTCAACTCCTATTTTCAATTTATTTGAATAATCCAGTTTCCAAGTGCTTTAATTCCGCAGGCATTCAGCAGTAATAATCAAAGAGGATTAGGGCCAATGGGAAAAAAAGTGGACATGTCTTTTTTTCTTCTTTTCCAGAATTCGGATTAAAAAAAAATTAGATTAAGTTCGGAATTCTGAGAAAAAAAAAAATCAGAATTCTGAGAAAAAGGAATTCTGACTTTAATCTCATAATTCTGACTTTTTTCTCAGCATTCTGGAAAAAATGTGCCAACTTTTTTTTTTCAGTGGCTGTGGATATCGGTAGTTAGCATAACAACAGCAATAGCTGCTGTGACTTCAGACACGCTCACAACAGTATGAGACAAGTTTCATTATTGTATGGGGGCGGTGACACTGAGGACTTGTGAACATTGGAGGTTTTATATGCAAAACTATATATTCAGCCATGTACTTTAAAAGTTACTGCAAGCTTCTATACCCGTTACTTTAAAAAATATAGCCTTTTGAGAACGGATTTTTTTTTTTTTGATACACCTTGTAGTGCACAGGTAGTCCAGCTGGGTTTGGTCCAGTTCAGAAATGCTTTTGCAGTCAATGGATGCAGGAATTTTTGTAAGTGTTTTCTACCATTGAATAAATTTTCTACATACTGTGAGGTATGTAGGATGTTCACCCTTGGTAGAGATATGATCTTGGTATTTTATCTACTTATGCCTTTTACGGTATATGGATCTATCATGCTGCAGGTGAAACTCTAGAAGAGGCAACACAATTAAGTCCAGTTACTGTTAACATTTTCTCGACTACTCTCCTGGAACAAGTCTTCCAGTAGGTCAACTCCATGCTGTCAAGGTCAGCCAGCGATCTAGTGATTTGCATATTATAAATCTAAACAACCCAAATAAATCCCAAAGAGTATAAATATTAGAACAGAGGAAAAGTTAATTTCATTAGAAAACAACAGAACTGATGCTCTGGCCGACCTTAGCATGCTGAGTCACTGCCTGACCACCTGATGGTGACCTTATCTTGGTGCCAGTGGCTGGGGGCAGACACATCACCAGTACCTCCCCACACCCTCCATTATTATTATGGGTCCAGACTGAGCAGTCATACACACTCATATAAAACACGGCATACACAGCACACACAACCACCTGTACACTGATGTTAGTGTTTACACCCGTATGATTGCTCTGTATCCATGTCTTGTCCTATTCTGTGCCCGGTCCTGTGATTCCAAAATAAAATGATACAAAAATAAAACTTAAAAGCTTCATTCTGGAAGATCCAGCTAACAGGTCCAACCAGTGGATGTTATAGGCGACTTGCTTGCCTTAAGGCAACAATTGTTGTGATTTGGCACTGTATAAATAAATAAATTGAATTGGATTTATTACTTTTTCTGGGCTTTTTACCTTCTCTTTGAGCCTTCTTTCTGCCGATTGGTCGCCCCTCACAAACAGACTTCATATTCATTGTGTAATATGAGCATCCACTCTTGCAACATTGTATATATACTGTATGAGAGGGGGAAAGGAATGGCATAACAAGGGCTTATTAAAAATAAACTACATATCTTATAAATAAGCACAAAAAACAGTCATTACTTGCAGCTACACAGAAACTCTAGCATTTTTCTGAATGTGGTAATCATCAGTATTCAGATGCTGTTTACTGTATATTTGGATCGCAGTAGCGTTAAACTAGAACCTCAAGCAGGCGGAATAAAGTGAGCATAGAAAACCTTTCCACTCCAGGTCCCTAAGCTACTCTCCGTATGTTAACAAAGTGCGACACTGGCCTGAATATTAAGAGAAGTGAGGCATTAATAAACATTAAAAAAGAGAAAACCGAGATGACTGAAGCATGCATTTACATTGGGAAACACTCTGCACAACAGGAAACAATACAGGAGCAGAGAACTGCTAACTCCTTTAACTGGACGCACTCCCCATGTGTTTGTAGAGCTTGCTGAGCAAAAGCAGATCTCTTTGGCCAATCTACATCCATAAATAGCAATCCACTTCTCTCTTTTTTTAAAGCCACATTTAACATTAGAGTCAGGCACCATGCAAATACTTAAACCACTGCTATCCCTCTGAGCAAAACCCAACGCCCGAGTCGATAATCAAGCTTTCTTTGCCTTCATTAATTGTTCCCGTGACTTTGGTTTTGTCAGCAGGACAACATTTGCTCCCATCTCCTTTGCTGTAATTATCTAAGCAACACTCCTATGAGGTTCATGCTTCATCTGATTTGAATTAATCATAAGGGACAGCTTAGTGTCTTTCTTTCTCCGAGCCAAGTCCTTCCCTTTTGGAAGGACTCATTACTGAGCAAAACTTTGTTCCTTATTACCCGTATTAAAAAAGTGACTCTGCATAAAGGAAAAACTTTCTGCTGTAACAACTTGTCACAAAAACTTTAAATTCTGTTATACAAACAACATGTTTCCCCTCAGAGTCCACAGAAACATAAATGTAGCATCATTAAAAGTTTACAACCTTTCTTATTTTGTGCTCTTTGCTCTGTACGAGTAGCTAACACTAAATGGCTAACAGCAAGAATGGTAAAATTCCTATTGTACCTGAAAGCAGGTTGACAGTGTTGTACAAACATTAACAATGCAAGACAATACAATGTCTTCTATTTCACTCTAACCCTCCAGCATGTTTTTGTCACAAGTGTCTTCCTCTTAAAAGGGAGTTCTTCCTCACCACCATCACCAAGTGCTTGCTTGCTGGTAACATGGTGTGATCACTATTCCAGATCCACTTATCAGTTTATTAGCCACTCATTTCATTTAGTTGTGCAGGCATGGTCAAGACAACCTGCTGAAAATTAAACCAAGAACCAGAATCAAGAAGAAAGGTTATTTAAGTAACTCTGAACATGGCATCGCTCTCAGTGGTCTGAGCATTTTCAGATACTGTTGGATCGACTGAGATCCCCGCCACACAACCGTCTCTACAGAGAATGGTTTGAACAAGAGAAAATATCCAGTTACCAGCAGTCAGATACCAGAACTGCTTCAAGCTGATCGGAAGGAAACAGTAACTCAACTAACCATTCATTACCACCAAGGTGTGGAAAAGAACATCTCTGAATAACACAGCAGAAAACGACCACCCTGGGCGCCACTCCTGTCATGGTAGGGTCAGATTTTGGTGCAAACAACACGAAAGCATGAATCTATCCTGCTTGTATCAATGGTTCAGGCTTCTGTTAGTGTGATGGTGTGGGGGTTATATGACATTTCATCCAATAGAGGTTGGGTTATATCTCAGGATCAGTGAAAGGTTTGAAGTGATGATGCAAAAAAACAATTCATCTAATTGTTCTTGAGACACTCCAGATCATGCTGAGAGAACTGCAAGGCAGAGAGTCCCCACAATCACTTACCTAGTCTCATTAACCAGTATATAACTAAAGCAAGTTTTGGGTTTGACGTTTTCAACCTCAACTTTTGACAGAGAAAAACCTTCACACCTCTCACTCCAGAAAAAAGTTCAAACATACCACACACTCAGCCGGGCTTCTTTATTAAAAACTACAGAATGCCTGCTGGCATCGACGTATAAAGACTCACAAAGTGTAGCTGTTTCTCCTGAATAACACTTGCTACATGTTGACATCTCAACAACACAGCTTTTTTAAATGTCAAATTTATAGGTTGTTTTCTCAGTTTGACATGAGTATGTGGGCCAGATTAAGTTTTCTCTGTCAAGGTTCAGATTGTTTTTAGAGGATATTTCACTTCGAAGTTTTTTCAGCAGGTACAATAAAGCACAATGCAATTATGTTCTTATAACGAGTAGCCACAGGGAATGTGGTTTGAGTTATTGTACTGGGAACAGTCTGTACTTTGATGCAATTTAACTGTGATACATTTATCTTGTGCAATGTACGAGAACAAAACTTTAAAAAGATTTTTTAAGTTATTAGTGGAATTCAGATAATTTGCTTCACGAAGTGATTAAATGGTGTTATATTTGGTAAAATAATGCCAATCCTACTCTTGATCCGACTCTGTGGTAATGTCAATATGCTTTTGATTTGAGTTTAATGGGTTCTATTTTTTTTCACGAGGAAATTATTTACATTTATATCACAGAGTCTGAATTCTTCATGAGACTTTAACACGAAGGCAGTGCCAGTGTTGTATTGTGTAATAAATAATCCATTCCTTACTCAGTAGCTATTTTTTAAAATAGAGTGCAAACTTCCCTTTCACACTTTTTTTTTTTAATCTTAGAAGTATACTTCTATGTTTAATGATTAATTTGCGTGAATCTGTCTGTAAGCTGTATTTACACTGTAGCTTATATTTATTATCACACAATCAGAAGGGAGGACATTCATGAATTTCATTATGACCTAAAATCCTATAAACGTTCTTCCTAAACTTTTTTTCCCTTCTCGTTGCAGAATTAGGGAGGATGCAGCAGAAATTATTAATGTGAGTTCTGATAGTATTTTGACTGCAAATACACTAGACAGATATCCTGTAGCTACTCAGCATGGAGGCCCCTCTGGGTAGGAACAAGCTTAAATCCATCAAAAGACCCAAAACTTTTTAATGATAATGAGATGGATGAGATGCATGGCTGCCTTTGGAGTCACTTTATCTTTAAACCGGTTCAAAAACAATTTGGAAACAGCATACTGAAGTGTTACATCATGTTTTTGTTTTTTATTAATCTTAACATAATCTTTTGAGTTTGGCTGCCAAACATGGATCAGACAGTTTTTTTTATCCCATCCCACTTGAGGGAGTGGAGTTGAGGCCCCAAGGTAATGAGTTTGTAGCAGTTACAGGTTAAATCAAGTTAGATAGAAATGAAAAGTTATACACAAAGTGCAGTAACTGGTGTAACATCGTCATTTAAATTGTCCATCTTATTTACATGGGACTAATATTACCAAGATGCCTCATGTGATTTGGAAATTAGCTCCATACATCTGGATTTTATGCTGCACATTTGGGAAATGAAAAGTATGTAGTTCAATCAAATTTACAGACTTTATGCCCACATGTGGCAAAAAATGCTGACAGGAAAGTCTCTGGGTGCTTGCCACTGATCTGGCATTACACCACAGACTGTCACATTATATCTACTGCGCCTGTTGATAGAGAAAAATGTCAGCTTGAACATTGCTATATATAAGCTTACTCAAAATCCTTATAAAAGAAAGTCTTGGCACTCTGCAGCCATCTTTGTTGCTACATATTTATCATGTCTCTCTCTTACAGTGTCTGTCTTACTCTTTTACTCTTACTCTACACTCCAAACAAATTTCCAGATTCCTAGTGGACTATTACCACAGGACCTCTGTTTTGGCGAAATATGGCAGGTCAGTGGGCACTCCTAAAGGTAAGCCAAACTGTCAAGGCACATCTATTTTCTAGCTGCTCAAAACAGCCTCCGCCACCTAACATGTTGTCAGTTCTTTCGCATGAAAGCACTTTTTACAGCTCATTTGTGCCATCTTCACCTTATCAGACACTTTTACACAGTCGAACACACGGTCCTGCTGCCTCTGATTCAGATCCAGCGTCTCCTTAAATAGATCAAGTTTTTCTCAGAAGGTATTTGCTTTCCAAGTGCCTCTTTAGCTTGCGTGGCACCATGTTCTCTCAACAGGTAACACAAGCAGAGGGCTGTTGACATCTCCTGATGAGTGTAAGCTATAATCCCAGTAGCTATTAGCAATCAGGCACCCTGAAAACCATAAATTTCACACCCGACCCTCAACTATCGCGGTCTGGTACCAAACGACTCATGGACCTGTACCGGTCCATGGCCCGGGGGTTGGGGACCGCTGATTAAGATCACAGACAGCAGCCACAATTATCACAAATTACTATAAGTCCCCAGAGAACAATAATCTCATTCAAAAAGGGCTTTGCAGAATCATCAATATGGAGTAGCAGTCATTTTAAATTTTGTGTTTGTCCTCCACTAACTGCTAAAGGAAATATCTGGAGGGGGGTTTAGCTTCTGAAAGATATGATACAATCACCAGCTAGTAGCTAACTTTGTCTTTGTGCTGTCCGATGGTGAGCGGGTATTGTTCTGCAGAACTTTGACAGCAGTAACCAAAACAGCAACGCTATGAGCCATGAATTCTGAATGTGTATCACAACAAATAGAAAAGACAAAAAAAAAGATAAGCAAACAAGTGTGTAATTGAAGCAGACAAACTGACATGAGCTAACTTCTTATTAAATGTGACCCAAGTTTATAACAGTGAGATGACTGTTGTGCTCCCTAATGGAAGTCTGAGATGGAAGATTCCTTCACCGTCCTCTGACACACTGTCATGGCCTATCGCTCCCCGGGGGCCAAACCGAGAACATTTAATCATCGCTTGGTAATACGACCGGCTCAGAGCTCTCCCTGTGGGGCACATTAGCAATTCCATGGCACCTATTAATCACTGTTGATTACAGGACATGCCGTCATTAACAGAGAACTAGCAGATACTTTTACCAGCAGAGCTCAAGTGGAAATTTATCACCAGCAGACACATTTAATATGAGTTACGTGAAGAAAGGTCATAGCAGTCCGTATTTGAATAGACAGGGGATCGGTGGACACATGGAGTGCATATATTAATGTTCTCAGCTTGCCGGTTTAATAAAACAAAGTCACAGGTTTTTAGTAGCTTGGCTAGGATGTGATCAGAAGCTGGGTAGCCATCTGGAGGAAAGAAAAAAAATACCTGCTGAGCCTATGGACCTGTGAACCCATGATGAGCCAAATAGGAGTGAAACAAAAGGATAAAGACATATCCAAATGTGTTATTTCTGCAAGCTCCACAGAGGGGAATAGAGTGTGGTTAGTCACAAGGGGAGCACTGATCCATCTTCTAATCTATCTTTTTATAAACTGAACTCATTGTGAAATGAGACTGTTTATGTTGATGAATAAATTGCAACATGGAGAAGCAGCGGGGCACTAACTGGAAAGCTGGGACAGAGGGAATAAAAAAAAAGAGAGAAAAACAAATGAAGTGCCTCGCTGCGAATGCTACACAATGATTCATTCATTTTGAAGCACCAGGCATCAGTACAGCACTTGATATATTACAGATTTTGTGCTTCCTTGAATTGATGCAAAAAAAAAAAAATACTGACCAAAGCAGTGAGCATAAAAATGGTACATATTATAAAGCAGCTTTTGTAGAAGTACAAAATGTGCTGGCACACAAAAAGCTACATATCAGCATCCAACTAATGGCTATTAAATGAGAATGATTTGGAGCTATGGAGCTAAAACTGAATCAAACAGCTAGGTGATTACAAAAGCACATCTTATGATGAACATACAGTGTCAGCACCAAACTCTGCCACAAGCTGTATATGAAAAGTATAAATTTGGCCACTATAGAAAGTATGAACAGTGACCGTATGTACTATGACGTCTTGTTTTGAAACCTTGGGATGAACATTTCTGCTATCCATGCGTCACGGTGAAGAAAAGTAAGGTTGTGCATTATCACAGCTTCCTCTGTTGCTGGTATCCTTTCGATGTGGATGAGCACAATTCGACTCTAAGCCCCACCCAATTGACTGTGCTCTTTACCCTATCACCTACTGAGAGCCCAGTTCACCATTGAACTGGTTCTTTCTGGCATGTTTGTGGTGTTGATTCCTTTTAGAGCTTTTTAATGTGATTTCCGATATGACATCTTGCTGTGCGGTACAGGCCATCTAATAAGTTCATATTGCTAACAAACCTCACTAATGTGGTCACTTTTGATGCCACTAAATTAAAACGAGAGCTGAAAATGCTAAAATTGAGGCAATGGATGATAATACAATTGCCATCTTGTAAATACAGTCTATCCACCAGAACATAACAATAGCAATGCAACAAAAAGAAACCTTAAATAAATGCGGAAAAAATTGTGAGCTCATTCTTATTTCCCAGTATGCACAGTGAAAATGGAGGGTGTTACATTTTAAAGGATTTGCCACACAGTAGAGTTTAAGCCCACGTCTTTTACCCATAGGATACAGACTTGTGTTCCTCTGCACCACATCAGCAAGTCCACAGAACCACAAGCAGCAGCCTGTCTGCCCAAAGCAGTACATTACATATCATCCAACCCACAGTTTGTGGTTCAGACATGACTGTAAAATCATCCCCCCTCAAAGCAAAAAATCAATTCATGTAATTTCGGATGTTTCTCCAGTGTTTAGGAGTCTTACATACACTGCAAATTCACTGACAGACTACACAAAACGTACCTAATGTGCAGTTTCTATTCAGTCACTGCACCAAAACGACTTTATATCTGGAGGCAAACACTTTAAAAGAACACTTGAAGGCAGCAGCAGCAGCATGACACCATCTGTTTTACTGCAGGATCCGGTGAGGATGGGGTTGGAAGGACGGATATAGTGAAATATTTAGTTGTGAATTACAATGATTACCCGTTTTTAACAATAGTAAAGTTTGATTTCTAGTGTTTTTGTCAAATGTCCATTTTTGAAGCCCTGGAGGACATTTTGACTAAAAATGAAGAGTGTCTTATGATGCAAGATGCTGCAAAATATTATGAAATCTCTGTTTAGGAAGGTCAAGTGCTTGCCGCTGCACTGTTTCTGTATCTAATAGCACTGGTGCACAGAGACCAACATGATTACTTCTTTCTGTCCATTAAGGCATGAACAGAAGCCCCAGTCTGCTGCAGGCAACTGTCCACTTCTGGACTGATGAGTGAGATCCAAAGCAAAGAAACGCCAACACAAAATCCCCATACGCACACACTAAAAAAGACTACAGCTCCCAGTTATCCCAAGAATAAATCTGTTCATTAACAACTATAAGAAAATCAGGGAAAGTGGTACAAGACAATGACTTATGTCACTCTGAAGGGATCTCTGAAACCAGCTTAATTCTGCCTCATCATCTTATCTTAGTTCTCCCAGATACTTCCAGTCTGTGGAAATGGAGCAGTACATTACACATAGCATCTCTCACTCCCTATTGTCATCATCTTTCCAACTCACAGGAGGGGACTTCTAAATGGATGCCACTTTATTTTTTCTAATGGCTCTTTTAGGGACTTTAATGGCTCTTCTGTGAAGATCTGCAAAAGCACTACTGCAGACTGCGGCACTGTGTAATAAATAACTTTCTTATGTCTTTATTATGCACTGTGTCGAATGAGCTTAAATAGTTCTGCACCATTCATATTTCAGCTGAGGGCTTATTTTTGTTCCTTTTTTTTTTTTTTTTTAAAGTGCTTGACAATTACAGTACAGCTGGAAAAGTCTTGTGCAGCTGTTCACCAAAGCACAGCAGCAAATCAAATCAAAAGTACATTTGTGTTTATGTGCACTGCAGCAACAGTTAATGTGATGAAGAGAAAATTGTGTGGGCAATGTAAATAAGCACTGGTAACAAAGAGAAATACATACTGTATATTTAACAAGACAACGGTAATACTGCGAGGCTGCACTTAATCACAGTGATGCTGGGGGAAATGACAAGGTGAAACGGCAAAAGGTTGTGTTGGAGGAACGTGAGGAGAAGCCCACAGTAATCATTAACGTTTATTCTTTGGCTATGATGGCTATTTTTAAGCGATTTCATGTTAGAATACTGACAGAAACCCACAGTCGTGCAAATGCTACCAGCATTAACTTTCGTATAAATTACTTAATAGATTATAAAGGTTCTAAAGAATGCAACAAACTGAAAGTAAAGTTTATGGGTAAGGCCTTAGTAGAGACCTGCTGCTATTGAGGTTCAAACAAGATAAGAAAAGTTACATTTCAAAATGAAAACATATTCCTATCTGTTTTCCTTTTCTAAAACCACTGTCAAGAAAAGCCAAGAAGCAGGGGTGTCAAACTCATTTGAAATGGTGGGCCTCCTCCCTCGGACAGATTCAACCTCACCACCATGAAGAACGCTTCGGGAAATACAGGGAGTGCAGAATTATTAGGCAAATGAGTATTTTGTCCACATCATCCTCTTCATGCATGTTGTCTTACTCCAAGCTGTACAGGCTCGAAAGCCTACTACCAATTAAGCATATTAGGTGATGTGCATCTCTGTAATGAGAAGGGGTGTGGTCTAATGACATCAACACCCTATATCAGGTGTGCATAATTATTAGGCAACGTCCTTTCCTTTGGCAAAATGGGTCAAAAGAAGGACTTGGCAGGCTCAGAAAAGTCAAAAATAGTGAGATATCTTGCAGAGGGATGCAGCAGTCTCAAAATTGCAAAGCTTCTGAAGCGTGATCATCGAACAATCAAGTGTTTCATTCAAAATAGTCAACAGGGTCGCAAAAAGCGTGTGGAAAAACCAAGGCGCAAAATAACTGCCCATGAACTGAGAAAAGTCAAGCGTGCAGCTGCCAAGATGCCACTTGCCACCAGTTTGGCCATATTTCAGAGCTGCAACATCACTGGAGTGCCCAAAAGCACAAGGTGTGCAATACTCAGAGACATGGCCAAGGTAAGAAAGGCTGAAAGACGACCACCACTGAACAAGACACACAAGCTGAAACGTCAAGACTGGGCCAAGAAATATCTCAAGACTGGTTTTTCTAAGGTTTTATGGACTGATGAAATGAGAGTGAGTCTTGATGGGCCAGATGGATGGGCCCGTGGCTGGATTGGTAAAGGGCAGAGAGCTCCAGTCCGACTCAGACTCCAGCAAGGTGGAGGTGGAGTACTGGTTTGGGCTGGTATCATCAAAGATGAGCTTGTGGGGACTTTTCGGGTTGAGGATGGAGTCAAGCTCAACTCCCAGTCCTACTGCCAGTTCCTGGAAGACACCTTCTTCAAGCAGTGGTACAGGAAGAAGTCTGCATCCTTCAAGAAAAACATGATTTTCATGCAGGACAATGCTCCATCACACGCATCCAAGTACTCCACAGCGTGGCTGGCAAGAAAGGGTATAAAAGAAGAGAAACTAATGACATGGCCTCCTTGTTCACCTGATCTGAACCCCATTGAGAACCTGTGGTCCATCATCAAATGTGAGATTTACAAGGAGGGAAAACAGTACACCTCTCTGAACAGTGTCTGGGAGGCTGTGGTTGCTGCTGCACGCAATGTTGATGGTGAACAGATCAAAACACTGACAGAATCCATGGATGGCAGGCTTTTGAGTGTCCTTGCAAAGAAAGGTGGCTATATTGGTCGCTGATTTGTTTTGGTTTTGTTTTTGAATGTCAGAAATGTATATTTGTGAATGTGGAGATGTTAAATTGGTTTCACTGGTAAAAATAAATAATTGAAATGGGTAAATATTTGTTTTTTGTTAAGTTGCCTAATAATTATGCACAGTAATAGTCACCTGCACACACAGATATCCCCCTAAAATAGCTAAAACTAAAAACTACTTCCAAAAACATTCAGCTTTGATATTAATGAGTGTTTTGGGTTCATTGAGAACATGGTTGTTGTTCAATAATAAAATTATTCCTCAAAAATACAACTTGCCTAATAATTCTGCACTCCCTGTATATGTCCTGCTGTTCTCTATAAAGCTGTATAATATCTTTTCTGTCTGTGACAGGTGAACACACCTATCAGGCATAAGATCCCAAACATGTTTTATATTGTACCTTCATGCAGCTGTTTACTTAGAATTATAGTGATATTCACGATGTTAGTCTTACTTTTGCTGTTTATAGCAACTTGTCTTTGCTGTACACAACAATTTCCCTAGTGGGATCAATAAAGTATGTATGTAAATATGCTATCTATCTATCTATCTATCTATCTATCTATCTATCTATCTATCTATCTATCAGCTTATTGCACAGACTGTCCTGTAATTATAAAACTGAACACAACTGAATTTTTTTTGTTAATTGACAGAATTACAAAAAGTTAATTGTCTGTTTTTGTGCTTGCTTTTGTTTTAGAAATTTATGTAGCAAACAATGAAAAACAGGTACTTTCTGTCATTTAATGGTTTATCTATTACTTATTTACTTTGGTGTAGTATGAATGGCCATAGAGCAGGTCTTTATCAGTTGAAAAGTTATGAAAATACACTTAAAAGTCTAAAATTTATGCCTTCCTTCACATTTTTCAGAGCTTTGCTGTGGAACAATACTAGCTTCCAGCCTTATGTTTGACACTCCACTCTAAATGCATATTACAGATAGACACAGGCTCCATGCCTCAAAGGTGAAGCCAATGAGCCATTCTTTCTGACATCCAAATTGTGTAAATCAGAAGTTTATGCAACATTTCTTCTACGGTAAAATAAAAGCTGGTAATAATAACCTGTGCCATATAGCTTATAAGCAGAAATAATCATCTAATGTTACTGACTGAGCTAATATATATTTGCCTAGATAAGACTTAGTAGCACATCACCCCTACACTTAGGTGGATTAGTTCAATATAGTGCCAATTCACAGCAACAATCGCCTCAAGCTGTTTTACATTGCTATGTAATGCCTCTACAATAATCTCTAAGGGTGCTCTAATAGGATAATAGGTTACTGGGAGGTCTTTAAGATACACCACAGCCTGACCATTCAGGAGTTTAAACTCTGTGTTTTTATTTTCTGGAAGGAGTCAGTCAAGCAAATCTAATTTGGGAGAAATATGGTATATTTTAAAGTCTTCATCAGAACTCTCACTGCTGTGTTTGAGATCAGCTTTCCAAACAGCCCAATAATAATGAATTACAGTAATCCAGACTAGACTCAACAAACGCACAAACGGGTATTTTTCAGCATCATTCTGAGACAGGATATTTTTTATTTTAATAATAAAAGGAACAGATGAAAGATGTCAGCCCACGCACACTGAATATCTGGATATTTCCCGCTGCCAAGGCTCCCCGCAGAGTTACGAGAAGTACCTGTAAGTGCGTGATGCTTGTTTTGCTCATTGGATGAGAATTAGCACACCCAATGAAGTTTAAATGAAGTGATATAAAGACCAGTGAGCAGCTCAATAAAAATCCTTCCTGCAGTATATTAAGCATAAGTCATTACTTCACTGGCAGTCTATGAAACTGGAGAATAAAATTTGACTAAAAGAAAAAATCAATCCAAAATACCAACAGCTATTAAAACCTTTTGCCAAGTGTCCTTTCATCAAAGTGTTACTGCACACAGCTGCTGCTGTTTGTCTCTAAGCAGCTTTCCTTTCTTCTTTTTCTGGAAACAGAGAGGTGAGAAACTAAAGGCAGCCTGTTCAATTCACCGCCTTATTACCCCAAAACTTCTATTAGCACTCTGGCAACCTCCAAAACACTCAATTAGTGGGTCTGTATTATCTCTCAGCAGCACAGCTCAGGCAGAGAGTGCGGTGTAATGTCTATCTTCTTGCAGGAGGGCTTCAGTATAAAGTGGATATAACTTCAGCTTGTCTCTCAGCCACTGAAGTAAGTAGTAGACAAAGAGCTGAGAGAGGCAATGTATCCTCAACTCTCACATGTCAGGCTGATGGGTAATAACTATTAATGAAGAACATCTGCCGGTGGGTGTTGCACATCTCTGGAGAGGTGTTGCACACTCGGATGCTTACACATGCTGGTGGAGTTGTGGGCATACTTACGTTTCATTTGAAATGCAATACTTCTAATAGACTTTAATTGGAGCGAACACTTGGCCTGTGCAGCTGCATAGGATTGGATGTCCACATTGTCAAGAGGCTGCTGACCTTACACAGCCGCAGGAAACAAAGCAATCCCAGCTTAATCTCCAGTACCGGCATGCTTGTGCTTATTAAATTCAAGAGTACTCAGTCGGCATTTGTCTCTTTGTGGAACAAATGTCTGAAAAATACAAATTGGTCTTGTTGTTTAATCTATTCCGTCATTTCCTTTGGGTCTGTAAAGGAGAAAACAATTTGTTTGGGTGTGACAGATCATTCTTCAAGCCTATTTCTCTTTTTTTCTTCTTATTTAAATTCAATGCTGCCAGTTAAGTCGCAAAATGATGCTTCCTTCTTTGTGAAGTAAACTGCTCAGATGCTTATCTACTGTCCACCCTTGTTCTTCATTTTTGCTTTGGAGATCTGCATACCTACTCCTGTTTAGGTACAGTACAAAATACAAAATATGTCAAATGTAAGATTATTTCACATTGTTTCTTATATATGATACATAGTGTTGGGGAGTAACGGAATACATGTACCGCCGTTATGTATTTAAAATACAAAATATGAGTAACTGTATTCCGTTACAGTTACCGTTTAAAAAGGTGGTATTCAGAATACAGTTACTTTGTTGAAATAAATGGATTACACTGCGGTACTTTCCTGTTTCATTTTGTCGCAGGTCAGGACTGTTTGGGTTTTGTTTGACAGCTACGTTCTGTTGTTCCAGGCGGCAGCGTTACGGTTGCCATGGTTACAGGGCGACGCTCTCTCTCTCTCTCTGCGACTGTGTGTTTCCTGGGTGAGAGAGCGCCTTTTCGTTGTTGTTGTTGTTGTTGTGCTAAGCTAACAGGCAGAATGCTACAAGCATAGCTCTAAAGAATGTAGCATCATGGGCAGTATAGTCCGTGTTGCAGGGAGAATGCACTGCCATACACGTAATGGGTCTGTGAGTGCGAGGAGGGAGAAAAAGGGAAGTGGAAAGGTACGAGTTGTCATCGAGGAAAAACGGGAGCTGGAAGCATGTAAATATAATAATAACCACTTCAGCCAAGAAGAGTGCCTGACGAGCCCAGTTGTAAGTAAGCTATTAAGACTCGACTGTACACCGTGTTCGTGTTTTCCTCCAAAACAATAAGTTCCGTTGGAGCAGTCTTTCAACGCCTCTCTCTGTCTCTCGCAAGAAAAGTTGACCCAGACAACAAAGTAAAGCTATTTTTCGGCTACCAGCCAACAGGGACCCCGCCGTATTAGTCAGAGGTCCCTTTACTACAGTTCGGAGTCGCGGACCTTCAGTAATAGTAATAAATCACACAGCAATAGTACATTCACGTTGTTGTAAAAAGCATGATAATATATTAAGTAATCCATATTCAGAATACGTTACTGTCATTGAGTAACGTAACGGAATACGTTACAGAATACATTTTGGGGCATGTAATCTGTATTCTGTAATGGAATACATTTTAAAAGTAACCTTCCCAACACTGATGATACATAGTATTTAAGTATTTTCATGGATGTTACTTACAGTACACTTTACTTTGTTTTCTTGATATGAAATCCATCCAGCTCTGTACACTCTATGCACAATTAACAAGACACTATAAGAGACTGAAACATTTTAAAGGAATATTTAATTCCTATTATAGAAACCGTAACTTCTGCATGCTGCACTTTCAAATATAATCTATAAGAGACTTGAAAACAACAAATGTGAAGGCTAATGGGGGGCGATCGTGGCTCAGGGGGTTGGGAATCGCATCTGTAACCGGAAGGTCGCCGGTTCGATCCCTGGGCTCTCTGTCCTGGTCGTTGTGTCCTTGGGCAAGACATGTTACCCTACTTGCCTACTGGTGCTGGCCAGAGGGGCCGATGGCGCGATATGGCAGCCTCGCTTCTGTCAGTCTGCCCCAGGGCAGCTGTGGCTACAACTGTAGCTTGCCTCCACCAGTGTATGAATGTGAGAGTGAATGAATAGTGGTATTGTAAAGCGCTTTGGGTGCCTTGAAAAGCGCTATATAAATCCAATCCATTATTATTATTAATTTATTGATTATCATAATAAAAAAGAGCAAACCCTACTATAATTCTGTAAGTGGTTTGTACTCTTAAAATGCCGCTACTCAAGTGTTTATTGTTGCTTAGTTACAAAGTTAGTGTTTGTTCTTCTATGGAGTGGAACAACCTTTGCTTGCTGCAGCCCAAAGAGTGTAGCAGGAGTCGAGCCATCGGACGAGGAACCTGCTGGACATTATTGTGTCACAGAGAGGTAAAAAAATGTATGTAAGGGAACACTTGAGATACATGCTTACTATAACACAAAGTAGGGACGCCAACACATTTAGAAGGCACAAACTATTGTGAATCTATTTCAGCTGCTTCGGTGCAAATGAGAGTGAAAACAGGTGCAGAGACAACAACGAGACAGTTACAAACCACTGTTGTGTCTTTATCGCTCCTTATTGCTCCATATGTGCTATCACAAGAAGGTTGGTTGTGTCTCCCAGCACAATTTCAAGGAGAGTGTTGAGCAGATACCAGGACACTGGACAGGAGTGTAGAAAGTCATTAACCCTCCAGCAGGTCCAGTGCCTGAGGTGGAACAGCTTGTGTATATGTTTCTGGACGCCACAAGGATGAGGATGGCATGAGGGCCCGACATCCTTTAGTAAGACACACACACTTGCACTCATGCACACCTCTACTGCCTTTTATTGCGACAATCACAAAATCTCTCTGTAGTATACACTGAGGATTGGGACAAGAGTCCTGTGCCTCTGTTTTGATCCTTTAAAAATCTTTCATGTGGTTGCTAACTTTGGCTAAACACAAGTCGATTTCAGGCCCAAACAGGTGAGCAGCATAAAGAGCAAAACGTCTTCACAGGTTGCAGAAGACAACAAAGCACCAGTCCAACTGGGCATCAAATACTGCTGTTTTGCCCTTTGGTGTCTTTGGTGCAGATTTATAGTGATCTTACTCTGAGCTTGTCACATCTGGAAGCTTGTAAAGAACGACCCTGGTGTCAAATTTAAGTGCGACACATTCTTTCACAAATGTTTGTAGAAGCAGTCTGCTATGTTTAGGTGGTTGATTTTATACACCTGTGACCATTTAAGTGATTGGAATACCTGAATTCAATGATTTGAATGCATGAGTGAATACTTTTGAGCAATGTAGTGTGTAAGAGGCCAGTGCTTTCAGACATGTCTGCCTCTGAAGTGAATATGTTGGAAACGCATGTTCATCGGGTGGGAGGAGCTTAAAACATTTAAACCTAATTTTTCTTTCCCACCTTGAATTGACTAAATGCATATTTTACTCTAGCAAAAAATCCAGACAGAGAAAGATCTCTTTGTTAGACTAATTTAGCCATATGGATTTATTCCACAAGCTGCTCTTTCATCTCTGTTTAATCTTTGCAGCAATGAGGTGTGATGAGCGGGCAGAATCCTGTGGCAGGCACCGAGGGACATTAAACCATTATACAGTAATGAATCCAGCCTCATGTAATTATTGCAGGATGCAGCAACAGCCTACAAGATTTTCCAGCATGTGTCTTCAGTCTGAATGAAGACGTGCGCAGCTGTGTGAGTGCGTGTGTGTTTGGTGGGATTGTTTGTGTCAGCATGCGCTCGCTGCCTTCCTAAAGGTGCTGGGAGACAGATAAGGAAAATGGCCGCGCCCTGTGCCGGCGACTGAATGAGCCAGCCTCATCGTTAAAGCCCAGTGAACATTTTCTTTTATTCTTTAAATCATGGTGACTCTTAAGAGGGACAGACACGAGTATGTGGGTAGCACTGCAGACCTCAGAGAAAGAGAAAGTGAAGCGAAGGACAAAAATGATTCCCAGCACGCCTAAAGCCCATTAGAGAGAAAGACATTGAAAAGGACAAGAGGGTAACATTATCATCGGTAGGTAAGCTCCTCCACTAGATCAAAGGTCCTTTTAGAGCTTAAAACAGATATACGACCTCATCTCACACTACATCAAGCTGTTTACCCAACGGATGTTGTTTTTTTATGAGTCTTTTATCAAGTTAAGGGAAGTCTGACTGACGCATTTGTCTATTTTCCCCCTTTACTTTCACCATTGTTGGGAAATGGGTCAGACTGCACGAGATTAGGGACGATGATGTATGGTGAAGTAGAAAAAGGTATTTTAAGTCTGATATGATAAAAAATGAGAATGGCGAGATGGACTCAAGATGAAATGTAACACCTCCTGCGGGTGAACCTTTCCCATTATCCCATAGTGAGTGTGGGATAATGGAGCAGAAAGGATTGGAAGAACGTCTGAGAAGCAGCTTTAAATAGCGGCCCTGTTAATGAAATCTTCCTGAAACATAAAGGAAAGCTATACGTCACTTGCCGCCTGTTTATATGGATAGAAATGTGAAGGATAGGTTTTAATTTTTTGGGTTTTTTTGTAAAAAAGCAAATTCTTATACCAAAATCACTCAGGTATTCAGAAAGCACAGTAATCACTTCCTGGAAAAAAGAGAAATAACATCCCATCACTGTGCAATTTTCTGTAACTCTTGCAGCGTTGCAGGAGGAGAGGGATTCCTCTATTTGAGAAAGCCACTCAGCCCTGAAAAATAAGCACTTTTTCTCTTAGCCTATGCACAGCAGAATACATCATGACTCAATTTTCAAGCTGGGTGCTGACAGCCAAGGAAAATACATAGCGACTGATGCCTCAAATGTTTAAAGCTTACACCACCTATGATAAATGTCAACACATGAAAAACAAACCACTAATAGGGACTATTAGGAATTCAGCTGTCAGACGAAAAGAGACGGCAGATAAGAGGAAAGAATGCATCGCAAATTGTGTATTTTTTTTAAGGTAGCGTATAATCTTGCATTTAATACTGCATGTATTGGCCACTAAATGAGATGTAATTATACACACGCAGGAACACAGCTCAGAAATTTGACACTTTTTTTGATTTTTTTAATACCAATAAATTATTTAGTCCATAACAGCAAATGGGATTTTGCTGCTTACTGCAAAAAAACTCCTTGAGCAGCTGCTTTATCAGGATTATAGCAAGGAGGATTTACCTGAGATATCAGGCCAAAAAGGACAGATGTCTAATAGCAGGTTCACATTCAGTGCTAACTTCAGTTTCCTTTAACAGATTTATATAAATTATATAAAAGTGCCAAAATTTGTGAGCTTTCC
The DNA here is from genome assembly GCF_041146795.1 of Maylandia zebra. Classification (NCBI taxonomy): domain Eukaryota; kingdom Metazoa; phylum Chordata; class Actinopteri; order Cichliformes; family Cichlidae; genus Maylandia; species Maylandia zebra. The sequence goes on from NC_135183.1 coordinate 23,653,147, forward strand.
TCCCAGAGCCATTAATTGGCCATTAATTTCATCTTGTGAAAAATATTTTACTATAGAATTTCAACCACCGAATAAATTACTCTTATGTCTTTAATGCTTTTCACTGTAAATTAAATCTGTAACTTAAAAACGTCTGCAGAGCTCCTGCAGGCACATGTTACATGTTGCTCCACTGGTTTGGTGACTAATGCTGCTATTTAGCTCTATACAGGTCAAGGGACTAGCTTTTCAACCCTTTGACAGCACTCGTTCAGAAATCACCCAGTGCCAGCTTATTCAGTTTAGTTAGATAAACGGAAGAGAATGGAAGGATGGATGGATGAACTATTCCATGCATAGGAGCCTATCCCAGACATTAAGTAAGAGGTACACCCTGCATAGGCTAACCATTTACCATCGCACCAGCAGCCACCTTAGAATCACCAGTTAACCTGGCAAGCAGTTGTTTGGACAGGTTCCAATATAGAACTTGGTGAGCTTCTTTCTCTCTTTTGTTGGCTTACTGGCTCACTCATGTAACTAATCTAAATACACAATCAAGTTATTTAGTCTATAATACAGCAGTAATAAACAGTGTCTAACCTTCTGTGAGAACTTATACATTCGTTTTACATACAAGTATTGTGTCCTATTCTCTCCATGTAAATCTGGTAATATATATAGTGCTTTTTTGCTCTTACCTAGCACTCAAATCATTTTTATACAACAAGCTCCATTCATAGACACATACACACAAACTGCACATGCAAACGTTTGATCGGGACTGCATTTACTATTTTTATTGAGATAATATTAGTAAAAAAAAAAACAGGATAAGGTGAGCCAGCTGGCTCTGCTCTGCTTGATCACAGAGAGTATTCAAAGATCTAAAGAGGATGAATTAGCTGAAATTATCCACTTGACACTATGTTTTACTGTTAGATTTTTTTTAGCATTTTATTAATGTTAATAATAATAATAATTGGATTTATATAGCGCTTTTCAAGGCACCCAAAGCGCTTTACAATGCCACTATTCATTCACTCTCACATTCACACACTGGTGGAGGCAAGCTACGGTTGTAGCCACAGCTGCCCTGGGGCAGACTGACAGAAGCGAGGCTGCCATATCGCGCCATCGGCCCCTCTGGCCAACACCAGTAGGCAGTAGGGTAACATGTCTTGCCCAAGGACACAACGACCAGGACAGAGAGCCCGGGGATCGAGCCGGCGACCTTCCGGTTAAGATGCGCTTCCCAACCCCCTGAGCCACGATCGCCCGCTATCGTTAGCCAGTATCCATCTTAAATCCAACAAAATAAAATTCCCTTCAACCAAATGACCCTTTTAGATGCCAGTTAATTTTCTTCTACGAAGTAAACTAATGATCACCCTTTAGACATCAAACTTTAGCAAGCTAGCCAAGCAAGCTAGCTGAGGTTAGCCAGGTGGCTGTAACCTGGCTTTACTCTGGAATCTGTTAACTGTAAGGTAAGCTGTTATTTAACTACTACTTACTATTTAACAGTCAGATCAATCAGGAGTTTGGATCAATAAGGTGACATTATTCGAGAAAGCTGCGACCTTAAGTTATGAGCACATGGCGTCTTGGCTACCGTGCTGCCCAGTTCGAGTTTCTGCTCATAATAATCATATGTTATCACTGGAATAAAAACCTGCACTGCTCATAAATTCTTTCTGTCTTCTGCACGCACGTCTCGGAAAGGTGCAAGCTTTAAAAGAACTTTATATTCAGTCTTTATATTCAGTCTTCAGCCTGAGTGCTTCATTTCATAAGAAAACTGGATCTTAACCAGAGGCAGCGAGACAGTTTGTTTGATTAGTTAAAAGTGTCCCATAACATGATGGATGCAAAGTATATTTTAGTGGAGTGGAAACACACAAATCGACTGTCATGATCGCCTTTGTCTGACGGTATAATCAAAAAAGAATTAATGACATGTCGGAAGACAGAGGCTATTTTGTACAGCATATGGAAACAGGTGTGTGTTGAATTTTTGGCGAGCTCTTTCTGTGCGCCTTGGCACAAGTTTAAAAACCACTGGACTGAGTGAAAAATAAATCCAAAGCAGGTAGAAAGCACATAAGAAAGGGAAGGTCTCTTCTTTTTAGTTGCATTGCAATCAATTTACACCTGGGCAATAAAAAATGTATATTGTTACAGCTTTAATGAAGTTACACTGCTTCGTGGTTATAATTTTGCACCAACTGTAGGACACGTTAAGCTTGGATTCAGTGGAGCTCCAGGGGAGCAAAGCAGGAAGGATGATATTTTTGAGATAAAATTAAACCTGCATCTTCTCCTGTGACTCCCCCACTCCATGTAAGGTAATTTTCCTCCAACACTGAACTAAAGAATTGAAAACGACTTCATAGTGTAAAACCTGCCAAGCACGAATAGCATCAGAAACTAGGTTTGGTTACCTGAAAGGATTATAACTTTAGGTCAATCATGCCTTGACTTTTTGCCACCCTCTGCACTGAAGGGAAACACAGCTTCAGGAATAGAAGCCCCATTGTTAGAGGCCTGCACTGTATTACATTACAGCATTTATTTGTGTAGTGGGTGCTCTCTGACCCACAGGGCAGCTGCTGTGCTGACAGATGAACGGTCTTGCGACTTCACACCTGGTCACAACATGTCAGTTTAGCACCTATGGATCGTATATGCCTCACACAACGTTTCACACGAAGGGAAAATGAAAGAAAATTCTTCTCAGTGTAATTAGAGATGAGGAAAAGTGCAAACGCCCGAGGCGTCCACGGCACATTTCTGCCAGTGGTGATCTCCTCCACTTGCTCAGACAAAGACATGAAATATGAGTGTATAAGATGAGCTGGGAGATAATGGTGACCTATGAAATAAAAGACTTATTTTCACCTCAGGAGAATGGTATTATGGGTATGGTGATGAATGTTGTTCTTTAACAGCCTCTTCTATTATCCATTAATTACCGAACAAGTCGGGTGTGAAATTGCCCTGAGAGCCAGCTCTGTGTGGTTGCTTTACTTTTAAGCAATCTTGTTTATTGTTCAGAAATTGTGCTAATACGTTAAAATTGATTTCAATTTAAACCATTTAGATGTGCTGGTACTAAGCAGATTTTAAATGCTTTCTCTGGGGAAATGGAGGGACCACAAAACACCTGCTTCCTGTCAGCGATTTGTTCCAGAGCTTTTCTGCGATGCTAGATGTGTAGAATATTCGCATAATTACCAAATTATTTCACACAACAAACATTAGCTGAATTACAGTAAATCAACAAGACGCAGTCTGAGGCATCACCTGTCAGCGTCTACTCTGCATTATGGATTAAAGTTTAACATACATTTATGAAACCTGCTGCAAACATATGCATTTCTATATCCTTTGGGATGACCTGAGTTATTGTGCTTTTGTGTGGTGCATTATGTGTTAATTTCCCTGTGGTCATGATTTGGAGTTTTATATGTGGTGGCAGTAATGATAGACTCTCCTGCGTCACCACACAAATTCCTAATGTGGGTTTCTGGTTTCAAAAGTCATGACCATTTTCGAACACTGTGAGAACACTGTGTCACCATAGAGTAGTGGACCCCACACATTGCTAATGCAACAAATTTTTAGCTGTTAGAGTTGAGTTTTAAGTTCTTAGATCCTCTCTGGGGAACACTGGCGTAGAGATGTTGTGTTTGACCCTTGTCTGGTTTTGATAATGTTAGGTTTCGTATTGTTGATTGTCATTTATGCTTAGAAATATCTACTTATATATGCTTAGAGTTTTATAATTAGTTTTAGATTGGTAGAGGTTTGATCCTTAATAGTCTGCAAACTTTGTGTGCACACCTACATCCTGGGAGCATGGGAGAGGTCGTACCTTCTCTTATTGTTTTATGGTAGGATAAACGTATCTATATCTGTTTTAGTCTAAGTGCCTTTTGTTTAGATGAACTGCTGGACTTCCAGACCAGCAGGTTTAGGGAAGTCTTTATGGGGTCACACTCTGACCCCACACACACACACACACACACACACACAGTATTCTTTGTTCACATGTATACCTATGTAAGATGTTATATGTTAATGACCCTATGCATATTCATGGAACCACAATAAAAGGAGTGCTATGGGGAACCTGGCTGAGAGTCTGACGGAGGTCAAGTGGTGGAACGACACTTGGCTCCAGGCAGGTCTCCCTCATGCATGAGTAACACGAAGAACTTTGCCCACTTGGTGTTCAATGCTTTTGCTGTGTTTTTAAATTGTCTCGTTCCAGCGGTGGGCCTGTGCTAGACAGACCCAACAGATAGTCTCAGAAAAAGGGTTGGAATTTGGCAAAGACCTTGGTTTTGGTAAGAATAAACCTTTTACAATGGTAAATGCATGTTAGAGTTCTTGGTTACCATGGTGCGAAGTTCCCTGCAATAGACAAGTATCCTTTTCAGGGTGTACCGCGCTTTTCGGCATATGACAGTTGGTATAGAATCAAGCCCCCTTGCCAGGTTGGTTGCAAAGCGGCTTGCAGATGTACAGCAAATGTAGCTTTAAGGCATTAACCACTTGGATGTACAGAATGTTATCAGCAGAAAAGCTGGACTGATCTTGACTTCATGCCCTGGCTCAAAGTGCCAAACCTCAATTTAAAAAACAGTAAAAATCTACTGGCACTACTGGTCCACCGGGACCATTTACTTTAGACCATGAAAAAGATTTAATAAGATTGCATTCAGCAATTATCTTAATTAAGTCTGGTCCAAACACTAAACAGAGCATCATTATCATCCAAAGGGCTTCACTGATAGCAATGAAAAATATTATTTTTTTGACTCTGTTGTGTTTTTTAAAGCGTAAATTGCACATTAATTTAACTTAATAAATACAACAGTATTGGTGAGCTGCTGAAGAATTTGCATGTAAATGATGTCTGGTATCCCCATGCTGGTCCAGAGGTAATTGCAGCCTAACGCACACTCTAAATGTCTTCTCAAAACACTGAAATCACTGCAGTGGATTCACACATCAATAACAGGCCCTGCTATGGTGTTGTTAAATGGTCATATCGAGTTCAGTTATTGCTAAATAATTCACTACTGAACATTTTAACAGCACAGTCTGTTGGCTGTCATTGAATTATATTTTGAAAGCATATTTTCTATCTGGAAACCGTCTTTTTGTACTTTGTGCGAGCTAAGCAGAGGACACATTTCCACATAAAACAGACAACCTCACTACATCTGTCTGAGAGATGTAATAACCCCAGGTATTTATTTATTTAGTGCTCCAGGTGGAAAACTGCCATCCTCTATCTCTTCTTTGCTGCTCTGGCCCTTGCTTCACCCACTCCAGTGGCAGATTGATGTTTCAGAAACCGCAGCAGCAGATCTGAATTGCTCCAGCTTGTTGTAGCAGTCCAAGAGAATCATCTGAAAATCATCCATGTCAGCTCTAAATTAACCGATATATTTTTTTCAGTTATATGTTGACCGTTGACTCTTGTTGTAATTTTGCTTCTATTACTCAGCTGCAGTTGATAATAGGCTGATGGTTAAAAAAAACACATCTGATTAAAAATTAACATCTGAGACTATCGGTCCCTCCTTTTTTCTCTCCATGTTTGACTCAAGTACATAATTAAAAACTGGTCACAAGTATTGATTTTTAATAACTTCTTTTTAGTTTTAACAAACTAACCTGTAATTTTCCCAATGTAAAGTCTTCATTATATTCTTTTATAAATCAATATACTATATATTGATTTTTTTAAACAGATGTTGAATTTTATCATTTCACACTTTTTTAATGCCGTTCCCACAGTCACACTCTGGTGATGCATCCGGCAATTTAGGGTTCAATTCCGTGCCCATGAACAGGATCCAGGAAGCAAATTACCAACTGTTTGATTAGCAGATGTCCTGCTCTGCCTCTTGTGCCACAACCACCTGAGACTTTAGGCTAAGGTACGCTAAACATGATTTCTGTTAATCCTCACCATCCTAGAGGATCCTATTGATGTGTATAGTTTTCCTTCTTTTACTTGCATTTCAGTTGGGAGTTTGATGACATCAGAGCCAGTGAGCTGTTGCTCTGAGGCCATAATTTACTCTGTAATTTACAGTTTGAGTTCTTCAAATCTCACTCTCTCTCAAGTGATGGAGACACAGAGACTTATTGTACTTCATAATTCTCCCAAGTGCCTCATCCAGGGAGCCCAAGGCACACCATTCTGACTCTATAGCTGTGATGCTGTTACAGAATGAATGTAGAGGTGTTTTTTTTTTGTTGAAATTTTAAAAGTAGCCTTGGGAGGTTAAAGCTGCAGAAGGCAGAAAATGCACGAGCTGAGAGTGTCTCTTCTAAGCCCCTTCTACCAGATGAGAATAATGGTTTCACACAGGAACTGAATACCACTCTCCCAGGTGAAAGTCCGCCACTCCACCTTACTTCCAAAGTACTTTTTTGCTCTTTGTTCTACTTTATAACATCACACACCTGACCTCATCTTAAAAGACCTGTGATTGGCCAACGTCTCCCATCACTAGATAGATTTTCTAAAGCTGAGAAGAAATGCAGGAGATGAAGTTCCCTCTCATACACCATGAATTACTATATGACGTGCACGTTATTATCCCATGGAACCAAAAACAATTCACCAACCTCAACTTTAACGGCTAATAAAGATTTTTGAGTCGTCACTTGTAAATGTAAACTGGTTTTAAATGTCACAACACAAAAACTGTGATTTAAAGATGATTAAGAAATCTTGCAAACGAGGAAAAATTTATCTAGTTTCACTAAAATCTGACTGATACTGAAAATTGAAATTCTATTAAATCTGACCAATAGTAATGATACGTGTGAATTAACCGTCAGTTCTTTGGCCATATGAGGTAAAAATTAATAGTTTGATATACTTCCTCTTGTTTTTACTGGATCCTGGTAAGATGTGACACACTGCTAGTGCCAGAAGATGATGGCAAAGAATATCAAAGCCATATAATAAAGTAAGAAATATTCCAAAAATGTCAAAAAGTCTGGTGTGGAGTCGTTTGATAGCGGGGGAATAGTTTTAAGTCAATATCAAGCAGTATTTTTGCTTGAAATGCAAATGCCTGTAGATCAGCACCACTCTTTTGCAGCTTGGCAGATCATTTGATCAGTAACATCATGATTATGTAACCCTAAAAAATATATTGCACTATGGATGCACACCAGCTTTGCTTGCTCATAGTGTCAGCTCAATTTGAATTTTACATGGGATTTGTTAAGAATAAGGAAAATATAGACTATTACCAGACATATTCTTAAATATATGTATTAATCACACCGGCTGACTGCACACAAGCCTCGATGGTGAGAGAACTGCTCATCCAGGTTGCTGCACCTGTTTTTGATTAAATAAACTTTGAAATGAGATGCAAAAGCCTCCCCTTTAGGTTTCTCGCAGACACAGATGGTAGAACATGCTTAAAGTCGCACTCTTAATGCAATCATCATACACTTGACGAGCAGATTCACACTTATACTACTCAGTGATTCATGAACTGTAAATCAATCTGTTCACATAACACAGCAGGAGGAGGAAATGAGTCCCCTGAACTCCACCAAATGACTTCGAGCAGTTGGCATCGACCACGTTACGAGCCACATGTCAACCTCTGGCAGCGCTCACTGGCCAACGCTGGAGGTGAGGAAGCCCAGCTGAGATGGAGTGGTAGAGAAAGCCAGACACATGGTAAATTTAACAGGAATCAAAAAGCTTTTTTTCTGCCTTTTTTTTCCCTACAAATATGTTTAAATAAGCAAGAATAAACACAGGAGAGCTGCTTTGTAATGCATATTCCCATTTCTTCTGGCAATTAAAGGAGGAGTGTTTTCTTTTACCCATAATGCAATTTCTGCCAGTTCATTTCCTGCTGGGAATAATTGATTTACCATAAAGTACAGAATACATATAGTTGCAGTGGCATCAGGTCTCTTAACAATTATAATAAGCTGATAATAAAATTATTGGCTTTGCCTTACTGATCCTGTGAGGATGTCATTTCCCAGGAAAACCATCTCACTTCTCTTTTCTTACAAAGTCATGAGATCATAGTTTCACAAAAGTCTTATTTAAACGCAATAATTCTGCCTTTATGGACATGAAGGAGGACAAGAAATTGTATGTCATTAAAGCGATGGTGAGTACTAAGTAGCCAATGAGAGCTAGCTACCTAAAATTGATTCATTAGTTGTTATTTGTTGCTATTTTCAGGATCACTGGTGTAGGTGTTCTGGTGTAGTGAAGACATGGATATGACTGAGGTGTAGTGTCAACGCACGCTTCAGCCACACAGACATAGAGAATGGTCGGCCAGTCCCAAGGGAAAGATGTGTACTCCCTGACAAGCTGGTGAGTGGTTGCTGGAGGTTGGAAGGTAAAATTGTTCACAAAGAGGTACACGGTCTGCACCAAAAACCTCCTTGCGAATGTGCTAGTTGCTTAAAATAATGTGTTTTACAATTGGCTGAAATAGAAATGTTCTCCATCTCCAATTTGCATCACACATTTTCAAATTTTGCTACTGCTCGACTAGAAATTGGTGATTCTTTCAAGTTGTTGTCTTTCATGCAAACTACAGACCACTGCGGCAACCTGCAAGTGACCAAAGTTGGACCAAAGGTTTTTGGTGCAACATCTACTTTGTGACCAGTTTCACCCGGTGACAACAAACTCTGCAACCAGTCTGGCAACCACTTGCCAACCAGTTGGGGAATACAGATTTTTTCCCACTCCTAGGCCTGTGTGATAGAAGGGCTTTAAATCACCCACTACTGAGAACCAGCAGCTGTGTGACTTGTTAGTTCAGTTGATTACAAAAAAAGCAATTCGACATTTTATTTAAAAAAAAGCCTGGTAACCATATTTTTCAGGCTTAATTAATTAGCAGTGCTTTTAGTAACACATGTAAATTTCCCACCAAAGAGTGCAATGGACAAATCTATGTTTTGCATTATGCAGGATTTGAATAGAATCATTCTATTCTGCTTTTAAAACATCCAGTTTTAGACATTTCTCATGGTTTTGTTTGTTATTATACATGCTCTCATCACTTCCTGTTTTATTTTGTAGTAAGTGGTAAGGTCCAGTGCATCCCAGTAGGTTTTCCTTCCACTCTTTGTTCTTTGGTGAATTTCTTAAACTTGACCCAAATGGAGTCAGACAGCCAGATACTAAAATAATGAAAAAGCAACTTTAATGGGATTTGTGGAGGATAATGGCAGAGGTGTGGACTCGAGTCACATGACTTGGACTCGAGTCAGACTCGAGTCATTAATTTTATGACTTTAGACTTGACTTGAAAAAATGTTGTAAGACTTGTGACTTGACTTAGACTTTTACACCAGTGACCTGGGACTTGAATTGGACTTGAACCGGTTTACTTGAAAAGACTTGATATTTCACCCCAAATATAAAATGTAACATGCATATAGAGATTGAAAATGTGATGTCATTCTGGGGTAGAACCACAAAGGATTCTGGGAACTCGTGGCAAGAGGTACTAGCGCATGCAGGCTTTTAATTGAAATCAGTTATACAGCGATAAAAAGAAACACAAAAAATGGCAAGAAGCTGTTGTATTATTAACTGCAATAGCCGGTCACATGACAGCCACGGGAAGCCGACGGGTAAAGAAATCGGTTGTTATCGGATTACGTCGTTGAAGAGAAATTGTTCGAGCCATGTTTCCGAAGTAACAAAGAGGCGACGGATGGCCTGGATCGCAGCCATTCAAAGATCAAATATAACGTCCCAGAACACTCCAGCTCACATGTTAGTCTGCTCCAAGCATTTCCACAAAGGTCAGTCTTCTGTTGTAGTTAATGCGTCATTTTCATAACATAATTGGTGATATAGGTTACAAGCAAGTCTGACGCTGAACAGAAATTGTGGCGCTATGCTCCTTTATTTATTGTGTTTATTGTGCATAAATAGTGAATTGTCCTGACACAATATTGTGTTTCGCTTCTGTTATTATGGTACATTGACAAAAACATATACTTTTATTCACAGGATAAAACAGTTGTTTTGTATCACTAATTGCCCAGTACGATTACAGCATACAGTATTATTGTCACTGCTACATTTCTGTAACGCGTACCAGAAATTATTTCCACTACTAATTAATTACCGTTGAGCTCAAAGGTCCTATTAATAAACGGTTAAGGAATGTGTATTTATGACGACGATTTGTGAGACTGGTAAACTTATGATACGTACGATGGTCTTTCGTTCTACACGGTGCATTTCAAGGTCCTGCACCCATCCGTCGGTAAACTGTACCTGGGCTTGTTGCAGTGACCTGAAGTTACTAAACTTCATGAGTGTGTGCACTCACTCCAAGAACCGTATGATTATAAATATGCATATAAATATGCTACGATGAGATAGCTGACTTCATCTAACTAGCAAATGTTGTCCAGGCTACGTTGGTGATGCAGTTTTTTTTAATGTGTATGATATTTTTGTCATGCGATTTTAAAGCCGGTCCTACAAGCGCATCCAAGAATAACATGCAGCTTATCTCAGAACTGTCGGTGAAAATTATTCTTGGAGCTAGGTTTAATTGAGCTGCATTTTAAAGAGGTGCAATTTCACAATTTGTGTATATTTTCTAAGTTCACTATTTTGTCACGTGTTGAGAAAAACACAGATTTAAAAATTACATGGTCTAATATTTACATTTAGCATAACTGCAACATTCTTTTTTCGTTTTTTTTTAAAGACTCGAAAGGACTTGAAATTCAAAATTTCAGACTTGTGACTTTACTTGGACTTTTACACCAGTGACTTGAGACTCGACTCTGACTTGCCTGACATTACTTGAGACTTGACTTGAGACTTGAGGATAAAGACTTGAGACTTACTTGAGACTTGCAAAACAATGACTTGGTCCCACCTCTGGATAATGGCAACAAAAGAAACTCCTGAGTTTAGCAAGTCAAATCCAAAAAGTCATCAGAACCCCAACAATTATAAGAGCAAACAAAAGTTATCAGTAATTCACAAGCAAGCAAGAGACAGGCAGGACAGGAGGGCAACATAACAAACAATCAGGGTTACCAATTAAACACATGTGACACTAATGAGGGGGAAACAAGAGTGGGACAAGTCCAAAGATAACAATAATACAACACAGGTTTGTAGAGAGTAAAGTACCTCTTCAGAATAAGGCAGGAAGTACACATAACAAGGTACACAGATTACTAGAGCGAGACACAGACAACAAGGGGACAATTAAAAAAACCAAAAACAACCTAAGACTGCTGAGAGAGTAAAGTTTTAGATCAAAGATCATGACAGATCATGATGGTTCCTGATCAGATGATAAGCTTATTCTTCCCTTCCTTCTCTCTCTCTTTGGTCAAGCAATCAAGTCATTTCCTAGTTTGTTCCCTTCTGGATTCCTACTTTATTATCTATGTATACTCACAGTCTTCTCTGTTTCTTATTTTAGTAAGCATGTTTTTGCAAGTACTTTATTGCTTTTTGGAGTGTTTTTGGACCTTGGCCTGTTTTTGTCCTCCTCTTAGTTTCCTGCAGACTTCATATTGGTCCTCTCCACCCGTATGCCACCACTCGGTGACTATTGAACAGTAGTAGTTATACATATTAATGGTGCTGTTTCCTGACAAAGCCAAAGGTCAGACAAGTGCTGGGAGAAAGTAAACTAAAAGGTCAAACAAGGCCGGTTTGAAAAACAACCCTTACAGTGGTAGAAGAGTGGATTACTTTTGTGTTATTATAACAAGCTGAAGAACATTTTCTTCTCTTGTGTCGATTGTATCCCAGTATAGATGATGATTATGGTGATGATGAAGGACGGCATGTTTTACAAACTGCCTCCAGGCTGAAAACAAGACCTTGAATTCCTGTGTGAAGCGCTGCTGCGCGGTGACTTACTGTTTTTAATGTGCTGCGGGGGTCGAAGCAAACGCTCGCCCGGGACACAAACATACAGCATCACATTGTGCAAACGTCTGCGGGGGACAGGATGATCTAATATGAGACTGTGAAATGGACGAGGACGGGGGAGGAGGCAGGGGAGGTGCCGGAGTTAAAGGTGGAGCTCTTCCTTTCAAGTTGAGGTTAAAAGCCTCGGAGGCTGTGACCTTGGATTTAAAGGTTTCCGGAGGGGGGAAACTCATAAACAGGTGCTAGAACAGCTGTAATCAAACAGTAACTGGCTGCAGCGTGTCACAGGGGGAAGCGAGGGTGGAGAGGTGGATGAGGTGAGCGGTGAAGGGACAGCAGCATAATGCCGGGCGACCTCAGACCACCGTGACAGCCCACAGGGACAGCGAGATCGCATTCCTTCACGCTAATGGGCCTATTTAGCAGATGGACACAGATGGAAGTCCCTGAGAGATCGGTTTTAATGTGCTCAACAATTACTGCAACATTTATAATATGCTGCATGCTGGACTTAGAGGATTTACACATAGTGTCTGTGCAACAGTATTATAAGTCAGTATTCAGTTTCTTTAAATTTGAGTATTTAATGTCGATTTTACAATCAATAGAAGAATTAAATCTACAGAATTTAAACAGAAGTAGAGAAAACCTTCAAAAGATTTAACTCTAACCTACTGCAGGCATGTGTGATTTATAGAATTTCATATAAAAATTTTATAGCTACGAGATCAATGAGCATATATTTTATGTTTATTCTGACTTATCTTGCACACAGCCCGTTGCCGCCTGTATCTTCTAACAGTGTGAGACCTACTAAGGCCGAGCTACAGCTTGTGTAAAGTGCTCAAAGCTCCGTGATTCTGCAGTCCAGTGCAGAAAGACAAATGAGAAATCGCCTGCATTTCTCCAGCAAAATTCTGGACAAACACTTTTTAGAGCGTCCAGCACATATTTGTGTTTCTCCAGTAGAGGTCAAAATAGCTGAATACCAACATCTTGCAAGACTTGCTTCTTTTCAATTTCAGAGCAGTTGATCTACAGACATGTGAAAAGAGTTTTGACAGGAATCTCTGGAGTCCTGTCATAAACTAAGTACATCTTTACTGTCCATTTCTACTATACCTGAGCACTCAAAGCACTTTATACAACATATGTCATCCACTTAAGCACTTTGTTTCTGTCTAAATGCTTTCTATCTGTCATTCACACATCTTGGGGTTTAGTGTCTTGCCCAAAGATGCTTTGGCATTGAGCCAGGGATTAAACCACCAACCTTCTGATTAGTAGGTACCCTGTCCTACCCCTTGACCCACATCTACCGCAAAATAAGAGGGTAAGTAACAGCCAGGCTTTTGCCAGTTTGCAGGTCTGGATGATTCAGCTGTGTCTTAACACAGTTGTGTTTTAACAGTCTTCCCAGGAGTGGCTGTCCCAGCAAATTCACCCCAAGGTCAGACTATGCAATGCTCAGAGAAACTGCAGAAAACCCAAGAGCTGCTTCTCAGACTCATTTTGCGTGATAAAATTTAAAGTTCTTGACAGTGCTGTTATAAAAAGACTGAACAAGCATAGCTGCTTTGGAGGACTGCAAAGGAAAGCCTCTTCTGTCTAAAAAGAATATGGCAGCACAGCTAGGGTTTGCAAATTTCCATCTGAATAAACTTTAAGAGTCTTCGAACAACGTCCTTGGACAGACGAGATGAACTGGAGATGTCTGGCTGTAATGCACAGAACCAAATTTGGCCACAGGACCTGGGCATCATGCAGCCAGTGAGTCATCCATGAACTCCTCTGTATACCAAAGTATTCCAGAGTCAAATGTGAGGCCATCTGTTTGACAGCTAAAGCTTGGCCGAAATTGGGTCATGCAACGGGACAATGATCCCCAACAAAGAAATAAATCTACAATAGAATGGCTGCAAAAGAACAGAATCTAACTGGGCCACTGCAACACTTTGGGTCCAGACCTCAACCCGACTTAAATGCTGTGGAGAGACATTAAGAAAGCTGCATGATGAATGCCTGCAGACCTCAATGAACTGAGGCAGTGTAAAGAATAGTGGGCCAGAATTCCTCCAAAATAACACGAGAGAATTATAAAGTCACACATTTAAAAAATAACTTTTCTAATGAAAATATTTATTTCGCCTGACAGCACAGTATCTAAAAGACCCTTGTCAGTCCCAATTTCTTCTGGAACTGTAGATGCATTTCAATTGTCTTGTGAGCAGACTTTTAGGTATAAGTAAAATCCTGAGATTTTCATAATGCGAGACTAGTGAAACCTTCTTTCCCACCTGGTTAGAACTCTGCTGAGTGTGCTCTCACTGTTTGTTCTGTGTATAAAAAAATACCACACTCACTCAGCTCCGCAATGCTTCCCACTCGGGTCGCGAGCAGGGACTGCTCCAGGGTCCGGAGCTCGGCTTGGGTGTACCCGTGACCTTCACTGCCCCTCCCCGAGCGTTGCTGGTCCCTGTGCAGGTTCAGACTCTCTGGGAGGCTCAGCACACCTGGAGACGGCACAGAAAACAAAGGAAATTTAAAAAAAAAAAGGCAAAACAACAACTCATACATCTTCTTCTTCTTCTGGTAATTTTCCCATCAGCTTTCTGCTGATGCCAGATTTATCACAGACAAGAAGTAACAGGGGAATGCAAACTCTAGAGAAAGACAAGAGGAGCAGCAGAAATGCAAATCAGCACTTTGAGATACATATTCTGCACAGAACTGGGAAGCTGTGCGATTAAAACCACTTTCATGTTGCAGCCAGAGAGCAAACATTTGTCTAAATGATTAAACATGGGGACAGAGTCACGGGTTAATGGCATACTGTACGTGATGATTCTTCTTATTTGCATTGAAAACCTCACAGCTCACAAAGCTTTCTTGTTTTTACCTCAACCTTCAAACTCTAATTGAACTGAATCGTCTGTTAGCCACATTTGTTTCTTCAAGTATTCACATCTAAATCACCTTGTCGTGATCTCAGGTGTGTTTCTTTTTTTTTTTCTGCTGAAAACAAATGGTAGCAGATTACGCTCGCTAGCAAGAATTAATCCATTTAGGAGCTGTTATTGCAGCCAGGCATTGTGTAGCTGCAAAGAATGGCTTGTGACAGATTGGATATTGAGTTTTCTGCTACAATAGAATGGAAAGCAACACCATGCCGGGTGCTAATCCTAATGACACAGCACAGTGGGATATGCCATTTTTCAAAGAACAGTAATTACAACATGGAGGAATGTGGACAATTTGTCTATGTTTGATGCCGGCAGCTAAGAGAAAAAAACCCTCGCACAGTGGACACAGTGCACCAAGTTCACGAGCTTTCTTTAGTTTTCCCTGTACAGAAAAGACCTCTCCAGACTCAGATTCCTCCCACCATCACCTCTTCCCACAGTGTCCAACCCAAGAATTCCAGTATTCCCCAGTCCCAGTCCTGCTCCTTTTTCTTCCCACAGCCTTTCCGGGGAGGTCTACATGATTTTTTTCCTAATAGCTTTTTCCATTGCTGTTTTAACCACTGAGCAGTATTAATGGAGCAGCTGGTATTAGGGTGTGTCTCGAATGGAAATCCTCAATGTTAAAACAAAAAAGCGTGGCCGGATCTGCAGCAATAAAGAATTTCTATAATCCAAAGAAATGAAAGACTCCTCTAAAATGAATGATTTGCTGAAAGCTGGCTATATGGAGAGGTGTAGTTAGCAGCTGCTTCACACTTAGCTCATTTAAAAGCTCTTTAAAATGGTTTGTTAGTACATATGGTGTTCACAGTTTTAAGTGTTTGAGATCATTTTCTATGAGTGCAGATATTTAACTCACTGCTCTTTGAAGCATTTATAATTGTATTTTATCCACAACTGTCACCCTAACAGTCATTTATTTGTTGTGTATACCACTGTGAATAACTTAAGGGGAACGGTTGTCTGAAACGGTGGACCTCATTTGTAAAATTCATGACTTTGGGAAAAGCCACAAATTTCATGCAAAGAGATTACTGAGACAGAGGGGTGGCACCAGAGGAGCTCTGAAAGCCGATTTCACCCTGCCTGTTAGTTTGGCCACACACTTTTTCCTTCAGATGTGGTTGGGTAGTACATAACACAGCCAAGTCACTCTCTTGTATAGTGAATCCTAATGTAGTGTCAACATTTGGCATAAAATTACCTTTGGCATAAAATTAAACATGAGATTTTATATTTTAAGTTGCTGTAGACTTGTTAACTAATGGGTGTTTATTACAGAGCTAATGGAAATGATTTATAATTGGTGAGAGTTGGGGCGAGATGTGCGATCGGTGCTGTTTCTTGTTTGGAACGACCGAAACAATTACTGAAGAAGTAGAAAATTGGGCCTTCTATGTGCACCCCTTTAACTGCTTGTTAACACAAACATCTAAACAGCCAATCACATGACAGCAACTCAGTGCATTTAGGCATGTAGACACAGTTAAGGCAACCTGCTGAAGTTAACACCAAACAGAGTGGGGAAGATTTTGAATTGAGTATTTCAGACCAGTTTTTCTACTGGTTCACTGCTTTCCACAGTCACCAGATCTCAACCCAACAGTCCATCTTTGGGATGTGGTCGAATGGAAGAATTGCATCATGGATGTGTAGCTGAAAAATCTGGAATAACTGTATAAATATGGAGCAAAATCTCTGAAGAATGTTTCCAACGTCACAAAGAATCAAAGCTGTTCTGGTGGCATTAGGTGCTCCAGTCTGGTCAAGGCTGGAGCTCAACCTAATAAAGTGTCCAGTGAACTTCAGTTAAAACGCTACCATATAAAGAAAAAGACAAGATTAGCATCTAGCTTATTATAAGTGCACACCAGAAAAACAGCATCCATGACGTTATGACAGCATACAGCGTTTAAGTGCACATGGTATGGTTAACTTTCACATTCCTGAAGGCATCTTGCTCAGGTAAGATCCTGCTGATTTAAGCAAGCTAATGCTAAACCTTAATCACCTATTACAACAAGAGCACAGCTCTGTAATAAAGCAGTCTGTGCACTCTGTCTGCAATCCATACCCTTCACCCATGGGTGCATTATGAGACAAAAAGCTTGAAGTAAAACATTTTAAAACATTCTTACATTCTTTCAAAAGTACAGCAATTGTTCTCCTCACTTTCTAAACTTGTAAAGTTGGTTTTTTTTTTAATAAGAGGTGATGCAACACAGTGGTAAACATGCTCCTGTTCCAGCTTTCTGGATGATGCTGCCACGTGGTGCTTCATTTCAAGTAATATTCTGTCCTTTTACCATTTGCACAGCATTGAATTCTGTTTTAATCTACATTTTCCGTGCATTTCAGCTTTGTTGAAAACAGGGTTGCACTATAACGTTGCCTTCAATCTCAAATGATCAGATAAAAGAGGGTAAGAGATTTCATGGAGCCTCAAGGAACTGCACAGATGGACGTGCCACTAAAATGACTTTTACATACAATGAACCACCAATTGGGAAAGTAAAACCACTGACTAAAGCAGCTTAAAGTCTGCTCCATGAAGATGATAAACACATGACTGAATTTGTATCTCTAGACTGAAACTAACGAATGTTTTTCTAAGCAGAAGACATGGATCAAGAGGGATGGCTTTTATAAAGGTCTGTGAAACTGCAGAGTAAACAACATATCAGTTGAATAAAAGTGGCATAAAAACTACAGAAAAGCAGGGATTCCTCAGGCTTCTCGGAAAAGAGAAGCTGTCTGTCCTACTCCTGTCCCAGATTGAAGCAGGGAAATCTCTTGAAAGTCCTCTAATCACTAAAAAACATATTGACATTCATGGCTTCCTGAGCTGCAGATTTTGCACTTGTGTGTGTTTTTAGGTGGAGGTATAGGTTTGAATAATTCACAGTGCCCTCTGTAATCAAGGCTTCCCATCTTCATTTTCACTTCACCCCCACCACTGCCCAAACTATTCTTTTAATAATATTACCGGGGTGCCAGGGAGTCCTTTGCTGAATTATTCATCCTGTCAGATCAAGACATATAAACAAGTCTGCAGCGCTCTCTTTCCCCACCTCCCACTCACTCTACATGTTATCTCTCACTAACACTTGGCTTCTCCAGATAGGAAAAAAAAGTAGGAATATTTGATCCTGGGTGATGTTTGTGTAATAAACATCAGAGGTGAGAAAGAAGGCAGCCTGGCCCCTCGGAGGCGAGGAACAGGGAAGAGGATGAAGGGAAGAGGGAACGCTGACACAAGTTTGTGATTAAAAAATGACAAACAACATTTCCATGTCACATCAACCACGTCGTTCTGTGACCTCTGAGGCAATTATATAAGTATATATATATATATATATATACATACATATACATACATATATATATATATATATATATATATATATATATATATATATACTTTAGAAACAGTCTAATGCCACATAAACAGATACAACCTGCACTGCCTACTCTCTGCCTCTCTTCACGTGCCCGATGAGCAGATGAAAAGGATGCTGGGTCACGGCGACGGGACTAGTTTAAAGCTCCATGTGGTGCACCGAAATCCCCTCAGTCATTCCCGTGAAAATACCACTGCTCCTCATAAATAAAATAAGTTCTCATAAATAATATAGAGAATATTGAGCTTAGAACACATACAACAGCTGACAGTGTGGCAATGAAACAGGCTTCAATAACAAGCAAAAAAATAAAAGGTATTGTCTAGAACAAAGCAATTAATAAAGATTCTGCACAATTGTTATTATTCTGCTTTAACTAATATTACTTTTACTACTATACTAACTAATATTTATAGTTATCAGTGTTTTTATAGCATTTGCATGGATGCATATTACTTAGAAACTATAATTCTTGTGTGCCACGTGTTGTTTTTTAAAATATCATCTCACATGTGACGTCTGACCTCTCCTTAAAGGTTAATAGACTTATCTGAAGGTCAAAGTAGCACTGACACTATATATACAGTAGCTTTTAAGACTGAGTTTCTTAATACCATGCTTTTATTGAGAACATATAGACATATAGAGAATAATCTATGGGGATTCTAAAAATCATGGTACTTTGGACCTATGACCTTTTCTTCAAGGTCAAATAAAGTCAAACTTAAAACTATGATTAAAATTCTTCTGCCTTTGTTCCTACTGGCAACACTTAGTGAATGATACTGGTATATGGGGGTATCATATTATGTGATTACAGACACACACACACACACACACACACACACACACACACACACACACACACACACACACACACACACACAAAATGTGTGTAATCAAGTCAAAACATCTGTCAAGCTACACGTTTATGACCTCCACAGCACTACAAAGAGAAACAAAAAAAAAGAAAATTAAACTAATGCATACTTCGGACTGTGGGAGGAAGTGACCAACCCTAAAGATTTAGTCAAACATTCAAGCTCCATACAGAAACGTCCCCAGGAACCTTCTTGTTTCCACCCATGATCCTTCAAAGACCAGCAGGTGTCTGTCTCTATGGGAAGCCGGGCAAATGTGATGGAAACACAGACTCAGACACTTTGAACATAGAGTTCAGTCACCAGTGTTTCACGAAAAATACACACAGACATGGCACGTACAGCTTCAATATACCATGAAAATCATTCTTTTCCTCGACCCGCACCGGTGGATCTAAAGTCCACCTCAACAGATATGGATTGAATTCGACCCAGATAGCCTCAGAGTACAAACATTTACAGCACTTGAACAAGAGTATACATTTCGAAATGTTTGCATTATTGGTATTGTTCGTTTGTCTGCCTGTTAGCATTCTAGCATCCGCAGTTGAAGATATCATGTTCAAATTTTGTGTGATGGCAGAGTCACGTCACATAGCAGGATACAGTATCTAAACCCATCTTCCTCAGTGGGAATGTGATATTCATTTCCACAACCACCACCATGCATGGACACTCACAAACGTCAGACATGGAGGTCTTATTCTCCCACATGGTTATCACATTCAAGTCAACTTGTTTAAGTAGCACTCAAAATGATTAGTTAGTAAATGATTATTGTAACTAATTATCTAAATGATTATTTTTGAGTTGCTTGTCTGTTATTTCAGCCCCTAACTGAACTGATAAAAGAGGATGCCGAGTAGAGATGGCTGGATCGACCCAAATATCGATGGTATCAATACCGCTGATACTGAGATTGGACGAGAGTTCAAATTTGCAAATTGATGATGATTCATCTCATAAATCCTGACACACTGCTCTCCCCTACATAAGCTCCCTTTATAGGTTGAAAGTACTAGTATGGTATTGGTATTGGTCTCGACAATGCTGGCCCTAAATTTATGATACCAACTTTTTTTTTAGTAAAATTATTAATAACTTTTTTGGTCTGGATGTTTAGCAGTAGTATCCAGTTCAGGTAACCTCTTACAGGCTCACTTGCTTAATGTTCTTTACTTTTTTGTGTAATTCTTGTATAATTTTTGTCTGTTTTTGGGTACCTTTCGAAAAACGACACCGTACTGTATGTCCTGTGTCTGCTTGTTCCTTTACAGAGATGGAAACTTACCTTTAACAAATGAAACCTTTTTGAAAACTCTTTGTTCATATTGTGTTGACCTGACTTCCTGCTGCTGACCAGTACAACATTCAAAGGTTGACACTTGAAGGAACACTGAGCCAAAATGCAGAAAGCTCCTGTATTGTTATTGTATGTGGTGCTGGGTTGGACCTGAGTATTAACTGCTTTCAGAAAAAGCAGTTTAGTTATTGGACAGGACATCTGGGCACCCACCGGATAGTATGCTGCCTCGTGGGGGAACGGGCTATATTTTAGGACTTCTAGTGTAGCTGACGAATATCCTGACCAAGACTTCCTCTTCATTATATTTGAATGCAGAAAGATTAAGAAAAAAAGCTAATTAAAAATTAACAATGAAAATAATACCTGATGTTTTGAGGCTACATTCTGACAAATTCAGACCCCTTTTAGTGTCAACATGGACTATCTATCTACACACAACCAAAGCCTGCACAGACACTGCATAGCGTTGACCCAGTAGGACTATAATGTAGATCACAAAGCTTTTGTTACTGTACCAATAATCATGTCCTTTATAGCTTTACTACATTCGATGGAAAAGTTAGACAAGAAATGTGGAGGAGGCGAGCAGAAATTTGGCCTTGTGTTTGAGCTCTCGTGGTATGCATCCCACCTGATTGGCCACTCTGTGAGCCCTGTAGAGTGGACGGCTCCCTACAGAAGGAGAGGAAGTTTGAGAGTGATACTGACCGATTAGACTGGCTGTTTTTTTTAGCAATTAGCAGGAAAACTAAAGCAGCCCTGTGAGTGGTTACTATGTCAACAAGCCTCAAGAGCTCAAAAAGTGCTGCAAAGACAAAAGATTTTTCCCTCCATAATGCATGCATGGTAGCTTGAATATCGCGCCATAAGGGAAAAGCGTGACTTTTAGCAAAGCATGTTGCTAGAAGGCAAGATGAAAGAATCAATATCTCTCATGTTTGTGGATTAAATATGAAGCTACAGTCTGCAGACGGCAGTGAGCTCACCGTGAAAGCAGCACATTGCAGGAGACACTGAGTCTCAATTCTCTCTAGGAAGGTTCCTAAGCCTTAGATCATGTGTACTGAACCTTGATGGAGGTGAATGGAAGCATGACCTGACAGGTTTGTCTTTTCTTTTTCTTTTTTTTTTGTCAGTATAGTGTGCAAGCTAACATTTTTTCCACTTGTTCTTCTGGGAACAAAGGAATAAAATCACTCATTCGTGGCTTCCTGAAAGGAAAGTTCCAGCAATGGTCACATGGTTTTTAAACTAGTTGATCTAACAGGGACACATGTGAGCCTTCTGCTGAAAGGGACATGCAACAATCTGATTCAGAGGGACCAAATAACCCCGACAGAAATCTGAAGAATTGTCCAGATCCACTACATCCACAGAGGGATAAAATCTGAAGTCCAAAATGCACCCCGGAGACTTTCATTCCAACTTCAGAAACGTGTCACAGCGTTTTCACAGGTGACAATACAAAGTGTTTTGCACAGAGCTCTGAGAAAAACACCGCAGCTTTAATAGCACACCTTGACATTTTAAATTGGATCTATTTTTCTGCACCAGACACTTGTTCACTGTAACATGAAGGGGGGGAAAAACATTCTATGTTTGTGCATTACTCAAAAAAAAGAAAAAAAAGAAGTCTTGTTATCCTTGTTATGTCTTCTCACCAAGCCACAGGCAATGCCTCACGGCTTCCTGCAGTTCTGCTGCTGACTTTACTCAGTTTTGGCAAAAAAAAATCCCCCAAAACATTATTATATAACATTAAACTCTACGCCAGCCTTGTGTGCCTCTTTTCTTCTATTTTGAATCATTTAAAACTGCACATGTGCTGCAGAGAAAGCTGATTGCTAATAATCGTTCCACTTTCTGCTTCTAAATGCTGCACGATAAAAATTTCCTAAACACCAGGGTGACATCTTCAGAACTGATTATCCGTCCAAACAAGAATGACCCTGCGCAAAAGACAGAAATCAGAAAATATTCATAATTAAGGAACAGAAACATCGACTAACAGTCAACATGAGCCAGTGCCTTCCTGTGTATGTAATTAATGGCTCATTATACAGCCGTTAATTACATACACATGTTAAAGACAAGGTCTTTTTAGTGAAGAAATGCAATAGTCTGGGCCGCTTGAGATCAATCCCAGGGCATAATGGGATTCGTGATCAATGCCATCCTTTTATATGACAGACAGCAAATCCCGCCTGAACGGTTTTAACCCTCAGGAGCAAAGATTGCTCAGTTCCATAATGCCCAACCTTTCAAGAGCCTCCTCAGGAGAACTGTACGCCAAAGAAAAACTACAATTGAGAGAACTAATTGTGACATGCCGGATGCCTCTGCTGCTCTGAGGTGCAAGTCAAGGTCGGTAAGGTCGTCGAAGCTGTGAAACATCCAGACGTGCAGGTATTGCAGCGGCGGCCACCTGACGCAGCCTGCTTATTTTTTTCCGGAGGAATGTCCAATCGATTTTTCCTTAGCGAGAAAGTGGCGCTCTCCCCTTGTCAGAGAGAAAACTCTGCTGGAATATTAACAGGTAGTTACCATGGCAACAGGCGGCTGCCAGCGATTGGCTGAGTGTTTTTTTGTCTCCTGCTTACTTTGCTTTACTGTAAGGTGAGCACACGTATACAAGAAAACTCAGAAGCCCCTGAGTCAAATACACAGACGTAACAAGCATTTCATCAGAGGGGGGGATGACTGAGTGCTCCAACAGCTACGCAACAGAGACATTTAATCTCTAATCAATAATGAATAAATGGACTTGGGACTCAGACCAAATTAGCAGTAAAATGGTCAAAATGATTAAATGGCTGAGCTAACTGCCTATCTGCAAATGTCACCCACAGATCCATGACCCAGCCCACACGGTGAAGGAAAGTGCACAAAAAAACAGATTGTGTGCAGTCCTTTTGTGCCTTCATGCAACAGGCTTCATGGCTTATCTCAAATGTAGTTTCAGCTTGTGAAGATTTATAACTCAGCAGTTTGAAGAGTGAAATACAATGTCTTCTTGGAAGCAGGCCTCGCCATTTGGTCACACGGGTAGCTAGTTGTGTAAGTTATTTTGTAGCGCCTAGCTAAATGAGTTGGGGAGAGAGTCGTGAATTTAATTTTAAATGCTGCTTTACTCACTTATCTAACATCTATCTGTTCTATTTCTATGCTTCAGCAGCTGGAGCAGACCAATCAGGCCATTTGGAGATATCACTAACTGGCCTGATCAATCTCTCTCTTCTGCGATGTCTCTTTTGTCTTGTTTCGCTTCCCTCGCTCGCAACCGGTCGCAGCACATTCAATTTCATTTTTAATTCAACTCTGTTTTTTTTTATATAGAGCCAACGCACAACAACAGTTGGCTAGAGGTGGCTTCTATTGTAAGGTAAAAGAACCTACAGTAATACAGAGAAAATCCCAACATTCAACAGTGGAAAGGGTAAAACTCCCTTTCAACAGCAAAGAACCTTCGGTTGCCCTGCCCTTAGCCTGACTATGCCGAAGGTTATTTCCTGTTAAAAGGAAGAATTTCCTTCCCACTGTTGCCAGGTGTTGATTTATGTTGTTGATCACTTAAAAATAGTGATTAAGTCTATGAAATTAGCAGAAAAGCAGAAGCCAAAACCTCAGCCATTTTTTCTACTCCCGGCTCTGCATGATGCCAGTGGATGGTCATCTCAGGCACACAGGTCTGGCTGTTGGCACATAAGGCCCACCCACTTGCTGTTCAATCTTGTTGTTTAGGAGGGGCAGCCAATCAGCAGAAAGACGGTTTAAAAGGATGGGTGACCTTCAAGGGAGAGCAGTTAAAACTGCTTTTTTTAGACAGTGCAAGGGGAATACCGAGCTGAAAATGAAATCCTCTCAATTCATATCCTTAACTACAAAAAAAGAAAAAGCTTGAAAGCGTACTAATTTTGTTTAATTAATATTAAATAAAGCATCCTTAAACTTAATTTAAAAACTTTAATTAGCTTGAAACGAAACATTTTCATATCCTTAATTGACGTTTTAAACTTTGCATATGTGGAAATCCAGTTTGACAGATCTTCACCATTCACTGATTAGGCTGCACTAAATCATGGATATTATTTCAGTTTGGTGCTGAGGCCGTATTCTGTCATTGCCCTTTCAAAAGTGTTTATTTCACTGGCTTCTGTGCTGGGTGCCTGTGCTTTCTGCAGACAGACAACACAAAGGCTACAAGAAAGTATGACTATTATCTTCCTCACAGCTCTTAATGGAAACCCTTGTACTCTTGCACCTTAAAGGGGAGACATGGAAGCACTGCAGTTCTTATAAAACAGAGCTCATTGAAGATCAAAGAGGAATATAAATCTTCTCCTATACACTGGAAACATTTAAGCAGCAAAAAGGTTTAACCTGCTGTTCCACCGCAATTCTCTCGTTTTACTTGTAAGCAAATGTCGGCGGGTTTCTTGGTAGTTACTGGAGTCCACTGAATTATGCCACGTGTAACTCTTGGCCAATATTTGAACACTTGCAGAGAGTTTATTGCAAAAGCTATACTATTGTTAGAAGCTGGATTTTAACCAATCAAAGGAAGTCTGCAGTGGCCACTTCCATGTGTCTTTATAAGTGTAACCTATCAGTGATTGAATCAGCATTTCGTCTCATCTATCTATTCATTAGAGGTCAAATGATGCACTGTTTTCCATCACACTCGTATCCAGTGAAATCTCCCCC